>NC_092193.1:14569308-15202260 GCF_043641665.1 Enoplosus armatus
GCTCTTCATGTGAGATGCTAGCATTACGTCTGTGGATTAAACTCTTGGCTTTTCAAAGTGGTCACACACAGCTACAGCCACGCCAGCAGCTCTGTGAGGCTGTACTGTATGGCACAGCGGTGCCTTGAGCTAAACATGTTGTAATTAGTGCAAAAGAATACAGTACAGCTGAGGTTGATGGGAATGTCAGTAGTTTTTTAGGTGTTTGGTCATAAATTAAAGTATTGGACAAAGTTTGACCTGAAATGAAAAGTCAGGAGACCGCCAAAGTTCTTGCAAGTCATCGTGAATGGGACATGAACGGTGAATGTCTAAAAACCTTAAATCCATAAGCCAGAAGATAGCTGAAGTACAAACCTGGCAGAACATCAGGGAAGATGTTCCTGCTGATGTCTACGGGTCATAGAGTGCAGCCAGCCATTGACAGCAAAAGATTTGCAGCCAAATATGAAATATGAAGATCTTATTTAAGTTTATGTTGACTTTTACTTTAACTTTAACGTTTCTTTCTGTCTCCTGAAATTGAAGGAATGTGTATAAAAAGTTCATCTGCTGTGGATATAATCCAATTATCAAATCCAACAATGCAACAAAATGTCCGCTGTAACTACATTCTAGTAGAGTAACTACAATGCTTTTTAGCTCAAAATGTGAGTTAGTGTACTGCTGCCATGATGCCAGGAAAGTAAGGAAAGTGGGGATTTCACTGCCCTGTACTGCAGGATTCTCTCTGTGTACACAAGTATTCAGTTATGTACAATCTTTGTTTGCCAAATATGTCTCTCTTTTGAAAACAGGGAGCCAGTCTGTTTGTCTCAGAGCACAAACAATTTCCAATGTATGCATTTATCTGATGCTGTTGCGGATCCAGAGCTTGTAACAGAGTGTGAGCAGGTGGACCTCATTGTTGTGCTGGGGGCCTCTGACAGGACGCAGAGTTGTCTGCAGCAGAAGTGAACCTGGGACCTTCCAGATACTCTGGAGCAAACCTGCTGAAGACTTTGTCAGGAGGTGTCACTTGATGCCAGCTGACTTATTTTGTGGCGTTCATCTACCGCACAGGTAGAGGTTTAGGACAGACGGGATAGAGGCGGTATGAACGACGACTTCCTCAGTCCCTGGAAGTTGTGAGGACACAGTATGTGCCAGCCCGCTGAGCTGTCACGCTGCCTCTCAAAAGGTTTGTTTCGGACAGCTTTCTTTATAGGTGCAGGGTTGAGCTTTGCTTCTTATGAAGCTCTCCATTTGAGCTGGGTTGAAGTGCAAACAGCCTGACAGCACGTACAAGGAGAAATCTTTCAGCAGTTCAATCTCTGTTCTGTCCACATCTATCACTCCCCTCTCTGCAGCCCGGCCACGTACTTTTTGGTTTCTCAGTGGTCACTTTGGATGGATCGTGTTTAGCATATCTCAACAATAGAAGCTGATTGTTTGTGTTGTTGCCGTGTTGGACCCTTCACTTTCTATTGATCTGGCATTGATTAACTTCTAGGTAGCATTGATCAAAGGGTGGGTGTGTTCATTTCAGTTGACAGCTGAAGGGCGTGTGCTTGCACTGTTTTGTGTGGTTGTTTGTGTTTGTTGACTGAATGGAAGAAATAAAACACTGTTGCATCATTCTCAGGAAGATACCTCTGTTTTTATTTTCATTGATGAGATGCATCCCTTTTGTAGGCTATTGTTTGTGGTGCTGTTGATATTATATTGCGTTACACTGAGAGGTGTTTATAATGCTTTGTCCACCCGCAAATAAATTACTAGAAAAACCTCTGAGGATAATGCAATACAATTCAAAAGTACCATAAACCTCAGCCTCCAAAAGGCCCGTAAATTTGAATCAGCACCTCTCTGGAACAGTTTCAAGATAAACTGGACATTATAACCTTCATGACAGTAGGATTTATTGCAGGGCTGTTGTATTACACTGGTAACTCAGTGTAGGAAACAATGTAGTTGAAAAACAAACGTGTAACTGTTTACTTAATATATCAAAGTGTATATTCTGATGTGCTTCTGAGGCGGCTACATGCAACAATATCCAAAGACCTCTGCATACTTTCAGCATTTGTATTGCAGTTCCTGCTGTATTTAAGCAGTGTGTGTAAAGATATGTACACACATGATCTGATCCTCTGTGCTTTAAAACGTGTGTAACGCTTTGCATCATAACCTTACGAATATTTTTCAAGGTTAGTGGGTGACTTTGTCTTTTATGCATAGCTTTTTTAATTCTTTTTGTTTGGTTGTTTGTTTATTTAAAGGAAAAAGCTGGCAATATTATAATTGTCAACAAATTCCATGAAAAGGCCAAAACCAACCATGTGTTTGTCTGTTTCTTTACCCTATCTGTAGCTCTTAGCCCCAAGCCCACTTGTTACTCCTCGATGTAAGTCTTTAAAAACTGGTCACATTAATTTCTTAGAAAGGCTAAATATTTACTAACACAGCTGGGCACTGTAGTTTTTAGCAAATGTTACTCAAACAGGAGTAAATAGTGCATTAGTTGGGGACTATTTTCAGCTGCAGAGAAATATACATTTGCTTCTTTAGTGGGTATTTAACAGCATCAGGATGGTGTATATGGGATTAACTTGAAATAACATATAGTGCCCATTTTCCTCATTATGAAGGAACATGTCACCCAGTGCAACAGTGTGGCTCATTAATGTTTTTGACAACACTGTGGCACAGAGTAACAAGATATATATAAGACTTGTTGGTGGGATCAATTCATTGTTGGTTTTGAGAACACAGAATATCACCACACTTACTCTTTAACAAGGGACAATACAATTAAACATTCTCACAGTGGAAAATGAATACACTATGTTTTCAAAATGATTATATGCACTGCATTAACCAAACATTATCTCTGTCCGTCCTGCTCCCTCTCAGTACAAACAAGTGGAGCAGTATATGTCCTTCCACAAGCTGCCTGCCGACTTCCGACAGAAAATCCATGACTATTATGAGCATCGATACCAGGGCAAGATGTTTGACGAGGAGAGCATTCTGGGAGAACTCAGCGAGCCTCTCAGAGAGGTAAGACGTAAAAACAGAATAAAACACACAATTTCCTCATATAAGTCTAAACCTTTTTATAGTACCATACATTGAAGTTGTAGGATTATTTTTGTGCTTGAGATACTTCAAAGTATTCACTGTGATCTTCCTTTCAGTGATGTACCTGATTTTGAAAACACAATATACCTGAACACGCCATTCATGCACTTGACCGCAGTGACGTACCTGCGTTGCACATTTGACAGATATTTCTCTTGTCCGTGTATGCTCCAAACAATGTGTCTTTTCTTAGGAAATTGTAAACTTCAACTGTCGCAAGCTGGTGGCATCCATGCCGCTGTTTGCCAACGCAGAGCCCAACTTTGTGACGGCCATGTTGACCAAGCTGCGTTTTGAGGTATTCCAGCCACATGATTACATTATAAGAGAGGGCACCATCGGGAAGAAAATGTACTTCATTCAGCACGGAGTCTGCAGCGTCATCACTAAGGGCACTCTGGCAATGAAACTCTCTGATGGCTCTTATTTTGGAGGTAGGATACAGTTTGTGGCTTACACGGGATTCTTCTGGTGATGCTGCTTCTTTTTTTTATTTAGGCCATTTCACTCTCTCCTTCCTCGTTTCAGAGATCTGTTTATTGACGAGGGGTCGGCGAACAGCCAGCGTGCGAGCAGAGACTTACTGTCGACTCTACTCTCTGTCTGTTGACCACTTCAATGAGGTGCTGGAAGAATATCCCATGATGAGACGAGCCTTTGAGACAGTTGCTATTGACCGTCTAGACCGCATAGGTAACAAAACAAACAAAATGAAAACTATAGATTCACTAATTTAGGAAGATTGTATTGCAATGAGGGAAAGGTTCCTCCAGTGCATGCTTACATTAGATTACACATATGGGTACATGTATGCAGTCACTGACTAGCAGTACAAAAACATGTAACATCTGTATGGCTTTATTGCTAGTCTCTGCATACAGCTCTTTGTTCAATAAAAAATAAACAAAGCACTCTAAAATGAACCCCATGTACAGAAATAGAAAAATAATGGTGCATAGGAAATGTTTCCAGATTATTAGTGTTGAAACAGGAAGTAAAATGAGCTTTGCTGTTCTCTCAGAATGACACGGGACACTGTAACAATAGATGAGAGTACAGGGTGACACATCCATTTTCCTGCGGGCTTGTTCTGCTAGAGGATGTACCTGGTGTGAAGGACATCACATGCTATATCTAACTCATATTGTTCTCCCTTTCCAAATCCTCTTGTTTCCATATATTAATGCTTTGTTCTGCTTTTTTGTCCTCTCCGTCCTGTCCTTTCTCTTTTCCCTTTGTCTTTAATAATCAATCCATTTATTTCTTTCTGCAGGTAAAAAGAACTCCATCCTGATGCACAAGGTTCAGCACGATCTCAACTCTGGTGTGTTCAACAACCAGGAGAACGAGATGATCCAGGAGATTGTCAAGTATGACCGTGAAATGGTGAAGCTGGTGGACCTGCAGCGGCCGCGGGCCATGTCCATGACCCCTTCCATTGGCGGCATCTTCGCTCCTCCTGGCCAGCCGCAGTCAGGCTCTGCCATCGCCACTCTGCAGCAGGCTGTGGCCATGAGCTTTTGTCCTCAAATGGCGAGTCCCCTGGTAGGTCCAGGGACTCTGCAGTCCCCTCGTATGGTGCGCAGGTTCCAAGTGATGCAGAACATGTCCAGCCCAGTCTCCATGTCTCCTCTTCAGTCTCAACCCCCCCAGGCATTCGGGGGGGCGTTTGGATCTGCAATCTCCAGCCCGCCTGTCCAAAGCCCGCTCGCAGCTTCAGGACGGACTTTCCAGTACATGGCGAGCGCAGGACCCTCTGGTTCCCAGTTGTCCCTAGTACAGCACCATGCACCCAGTCCCACACAGACCCAGCAGAGGCCTGCCTCACACAAGAGCACCCACTCCCTTCATACAGGTAGCTTGAGCCAGGATACCCGGGCCCTGTCTGCCTCCCAGCCTTCACTCCCCCAGGAGGGAACGCCACAAGCTGCCTCTGCAGCCCCCAGCCCCCCGCCATCCACCCGCACCTCCAACAACTCCATTGGTCCCCCTCAGCCCCCTCACCCCAGCCTGCCAGGGCCCTCCGGGGTGGGGAGATCGGCGGGAGCTCAACAGAGGGTGGCCTTTGCCTCCACACCTCCTCCCGGTGGACCTGCCGGAGCGGGGGCAGTAGCAGCAGCTGCTGGATCAGGACCTCCAGACTCTGGAGTTCCCAAGAAAGATTCAATTGTCAGCCTTCCAGAGCTAGACTCTGCCAGATCCCGGCTGTCTTCCAACTTGTGACCCTGGTAGAGTTCAGGAAAGAGGCCTTTTTTGTAGGAGAATCTGTTTGTTTTAGGTCAGTCCAGCTGATCTGTCAGCCTGCTAAATGACCAATCAGCTACCGCCAGCGTCACCAGTCATTCGACCTGGATGCACTGTGTGCTGGAGTCAGCAGAAGGAAAAGAGCAACTCAAAGTCTTGAGACACTTTGGCTAGGAGGAGTCTATACAATTAAACTAGTATAACTTAAGGTTGAACTGGTCTAGTCTACTGTGCCAGCACCTTTAGTCTTAGTATCACCCCTTACACTCTTCTGCTTCCAAACACCTACTGTATATCGCTGTCTTTACTGTAAAGATATGAAGAAAAGTATGATTAATGTAACTATTGCATACTGTGTAGAATCCATGCAATGCAATCTAGCAGGAGCTGGACTTAAAAATGAAAATCAGGGACTTGAGGTCAAATGACAATGACATTTTAAGCGTTCAAAAGTGTTTGAGTGTATTTTTTCTGTATAAGCTGTCGTAGCAAAAGAACACATTGCTCTTCATATTGTTTAAACTAGTAGTGAAAATAGTGTTTTAGACCGCTGGTCGATCTTACATCGATGTGTAAATAGTTGATGAAAAAAGTACTGAGGGATATTATATTCATTGTATCTACCCAAACCAAAGTTGAGCTCGAACACAAAGTCTGGTTGTGTCTGTATCAACTAAAAAAGAAACATAGAAGAAAATGCCATTTATTTAACTGCCTTGATTCAACGTTAGAAGCCATATATTTGGTTTGTGTGTATGTATATATGTGGGTGTAAGTTTGTGTGCGTGAGTTTGTTGGTACGTTTTGGTTCTATTTTCAGAGAATGGACTCACACACTCTCCACACTGCTTTGTCAAGCGCGATGGTTTGACATGCTGACGGTGGCACTGACCTGTTTTCACAAAACATCTGGGAGGCGGTCAGTTGTTTGGTCGGCGCACTGATTGTAACCCTGAAGGCAAAGGTGGTTAAATAATCTGAGCTTTATCGAAAGGAAACATTTGTGAACAACCCATACTGTATACTTGCTTGTTTTTGTCTAGGTTTATTGATTAACACATGCAATATAATTCTGCAATACTCTACCCCGCCTATATATAAATATATATGAATATAAATATCTATACATATGCTGTACAGGAAAGTGAACTTGTTTCTTTTTCCTTTTGTTTTCCTTTTTTTAATGTGAAATCTTAAAGAATCCAGCAGCTATTGTGGCTTCACTTGAGGTATTGTAATCCAGTGACCATGTTGTTACCTTAACCAAAAATGTTTGAGGGTATGAGAGGACGTGCAGTGTCATTTTTCTTAAAACAAAAAACCCAACAACAAACAGACGGGACAACCTGCTTAAAACTGGTTTAGAGGAATCCACACTTTGAGTTCAGCAAGTCAGATCCTCAAAAAATGTCACTTTAAAGCCCATTTGAAGATATTAAATTGTAAGATGAATGGGGGGGGGGGGACAATATGGGGTAAGAATGCCTCACTTATAAAAAAAAAAACTCTTTGCTCCATATCAAAGTCTCTGTGTGCCCCGTATCACCCAAAACTCCCACGAATGTGTCAACATTTAGACCCACAACAATCCTATTGTTCAAATTGTTTGGGATTGGGTTGAGGCTTTGGTTATACTTATTCTAAATATTCTGATCCTGCTGAACCTAAAGGCCTTCTCTTGCTGAATGTATGCCATATGAGAAGGAAGACAGCTAATCAGATTTAAACTGCCATGTAAATAAAGGGACAGAGGTTTAAAGAGGCTTTTATGATGCAAGGGGGTTGTGGGCATTGCTGTATGTGTTGCTGAGTGTCTGTGCGATCTTTTTACATTTGATTATGCTTCTCTGGGTAGAACGTTGCTGTATTTAATCTGTATGCTACACTCCCCCCTCCTTCATCCAATCTCCAGATCTAACATGAGAGGATACATTTTTTTAGTTCATTCATTGAAGTGGGCGTGAACGAGAGCGAGTCGTAACCACTTTGGACTCCTCGGTCCAAAGCGAGCCCTGAGGACATTCAGTTAAGCACCTTCTGTTGCACTTCGACCTTGTAATCAAAATGAAAATCGATGCTCTGTTCTCTTTAAAAAAAAAACGGTTGCAGTACTTCTCCTGGACCCATTATCTGGTTAAACTGCAAGGACGAAGAGTGAATCCAATTGGGGTAGAAAATAGGCAGCTGATTCAATGTGTTAAACAAACACAGCGTCCAACTTTTTCAGCTCTGAGCATCGATCCAGAGCCAAACTGTAAAATCGATGCAATGGACATTTCACTCAGGTTTGCTACCTTTCCAGAGAGATGTATTGATTGCCGCAGCGTGGCTTTCCATTGATCAACTTGTTGATTTAACCATGCTGAAAGATTCCCCTTGAATTTTGATTGGCTGAGAAAAACAAGGAGGATGTGGTGGAGTCCTAACCCTCAGATTGTTATTAGCGCAACTAGCTGCCGTTTTTTCTTTTGATCACATTTCCTGAGAGCTGTTTAATTCTTGAAACAAGGTGTAGGTGATTGTTTTTATCCAAGGGCTTCATTATATGGCTTGTAAACCCTGGCTCATTGTCTCTGTAGACCACATTTCTCACGTTCTGTTTGATCAGTAACATGCACTAAACCTTGTTCTTTGTCATACCTGGGTCACAGTGCTGCAACCTGCTTCATCAGCAACACGGGGACTTTGTATTGCTTTTTTCCTATGGGAAAGGTACATGCCAAAATGCCAATGTGATTGTGAATGAGCCGAGTCCATTTGAGTCAATAGCTGTTGTGTGCTTCAATACTGTTCCAGTGCAATCAATTGGTCCTCTTCCCTATTCCTTTGTGCTAATACCAGAGTTTGCCCTATTAAGCTGCTATCAGGACTGTGCTGATATTATTTGAATGAGTCCACAGTCAGTGAGAGCAAGATGGAAGGAGAGTTAAAGAGCTAATGTTTCAGGCAATATCAGGCACCGTCTCTATTTCATTGCACCCATCCAGTAAGATACTGTAGTGCGTAATTCACTCCCGCTCAAAGGATGGCATCCCAGATACTTTGATCAGTACCACTCTGTTTCAACCCTCAGCCATGAGGCTGATACAGCCCTGGCAAAAACACATACTTCTGTCAGTCATCTGTTTTGTGTCCGTGTCACAAGTGTGTTCAGTCAGTCGGCGTCCAGCCACTGTCGACATGTGTGTGTGATGTAGCGCTGTATTTGCCTGATGACGGGGGGTTCAAAGTGCGATTGTTTAATGGTTCTTCTTCTGGACCTTGCTGTGAAGTGGGGTTGAAATCCCTCATACATGTTTGACACTGACTGAGACAATTATTGAGAGTATCTAAGTTTCAAACCTCTCGTTCTTGCTGTACCAGATATTAAGGGTACTGAATGCCTTGGTGTTGATATGTTAGCAAATCAGGGTATTATTTTTGTTTGTAAGTAAGTGTCTTTGATTTATCAGTATATTTTGTTTGGTTATTGTTTTTTGCAATGTGCCCCATGCACATGGACTGTATATACCTTGTGCCTAGTATATCTAGTTTCCACATAGTCTATTTTTGTGGTATGTATGTGCCTGTAAAAATGCAAATATGTGTTTTTATTTTCAACTTGCAATATATGTAAAAAAAAAAAACAAAAAAAAAAACATTAGATGAAGACTAGTATTGCTGAATTAAAATGACAATGTCAGTATATATAATTTTCCCTGATTTGGGAAACACAAAATTGCACATTTCTGTTGGTTTGAGCCTTCCAACACCATGCGCGCTGTACTCTGTACTTTCATGTTCTGTACATATGGTATACACAGAGATGTGGGGCACATTGTTGTGTTTTACCACAAACTGCTGTATAAGAAACATTTTCTACAGTGAGAGGGTGAGCTCTGACAGGCTTCTGGTGGATATCGGCAGTCTAGACGTTAGCTTAGATGACCTGCTTGCTGCACAGAGCCAAAAATGACAAAGAAAATAATAAATTAAACGGTGGAGATGCCTGCACAATAACAAATACAGAAACAAAAACTAGGCCGTGCACATGCTGGAAAACTCTCTCTCTCAAACCATATTGTTGCACAGGTCTTTCAACTCTGATGCTGGTTGCACACTGATCTGGTGTTTGCCATTTAAAAAAAATAAATAAATAAAAAAGATTTCTCCAAGGCTGAATTTGGCTCACGAGCCACAGCAGTCACGAGCTCGACTCCCGGTTGAGTTACCTTGACAGACAATAGCAGAGTGCATGCTTGTATTTTTCTTATCTAAGCAGAGTTCTGTGTGCGATTCTTAGTGGGACCTTCAAATCTAGACATTGTTGTGTACCAACTACTGTACAATGATTTTATTTAGTCTAACAGTTAAACCTTTGTGTCGTAGCTACTGTAGCCTGCTTAGCTTACCTAAGCCTTCTCTCTGCTTCAGGACTCTGTGTATTGTGTGCTTGAGTTTGTGTGTGCGTGTGTGTGTTCCTGTGCCTTTCCTTCTATAATGTTGGTCCCACTTGAGAATAAGATGCCATTTAGGGGTTTAAAACCCACGAGAAGCTGAGAGAGACGCCAGCACATGCTGGAAATTGTTACACGGTCACAACTCCACTTGTTTTAAAGAACAAAAACCCAACACTGTAATGCTCCTAGAAACAACTCTAGCACATCCCTAGACTTAGTAGCATTCCACAGCATGCACGAGCAGCTCGGTGTGGGCATCCAGACACACTTTACCAGCACCATGTAGACAACAGCACAGATATCTGACACAGCATGTGTCCTCTCTCTTTCTCTCTTTCTGGAGGCCAATCTGCAACCATCTCAGGCTGTGCTCGGCTTCTGCTCTTAACAAAAAGGTTGAAGTATTTCAGAACTCCAGCTCTGTCTAAGTTGATGTCTACAATCCAGGGACAAATCAGCTCCCAGCCCGAGCCGCAGCACTTCCAAATCGATCCCAAAGGATCGTGGGGTGGGGGGTGGGGGGTACTTGGGATGCTGGTGACATTTGTCGCCGTCCAGTCCTTTCAGGCTGAGATGCACAGCAGGCGGCGAGGGCGCAGGGCTGATTTGAGCCTGCGTCCAAAAGGCTGTCTTGTCCACCACCTCTGCTGGCCGAGAACACAGAGCCACACCTTGGTCTCTCTCAATAAGCTGGTCTGTCAGTCAGTGGCAATGTCGTTTAAGCGTTCGTAAAAAGACGATACATTGTTGTGCAATAAAAAGATGAGCGCATTGGCATACTTATCTCTGTGTGTAGACTTTTATTCATTGGTGTTTTTCTTTATGCTGGTCTCAGTGTATGTGAACATTTAATGTACCTCCGAGAGTTACATAGGTAGCTGCAAATGTGCACACAAACATACACACGCAAACACACACACACACACCTCAACCTTGTAAATCAGCCAGCAACCCCGCCACCCTTGTTCTACCCCACATTAGATGAGATCTCTCTCTCTCTCTCTCTGCAGACAGGGGCTCTGCTGCATCCCTGATGAGATGTCTGAGCTCAGTCTAAGAGCTTTCCACTGTGTGTGTGTGTGTGTGTTTGTGTGAGCGCACACAGCACAGCAGCAAGTGTATTTATTCCTGTACCTAAGAGCACATGTGTGCACATGCAAGCCCTAGTTTTGTATTTGTCTGATACGGAGAGAGAGTAAATGAACCAGTGACAAGAGTGTGTGTGTGTGTATGAGAAAGGGTGGGTGGGTGTGTGCGTCAGAGATGAGGGCAGTCCAAGGACACACTCCTCTGGCAGCCTGGGAGCAGCACCCACCCGTTCCCTCTCTCTCGTCTATTTCCTTTCCCCACACACACACACACACACACACACACACACACACTGCTGTCTGGATCCTCAGTGATTATGCATGGCACACTGAGATAGAAAGATTAAAATTACATGCAAGGTGAGGTTTCGACACAGAGCTTTACACAATTCATGTTGCCTCCTCAGTTCAACATGCGACTGGTACAAATGTGGGTGAGGCCATCCGCAGTGCGTGTACGTAGTTTTACCTTGACGTGACATAATGTCCTCTCTCTCTTCAGCTCTATTGACACACACACACTCACTCTCTCTCTCTTTCTCTCTCTCTATCCATTTCATTGTAATTCAATGAGGAAGCAATGCACTGATAGTGGCTGTGGGCAGCTACTACACCAAGTTGTGAAGCTATATGCAGTCTGAGTATATAGTTTCATCCTGTATATGGCAGAGGATTGTCCTCTACCTCGTTTCCTCTGCAGTGCCGGTCCTCTACTGTGTCCCTGGCTGTCCTACTTCAATTAATCATATCAGCATCTCCTGCACTACCCCCCTGGCTGTTTACCTCCAGAGGGCAATTTGCTTATTTAGCTGCTTACTGGTATCCTCATCCCCTCCCATCCATCTCCTTCCATTCTCCTCACACTGCGCCTCGACTGGTCTTCCTATTTTGTCTGTTTTTAGAAGCTAAAACATTTGTGTCCCACGGGGTCTTCCCAGCAATATCTGCATTTTCAGCTACTGCTATTCATAAGGACAGGTGCAGTTTGTTGTTTTAACATTTGCAGGTACTCTTGTGAGTGTGCACATAAAACTGTGTGTGTGTGTATAGGAAGAAGACACACACACAAAGGCACAAACGCTCACCCTTTCGGCCCTAAAATTTCCCCTCTGCTGAAGCTGCTTCAGCCATGTCCTGTCTGCACTGGGGAGCATCTAGAGAGCTCGGCTCAAATCTGAATGCCAGGATTAGCATTTGGTCCGAGCTCTGAGTCCATGAATGAGTCAGTGAGCAAGACACAGGGAGAGAGAGAGACAGTAAATCATCTTACAGCCGCAGGCAGCCTCAGTAACATCACAGTTGCTGGACAGTGGGCTGGGAAGGAAGTGAGAAGTGCGTCAAGCTGAAATGATCAAGAGAAAAACACACAGTAAGAGACAGGAGGGAAGGGTCACATGGTCTTCTACAAGCTATGCCATCTTATAGAATTTAATTTGTTGGTCCTCTTATCTTTGGTCCCTGAGGGGGGTTTGTTTTACTTTGTTTCCTTCCTCATGTGGACAAGACAACAGAGCAATGCAGTCTTCATCCAAGGACACATGGCCTATAAATCACGTGACCCCAACCAAACCAATTCTGTATGCCATTTAATGGCACACTTACTGCATGCATACATCAAAAGACAAGAAATGGCAAAGACATTTTTTTCCCCCTTGTATCTCTGTCTCCGTCCAGTATCCAAGAATTTATGTTTATCATGCGTGTCAATGTACACAACATTTTTTAACCACTGTACATATAAACTCAACTGTATTATAATTGTTTTGTAAAGTGAACATGATTTCTTATATTATGGCAACAAACAACTCATTATAAAATTCAAACCAGCTATTGAAATCATGGCTACTCTCTCATCACTTTTGCACTATACACTACTGTGTATTTCAGTGCGTGAATCTAAAAAATAAAAACGTATTAAAAAGGTTTAAAATTCATACATTTACAATTAATTATCTAATGTTCCCAAGTAGTGAGACATTCATTCATTGTGGTGTAAAGCTTTACAACGAAATTGGCAGTTAAAGTCAGTTGAACAATATTTCTTATCAAGTACTGTATATCTGCTTACAGCAACAAATTATGTAATGAGCAGTGTGTCTCTTGGGGGAGAGGAGGAGGAAGAGAAGGAGGAGGAGGAAGAGGGCAACAGCAGTAACAAGGTCACAGCCTGCATGCAGTATGCAGCTCATACACACAATGTTTAATTATGAACTGTTTAAATGTGGCTTCCTGAGAAGTACTGGTTTCAAAGTACAATGATAATTCAGCAACTACTTCTTCTCAGCTTAACACTTTCACTTTTGTCAGTTTCTTCTCTCTTGAAAGAAAGAAATGAAAAATGAGGAGAGAGGAGGAGCTGAAAGGGTGGCTGCTGGGCTGTCTGTGAGCAGCTGGCCCGAGCAGCACTCCATGCATCTGCTCTGCTAAACACTTCCCATTACAGACGACCCAGAAACGGCCATGAACCCCCTGGCCAAAAAAACAGGAGAGAGAGATAGGAAAAAAAGGGGTTGCAGAAAGCAAAGCAGTGATATGCCAGCAATATGGAGAACAGGAAATATGATTCATGGAGAAAGGGGACAAAAAAATCTCCAGACAGATATTATTACCTTTTTTGTTTTTCCTCAGAGCACTTTCGTTAGCAAAACATTTAATCTCCTCGGGTCTTTAGGCTCTCTCAGCTGTGATTGTTTTGCGTCAGGAAACAAAGGCCCCCGCTCAATGATTTCACTCCATCATCCATTCCACCGATAATATTTGCTCTGGGCCGCCAACTGAAGTGATGAGAGCCAGGACAATGCTTTGGCTTCTGAATCATCTCATCTGTTCTGCTCTGTCAAGGTCTGTACTCAGTGACACTGTGGCTATTCATCATAGCAGACACACTCACATATTCACACACACTCACAGCGAAAGACAAAAATATTATCCATCCGAGTGTGCCCCTCATTGCAAAGCTTTTGTAAATTAATCAGACTTTCAAAGTGCAACAGCACACACTAAAGTTACCACATTGTCTTTATGCATGTTTTCATATCACTGCAGACAGTCTGTCTATTAAATTTAAAGGTACCCCGTGGAGGTTTTCACTGCGTGTCGCGCTGTGGAGCAATGTTTTTATGAGTGGGCCCCAGATTTGTTTGTAGGTGTCACAATACATGTTCCTGCCAAATAATTCACATCCTTCCTCTGATCTACAGGTGGCAGTAACGTGCCAAGAAATGTAGCAATGCGCCAACAAAGGTGGTGTTTGAGGACGACTGTTAGCAAGTTCACATGGACGTAAACAATGCAGGATTTCAAATGATCAGTAACTCAGCTTTAACATGTTTGTTAGAGCTCAAGGATACACGCTTGTATTATGGTGAGAAACACTGAATGTAAACAACCATATCTCCACTATGGAGGTGGTGCACATGCTGCAGTTCAGTTCAGCTTTAAACTCTGCTAAAAGCTACTCACTCTGTAACCACTGACTCCAACTTTTATTGTTTTTGCTTTGTATACAAATAATCCTGCTTTGTCCAACATGCACTTATTGCTGACATGGTGGTGTGTGATGTTGTATTATGTATTTATTTTTGTTTATAGTTCTGCTCTGTCACTGTGCGTTTAATTATCACCTGCCAAGAGGCTGCACATGAAAATGAACTTTAAGTTAACTTAAATTAATTGTTTATTTATTTATTTTTATTTATTTAAAATGTATTTATTTATTTAATTGTTGTTAATTGTGTTATTAAGTAAATAAAATCTATGTTTAATATTGTACACGGCCCCTAACAAAAAAGCACATCAGAGCAAGCAGCACAAGCCTGCTGACACTTTGGACATAAACTTAAATGATATGTGAATCATTTCAAATGCTCGTCTCTGAGTCCGATTGAAGTAAACACAGAAATTGGACCTCTGGGTTCAATATCGTAACTAACTGCATAGGGATCTACTTCAGGTCCAACTTGCTGGCTAACCAAACTAGCTGCCTGAATGATTTAAGTAAGATTGAAGTTTATTTCGAGGCTCACCCGGGCATATGTAGCCTGCATTTCCCAAATCTCGAGATCTAGATCTCTTTAATGCAGTCTGTGGTAGGTCAAATCTGAGGTGAAAATGCTCACATTGCTTTGGGTATTTTCAAAGACATTCAAACTCAAACCGGAGCAACTCATCTCTCTCATTTTGACAAGCTTGCATAGGGAAATAAACAGCAACACAAAATTGGCTTTGTACAAATCACAGGGTCATTTTTCCTGTTTCTGAGCTGCTACAGACTCATTGTGTGCGTGAAAACTATTAACTAACAGCTCAGATGATGGAAGCGAGGGGAGGCTGCGAGAAAGTGACAGAAAGCAGAGAAAAACTATAAACAAGATAAACTGTTTGTTGCTGTGACCCTTTAACAGAGCTATTTAATTCCGGCTGTGTAGGGCTTTCGGTTGCTGTCGAGCGTTAGCCCAGGGCCCAGTCTGTTCTGCTCCGTCATTGTGTTTGGCTATGTGACCATAATCACAAATATACGGCTGTAGGGTCTCGCATTTTGTAGTGGAATCCAGCACTCTGTGCAGAAACATAATCTCCAGCAGTGATTTTAAGTGGCCTTAGAAGAGATTGATGACTGTGTGTGGAGGCATCTTAAGCAGGCTGTTGTTTCTGGGTGTGTGTGTGTGCTGGGGGGTGGAGATGGGGGGGGGGGGGGCAGTGACGGTCTAATTGTCAGGAGGATAAAGAAACCCCACAGCATCCATCACCTTCACACAGAGCACCCCTGGGTCCTAACAGCACCCTCGCCTCTCTCTCTCACCTGGGAACAAACAGACCTTGGGTAAGTCCTGCTAAGGCAAACAAATGCAGTGAAAATGTGCTGAAAGGCTCTGAGCTGTCTAATGAGTCTGTATGCCGTATTGTCTGTTTGTTTCTCACATGACGTGACATTCATCATCTATTCATTTCTAGGAAGCATTGTTTTTTTTTTGTGTCTAACTTAGAGCCACACAAGTTTAGATGTGGGAGCTTCTACAATCTAGTGTTTTGCTCAAGGGATGGGATTGGACTAGATCTGAGTCACGTGTACAAACTTACATGTGAGGTCAGTAGAGGGGCCTTTATTTTAATTACAATTAAATAGCAGATGAATGAGGGAATTTTTGCACATTTCCACCTGATAGCTTTTGTTAGTCCTTGTCCAGATTTGCTCAATCGATCCATAGATTCTCCTGCACACTAAATTTGTAATTATGATAATAACAATATTCATGTTTACCTGAAGAACTGTGACCTGTACCATCAGAAAGATGAGCTGAATCACGTCCAACTAATCCCAACTAAGTATTTACAGTGTCCGGAAGAAAAAAAAGTGTAGTAAAAGGGAGGAGGAACAGAGAGATGGGACAAATTCACTGAAAACATATGGTAATGCCCCCACTGATCAGAATAATTGGCTAAAAACTGTGGGACAAAGTTGACTGAAGAAAGTATTTCAGCATGAAAATATGCATGTGGAACAGTGTGCCTATTCGACCATCAGTCATCATTAAGGACTTCACTGCAAAATAACAAAATGTTGCACTGGTTACTAAGAGAAAAACAATTGTTATTATTTTATTTCAAAGAGGACGTGCAAGAAGAAACAAAAACAAGTTCAATTGTTTTGTTGCCTTTCAAAAAGCAATGACTCAAACTTGCCTTCATGCTAAGCAGATATTTTTGATAATGGCAGCCATGATCTGACCTTCATATGATAGGTCAAACCAGTATAAATAAGTGGTGAGTAATGGGAGTGAGTGGGAGTGAGGTCTGGCCACAATGAGCTTTGAGGAAAAGTCAAGCCAGCCATGTCTGACTTTGTTCAGTCTGACGTGGCTGATGTGAGGATGCCACTGACTTTGGACTAAAATGGTGAGAGACTTTCCAATCTGAGAATATTGGGTGGGCGTGTGAGCCTTACTGGTGTCAACATGACAAGTCACAACTCATGAGGAGTTTCTGCATAAAGTTAGCCTGGTTCCAGACCTCAGACCTGCAACATATATATTTTTTGTGTTTCAAACTATTGTGAAAATGTGCACATTGATCTCCGTGGTTGGAAAAACAACCAAGGCAGTAAAACTTTTATTGATGGGATAAAGAACGGGTACGTCATCTTCCTAAGCCTGAGCCAGGAAAACAACGGCAGAAAAACACACCTGTACAGGTTGTTAGCCATGCTAGCAGGGTGGCTCTATGAATGGCAATGTCAGTCGCTGTTCATTTGGTCCGCTACTTTGGTCCAAACTGAAATGTCACCACTATCGGATGGATTTCTATTAATGTTTGTACAGACATTAATGTCAAGGACAAATCTCAATAACTTATATAATTTGAACTCATTAGGTCCAAAATCCAGTGCTTTGGTTTTGACCAAATTAATTCCCATCAGCTGTACTTTGTATTTAGTGCTAATTAGTAAATGCTAGCATGCTAACATGATAACATCGTAAAATCCTGCTAAACATCAATATTTTAGCATTGTCATTGTGAGTATGTTAGCATTTAGTTAAAAGCACCACTATACAAATAAATACAGCCTCACAGAGCTGCTAGCATGGCTATAAACTCTTAGTTCTGTTGGAAGTCGACTTACAGAAATAAGAACTCAGAAATTGGCCAATTTCTTCAACTGACGTGAAAAACGCTACATTAAATGCCCCTCAAATCTGCTACTGCATCTGTGACGACTGAACATTAGTGGACAGATACATCAGTCACTGCCTAAACAGAGATTAACATGAACACGATGTCGGACTGAATAACGATGTGAAACTAAACAGCCTTTCAGTCCGATTATCAGGCTTAAAAACCTCAAACCAAAATGTGCTGATTGATACAAATTAGTCAAATGAAGAATATCTTCAATATCTTCTGCTTGTTGTTGTTACACCCATGACACACGTGCTCTCTAGCAAACGCTCTGCAGTGTCCCCATGATTCTTGTAGACTCTTCCTAATCTAATAGGGTTGACTCAGCTCATTTCCTCTCTCTGTCTTCCATCAGACCACCGCTGCTGTGACCAAAAACACAGACACACACACACACACACACACACACACACACACACACACACACACGAGTCCAGTGCATGACCCAGTGCATGCTCACGCTCCTCATTGTCTCTGGTGGCGTTGATTCTCCACCCCACCAGGCCGGAGAGCCAGTGTTATCTGGGATGGCAGAATACCCAGGGCCTCTCCCTTCTCCTCCTCTCCTCAGATATCCCAGTATGGTCTATTTCTGTCATTGCGTCTCTCTGCTTTCAGCAAAGTGCCACTGACGTCTCTCTCTGCACTAAACAGATGAGGGCTGTCAGTGATGTGTGTTCAGCTGAAGATCTGAATTTAAATAATGCCTCTCCCTTTTTTTTATATTTTTTTATTTCACCAGATTATGTTTCCCACCTCAATCGCTTTTCTAGAAAAGGAGCGATAATAAGACAATGGATGTGTGATGATGAGTTTTCAAATTTGCTGTCCCTCTTTTCTCTAATTGAGAGTCATTACAATGATGAGATGTTATTTTTAAAGCAATTAAGTAATGAGACATAAATGGTTATTGGGAGCGAGGAGGGAGGAGGCGGTGATGGAGTACGAAAAAGGGCAAAGGGGATAAGGAGTGAAGGGAGCAGAAATGAGAAGAGGGGATTATTTACAAAAATTCATCTCTGAAATTGCTGAGTCACTGGAAGGGTAAAGCTGCAGACCAGCTCTCTTTCTCCTTCTGTCTCCTCCTCACCAACAAACCCCACACCAAGACACACAGCTCGTCCCCACCCCACCCGCCACCGTCACCGCCAAACACACACTTACGTACACACGCAATCCAAGAGAACGATGGGTCTGAGGAACGAGGATGAGGCATATTGTTACTCCACAGCTACCCTGTGGCATCGTTATCGGCTGTGCTTTCGTCATGCGGACTCATAAAAACAAACCAGATTGCAGTAAACATAAAAAAAATCCAACAACATCTATTTATTTAAAACTAAAGCAGCAGATTGGAGGCCTTGCGTCAGATGACGTGTATTTGACATCAGATCCTGATGTGTTTTTAATGACTGTCACATCAGAAAGGGGGCTCACATTGTTGCAGGTTCCAGTATTTACCAGAAAAAAAAGCAGGTTGAAGGTTTAATGCCATTTTATTGGCACAGCCTCTGGTCACAGATGGCATTTTGTGGATCTGGTATTGCTGTTGTGTGTATCTTCATTTTGTTTCTGCAATATGTGCAATATGCTATGAAATTCGCCCTGATCGACATATCTCTCCCATATGTTGTGCTATAAAACCTCTGACTTGGTACAAAAATCAGACTCACATGCTCCACTTACTGGAAAGCCGCAGCCCTCCGGAGCAGAAATTAGTGTGTGCAAATCGGTGATTGGCAAAGCTTGATAATCCTATCTATTACACTGCTCAGTGGGCAGAAAGCATTTATATGATTGGTCAGGATGGATTATATTTATAGTAGTACTTTCAGTGACTATATAACAACAGCAGTGTGTTGGGAAGAAAAGATACTACAAGGCAGGCTGAAGTTCAAATAACTCCCAACAAACTATGACTTGATGGATGATAACAAATCTTGCTTCTATTTGGTGCAATAACAACACTTTTTTAATGTTAACAGAGGTGGAATGTAGCTTTACTCAACTACTGCACTTAAGTACGATTTTAAAGGTACTTACGTGAGTATTCACATTTTATGCTAATTTATACTTCTACTTCACTACAATTCAGCAATATTGTTCTATAAATGTTGTTTTTACTTCCTTACATTCATTTGACAGCTGTAGTTACTTCAGGTTTTACATACAAAACATGTGATCAAGACATGATGCGTTGTCGTGGATTAAACTACCAAACAGTATGTAATATAAGTAGTTAACAGTAGCTTCAGCTTCACCAGCTACAACATTAAAATGCTGCTTACACAGTAATTCACCAGCCATAATAATGCAATAATAAAAAACCCCACATAATAATATAACATTAAGAGGGGCCATTCTGCTGCACAATGGATTTTATATACTTTATATACATTTTGTTGTTAATAGTTTTATTTATATTATTTAGATTTAGATTTTTGGACATTTACTTGTAAACTTATGTATTTTAACATTTCAGTATTTCTTTTTATTAAGTAAAAGATCAGAATACTTCTTCCACTACTGCAGCTTTAAAGTCAGACTTAATATACTTTGTATTAAATTAGAAATAATTAGCTGATGATATGAATTAATGCACCAATCAGCTTCGACGTTTACAAAAGCATTTGTTCCTTTGCTGTTTGCTTGAGTGTTGTCTGGTTCTGTTATCTGTTATCTACACATGGGAAAATAACACTCTCGAACAAGCACACACACACACACATATATCTATATACAGCCCTAAACTCACACAGCGAGGGAGGGCATCAGATTTGCTCCTATGGAATCAGCAAGAAGCATCAGGAATGGATTGACAGAGCAGCACCCCCTGCTGTTTGTGTATCAGCGACAGGAAGAACACACACATTGTGAGACACTATGAAAACACAAATTATACTGTGAGAAAGTGGAGGAGAGGAGAGGAGTCTGATGTGATACAGTATGACTCAGGGCTATGAAGTCAGAGTGGGTTTATGCAGAGATTAAAGGATTGAAGAACAAGGGGGAGAAAGCGTGGGCTGACAGATAGAGAGTCCACTAAGTCCAGGAGCGACTGCTGGAGAGACTACAGACAATAACACATCACTGTTACTCATCAGAATAAACTGTAATCAACGTTAGATGCAATAACATCTCTGGAGGGTGAAGTGATCAATATATTCATGAATGTTTATAATCCGAGAGGGAGAATATGAAGCTCAAATCATTTCTTAGTGAGAGGAGTAAAAGGATGGACGTCTGTGGCCTCTGAGGTGGCTGCCTCGTGGTGAATGAGGCTGTCCTGTAAGCAGACGGTGTCAGATTACATCTCCACCACAGCTACTCTGTCCATCAATAACACAGAGTCCTGTCGACGTGTCCTTGAGCAAGACGCTCAACCACTCACGTGTACTTTAGTCACTTGGGACAGGAGTGACAAGTAAATAGACCTTAACATCAATTTGAAAAAGCACAATTTCTCCAGAAAAAGCAAAACGACCAGCTGTTGAATTTGGAAATGTTTCATATCATTTCATTTTCGTACTTGTGTCCCAACAGCATACAGCTGCAAATACCTGGAGAGATGGTGGAGTGGCTCAGCTAAGTTGAAAAAATAGGAATTCTGACTTAAATATAGAATAATTATAAGTCCACATGTCTGAACATAGTGGCGCATTTAGGTAAAGAGCCAGATGTTTCCCCCAGGAGTTTGGGACCAAAACCAGAGCAAAAATAGAGTGAATATTGGACTTACATTCGTTATGTGGCCAGAAACACGACTCTAAATGGACGATAACTGCTGGATGTACACATAGGCAATTGTTTGCTAACAAGTTCACAAAGTTTATGGTTGACTGCACAGGACGGGCCTCAGTCAAATGATGCAATTGAGAGTACTTGACAGCTAGTTAGCAAGTGAGCAGAAAAGTCTAAATGTTTAGCTAAAAGTAATGGATAAATAATCCAGCTTGTGCCATACAGAGTGGTAGTAAAACAAATGCAAACTTGACTGAACCTACTGAGAAAAAGAAAACAAGAGACAAGTCTTAACAATTCAACACAATCACTGTGTCTTGTACAGGGCTATGGGGGTACCTGAGCCTCTCTCATAGGACTGTGAGGGTATGTTGAACAAAGAAGAAGAAGAAGAAAGAAGAAGAACCACTGATATAAAGCATTTAGCCCTAAATATGTGGTACTAAACCAGAATATACAAAACACTTTGGGAGGTGAAGTGTGAGCATAATGTTGTAGGACATGAATACCATAATCATACAGGATAAATACATTAAGCTTCTCTCTCCATATGGTCTGGTTGGGTTGATTGGGGTCTCATGTCACACACACACACACACACACACAGATGTAAGCACACACAAATGCGTCTCTTTCTGGTCCTGGTGCTGGTGTTAATTAGAGTTGTGCATAAATGAAGGGAGATGTACTCCACCTCATTCTTGGGGTCAATTAGCTGTGACAGCAAGAGCTACACAATCCTAAGACCCAATTAATGAGAGGATTTACTTATTATCACATCGACTGGATATAATTACATTGAAACATTTAGTGTTATGGTTAAGTGCTGGGTGGCAGATGCTACGGCCACCTTTTGCTCTCAGAAAAGGCCATTGTTCTATCATGCAGTTATTTCTGGGGCACTTTATTCATACTTTGTGGCATCAGTCATTGTTATTTAAGACTGCCTACCGGTATTTGTGTTTCTGAAATTCTCTACACATTAGATAGATAGATAGACAGATATACTGCATCAGTCTTTTACAGATATCGACTCCATGCAGGAAATCCAAACCTGCTGAGTTTGCCACTGGCTGACAGTCAGACCTGATAAATCCCCAGCATGTGTAATCAAGAGGCAGTACAGGATGGAAACATCATCCACCACACGGTCCACGATCGTAACGAGGGCCCATAAATCTTATAGGGTCGCGAGTTCACATGTTAGCTGTGGACGAGTTGAAGAATAGATGAGAAAAACACCTCAGGGGGACTCAAACTGTCAACCTGACGATACAGCACTTCATCATCACACATACCAAGAGATTCAGTTATACACATGCGATCCAAAGGTGATCCATGCTCTCACTAGAAATCGTGAATTTGGACTGTTGGGATGTATTAGACTGAATATATGAAGGTGGGCTGGAAAATATATTTTCACACTTATGTAAGTGAACAAACCGGGTTAAAATAGCAATGAATAAAGTTATAAACAATTTAATTATTGACTTTTTAGTTTTAATTTAATGCTTTTATTTTTGTTATTAGATACTACAGTTGTGAAAAGTTAGTCAAATCTTTTGTTTCACTCATTCCCACCCCTTACTAAAATTGACGTTTTGCGAGCAGGAAATAAAGTATGTGATACAGAGAGTTCCTCCAAGCCGCCATGTTGAGCTAGAAGTAGTTGCTCTGTGTTTCATCTTAATTAGTTGCGCTTCATATGCCTCGGCCAGGTCTTTTATTGAGCGAGAAGATTCAGTGAAGAAGGTCCAGTGATTTCAGTAGACGGCGAGCCTCTCAGCTTGATTTCCAGGTCATCTGATGCTGACTTGGAAGTTACTTGAAACTGTGGAGAAATCCCACATGAGGACTAACACGCTGATCTAAAGTGATCACCAAACCAAACCAGATACAACTAAGGACAGTTTTCTTTGGTTTAAATGGCCCAGCTTTTTATTTTTCATATTCATGTAAACATGATGCAATTTTCATTGTTTTGGTATTCACAGGCAAACTAAATTTGCTGTTAACTGAATCCACTTGTGTTGTGTCTTTATGGTTATTGTACTCAAAACTGATCTACTTCCGAACCTAAAGCGAGGTGTACTCACCCAGGAGTGGGTTACACAAGGATGACATCTCTCCCGGGATAGATGTGACCAAAGATTCTGTTTGAAAAGTAATTTAAAAAATCAAACATGTGAAACATGTTTCAGCCCCGAGGGGGAATTAGCTTTCATCTACACATGAAAGAAAGCACAGAAATAGCCAGCAGCCAGCCAAATACACATGCTCATGTGTTGTTCTGTATCCAGTGACGTCACAGACTCGAGATACTGTTTCTTCATGTTTGGTCTTGATCCGGCTCACAGGGTTTTGTCAAACGTGTTCGTATTTGTCATTTCGCCTTCAGAGAGGAAAGGTGAGCTGTGATCCAGACAGAAACAGAACCCAGCTAATTAAAGCCGAAAACAGTCATCACAGGCAGCACACTTCTCTTTTAGCTCCAACACCCTGCTTCACACACACACACACACACACACACACACACACACACACACACACACACACACACACACACACACACACACGCATCACAGTCAAATTTGACTTCAGCTCCAAACATGCATGATACAGACATGATATGCTACTCTTTTAAAGCTACCCTAGTTCAGGTTGCATAGGGATGTTGCTAATAATAGACGTATCTAATCAATGGACACACACACACGTTAACCTTGGGTAGACTTTATGAGTCTGCTATGCAATCTCCCTGCAATACTTGACAAAAACCATCAACAGCGCTTCTCAGTAGGGTGCAGATCATTTCTGTGCAGGAGTGTGTGGATGATCTGTGAGTGTGTCCTCCGCGCAGTAACGCAAATGGAAGCGACAGATACCTGGAAGAGCGGAAGAGTTGGAAGGAGAGGAGGAGACCTCTATTTTTGGAGACGGTATTCTCATGGCGTCCCAGGGGAGAGGGCCGCTGTGGGCTCCCCTTCTCAGATGGCAGCACTGGAGAAACCTGCAAGAGAAGAGCAGCAGCAGAGGATGTCAGTCACAGACGAGTAAACATAAGGATTTATATTTTGGGGGCCTTGGAACTGCAACACATTCAGTATAAACCATAAAAATTCAAGGGGCAGAGATGTAACAACTGGTTTTGGGAATGTGCTGAGTTGCAGTCTCACGCTATACTTCCTTTTGCCCTGAAAACTGAGTGACCTCCACTGCTTTGAACGGCTGCTGCAGAGCATCATGGGACTAAATGTAACAAAAACAAAAAAAAAAGCCCGCCAGCCCATTTCTCCAGCATACAGGCCTTTTCTGTTGCTGTGACAACAACAAGGACAAGAGGAGGCAACCTTGGACACCGGACAGCTTTGTGTCGATACAACACTGGCTTCCTCACGAAGGCTGTCAGCTTTACAGCGCACCAACACTGACTCACACTTCACAGCAATTCCATCTGCAGCGGACTGATCTGAAATATCTGTGGTCAAACTGTTTTAATCCAGAATCACGACTTGATTGATAGAAAGAGTGAACTCTGTAACCGTTCAGACCGCCATGGCTGCTAATGGCAGACAACAAAGTTCTCTCAGTGGGTAAAATGATCTAATTATTAGATCTAATTGAGAGCTAACAGTTTCTGAAATGCCACAGTGGAGTTTAGACCCTGAGTGGCTGATTGAAGGTAGGTTCAAGAAGTGTAGGGTGAGGTTAAACTGAACAAAAATACATTTAGCTGTCTGTTTTTGCAGAGAAGTTCACCCAGCTTTTAAGGCAGACATAGAAACATCATGATCAGGGCTGCAGCCAAGATTTTGAATACTGGCGTCATGAGAACAGGTCCCTCCAGCATCCCACCTGTTACCTATCAGAAGATTTTGACCTGACACCAATAAGGTCTCTAATTTATTTGAATTATTTGGATTACCATACTTTATTATGTTAACTTTTCAGTTTCTGTGAATTTTATTCCCCAACATGAAGGTCTGAATGCTGCTGGAAAGCTTTCACACTACCAGGAACAAGATCTGGGCTACTGAATCATTTATTTATTTTTTATTTTTGTCCAAAAGTTTTCAAATTTAAATGTTTCTAAAAATACTGCAAACAGCATTTAAAACATCCACCACGTGTAAGCTTTTCACTGTAAAATGTAAACTCCCAAATTTGCCATGGACATGAGGACATGACCTCGGTGTCCTCAACGGTCGTTACTCATTCACTCAATCATAATGACATGAATTAATGGAAAACATCAACACAGGTCATTTGGATTGTATTGTGATTGGCTGCCATCTTTATTTGTGTTACTTAATTTGCTGTTTTCAAAACATTACCTTTTTCTTCTTACTGTTTGGTCATAAAATGTGTTTTATGTATGTTAAATTGGTATTTGTGTGTCAAATTAAAAGCATTTTACACTAAAATGAGAGAATTAAACATAAATAGGTGAATAAATGTATTAATTAAATACAATTGGCAAGAGGTTTTTATAAGGAATCGAGCCACAGGCATTTTCACATTCATTTATGTGTATGATTTCTGCTCATTGCTTTGTGATTACCATTAACAGGTTATGGTTTAAGCACTGTTTTTTTATTCACTTCTACGTCACAGGTGAGTCATACACACACTGGTGTATACAGGTGGTTTGGCACAAGATAAAACCAAAAGCTTTCACCCTGAAAAAGCTGTCAGACAGGCACTCAAGGGTACTGCATCATTCACTCTCCCCACTGCTCAGTCCATCAGCTGAAGTCAGTCAGAGGAGCCGGTGGCTGAGATGTTGCGTTTAGTATGACATCTTGTGGAGGAAATTAGCATTTCAGCTATAGATATATAGATATATAAAAGTCCATGTTCCCCTCAGTATTATAGCAATAAGGTATAAAAGCACGCACATAAAGGGTTTCTTTAACAACTTTTCAAAATCTCATACGACTCTGGAAGTACAGAAGACATTCAAGACAGTGTATTGTCGAAACACAGTAAAAGCATGCAGTTAAAAACAATATAAATACATAAATAATGTCTTTCTTTTGGATTATAAATCTCACTCACAATCTCTAACAATTCAGCTATTGTGAATATATTTATAAGCTAACACAAAACCCAAATCAAGTGTGTGTCTTTCAGCCAAAAACAATTTAAAAGATGTTAAAATGTCTTTTATTTAATTGCTTTCATTATATGCTTTTAACAGCTTGATGCATCTAGCTCTGTCTGTGACTGTAATTATGAGTTACTTAGTGTTAGGGTGGTGTACAGGAAAGAAATGTCTTGCAGATGTGCAGCAGTCATGACTGAGGGGAAAAAATGTGGACTTCTATCGTCGATGATGGGAAATGTAGTTTAAGTACTTTCTTTGCTTCATCGTATCCTAAACGTCTAAAAGCGAACAAAATGTTATTAATATTAATTTCCAACAGGTCAAAAATGCATAAAACACCGGGCTGTGTAACGGTGATTAGACCTGGCTCCAGAGTTGTCAGCGGTTACACTAATTCAAAGGAACTAAGCCTACATAAACTGACTTCAAATCCCATAATGCTTTGAGGGCTGCGAGCGCCTTCTGGTAGTTGTAGTGGTCATTTCCGTGTATCTATCCTACGTTAGGTGGTGGAATCTGCTCTGCAAAGACAAACACATGTGAAATTATTGACCAGGTAGGGCAAACAGCTTATTCTGCCGGCTCCCGCCTATTGAAGTTGTCGGTAACATTAAAAATGTAATTTAATTTCTTATGGTCAGTCCTTATTTTTCACGTTAATGTAGAAGCTACAACCAGTGTGCCAAACCAGCGCTTACATGGCGATGCATTTCCTTTTGTTCAGCTAGCTTAAGTGTAGGAATACAGAAGCCAAATGCTCAGAAATGTTACTAATTTAGAATAAACAGTGACGGAAAGGATTTAATGACGTTAGCTGCTTAGCTGTGTCCAATTTTAGACACACTGAAGACACATTTCTGACGACACTCGACACGTCGACATTTATTCAGCTAGTCCCGGTGAAGTTACACATTTATCAGCCATATGGTTAGCTGTATAGATGTATAACCTGTACTCTTTATTAGCTTTGAGCTACATTAGTTAGCATTAGCATTAGGCTTGTCGCAGTTATGTTGTTTACATCCGGTAATGCGGGTCTGTTGGCCAATTTGCATGGCTGTGGTGGAGTTAAGGGAAGCAGACCTGCGGGGTAACACGAGTTATTAACTACTAAAAATATATTTTAAATGACATTAATTGAGGTGTTAAGTTAGTGAAGAATGTAAGCACCAGCTGGTCCTGTCATATTCACTAACTGAACTGTCTTGTGTCTCACAGGGTCGTGTGAATTTATGGAAACATGTCAAAGAAACGGGGCAGGTAGGATCAAGCGTGAAGAAACTCTTTTGACCTTCGTGTAATATGACAGTATATTTCAATATGCACCGTGAATGACACAGCAGGAAATACACTAACCTCTCAAATTTAATTTTAACTTTTAGTAACAACTTTAATGCCAGTGTTTCCAGTGTTCAACCTCAGCCTAGTGGCTTTAAACTTGGACAAAACATTATTCCAACACTGTTTGACATCTTTTATATTATGTACTTGCTTGTGTCAGCTCTTCATTAAAGCTGTATCAGTGTTAGATCGCTGAGATTACATTGAATGGGTGTTTGTAATGCATCATTTTATCTCGTGATCAGTTCTTTGTGATTCAGTCTGGCATATTTGGCCTTTGTACTTGGATGATGATTAAAAACAATGTTATGTGTGTTTGTCAGCATGGCATGAGGCTGTAATGATAAACCTGCCGAGCATTTACAGATATGTTTAATAAGTCAAATTAGTCTGACCCGACTAATGGCTTAACACAAATATTTTTGCTGTCATTTGCTGTTATTTTACAGCACTAATGGCTCAGATAAAGCTTCACTGTGATTGTTTACTGCCGACCCCTCTGTGACATGTTGTGTTCATATTAGTGATGGCATGTTTAGAGGAACTAAAGCAAGTTTGTATCTGTAGCAAGATGACTAAACATGACAGAAACTGGTTAAGATGTAGCACTTTGAAGTGGAGGCACCCGTCCCCTAATAGTATGACACTTGTGAATATTGATATATGACAGCCTTACACCCTTGTGTGCATATATATAATTTCTGTAGAATAGAGTCCTCTCTGTTTAGAGCTGGAGTACCCATTTGTCACCCTGGATGTTTTTTAAAGTTAATTTCATATCTTAAAGACCTCCTCAGTCAAATCAAATATTGATTGAATAGCTCATAAAGTTCATCCTACTTTGGATGTACAACTAATATATTAATATGGACCTTATTCCCTCTGTGTTCACAGGAAGCGTAGCAGTGGAGAGCTGAGTGAGAGCTCGGCGTCGACCCTGA
This sequence comes from Enoplosus armatus, assembly GCF_043641665.1. Lineage (NCBI taxonomy): Eukaryota > Metazoa > Chordata > Actinopteri > Centrarchiformes > Enoplosidae > Enoplosus > Enoplosus armatus. The sequence goes on from NC_092193.1 coordinate 14,598,008, forward strand.
GCCCAGACCCTGACAACCTGCTGGGTCGAAGGATTCAGCATACCTGGAGGGAGAAAGGTAATGTGACCAAGTGGAAAGGCACCGTGCTGGAGCGCCTAACTGTGAACAGCTCCCTCTACATGGTCAAATATGACGGCTTCGATTGTGTGTACGGCATCGAGCTCTTCAAAGATAACCGGGTGTCCAACCTGCAGGTTTTGGCAGAGAAAATTGGTGAGTGTGACAACGTCTATCTCTATCGTGGACGTACTTTTTGCTTTGTTTGAGTATGCGTATTGTAAACAGTAAAGTATTGAGAAGTGGTATTTTTATTTATTCTTATTGTGGTAACTGCTTCAGTCACACGTGGTCATTTATGCTGTGTGTTTCTCTGTACCTCAGGGATCACTTTGCAAACAAACAGCACTATTGTGGCACTTTTCTGAGGATTTTCTGTTGGTGTTTTTCTCAATCTTTTCTAGTGTGATGACTAATGCTAACTACCCAGTTCTTCTTTTGTTTATTCTGACAGAATCATGAAACCTCTGGACTTTTTTAGTGAGAGCAATTAGTTATATCTGATGCTAATATAAAGTGCATATTAAGCAAATCTGATAGTCTGTCAAGGATTTTGCAGATGATTTTTGGTGCTTTGGAAGCTTTATAAGAAAATATAATAATATTTTGATGGCGTTTTATACTGTGTCATCTGGGATTTAAAACGTTTTCCAGTTAATGGGCTTATCAAAGTTTCTTCTTCCCGCAGTGAACAATAAGATCAAGGTGCCTCCCGGGGCGGAGGAGCTGGTGGGCCGAGCTGTGGAGCATCTTTTCGAGAAGGAGGACGGTGAGAAAAACGAGTGGCGAGGCATGGTGCTGTCCCGAGCCCCCATCATGACCCATTGGTATTACATCACCTACGAGAAGGACCCGGTGCTGTACATGTACCAGCTCTGGGACGACTATAAGGACGGAGATCTGCGCGTGCTCCCTGAATCAGGTAGAGTAACGAGACCTTTATTGTTTCTGTGCATAAACCTGTCCATGTTTCATATTTCGGATGCTCTTGGAAAGGTGGGAGGAAGAGAACAGGACAAATTTACATAGTCAGCATTACAAAACACTCCAATCTCTCTGCTGCCTGTTTCTCTCTGAACATTTTGTGCAGAGTTTCTGCTTGATTCAACAGTAAGAGAGTACATTCTGTTATAGGCACTCGTGTCTTATCATGAAGAGACAATAAATCTACAACAAATAGAGACTAGCAGAGATGATAAATTAATTGGGGCAGGCATGTTTAGTAGGGTTTAAGGTTCAGCTTCAAAGTGCAGATAATTTAGTTTCAATTCATTTTTTTTTGGCAAATGTTTAAACTTTGGCTGCTTAAAAATGGTAAAAGAAGAAATAGCGTGCCCCTGTTACATTCGTCTTATTTTGTCTGACTGTTGTTTATGTGTCCGTCATCCAGAGAACAAACACCTGCTGCCAGCAGACAGGAAGCCAGGTGAGGAGCCAGAGAGCCTTGTGGGTAAACAGGTGGAGTACGTCACAGATAACGGTCTAAAGAGGACGGGCTTGGTCATCTACCAGGTCCCAGCTAAGCCCACAGTATACTACATCAAATATGACGATGACGTCCACATCCACGTCTACGATCTGGTGAAGACCACTTAGTACTGACTGTCCGGTTTCATCTCCAGCTGATGGCTCATCTCCGACCCGACCAGTCGTTACCTGTTAAAGTGTTAGAGATTTTAAGTTTTCCTCCAGCGAGAGGCGATGTGCCGAAGATCAAAAGCCCTGTCTTTTTTTTCTTTTTTTTTTTGATTTTAATTATTTTCGGGCTCCAGAGGCCTCTTTCATTATCACATTACAAGACATGTTGGTTTTTGATTCTTAAGTTTAAGTTGACCTTAATGTATGACCATTAGGTCCTCTTCAGTGTAAATAAAGCAGGTCTGAGACCGGTTGTATAGCCCAGCAGATGAAATGGAGCTAGACATTTGTGTTGTTTAAATCACACTTGTATAGTGCAACTCCAAATTCATACTTTTTGTAAACAACACATCAAACTAAAAGAATTCAGCTTTCTTACCTATACCTCTATGTTTTACTCGTATTTCATTTCACTTTTATATGCCTGTGCTATTTATTTCATTTGGAATATCTGGCTGTGCTGCTGGTTACATTTTGGTAAAACTTGCCTGCTGTGCTTCATGTGTGTCACTGAGTAGGCCTCCGTTTGTTGAATATAGAAGTAACATTCATTTGACCAGTGTGCTGATTTTACCATCATGGTGAACTCAGATTTCAGTTGAAGTGTATAGGCATTGATGAGAATCGACTGTCTCACATCATGGATATAAGACACCAGATTATCCTAAAAAAAGAAGGTCATGTTTCATATTTCTGTTCTGTTGCATCATGTAAACTGCAAGTTTTCTACGTTATAATAATGTATGAAAAATACTGATGTTGATGTCAAGTTGTTCCAACCGTGTTTGTGCTACACACTATTTATGTAGTTCAAATTGGCGACCAACATTGTTTCGTATTTCGGACTGACGTCTCTATTATTTGCCAAAAATGAATGATATAATATGATATGATGTATTCAGGCCTCCAAATACTGTTCATTGTGACCCTAAATATGTTTTGTTCTGTAAATATAATCGGAGACATTTTTATGAACGTAAAAAAAAACAAGCTCGTCCAGTTATTGTTAAATGCTGTTTGTGTTGCAGTGGATATTTTATCCATTCCTGTGAATGAGTTCCATCCTGGTTGTAAGAAGTACAATACATTAATTTAATCAAATAGCAACCACATTTTATCAGAAGAGGTACATGAGCAACTCCCTATAAATTACTAAAGCACTTCAAGTTATCAGTGAAACGATACAAAGTTGGGTCCTGTTTTTCAAGTAAAGCAAACAATTAGTATAATGTACTGAAAAGGTTTTTGATTTGTTCTGAAATAATGACCTGATGCACATTTTTGTCCCTATGGTTGGGCTGTCTGAGGTTATCTGTATGTCTTACTGAATGGCACGCCACACTTAAAACTATAATTCATAATTCAAGGTCCTCCTCATGACCTCCAGTTTTAAGTCTTTATATATTGCAATTATTGTGGCACAATTGACGTATTCAGAATGTGAATATTTAAATGCAGGCCCTATGTGAAATCCGCCTCTTCATCCACACAATAACATTCTCCTTGACCTCTCATACAGTGAATGGATACTCTACGTGCATTTTGTCAAAGCCGCTGCTTGAATTTACAGCATTTCTTTCTAAAGCACCCATCTTCACCTTTCAAATGCAGTGGCTGAGCAACTTAACACATATTCAAGTAAAATATACATTTTTGAAATCGACTTGATGCGGCCTGCGACTTCCCAGAACACTGTCTTATGTTATGAACAATATACACATTACAGTACAAAAGCTGCTCAGGAGCAGCTCAGTCGACCTCCCTGCATAAATAAACGTAACAAATTGTACAGTTAGATATGAATTTGCAAGAGGTTCCAGCACGCACTGTAGTTTGATGTTCACACCTGCAAAACAAGAAACAACACTTTTGTAGATTGTACATGTTTGTAGATGTTTCTTGTGTGTGAGGTGTTTTAGTTTTAATTTCTGCTTTTCACACTGGTAGCCTGGTTGTGGTGGCTTTGACCAAGTCAGAAACGTTCTCAGAAACTGTCGCCTGTCTTTCTTATTCAGCTTATTAAACAGCTCGATTCTGACATTGACACTTCGGCCTCCCATGTTTCCCAGTGAGGCAAAAGCTGTTACATGTTGCGAGGGGCTCAACAACAAAATTACCAAGATGATATGTGTCATGCTTTAACAAGACTAAAGGTTTGCAGCTCTTTGTGAGCTAAATGCTAACATGCTCACAATGCTAACCTGCTGGTGTTTCAGCAGGTATAATGTTTACCATGTTAACCATGTTAGTTTAACATGTTAACATGCTAACATTTGCTGATTAGCACTAAACAAAGTAAAAAAGTACAGCTGAGGCTGATGAGAATGTCTTTGGTTTTGCAGGTATTTAGTCATAACATAAAAAGTGTCGGACAAATAAAACGTTTGACCTGATGATGGCCCTAGATGAGAAGTCAAAGGATCATCGAAGTTATTACAGTTCATCCTGAATGGGACATGAACAATTATTGAGACATTTCACTCAAACCCACCAATGTGAAGCTCATGGTGGCGCTAGAGGAAAAGTCAGGGAATCACCAAAAGTCAGTAGGCTTCGTTTTTTCTGAGGAGCATGAATCCATGAAATTTCATGGCAGTCCCTCCAAACGTTGTTAAGACATTTCAATCGGGACCTAAGTGGTGGACCACCACCTGACATTGGCCTCCGTAGAGCCACGCTGCTTACATGGCTAAAAACGGGTTGTAACAAATGAAAACTTAACAAAATGAAAAGTAAATCAGCGTGTCATGCTTTGAAAAGTTGAGTAACGAACAGGATAAAGTTTCCGTCAACATTTTCCCTCTAGTTCAGCTGCTTCCCTTTTTTTGTAGCCTATTTTAATCAGCTTCTTGATTAGCTTCTGTATTTAAAGGCCAATGAAATCAGAAACTATTAACTTACACAGTCGATCATTTAGGATCAGAATCATCTTAATGTCTGTTTATTTATACAGCAGTAGACACTCTGTATAAGCTGAACATTATCATAATCCTTATTGATTCCTTTGTCACTCTGAGTTGTGCCCCATAAAGTGGGCTATTAAAGAGGCTGTCTTTGTTGATCGTGCAAAAGGCCTCTATTTTGTAGTGAATAACTTTCCCCCTATTTTCAATAAATACACTAATAACAGCAGCAGTTATTTACAGTACTGTAAGTGATTTATCATCAACAAAATTAAAGATGACCTGCTTAGATATTTCTAATTATTTAATGCCCAGCACAATCTGCCATGAGGTGGAGCTTATGTCTGATAACAGGGTTGATCTGTGTCTGTTCATCAAATGTCAGCCCTGCTTTGATGACGAGCAGACATGTTCTCTCCTGATTCCTGCTCCTCCTGACCACACATGTAGCCACATGCTGACTGCTGACTGCCTCTCCCTCCCCCAGAGTCCCGCCGAGGTGCCAGGGTGCTGGTGGCGGGTGCCAGTACAGACAGCGGGGAACAGTTGGCATACCATCACGCCAGGCTGGGTGCCCAGATAGTAATAACGACGAGGAGGGAGTGCATGCATTACACAAGGTCTGCGCTCTTGAGAATGTGTCTGATGCAATTTGTCACCTGTTGTGCACTTCCTTTTACACATCCATCACTATTTTCTACCATTTTCTTTCTTCGTGAAACCATCTGCCTGGACTCTTGGCAGCTTTCATTGTTCAGACATAACAATAATGTATCTTTGACTGTGAATACATCACAAGGTCGCGGCGGCTTTGATTTTTAATTCAGGTAAAATAGGACAAATAACGGACCATATGTGCCTGGTTATGGTTGTGATGTGTGATTCTGTCATCGTCCTGTGGGGGGCAGAAGTGCTTGGGGGCCCAAAAGTCTGTACACCTACATGTAACAGTGGGCATGTTTTATTCCTGTTATCCTTTTCTTTATTAACAGAACAATAGGTAGAAACAAAACAGATCAAACCAGGAATATAACCAGAGTGTGTTATAAAATGGTCAGATTCACTGCTGACCACCTCAGTTGTTTCTAAATTCATAGAGCCTCTTTCACACAAGAGAAAAGGGATTTAGCGATATTTTTTACCTTCTGTAAGTGGCTAAAACCAACAGTAAATCAGCCACCTTTTGACTTCTTCCCCAAACAGGCTGAGAGCTGTGCATGAGCTCTGTGAAGGGAGCCTTCTGTAGAAGCACTATTTATACACTCACTCAAATATGTGAAAGGTTGTTATTAGAGAGTCCTTGGCTCTATTTTGTCTGTGAGTTACATTATTACAGGACCTTCCTCAAAAAACCTTGAAACTTTGTCTGCATTCTTATTGGCCAATAAACAAATGCACTTGACTCTTTTGTGTTGCTTAGCAACGCCAGCCAGTCCCTGGTTTTTATATATGAAAAACCAGCATGCTGCCAATCTGGAGACTTACAGGGTGCAGTGTGAATGAGACCAGCCTCCGATGCATTTTTAATTAAAACGTTGCAAGCTTGCCTGAGTGAAAGGGGCTGTGGGTATTGTCTGGGTGACATGATTGATTTATAGGTTTAGTGTCAGTGGAGATAAAGATAATTTGTCATTCAAATTAAACGTACATGTTGGTTTCATGTCAGCTTTGGATTTCAGGTATGGTAAATCCAACAATCCTTAATCCTTGCATTGGTCAGATGACATTTAACGTAAATAAAGTGACTTTGTTTTTTTTTAAGAATGTCCTCTTTTTTTAATTTGAGGCGGGCTTGACTTTTCTGTTTAAAGCTCCCTGTTTGTCATGCGTAACAAAAACGGGGATCTTGTCAGGTCACTCATGCAGGTATCCTGGTAACAACAGCAAAAAGAGACAGTATTTGTGGTTTCAAATTGTTAATGGCTGAAGCATCAAGCCTTTTCCATCATTTTCATCCAATCATTTTAAATTTCCTTTTTTTTAATAAATATTTGTGCTCACCTCCACTGCTTTTTACATATAAATGGTATATATTTAAGTACAGCTGGTAGAATTTGACTTAATGTTGACGCATCTTGATGATGTGGAGTCATTTGGAGTCTTTTAATTGTACATCTGTGTCTGTTACTATATTTATTTTCTTCTGTGTCTGTTAAATTTCCTCATGTATGTGAATATGGCATCAGCTGTTACACCAGTACCGGAGCAGAGAGCAGGATCTGTCGGACTTGAGTCTTCTCTGGTGTGTGAGCAAGCCTCTCAGACTTCTTAGTGACTGTAGATGTCTTATATTTGCTCAGGTCTGTTTACTGATATTAATCAAAGCTCAGAAAAGGCCCGGCTCTGCATCCACCCCATGAGCAGACCAAATACTGGCAGTGAAGTGTAATAAAAAGGATGGATACTGTGTATATGAGACTCATTCCCTAATTATTTCTGAACCTAATGGGCCCCATAGCGCTGCCACTACAATAAGTTCTCACTGAACACTGTCTTTGGCACCATGCAGCCTAGAAATGTGTTAGTAAGGTCAACACTTCTTTTAATCATTAGGATAATTGCCTGTAGAGTTTTAGGTTTTGTGATATATTTGCCATTTGGTGTACATTATGTAGGAAATTGACTCCCTTCTTTTTCATTCACCTGGTCACTCAAACCTCTGACACACGCTGAATAAACTACTAAAGCACTACAGGAAGCAAGTGCTATCCACTGTCCATTACAGCGACTGAGGCAGCCACTTAAGTCCACGGAGGGATTTAGACCCTTCTTATTGATGGATGACGTGTCTTCGGTCCTCTAAGTACTCAAAGTGTTGCACATAGTAACGCATTAAGTAAGGCTTTCTGGCAGCAGGCCATGTCATCCAAGAGGAATGATACGTTTGAGTGCAGAGTGGAGTGTAGTTAGTAGGACACAAGAACAGGACAGACCAGGGTGCTTTTCTTTTTTTCTTTTCTTTTCTTTGGGATCTCCTCAGCACCTGGAGTGTGTTGTACATATATATATATATATATATATATAGTGTGTGTGGTGGTTTCAGATTCAACTGTCACGTTGGCGCTGATGTGAGAAAATGCAAGAATACAAGTAAGAGGTTGACATTCAGGTTTTATTTCATCAATATAAAAGGCTGGAAACTGATTTCGGCAGATTAATTAATGAACAATGAACATTTAGATTAACAATTACATGTATGTACCATGACTGTAAAGAAGTGGAGTTCAGAATGAAATATCAGAAAGGAACTAAAATGAGTAATACTGGGTTACTTCAGTGTGTTTTGTACAAAGTGTGCTGCTGTATGTCATTATTACAGTATTTCCCCAAGGTTTTGGAGCAGTTTTCATTGTGGATGATTCAGTTCCATGAATATATCTGCTTAAATTATGCTTTTGATTGCAATTTTTGCTAGTAATTAACATTGCTGAACATTAAGGCTTTACCTAATCACACAGGGGCAATGCAGGCAGGGATGAATCAGAATTTTTTCAGATTTTTTAAGGGCAGGTTGCATATTATTGTTGCAGCTGAATAAACAGGAAAAGCCAGTTAAAACGCCAACAGCGAAATGTGAACAGACTCCGATTTGAAGAGCTGTGCAGGTTAAAGCTGACGTAGACTGAAGAGCACTGCTTGTGCTGAGAGGCAGACTGGGACTTGTTGTTCTTTGATCAGCGTCACAACAAAATCACTAGTCTTCCACTCAGCACTACCAACACTTTGCCAATGCATACTCTCACTCCACGTCCACTGCTTCAATCTGTAATAAAAAAGAGAGAGACAAGAGACAACCTTGTAACATCACTGGGCCTTGGATTACTTGAGTTTGAATCTTCCCTCCTCTGTTCTGGCGTTAAACATATCGATTTTGCATCGTCACCTGTGCAGGCTTCAGAGCTACAGAGCATTTCAGGATGTGCACGTGTCACAGGTGTTGCAGAGCAATCGGACCACCGGCTGGAGGTGTGTTGCGAGGTTGTGAACTTTAGATGGAAACACTACATGCAATACCCATCTCTGTGTTTCCCTCAACCCATTTCTCTCTGAAGCCTGTTGACATTCCATCCTTCCTTTGTTGTTGTAATGCCAACCTTTCAGCTCCTCTCAAAAGAGGGAGACAGGAGGAGGAGGAGGGGAGGAACAGAGAGGATCACAGCACAGCACTTAGAATAAACCCTGTTCACCATATGCAATGAACAGAAAAGCTAAGCTGTGCACAATTTGCAATTACACCCTATTTAGGTTGAGAAAATTGGAAAATGCGAATGCATGAACATCAACTCAGTGATTTGTGTTTTCTTTCCAGTAAGTCACATTTGGACTGAAAGAAAGAGGGAGAGAAAGGAGACAGACAGATTGTCCTGCATCTCCAGTATGTTTCTGAGCTGGTAGCTATGCAACAAGACTGGGAGTCAGTGGAAGAGGGGGGATGGGAGGATGGGGACAGTTTAGTGTTAGAAGGGAAGGGAGGAAGGGAGGAAACAAGGAAGGAAGCAAGGAAGGGGGGTCCTTGAGTGCAAACTAGAGAAAAGAGGAGAGCTGAGCAGAGACAACTCTCTATTTAGACCAAGAGGAGACCCCTGAAGAGATAATCAATAATGTTCACTGAAGTCATAATATAATCATAATATAGTATTGATTAAAACAAATTACTTCATTTGCTGTTGCTGACATTCAAGCACCTGCCACTCAAACACCGTCCATTCAGTTTCCAGCAGGGACATTTGAATGCTGACCATTAGGTTAATATTCACGAGACACGTCAACGTGATTTAAAAAATAAAAAATAAATATAAAAAAGCTGCAAAAGCGACAAATGAAGCTGTATTTCCGTCCAGATCGCAGCTAAAGAGAAACGAGTAGCCCTCGACGTGGGAGCTGTCCAGTGTCTCGGTGCTGAATGACGCCCTACTTTTCCTCCACGTCCATCTCCTCCTCAGCATCTCGCCTCGATTCCGGCCCGGGAAGAAAAAAAAAAGAAACATGCCACCTGTTGCTGCACCGAAGTTTTCTCTCAGGAGGATATAAAGCCGAAAAAGACCTCAAATGTCTGACACATATGATCTGCAGCGACCCTGCTCCTGAGCTAAAGTGAAGTCAATTCTCCTGTTTTTTTTCTTCTTCTCTCTTCTCAAATCACGGCAACATGACGACATGATAAACATTTTCCCCCAGGCGAGGCAGGAAGAGGAGGAAGGGGCTGTCATTTAATTTCCCGTAGACGCAGTCGGGGATTTGAACAGCTATTTGTGTTTTCCTTTTTATTTTAATGGCTCGAAGGCTTTTTTGCTTCATCATAATTGTTTTCCAACCCTGAAGTACAAGACAAATCAGCAAAGGCAGCTTTCTGTTGAGCGGGAAACATTGCAAGCACACGAATATCCTGCAAATAAAGAGCCTAACATGCATTCTGTTAATAGGACAAAAGGCTGTAAGTGATGGACTCACCGTGTGTCGACGGGAACAACAGGTGACGCCGACATAATGTTATGCAGCGTGTGCTGGATGAGTAGCCGAGGCTGCGTCTCTTTCTCTGCTGGAATCAGCCGCGGTCTGAGCCCGTGCGCCCTCCCATCTGAGCTCCACGTAATGGTTATCATGATGTTACTGGGTAGGCTGGAGGAAGATGGATCAGCGTGTTTATATATACGTCTGCTGCTCCGGAGAGGACAAGGAGGAGGCGGGACGATGTGGAGTGACGATGTGCGCGAGGAGGCCAATTGACGTGGATTTTTTTTTTCAGACCTCGTTAAGGGTGCGGCCCAAAACCCCAGCAGCCAAATTACATTATATGAAGGTTAAGGATGCATATGAATAAAACATATGGAGGCTGAGGATGTATGTCGATGGGGAATACCGGGTTTCTATTTAAGGAAATGTTTTTGTTTTTGTTTTGTTTTTTGCTGTAGACCTAAATCAATGCAGTTTATTTCAGCGCGTAATTTTAATCTAATCGAGGAAACACCTCACACACACAGAAAAACACCCTAAATTTGCGAGGAGCTCCGATGTAATTGAATTAAACCTGAACTGTGAGATCGAGATAGTGCTTCAAATTAATTTGTGATGGAAACAACAAGAGGGAAATGTTACACACCTGAGGGCTGTGGAAATTGCAAAATGGCAAAATGAATTGCTTTGGAAAACAACTGCGCTAAATACAATTTCAGTCTATCCTCCTGTGCAAATACATTCACACATTTAGGATTAAACACGCCTCTGGTCTGCTCAGTCCAACTGAAGAGCAGCTAAAAGACAGACTCAATACTTCACGGCCATTTGACATAGTTGATGTTAAATGGTGGAATGTAACCAAGTAAACTCAAGTATTATACTTAAGTACAAATGCAAGGTACTTGTATCTAACGTGAGTATTTCCATTTCATGCAACTTTATAAGTCTACACCACTACATCTCAGGTCCAAATATTGTACTTTTTACTCCACTACATTTGTTTGACAGCTTTAGACAACTAAACTGAAGGAGTGTGTTCCTTTATGGGTTAAGAAAATTCTCCTACTTCTTAATCTAAATAAACTATTTAAACCGCCTTGAATTAGTCACAAAGCTGAAAACCTGTTTTTCTGAGCTCCTGCAAAGTTGACTTTTTAGAGATACTTACTACAAACATATGATGATGTTATAGATTATGATGCATTGCTATAGATTAAACTACCCAACAGTGTTTAAAGTAGTTAAAATTAGCTCAAACTTAAACATCTTCAGCAGTAAAATGCAACAAACACATTAATGCAGCAATGATATTAATCCAAAACATCATATGTAATAGTGAAACACTGACAGGGACCATTTTACTGAGTACTTTATTTTATTTTTGATACTTTAAGTGCATTTTTCTGATAATACTTATATACTTAAACTTAAGTAAGGTTTTGAATGCAGGACTTCACGGTGTGGTAGGACCTGAATACTTCTTCCACCACTGCATAAAACACCATTAACTACACTGAGACACAAAACAAGTAACTAAAAAAATGTAAAATGACCAAAGTCAACAATGTCAACAATAAAACCTTTATGCATAAAATAATAATAAAATAATTAATAAATAAAACAAGTGTTCCCATGGAGATGCTATCAACATCACAACCCAGCTATGATGTAGTATACCATTGTACACGTACCATTACAGTCTTATGTCTCATGGACAATTATAGCACATATACCCCCGTAGGCTGTTAGAAACTGATGTTCCCAAATCTAAGTGGGTTGGTGGATAATAATCATAAGTCATTCCTGCATTAGTGCTATCTTCAAATGACATAATAGTCAAATCATACTGTTACTCGTTGTTTTTGAACTCCTCGGCAGTTTAGCAGTAGTCGTAGACTGGTAGGGTCCAAGAGAGTGATTTAAATTTACAATTACTGTACGTTTAAAAGCTTAGAGTTTGGCTTTAATATTGTTGGATTTTTGTTCAAGTACATTACTGACTGTAAAACTGAGCAGCATTATCACAGTCAGCAGAGGTGTCTGTGCTTCTGTCTCTCATCCGATCTGAACCAGAGGAAACAAAGACCTGTCAGAAGTGTGTGTTTCCTTATAAAGAATTCAAAAATGAAATTTGAACGTCTGACTTTTGGTCCAGAAGGACTGGATTATACCTCCTTGTGAATTACAATTCACAATCATAATAATTGTTAGTAAGCCTCATGGTATCAAAAAAGCTTTGTCAGTAATTAGACACTTGGGTGGCATCTGCCTTGTGAAAGTAGTCTATGAGGAATCATCCCTGAACATATACACTGTTACAAGACAAGGAAAACCCACCATGCAGCCAGAATTCTTCAAAAAGCAATATGTGTGCAGAAACATACAGAATCCTGCTCATAATTAGTCTACATTTTAGGGCTCCATCTAACAACTATTTCCACTTCGTCTATAAAATGTCAAAAATGATTCTCAAATTCTCTCTACAAGGGACACGCAGAGAACAGGAAGCAACTCCTCATATTTGCCAAGCTGAACTGAACATTTTTATTTGTTAGGACTGAAACTGGAACCCACTTATTTTTATTTGAATCAGTTAGTCGCTCTAACTGCCATTTCATTTCGGAGGAAGACACTAAACAACAAGGACATCATGAGAAGGATGTTTCCTGCTGCTTTCAGGGCCCTGTGTGACATTTCACCAAAATCTTTAAAAGCCTGAAGACAATCAGCTGCAACTGGATCATTACGATGCGAGCTGTTTGAATCATAGCATCTTCTCTGACACCTGCAATTTGACAGCTCGTCACAGTTTACAGTCTGTGGAAAAACACGCTACTCCCCTTTTTATGAATACAAAGGTCCTGCTGGGGTTAGTGACTAGTGTCTATTTGTAAATAAGGCACATGAGTGACCCTCCCTGTCTTCTGTTCCCTCTGACAAAATGACCAAAAAGCAGCAAAAAGCAGCTGCTGGCTGCAGCTATTAGTTTCCACAAAAGCCTTGTTCCTTTGATATCCCTGCAGGCCGGTTATCAATGCAACTCAAGAGTCGGGCTTAGGGAGGAACCTGGGGGAAGATCCTGCTCGCTGTGTTGTGAGGCTTTAGTTGTATAATGAAGATCACAGTCTGTGCCTCTTGATAGAAACATCAGGAGGTAGGATTACGCATATTAGTGATCCCCCTCCGTTCTCCCCTCTGCTTTCAGGGCTTAATGTTAACATCTGCCCACCGAGAGCCACAGATGAGCTGGAAGACTGTGTTGAATGTCTTCCATTCAGATGATTTATCTGATCACTATAATGGACTATGCATGTTATTTAGATGACATTATAACAGGGTATGAAGGGGAGAAAGGCTCTGGCTCTCTGGTGTTGATAGACGCTGAGTCACATAGGCCTACAGTATCTGATCTTCATCACACAGAAAAACAAACACTTCACTAAAAAAAGACCTTTAATTTTTGTCGTCACTAAATTAGCAGTAAAATTTTTCATTATTTTTTCTTATTCAAAGTTATTATTCCAACAAGATGTTCAATATCAGCCATTTTCTGATTTCTCTCTGTAAATTATAGCAAAACCACGAGAGCAGAATCATTTAAGATCCTTTGTTCTTCATGTATTTACACCCTTCAGCTGTTGTTTACGCTGATAAAAATCCATTTGCTGTTTAAATGTGTAAGAGTGAGTTTGGGCAGGCCACAGGGCACGAGCAGAGGTGTGGGAGCTTTTGGAGGCGGCGTACATTCATTATTTTTCATACCCTGGGTGAAAACTATGCTTGTGTGGGCTGGACTGGTAATATGATGAACATTTGCAGACTTCCAGGGAACAAGGTGAAGCCACAGGATGTTTTCTGGCCGTTCAAAGCTCTCATTGTAACTGAGGAGAAAATGAAACCAGATACAATGTGGGGGTGTTTAACCTTCCTCACCGCCTGCTATAAAGACAGTCAACATTACTAACAGGATACTCCTCCAGTGAGTGTTAGATCTGATTCTCACCTTCAAGGTAACACAGGTTAAGGCTGATTGTATGGGTGTGGTAGCAGCAGTGTAGCTCTGTATCACTGGCTGTGGAGTAGCTCACACGATGTCTCCCTCTGGTGTTCAGTCTGAACACAGGAAGGCACATCTACTGAAGCACACAGGTGACTATGTAAGGAACGAATTATAGGGGAAAAAAATCAAGAAATGAGTGGAGAAAACCTAATGAATACAGGCTATTCCATACAATATGTAAATGTTCAATCACCAGATCTCAACCCAATTCAACGCCAATGGGAGATTTTTCCACCACCATCATCAAATAACCAAAATCTGGGAATATCTTTAGGAAGAATGGTTCAGAGACTGAAGCATTGAAGCTGTTCCAATATTTACCAAACTATAGTTATGTTGCTAAGAAGGATCACGATAGGTAAGGACACCAGAAACTCATATATCTAACAAAATGTGACCCCAAATGGTGCTTCCCAGTGAGTGCTACCATTAAGAGATAAATAGGTTTGAAGCTCTTTCCATGTTCTTGAAAACAGAAGAAAAGTATGCATAATTAATTTCTTTTTATAAAGGACAAATCATTTCCTAAAACAGCTTGGCACTGTGATTTTAGAAAACACCATTCACACAGTAATAAATAGTGCATTTGTTGAGGACTATTTTCAGCTGTGGATAAAACCACATTTGGTTCTCGAGTCAATATTTACGCTAGCAGAGTGGAATTAAAATAAACGACAGTGCCCGTGTTCATAGTGATGAAGGAACATGTCACCCAGTGCAGAAGTGTGGCTCATTCATGTGTTTTTGGAGCTCCATGGCTCAGAGGAACAAGATAGATCAGGCTTCCACTACACAGGAAATAGTTGTTAGTACCTATAAAATAAAAGTATTCTTTAAGAAAGCCTGGGCTAGAAAGAATGATATAACAATGATATTGCCCATTTTACTTCACAGCAGCAGGCTGATTTTATAGGTCTACTCTCGAGTTATTGGACAATAAAACAACAACATAATGTACAAGATATGATCATTTAATTGATGATTATCTCTCAGTACAGAAATATTTTTCTTTTTAACATTCTTTCTGTAATTCAAGTTGGCAGCGTTGTCTTGATTTTGAAGTGGCATTAAAATAAATTTCCAAAGAGTTTAGCAGTGAAACTGCCCATCAGCTTCCCACAGATAGCATTAGTAAACAAACATGCCGTTTTCTGTACAAGAACCTTTCTACACAACACAAATAAATAGCATTCGTTTAAATGCGGCACGCTAGTCGACTCAAACATTCAAACGGGGGAAAAAAGAAAATCAAAACTGGGAGAACATAATGTAGATGATATGAAATCTTTTTCCAGATAAAAAAAAAAAAGTACAAGAGCATTACTGCTCAACACAGAAACAGTCTGAAGTAGCAAAAGACAAGCACCCCGAGCTTGAATATATTAGCAGACACAGCAGAAGCTCTGCACAAAGCAGCATTTAACTGATTTAATCCCAAATGTTTTTACTGTGTGCTTTAGTTGCTGTTACAAACTACACTGATAAGCCAAAGTGTTTTCGTTTTTGCCTGATTTTCCATTTAACAAAGTAGAAACACAAAACGACTGAAAAGCTTCAGTCAAGTGACCTTAAAATCTTCTAATTTTCACGTGAATTACTTTTGTAAGAAGTTGTTCTAATGTACAATTGTGTTACCAAATAGTTAGTCTTCTAAGATGTGCCGTATGCCATTACTAGAGTTTTCTTGAGATTATGAAACAATGAGCCAATACTGCTTAATATCATTAGAGTAAAAATTAACTTAATGTCAGATTTAAAAAAGGAGATCAGGCCCATTCATCCAAAAACAGCACAGGATTATGTAATCTGTTATCAGTGTGCATGAAACATTATTGCCTCTCAGTAAAATAAAAAGACAAGCTTGGATTTTTTTAACAAAGCCAAATATACTCCACAGATAAGACCGAAAACCGACAGAAATCTACCAGCCTTTGAAACAAACACACTAGTAAGAATATATGTTAAAATATGTAAAAAAAAAAACGAAAACAAAAACTGAATAAAATAAATAGACAATCAAAAGGACAAACTCAATATTTGGCAGGTAAGCACAACATCAGTCTGTAAACAAAACGTAATCACATGGGGAGAGAAACACCCCAAAATTCTCCCGGTCATCAGAGATCACTGGTCTGTTGGCCGAGGCAGTGGCTCCATCGTTCAGGAGGAAGTGGAATACTGTACGTATGTATGTAGGCTATGTTACTCCTCTGCCCTCCACACTCTGTGCACCTCTCCAGCTCCCTCCCACCTCCAGCTACAACTTGGCTAAATAACTAAGGGCAATCGAGGGGGCCCTCTGTAGACTACGGAGGTGAACACTCAAAGAAGGGGCCCATTTACAGCTTGACACATGCAAAGATTAATTCCCTTTCCCAGCTTCATTCCCTCGTAGTACAGAGGTGTGCTTACTACCGGATCCTGGTGAAGAGGTTCAGCACTGAAACCGATTCCTAAAAGAGGGAGGGAGACAGAAGAAGGTAAGATCAACACAATTACAGACGGATAAAGGGAAGTAACAGATGGACCAGAGCAGAGGCGGGGATTTTAGTGAGAAAACAGGAAGAATTAATACCTTAGTGGATCTCATCTTGCTAAAGACGTTCCAGAACCGAAGTGTTTCATCTCCAGCTCCCGTCACAATGGCCTCTCCGTCAGGGGACATGGCCTGCACATAAAGTCATTATTATACGCCGAATATACAAAATGTAATTAGGGGTATGCAAAAGTAGATTTTATTTGCTTCAGCTTTATGTAACCTTGGGACTAATGGTCTGCAGATAACACACACACACACACACACACACACACACACACACACACACACACACACACACACACACACACAGTATGTACTGACCAGGTAGAGTACTCTGTAGGAATGTCCAGTAAGTTTGGCCACTTGAGTGAGAGAGGGATACTTCCACACCAGGATCTGGTTCTGGGAATAACCGTGTGTGCTGACCTGCAGAAAAGAGACAATGTTTTCTACATATTCGCCTCAGACTTAAACGGAACATTGTTAGTTTGGGCCTTAGTATGTGCCTGTATACTGTCAAATAAAAATCATAACATATCCATCTCCTTGCATGCAGTACATGTTTTTTTTTTTTTTTGCCTATTTTAGCTACACCTTCCAACAATGCTGAAATGACGTCATTTACATGTTGCATCTTGTTGGGTAGTGAGTCATCTCGATTTAGTTCAGAGTTTAAAAGGTAACTTTACTACGAACACATAACTTCTATGATGCTGTGTACAGCGCGAGCAAAGCTTAAGATTCCTAAAACACAGGTCCTTGTACATTACTGTATTACACCTTTGCCTGCATTTAAAAACAAACAGAACCATGCATTCTATCAAAAGCTTCAGGCGACTCACCAGTTCGTTAGTGTGCTTGGACCAGGCCAGGTTGCAGACCTGAGAGCCGGTGTCTGTGCACTGTAAGGGCTGGCCGGTCAGAGTGTTCCAGAAGCGGATGCAGCGGTCTGCTGTGCCGCCTCCGGAGGCCAGCAGGCCGTGTTGGTGGGGAGACCAGGCGATGGCCTTCACTGCAGCCAAGTGCTCCGTGTACTGCTGCACCGGGAGGACGCTCGAGTGGTTCCACACCAGTAACTGGAGGCAGCAGGTTGAAACGGGGGGAAAGAGGAGGTAGAGGAATGAGTTTGTGAAAAAGTGGTTCTGACACTGACGTGCAGCTCACAGACAAACAGGTGAGATTCTCCGTCTACGTACCTTGTTGTCATTTCCACCTGAGGCTAGCAGCTGGTGGTCTGTGCTCCACTTGAGCCCGCACACTTCCTGTCTGTGTCCTTGGAGACGGCGTTCAGACTGGAGAGGCGGGGCTCTGATGTCGCGCTGCAGGATGACCCGATCGCGGCTCCCAGACGACAGCTGGTCGGCATTCCATGCCAATGCACCTGGCAGAGAGATCAGAGGAAGGATGATTCACCGACCATGAACGAGAGATGTTGCTAAACAACTGTGTGAAAATGAATGACGGCTGTAATGTTTCACTCGTGCAACCGTCCCCGCCTCCAGCCTCTCAACTCACCCACTCTGGCCGTGTGTCCTTCTAGGACGGAGAGCTTCTTCCCTGCTGCTGCATCCCAGATCTGTACGTAGCCTTTATGAGTTCCCACTGCCACCAGGTTACCCTAAAAATCAGGCCGCACACTTTGAATATCACACTGACGTACAAAGCGTCTGTAATGACTTCAAACAGCTTTTAGAAAAAACAGGTTGAAACAGAGCTTGCACACCAAAACTCCATTTGCATCTTTACGAAACGTCAAGTAACAGTCCTTTTCCATGATGGATCTTTGTCAGGTCAGTTACTCTCTGCTTGATCAGTTAAAATGTGAATTGAGTTTTGGTAAGCGGGCTCGACTACAACCTTATTTGAAAAGATAACAGGTGAGAGAGAAACCCACCCTCTCTGACCAGCCCACTGATGTTACAGAATCTCCTTCTACAGAAAGGTCACATAGACGCGTCACCTAAAAAGACGGAGAGGAAAGAATTAAAATCGATTAACATCGATCAATTTCATCCCAAGACTCTTTTAGTTAATATGTATGATACAGAAACAGTATAGTAAATACACTGCTGGATGCCTCTGCTTTGCTCAATGCACTTGTTTATCAGATCACACTCACCTGGCTTGTGCAGGCACTCCACAGGTAGACACAGGTGCCCAGTCCAACACTGAGCACATTCAGAGAGGACCAGTCCACTAGGTTGAGGTAGAAGTCGTCCTGAAGCTCTGGAGCATCCAGAACTTTGAAAGGAATTTTGGATATTTTGCGTGTAGGTTTCCTTGGCGATCGCAGTAGTTTCTGGCTGCAAACACAATTTTAGTGATAAATACAATGTTACTTCTACCAAATGGAGGAGATAACGTTTGAGGAATGACAAGGGAAACATATTACCTGTTACTACTGACAGGTGATAGAGAATATGGAGAGACTGTGTTTCCATCTTCTTCTGGCAGAGCCCTCTTAGCACTTACAGAATACTACAAAACACAAACCGATGATTAGTGATGCAGGAAAAACTCCCCATGTACTCCCCACCAGTACATTAGACGCTCCAGTCATGTTAACTGTTATTACACTAAAAAGGCTCCTCTTGGCAGGAGTGGACGGCTGCAGACGGCGGTCCTCTGACTGGGGGTCCTGGACTTTCTCGATGCCCGCTCCTAGCAGCTCGTTCTTCAGCAGAGCCGAGTAAGCCAGGCCATCCGCTAAAGGCAAAGAGGAAGAGACAGAGGGGAAATCAAACCAGGCTGTCGAAATGATTAAGTTCAAACACTGTGCTCCCTCTGCAATTTCTTAGCTCTCTCTCTCTCTCACATCTCTAAAGATCAGGGAGAATTTTTCACTAAGCTTTGTTCAGGCCTTATCTCTAGTTTCCATGAGCCTGCCCAGGCTTAGTAAACAAGAGAAGGTCAAATGATCCAGTTTGACCGGAGCAGACAGATATCTGACAATGTTTTTCATGATTATAAGAAGTTTTAGGTCTGAGTCTGGTTGGGCTCTAGTTAAAAAGGTTCAATCATCACAGATGTGTGGATACTGAGGCGGAGGTTGGCCGATAAGTAACAAGAAACCGATGTACAGACATGTCAAAGGAATGTTTCAGGTAGTTTACAAACAGTCTCTATTACATAGTTCGTCCACCAGAGAGCACTGACTTTTAAATTTTGGCAGGTACAAAAGTACTTGTTTATATAAAAAAAACATACACGTAACATTGGCCAATAGACATCGCTATAATATTTCTTAAACTCTAAAATATTAATATCGATTGGGCTACATTTTACACTCACAGCAACACACAGACGTGCCATCATTAAAACTTCAAACAGCCAGAAATCGACAAAAGGCTGAACTGCTAGAAAGACAACAGTTCATAGTTCAAATGTCTGCAGTAAAGGAAGGATATATACAGTAGCTGTGCCTCTGGATCAGATTCATGATATTGGTGCCACTGTACCAAAAACAAAACTAGAGCTGCAACAATGAATCGAATAATCAATCAACAAAAAATAAATCGGCTACCATTATAGTCATATAAAAATGTATATAATACTGATTTTCCAGAATCAGAAATACTTTATTGATCAATTACACAAGGGTAAAAAAAAAGTACCAGAACTCTCTCTACCAGCATGTTTGGAAAGGGCACAACTTCAAAAAGTTAAAAATACGAAGTTATGATAAAGGAATAAAGGAGAAAAGTACAAAAATAAGAAAACAAACAGGAGCAACTGTCACAGGCTGCATGCACACTTTCAGGCAATTATATAAAATTTTCTGGTTCAAGCTTCTCAAATGTGAGGATTTGGTGCTTTTGTTTGTCATATATGAAGGCAAACTGAAAATCTTGGGGTTTTCAAATAAAAAAAGAGCAATTTGAATACATTACCTTTGGCTGAGGGACATTATAATGGCATTTATCAATATTTTCTGACATTTTATATACAAAACAATTAAAGAAATAATAAGATTAATCGATAATAAAAATAATCATTAGTTGCAGCCCCTAAACATAACTAACTTGTTTGTGTTTCGCTAAATGTGAATGTACATATTTCAAGACACTTTAACACAATATATTGTTATTTGTCGCAGCTCCAGTCTCTTAGTATAAAGGTGGATTGATTACCTTTGTTACTGTCTGTTGTGCCGTCTTTGGTTTTCCTGTTTTGATTGTGCGACTTTTCAATTTCCTGTTTCAGACAATGAAATAAATAAATGATCACTTTCAACCAAATCTTTAAGCGTGTTATGTATTTACAGAGAAATTAAAGAAAAATGTGAATAGATAGTGTTTCCTTGTAAGCCATAATCGACACTCTGATCTCGAGAACACTGTTCTTTTGATAGGAAAGACAGTGAAGTCCTGGGTGTATTGTCGCAGACTCACATTGATGCGGTGGAAGTTGACACTCCAGTTGGCTCCAGCCCGGGAGGGAATGAAGCGATCGCCATGTTTGCTAGGGGAGGACAGGGGGGAGCTGGTGGGTGTCAGAGCTCGCACCGCTCCTACAGCTTTCTACACAAGAGAGGAGAGGAGAACGATGGCAGATGGTGCATTTGTTTGAGGTGTGAACAACAGGAGGCTACATTCACAAAACTCAGTCATTTGGCCAGTAAGGTCTTGTTATCACTCAACACTAGTGACATCGTCAAATGAAGAGGATGGCCTGTTAAACCGTTTATTCTTCCAACACACTGAGAGTAACACCCTTTCCGCCTATCGTAAGTCCTTTGCTAGTTAACAATCCTCTTTGGGAGGGGCTCCCATCATGCTATCATGTTCAAAATAATGACCTAATCATAATAGTCACGTACTTGTCAAGACTGTTAACCCTGGCAAGGTGAGGCAATCTATAATCATTCTTTTTAAGAACTACTGGTTCAAGAGGAAATAAAAGGGTGTGTATTATTTACTTACTATGGGGCTTGCGTTCTCATTTTGGATGTTGATCTGCCTGAGCAGCCTGCACTCATAGTCCTGATCCATGATGCCTGAAAAACAAGATAAGACCGATTAACACAATCGTAAAACTGTGAGATAAAAACAATCATAAAAACCACAGTTTCCAGAATGGACATATATGCATGTGTCAGATGATAAGTAACAGACACTGGTACTCTCATAGTTATGACTTGCTGACTTCTTGCATATTTTGTCTGACTCACCACTGACGTGTCTGAAAAAAGAGAGCAGATGTCTACCAGTAATGTGGCAAAATATATATTTCTGCAATTCGCAAACAACTGTAATATATTGACAGCTATGGCTACTTAGCTCATAAATGACTGATAAGCAAACTAAGACATAAGGCTGCTGTGAAGCACTGGAAATAACTCTTATATTCAATCAATGAATTAATTAAAACAAATATTGTGAAATTGTGAAAAAACACTCATCACAAGTTTCCATTGCCCATGGTGATGTCTAACAGAGAAAAGCAGCAAATGTTCACATTTAAGGAGCTGGAACCAGCAAATGTTTGACATTGAACTTGATAAATTACTTTAACAATGAATGGATTATCAGAACATTATCAATTTTTTGTTGTAATCTTTCTGTAATAGCCACGTACATGTTTTGACATGACAAATTAAATGATCCACTTTGCTAAATTCACTGCTGAAGGCTTACTGGCAAGCCGTGTTGTTTCACATGTTCTCTCATGGGACAACGAGTATCACACTAAACACAAGACGTTCCTCCGGTATCGACTTATTATCACATTTGTTATTAGGTAAAGAAAGTCATTTAGTTAATGTCAATAACATTTCACTGGATTATAATGAAAAGACCAACGTTATAGTCACCTTCAGGAAGCATTCCTAGAGATAACCATGAGAGAAATCCGACTTCGTAATTGCTGTGTTGTGATAAATTAGGCAACAAAACTGTCCATTACAGTTAAAGGCATGAAAAATCCATCGATACGACTACAACGACAAACCAAAGAATTGGTTAAACTCAAGAGCCTTAGTTTAAATCCCTCTTAAACTAGCTAATCAGGGGCAAATCTGTTCGTAAATGACAATGACATTAGTTACAGTGCTCATGATCAGCTGCGGGTGGGCTCAGTACTCTGCTAACAACACTTAAATTATCTTTGTGAAAACAAGCAAAGTATAAATGTAAAACCTTACTAACTACACGTATTTGCTAGCTGGTTCCAAGAAACAAAAAACTCGTTGTGTTGTGGTGGTTATCGTTGATCTGTAATCACAACACTAAAATGTTTGAAAACCCAAATAATTAAATTATCCAACATACAAAGCTATGCTAATGCTAACACTAGCTCAGCTGGCTGACCTAACGTAAAATACGATAGCTCTCGGGCTAATGCATTAGCAACATTGTTTGTTCACAATCTTCACTTGTATTAACACCTACCGTGCCCCGATAAGCTCCTCCCGTGAAGCGCCGTTGAATTACTTTTCTTACTGGTGTCAATTCCAGTTGAAAAATCTTGTTTTATGCGTTTTACTCTTAAAAATAGAGCAAGCAAAATACAAATGTTATCTTTTGCCGAACGTTCAATTTGGGCTCGCTAAGCATCACGGGAAGGATGTGACGTCGCTGATTTTGAATCACACATTTTGCGTTGCTAAGGAAACGTGTCACAGTCACAATACCTCTTCCCACATATTCAGTGGAGTTCATGTGAAACACACATTGTTAACATGCCAACTAAACTGAGGTGGCGCAGTGACAACAGTTTGTTTCTGTGAATTTGTAAATGTGTAAATAATAGTTGTTTTTTAGTTAGTAGTTAGTTAGTAGTAGCTATTGTTTTTATTTATTATATCTTGATTTTCTACTTATGTCTCTATTGCACTATCCTGTATGCTGCTGCCACAATGCAAATTTCCCAGCTGAGGGATTAATAATATCTGGTTAAAATAATCTTATTTTAACCAGATATGCACATTTTCTTGATAACTGATTTGTAAAATGATCAACTGAATTGGCAGAAATTAACCTGCACATTAAACTGTGCAGCGTTTTTCAAACTAACATTAGAAACAATGGAGGGCAGCATGTGTCTTGATATTGTTGAAGGTAACTGTAATATTCAGTCTATGCGAAGGACAAAAGTTGCAGTATCATTGCCATTATTGTACAGACCATGATTAAATACACACATTTATAAAATAACATTTTAGTGTTAATACATTTCATTCAAGTTAATAGATGACACACTGCATGGATTTACAGTATCTTTTAAATGGCTTTATTAGTATAAAAAAAGAGATGCCAGTGAAACAAATATAATCTAACATGAAGTAAAAACAGACTAAACACATTCCATGTGCAAAAGTTCAACATAAAGACACATTCAATGACATATCCTGTATGTGGGTAGACTCCTGACTGTCGAAAGACAGTTTACCAATTTGATGGATAGAACAATGCCACATAGTGAAACGTGATTGAGAGTAAAATGTCAGCTCACCATTAGCTGTTGGAGCTACACTGACAAAGAAGTTGGTGTTGTGTGCCACAGAAAAGGTACAGTAGGTTCAAGTACATAATTGAAATTCTGAGAAAAAAAAAACCTTGACACACAGTAATGTGCAAAAGTATAGTTTAAAACTAAATAGTCTAGATGGGCTAGTTGATAAATACATAGTGGGATAGCTAAAAATTATTTTGCATGAGAAAAAATGGAGTAAGAGGTATGGCTCAACTAAGCAGATCAAAAGGGCCCATGCAGTTCAAATCAGGAGAGTAAATACTGCTGAACGTTTTCGAAATAGGCCAGGGTATCTAATAATCATAAGCTTCTTCAAACAGTGTGCATTTACTTGATTAACACTAGATTACACCAAATGTCCATATGTCCTGGATTGATTCTTGGTAAACACAGTCATGCTCATATTGCTAATAGTCCTGAAAGAAAGTCACAGCCACACACAGCTCTACAGCACAAGTGCTCTCAAAATCACATTGTCTAAAAATACAGTATGTCAAGTAGAAACATAGTATAAAATATGTTTTATACAGACAACCAATGAACCAAGGCAAAGTCTGAAAATGATGCAGAAAATGGCATGTAAAAAACCCTAAACTGAAAATAAGACCATGATTATGATCTTATTATGATCGACAATGACATGAAAGAACTAATCAGAGTTATCACTGCATGGCCTCAGATATCGTGCTATAACATCAGCATAAGAACCTCTCTGTGAGTCTGGAGCAACACGAAATACATTCAGAGCAGTGAAGAGCTAAAAAAGGCTTGTGTGCTTATGATAATGCTGTGGTTTTCAAACCAGTGAGGAGTGAAAATGGTGGAATGGCAAGGTAAACTAAAATGAAAATAAAGTACATCTGGACACAGGACGCTGGTCTACAGGGAGGCGGTGTCTCTAGACATCAGTTGTAGACCATTGCTGACCTGGAAGCGAGTTTCATCTGATATACCATACTGCTCCAAGGGGTCCTACAGAGAAAGCAGACAATGAGTAAAGACTGTAAGAAAACAAAGAATGTGCAGAGAAAATTCCCTGTTATTGAAGCAGAATCAATCTTTATATCAAAGGGTTAGTTCACCGAAATCACACAAACAAACACAAAAACATATTTAAACCCTACGGGTGTCTACTTATACAGATAGTTTGGGTTTGGTGGCTTACAGTGTTGGAAAAGTGCATTTGATAACCTCAACAGCCATATTTCTTCACAGACTTTGCTATGAACAGTTGGGAACTATTTTTTGTCTGTTGATCATCCTGAGTGACCAGGAAATTGTTTCTGAAAAGACATATTGCTTTTAAGTTTCTCTGTGGTACTTAATGTATTTCTTCCTCTATTGATCTACCATTTATCTTCTGCTGATATTAATGCTCCTGTGCATTTCAGTGGGCCCAACATGGCACAAATACACTTCACACTTAAATTCTTCCTAGTACCTTGAACAGAAGCACCATCAGTGTGGCATTTAGTGTGTTAACATGCTGCTGTGAGGGGTCTCACCTTGCCAGTGAGCCTGTGGATTTCAGTTCGATAGAATATCAGGTTCTTCCTCATGAACTCGTAACTGCAAGAGATGAGATGACTAATTAATCTGACATTCAAAGGGGGAACAGTGTTAAAACAAATACAGTAAAGACTGGGGCTGTAACTAGGCTCGTAACACATTTGTTTTCAGTTGTCTTAATTTCTTAATACAGAACATCTTGGCATAGGTGGAACATTAAAAGTGCATGTTCCACCCAAAAAGCTGTGTTTTGGTTGTTGACTGTTAGCTGATCCATGCCAGGCAGATCAGCCCAGCTCATGTAGGTACAATAGCTTCATCACAATAATAAACACGATTAAGAAGCCAGAGCTCCAAGATGATCCCGTATCCTCCCCCGTTTGGGACCATTATGTTTTTCCCAGTAAACTTTACCACAAGACAAGGTCAAGTAGTGATGGATCAGTTGAAAACTGTTCCAACACAAATCACATTGTTGACACCGCACAGAACTGCCGAGGCCTCAACCAACACCAGAGCAACACCAGAGCCATGTTTATCAACGCAGATATGTGATATATTCAGTCGTAGAGAACACAGTAAACTAATGTTCCATCATATGACTATAGTTTAATAATTAAGTTGGAACAATACAGACATACTGCCTTTTGTTTTGATTGATCACTCAATGACTCTTTGCAATATGTATGAATATTTTACTGCAAGAATTATGCTCCACTGTTCACTGTCGACATTTTAAAGAACAACATGGAATCTTTTGTTTTACTGACTTTTGTTTACCGTGCTGACTATTTACATTATCATAATTTCATAAATGCTGACAAATCACAAGTCATTCAGAGTCTAAAGTTATGTCTTAAATGCCATTGTGTTGCCATCTCAAAGTATTCAGCTTGTAATTATATTAAATGGAGAAATGTTGGTATTATTACATGATAATTGACTGAAATAAAATGTCAGTTACTACCTGGTCACCAAACACATGTATCTGCTCTAAATGGAATAAGATGGAGTCAGTCCTACCTGGCCTTGATAATGGCATCTACCCACTCTCCACACTGCTCTTCAGAGTCACACTCAAACAGATACTTCCTCTCTGCTTCATCCAGAAATGCTACAAAGAGAAACACATGGAATCATTCAGAAATACATAGTACAAATGCACAAACACGTAACATTAGGTCATAAGTTATGAAGCCATACATTTCTCTATGCAGTTTGAACAGCATCAGCACACACATCACTCATCTCCACTGACTCCATTATGTGAAACCAGTCAGCAGTGCAGGTTAGTAATGTAACTGTGTAGATACTGCAGCTCACCGATAGAGAAGGTCTGGCTGTCCTCCTTCTCCACCCGACACTGCTCCAGCAGCAGAGCTCCAATTGGCTGTCAAATCAAAAAATGACTTAATATAGATTATTGTCCTTTAAAAGAAGTTGTTTCACTTTATCAGGAGGCACAGGCAAGGCAATGCTGTGACAATAAATGCAATACAGACAGGTGTTCAAATATTGATTCAACTGACCTCCTCCTCATCAGTCCGGAAATAAAAGAGGAAGTTAACGACGAGTTTCACCAGCCTCTTCTTCACAACTGTTTGATA
The DNA here is from genome assembly GCF_043641665.1 of Enoplosus armatus. Lineage (NCBI taxonomy): Eukaryota > Metazoa > Chordata > Actinopteri > Centrarchiformes > Enoplosidae > Enoplosus > Enoplosus armatus. The sequence continues at coordinate 14,625,251 of NC_092193.1, forward strand.
ACAAAAAGTAACTGAGATGAAACTTCACATCACAGACAAACAGTGCTGTTGTCACCACAGCTGATGAATGACATGAACAGGAACTATCTCTAACATTAGCCAACATCTAACATTACACGAAACGGAAATAGTAAGGTGCGATAAGAGCTGAGTCGGTATGTAATAAACCGTGTTACCGTCTCCTTTCTTGGGTCCTCGCATCCCCAGCTCAGCTGCTTTCTCTGAGGGCTGGCGGCTCAGAGAGACCAGCTCCTTCTCGTTGAAACGCATCACGGTCACTGACGCAGTAAAACACAGGTAGGAGGCAGTCACAGGGCTACCTACTTTCGCTATGGCAGAGCCATTCCCACGACCGACAGCATAATAATGGGGTGATATAACAATAGTAACAAGTAGTAACAGTTTCGTCTAAACGTCGCTGTCTCGCTATCTGAGCTTCTCGAAATGTGACGGAGTGTGTTTGGTCATTTCTTCAGTCAAGCTAATACAGTGGAGTCGGACTTCTCTTTCATGCTACATACAGGACACACACACACACACACATACACTCCTCTCGGTTGGCAGTGACACTCCTCACTGCTAATAGTACGGTAGACAGTGAGGGTCAAACTAGGCGAACAGCGCGTTTACGAATACTTCATGATGCAGAACTGTAGGAGGAAGTATCCAGATCCTTTACATAACGTTAAGCACTAATACCCCACTGTAAAATGCTCTGTTACATGTAAAAGTCCTGCATTGAAAATGTTATTTTAGTTTGTAAGTATGATCAGGAAAACATAATCAAAGTATTAAAAGTAGAAGTAGTCAATACAGAAAAATGCCCCCTGTGACAGTTATACTATTTTATATAATATCATTAGATTAGATTAGATTATTATTACTCATGCATTAATGTAAAAGCTGGATTTTACTGTACTGCAACTAACGATTATTTTCTTTATAGACGAATCTGCTGTAAATAAAATTGACTTGACTTGACGTGACATGTATAACCCTGTTTAGAAACCAGTGGGAAAAGCAAGAAGAAGAGAGTAAAGGAGTGAAGAGCAAAAATGTATTCAATGAAGACTAGGCTATCAGAATCAGAATCAGAATCAGAAACTGTTTATTGCCAAGTAACATACATTACAAGGAATTTGCTGTGGTCTGAAGGTGCTATTGTTTTAATAACAAATAAGTAGAATATAAAAGCTAAAATAAGAATAAGAATAAAAATAAAAATAAGATAAGATAAATAACAACAGTGCAGTGACCAGAATAAAGTAAAGTGTCCAGGTAAAGTGTCCAGTAGGGGGTGGGTGCGTTAATGTAACGCAGGGGGGACAGGGGTGATGTACGTTAATATAACGTATAAGTAGTGTTTGTGTTCGGGGTCAATATTTAGGACTAATCAGATCTACTTTATATTTGATTTTAGATGTGTTTATAGGTCAGCTTGAATAGTTTGTCTATGAGATAAATGTTTTGCATGGGATAATAAAGTCAAAAAGTAAATAATAAAATAAATAAATAGGTGTAAAAAATGATAACTGTAAACTCTATGGATTTATTCAATCATTCTCCCATAGATATTTGAAGAGCTGTTTGTGGGTTTTGCCTTATTGATAAAGATTTAAATATTTTTATTAAGATATTAATTGGTATTAATTAATTAAAAGTATTTAACCTTTAGGACATGGTGGAGTTTTGGGAAAAAATGTGGTCCATCATTGTTTTTTCAGGAAAATCAGTCCGGCCCTCGCTCCAGTCCAGGAGGTGGCGGTAATGAACCGGAAGCTGTTTACCAACCGCCAAAAAACGACGGAGAGCATGAACAAGCCACTTGAGCATGCGCACTACAAATGTATGGTGGCACGATCATAACGTTGTGGAGTCGGTGAGTGTTTTGGACAAAAAGAACAGTTTGTACTATCTTGTCATGTATAGTTATCGTTTCATCGTGGAATTAACGAATTTCTTATCATATATACAGCGCTAGCTACATTTTACGTGTCGTTTGATCATTCAAAATTGTTAAAATCTATTCATTACTAGCTGGCAACACCGTTAGCTTAGCGTTAGCATTGTTGTAATGCATTCAGTAGCTAACGTTAGCATTACGTTATGCTAACTGGATTTTGTAGAGATGACTCAATATAATGCTTTTGTATAGCAGCGTGATAAAACTGTTAATTGTGGTAAACTTTCTCAATGAATTAAGATCTATTTGGTTAAATAACTATGCTGTTACCCGTTTGCTTTACTTCCCAGTAGTTAGACAGATCCCTTGCAAGGGAAGTTAGCATAAATAACCTCAGGAAAGAGAGGACCGAGGAGTCATTGTGTTGTTTTTAAAACACATGAAATATAACCCAGACTAGTCACAGAAATGTAAATGTGTCTAAATGAGTGAATGAAAACCTGTCTTTGAAAATTAACACTCTACAGTATTGCGGTTTCTTGTGAAACTGATAACTAAATGTGACAACCGCATGTTGTTGTTTTTAACATTTTTTTAAATTAAAGGTGCACTTAATTTACTATATCTGCTTTTCAAACGGTATACACGCACATAAGACTTGAACTTACTTTCAAATCGTAGTATTATCTGATCAATAAATCAAAGTATCAATACAGCAAATGCAGTTAGTAGTAGTAATCAGTAGCTGTATATTTACTCAGAAGTGGTAGTGTAACTCCACATGTTGTACTGTGTTGTACCACAATCCAGGAATACACAGTACAGTTATAACAGTAAATATTATTCACTATTTACATCCCTGGCAACATTGTGTGCTTTATTTCTCCTCAGATAATCAGGAAGGATCTACTTTGAGTACCTGACAAGTGTGGGTGTCTGCGTGATTGAGCCCATCACCTTGTAAAGATGGATTTCCAGCATCGAGCTGGGGGGAAGACGGGGAGCGGTGGGGTGGCCTCTGCCTCTGAGAGTAACCGTGATAGGCGAGAGCGGTTACGTCAGCTGGCCCTGGAGACCATTGACATCAACAAAGACCCCTACTTTATGAAGAATCATTTAGGATCATATGAGTGCAAACTTTGCTTGACACTTCATAACAATGAGGTGAGTAGGCACATTTTTCCCAGATTATGTTATCTGAACTATTTCTTGTTATCTGAGTAAAGCTAACAAACTGCTCTCCTCTGCATTACAGGGCAGCTACTTGGCTCACACACAAGGAAAGAAACATCAGACCAACTTGTAAGTCCACATCTGTCTATAGGTTTTGGTTCGGTTAAACTGATGATTTGGTCAACACACAGCTGTGCTGAGTTCAGAGTTATTGCTTTGTCAAAGCAACCATGGGTTAAGCTGGCCTGCAGCTATGCATACAGCTACACCAGGAATTGATTTCACACAGCCCATAATTTGTATTTGTTTATGTTGTGTTTACTGTGACGGACTCATTTTACCTCACCTTTCTATAATAATATCTAATACTATAATAAATGTGTCAAACCACAGGTCCACTTTACATATACTAGACTTGTGATGGATCATCAGTTATTTCATGGTTGCTGTTAATTGACAGAGCAAAACCCACTGTGTCCAATGTGAACAGTGAAAAACAATATGTTTTGTTTGTTTCAGAGCGCGGAGAGCAGCCAAGGAAGCAAAAGAAGCTCCTGCACAGCCAGCACCAGCGAAAGTGAAAGTAGAGGTTAAGAAGTTTGTCAAAATTGGTCGGCCAGGGTACAAAGGTAAGCTGGCTGCGGGGTTATGCATGAGTGCAGTCATTATTTAGTTTATGCTGATAATGATTTCAAATGTTTTGTATTTTAATGTATGATCTATGTCTTTTTCTTCTTTATAGTAACCAAGCAGAGGGACCCAGAGACTGGACAGCAGTCCTTGCTTTTCCAGGTTAGTGTGTCACCACTGACATCTGAAATGGCTGATATTCTCTACCCAAGGCTGGCAATATACTTCTAAGAAACTGAGGTTTTCTCCATCTCAAACAGCTGTCTAATACAACGCCACATGTTAAAGCCAGCACTCACTATTTGTTTATTGACATCTCTTCTTTATGGAGGAGCTTGCAGCAGATTTGAGCAGAGCAAATGTTGTTAATAAGTTAGAATTTTTGCCACACTTATTTGGTCACATACCTACAATTTTGTTAACGTGACAAATTGGCCAAAATGAAGAAAGCAACTGTCTACTGAAATTCGGTATCACAGATACAAAGCATCACCTTCAAGTTCTAAAAGTGCTTACCGCAGTAGTAATAATTGAATCTTGTTTTTAGTCGTTGAGGTTACTGACTGTCAAGAGACAAATCTATAAACTCCTTTTTTTCTCCCTTCTCTCTGTTCTTCAGATTGACTACCCAGAGATCGCTGAAGGAATTGGACCCAGGCATCGTTTCATGTCTGCTTACGAACAGCGCATCGAGCCACCTGATCGCCGCTGGCAGTACCTGCTTTTGGCTGCTGAACCATATGAGACTATTGCCTTTAAGGTGAGTGGGAGCTGCACTTCTGTTTTGCTCTTTATAATGAATTTCTTCTTGCTGCGACATAACACGAACCTCTTTGCTCTTTTAGGTCCCCAGTAGAGAAATTGATAAAGCAGAAAACCGCTTCTGGACCCACTGGAACAGAGAAACTAAACAGGTACTGATAAGCTGATTAACATTTGTTACCACAAAGTCAACCTGGATATTTAATTTGAGAACGGGAGATACGTGCTTTAACCTTTCATGTTTTTTTTTTTTATTCACAGTTCTTCCTACAGTTCCACTTCAAAATGGAGAAATCTGTTACCCAGTCCAGCGGTCCAGCACCTCCTGCAGGTGTGAAGCGCCCCCCTCCTCTCATGAGTGGAGTTGGACCTCGTCCACCAAATGATACTATGCCCCCTCCCCCACCAGGAGGGATGCACGTCCCCCCTCTCCCACCTGGTGCCCCGGGTGCCCCCCATATGCCCCCTCAGATGCCCATGCCCCCCATGCCAATGAGGCCGCCTCCACCTGACGGCCTTTCAATGTCTAATAATTGATCCCCTACCAGCGTATCATGACTGCTGTCTTTCATGGTGAGCAGTCACATTGCCCTGCCTGTCTACAATGTCCACCTTCCTTTTTACATATTGCAGCTACATTCAGTTTTTTTCCCTCAAATGATCTTTAAAGTCCACATTTAGTCGATTTATATACATTTGTTTATGTAAATGTGTAGGGCAGCCCGTATGACCACACTGTTTTGTATAAATGCTTAGATTCTGGATATGGAGCTATGATTGAAAGTAGCTTGTCTTTTAAGATGCTGTTTTTGTAATTAAATTCTGTGGAGAAAAACATTTGCCTTTCAAAGTCTGTCTTTACAAAGACATCACACACAAAGATTTATTGGTGTTTCCTGTGATTGTCACAGCAGAAGAGAAACACTGCAGAAGTTCCTGAAATATTTAGACTCGAGGTGTCTGATCAGGATACAAGCTTGTCTTTAATGGACAGAAGACCTTTTTAACGGGGCTCTCTGAAGCAGCTCTCAGGTGGGTCAAATGAAAACCCCTCGATGATTAGTTATCCATGTTCAGTCCCTTCTAGCTACGTACTACTGACAGTTAACTGAGCTGCCATGGTTGACAAGCAGTTTATTAAAGGTGTAGATCTTTCAACACTAAATGGAATCAAATCATCACATGGACATTCAAAAGAGAGCAGTCGGCACAATAACTTCAAAAGTCTTTACAGGTAACTCAAAGCTCCACTTCACAAAATCAAATCTGTCTAGCAAAGCAACAAAAAGCTGTAACACATTGACACTAATTGCGTGCGGTCAGTTGACTGAAGCACACATTATTTCTGAGTCTCAGGTGGTATTTGACAGAGAAGATCTATTTGATACGATATTGTCACCTTTCAATGGATGGTTTGAAATCAATTCACGTGAAAATTGTTAAGAAAATAAACTGGTGTCTGCCACGAGAGAAAGAATCGACTCATCCCTTTTGAGTCTTTTTCTTCTCTTTCTGTTTCTCTAACTTGGTATCCTTCGGCACTACCTCCTCATTTCCTTCATCCTCATTTTCATCATCTGTTGCTTGTTCGGGCTCCTCCGTTTCATCTCTTTCGTTCTTGTCTTTGGTTTCTTCGTCCTTTGCTCTCTTGGCTTTCCTGTCTTTTAATTTCCCGTCTCTTCGCTTCATGAGCTTTTTGTCTGGTAGCGGCTTGTTTCTGAGACCTCTTGATGTTCGTGCTGTTGCTCCTCTCTTTGGCTTTCCTCTTTTGACTTCCCCATCATCATCATCGTTATCTTCCTCCTCATCCTCTTCATCGTCTAGGTCTGGCAGCCACCAAAACATGACCTCCCATAGAGTTGTCTCAGGCTGGAGGGGGGAGAACACATGAAGTAGTTGACACAGTACATGTACAGCTGTTGAAGTGTTACTCTTTACCTCTGGTGGTTGGCCTCTGTGTCGTAATGTGCCTGACCGTCTCACTGCCAGTCCAACTTCTTTTTCCTCCTCCTCTGCTGTCCCCTGACCACGCAGAGTTTCTGTTATTTGGAAAGAGATCACTCAGCCTCAGAAAGCATGTCATTTTGTATCTGTGGTCCTACTTTTGCTTGCTAGTTTACTTGCCGTGAAGCCTCTGAAAGCCTGAGGTGAGCACAAGGATGGTAATGGCCACAAACAAACAGCGGTTGAGGGTGACGTTCTCCCACGGTGTTTCAATATGGGCCAGGTCTTGAATGGACAAGGCTTTATGCAAGGATGCTGAAGGAAATGCAAGAAAGAGGAGGGGGAGCTTTTATTGTAATTGCTACGTAAGTAAACATTAACAGCTGACAAGGGTTGAGGAGGACGATGGGAATGACTCACTTGTTTTGGGGAAGCTGAGTTCCCTGGGTAACGTCCTGGGTTCTGCTCTGGGTTGCTGTGGAACTGGAGCCATTTCCTATTAGAGAACAATATGTCGCTTTGAAAAAAAGTACTTAGGAAAGATTAGGAATGTGAACACGTGAAAAATTGTTCACATTGATTGTTTTCCAACTAACCTCTCTGATTTTCCTTGTAGCGTACATTTCTGAAACAGACAGATGGAGATTTAATAAGGGGTGATATTATAAAACATAAACAACAAACAAAAGCCCAAATAACCATGCCGTCAATCTGGAATTTATTTATCCACATAATTTAATTATTAATTATATTCATACATTATTGTTGGCCAACATATGCTCCATTTTATTAACCTCTTAAATACAAGTCTACTGTGCCAAAGTCATATTTCAGACATAACAGAGTCTACAGACAAGTTAGAGACTCTGTGAGGCTGTGCATTGAGCTAAATGCTAACATCAGCCTACAAACATACTCACAATGCAATGCTAACATAATGTTTAATATGTTCACCATCTTAGTTTAGCGTGTTAACATGCTAACATTTGCTAATTAGCACTAAACACAAAGTACAGCTAAGGCTGATGGGAATTTCAATAGTTTTGCAGTTTTTTTTAACCATAAGTATTGGTTAAATAAATATTTGACCTGATGATGGCACTAGATGAAAAGTCATGGGATCGTCAAAGTTATTACAACTCATCCTGAGGGGGGCATGAATGCCTACACCAAATTTAACAGACACTTCATTGAAAACCACAAATGTCAACCTCATGCTGACACAAGAGGAAAAGTCTGGAGGTCACCAAAGTCAGTAGGATTCATCTTCTGGAGACCATGAAAGACTGTATATGATGACTTCAGTCAGGACCAAAGTACTGTCAAATAAAAATACTTTCTCCCACATGGTCTTTTAAGAGGACTCTGTATGTGTTTGGAGGGAGTGAAGCTTATTACACCTGCCATCCATTCAGCATGGCCGAGTTGCATTATCACTGTGTTGCCTTTGACCAGGAGTCATGTTTCAGTGGCTCCCTTTGCTGCTGCTCCCAAGTATTTATAGAGTAGTACAATATATGCACAATGGATGAAGGCTTTTATGTGCAGGCATTACAGATTCTGTGTGTGTGTGTGTGTGTGTATGTGTGTGTGTGTGTGTGTGTATGTGTGTGTGTGTGTGTGTCACCACCTGGTCTGCGGATCTGTCGAACAGGCTTCTGTGGAGGAGGATCTGCTCTTGGTGGCCCTAACTCCTCCTCAAATGTCTCATAGCTTTCTTCCATCCCTTCCCTGAGAGAGAAAGAGAGAGAGGGAACAAATGGAAGTGGCTCAAGAGTTTGTTTAAAAAAGTATTTAGCTGATTTAGATATGTAATACATTACACAAAACTTTGCATGTGGACCTGGCTGTTGTCAGAGGCCGGTTCAGCCTATGGGTTGTTGGTATTTTTAAGAAATGCTTTTCTTGCCAGCTGTTAGCTTCCAAAAACAAGATGATTCAGTGGACCAGTGCCATTGCAGCTGTTCTTATCAGTATTCTTCACTTTGTACTAAAGACAAAAAGTTATTTCCATTGTCTCATCAGCGTTCCATTTTGACTGCGTAAAATGATACAAGTAAAAGGTCAAACTCGACCTCATGAATAAAACTGGAGCAGTTTTTTGACCTTCACATTTACGGATGAATGCTGTGAGGCCCTTATGTCTTACACGACATTTCTACACGGACACTGAGCTAATGTCCTAGCAGCCCTATAAATAGATGAAGCAATGCCACTGGAGGGACAGATGGATACACACTGCATATAAATACACAAAAAGATAAAAGGGCTGATGTTACTTTACCCTTATACCCCTGGCTATCCTCTCTCGCAATGAAGCCTAACCTTTGACCCTGATTGAAATAAGGACCTACCTGCCTCGACATTTGGGGTCCCACCGGGCAGAGTCGTGGGAACCTTTTGTCACAGTGCCTGTTGTTCCTCTGCAGAGATGGCAGCAGAGTCACGCTCCGAACTGTCTGACATCCAAGCACAGGTGCCGAAGAATGAAAAAAACAAAAAGAATTGAGTGTCAGTCAGAGGCGTTGACTGAGGCAGGGTCGACATTAACATGAGCCATACAGCTGTCAAATCCCAAGAGAGGGCTGAGAGGGGAAGAAGAAGGCCCAAGAAGGTTGTAACAAGTTGGGAAAATTGTATCTTATTTGGTATCAAAGAAGTTACAATTCATGAATCCCACAGATTTTGAGCAACTAGGGCAACACCCCTATGAATAAAAACTGTAACAAATGGTTTCATGTTTTGAAACAGATGGAAAAAACACAGAGTTGTGTATGGAAAAGGTTTTATTTCCCACTTTTTGCCTGAATGCCTGGACATTATATGGACACTCTTTTGTATTTCACCAGCAGAGAGCGCCACTGGACTTGGAAGATGGAGTTTCAGGCTGCTCTGCTCTACAAATGAAGTCTGTCAGACAGACTTGCTGTCATGCAGATTAACAGAGGGGCTGACACACTTCCTTTTTATGAGCTGACCATCGGCCGCACCCTCTTCATCAAACACTTAATGATATAATATGACCATTTTGTCAGTCGCTTCTTTTTATCAAATTATATTATTTATGTTGCCTTAGTGCATCTTTCTTCACCAATCATGTCAACTGAAGGAGGCAAGTGGATATTCTGATACTGTGTGTGTGTGTGTGTGTGTGTGTGTGTGTGTGTGTGTGTGAAGCTGTCAGGCAAATTCACCTCTTTACGTGATGTGGAGGCCGCTAACAAGAAGCAGAGCAACAGATGTAAAGATGATTGGGTTATATCAGGGTGAGGTGGTTGCAGGCCACCTTTATGTGGGAGGGGAGAGGAAGTGTTGGTAAACAGACTTGTGGCGATGTTGATGACTCATACCTTTGCTGGGACTCTGCCCATTTCCAGCTGAATCACACATTGCTATACCCATCAGTAATCACTTTGAATTGGACATAAGCTCTGTAACCTTCGCCGGGGGTCAACTGGCCAAGAGAAGGCTGGGGGTCTCAAATGCAGAGCTGCATCATATGATGTAATGTACAAAAACTGACAAAACGAATTTCTGTCATTCAGAAAGAGTGTTGCTTTTAAATTTAAACAACTCGTCGTTAAATCATTCTTTATTCACCAAACATTTTTGGAAATCTTACCCCCATCAAGGTGGTGTCTGAAGACGTATCCGAAGTGTCCATATATGCAGTCTGTCAATCAGTCATGTGACTTATAAACCACCATCTTATATTGAGTATATAAGACGTTGCCATCCTCTAATTAGAATTGGTTTTAGTCATGCTTGCGGTAATTTGTGCAATACTTTGGTTTATGACCAAATATCAGTTAAAGCTGTACTTTGTGTTTAGTGCTAATTAGGTAATGTTAGCTTGCTGATAAATTGAACACAGTAAACATTATGACTGCTAAACATCAGCATGTTAGCTCAAAGCACAGCTGTGCCTAAGAAGCTCCAGCCTCATAGAGCTGCTAGCATAGAAAGCTGTAGAAAATATGATTTACTCTTAATGAATGAAGAAATGTATATAAATTACCATAAAAACAAAACATATAACATTACAACCAACTTCAAAATGTAATCTTAACCCTTCAGTTGGTGAGGTTGAATCTCCATTTTAAATACAGCAAATTTCATACTCTTGCAACTTCTATTTTCTTTCAACTAAACATTTTCCAAAATACAATATATGCATATCTTTTTCATGCCATAATGCTTATGAATAACCATTAGAACTAATTTCTAAGTCAGTCTGCAGTTGACCTCAACACCTCCTTTAACTTGAGTTAATATTGTCTCTAAAAATACCAGTGTTTTTGGGAACAAATATAATCCAAGTAAAAACGGCTTCGAGTCTAGTTCCGGTGCCTAGTTAAGTGTTCATCCATCAACATCAAAACCAACCCTTAGCAGATATTAAGCTGTGTATTGTGTTTGTTTAAGAAACAACATGTACAATATGTTATGCATATGTGTGTATATGATGAGCTGTAGGATCTCATATTCCAGTATACAGATCACACACTGATCATAATAGTGGCATCATGTGTTCAGTTATTGTTAATCTTGCCTATAATGAGCTCATCTGCAGACTTAATTGACCAAATGCACACTCTCACCCCACTGATTTGTCAGTGTTTATTAGTCCCAAGAATACAGCTTCACTACTAGTTAGAGTGCATCATCTGTGTCAACAGTTCTGATTGAAAAGCGCATCTGATTTGGATAAATTAATTCTTCCAAATCAAGTCTTTCAGCATCACTCTGAGCCTGCAGATTGACAGATTTCCTCCCTAATGTCAGAAAGTAAGTAAGTCTCAGCACGTCGAGGTAAAAAAAAAAGTGAAACTCTGAAAAGTTTGGGTCAAAGTCTTCAAGAATTTTTCAAAGGCAACACAAGCCCCCTGTGGACACATTGTGCCCAATAAGGTGAGCAAACATTGCTCGCGGACATCTACGTTCCAAATCGAGGCACTGGAGAGAACCGAGCTGGTTCTGTCCTCTTTTGTCCTTACATAATGGGGACTGTGCTCAGAGGACACACTGACTGTCCAGCACCCAGTGGGAGCTGCTCTCTGCTCTCCCTCACTGAGGAGTATGGTGGACCGTGAAACAAACACACTGACTGACTTGAATGACTAACGGGGACTTAAATTAATATTGGATTTAATTATTGTGTTTTCATTTGCAGTCATTGTAAAAGAAGAGCTGAGCTAACGCTGAAAGACAATGTGTACAGAGCTTTGACTTAAGTCAGACTTAAGGGCTCAGTATGCTTCAAACAAAGACGTGAGTCTTCACTTTTACTTTACTGAGTTTTGCTTGAGTTTTTACTCCCTAAAGACCTTGACTTGAGATTAGAAAACAAAGACATTCATAAGTTTTGATGTGGGAAAATCATGAAAAATGTCCACACACCTTACATATTTAACTATTAGGCCTATTGCCTAGAAAGGACTTGGTGTCAGCTATGTTGCTATGTAAAAGGAGTATCAACACATAAGTACTTGAATTCATTCTTGATCTTGTAAAGTTTGACAAAACAACCACAACTCAAGGTCTACATAGTTACGTGGCTCTCAACCAATCACAAGGTTTTGATCAGCAGATGGAATTTTCTCTTTTGTCACGCGGATGGGTCTGTTGACATGTAAGCCGTTAGGATTTTAATCATATATCTTTAACACTTTTCATCCATGTTGGCTTTACATTGCATACAACATGAAGGTTTATTCTTGACCTTGGAAATAGCAGTTCAATAAAACATTTTCTACTCAAAGCTTCACAACTTTGAAAGCTTTAGCTCCTAAGTGGGCCTTGATTTGAGACTGAAGTATCAACACAGCTTTGGCAGAAAGCTGTGTCATTTTAAGGATCAGCATTCAGAGATTTGCATCTCTTGCAATTTGCAAAAGACTTGTGGACTTTGCTCAGACTTGTCCTGAAGAATTTGAGATATGACACTTCTGACAGACGAAGTCTTGGACTTGGAGATGAACGAGAACTGGGCCGGCATGGCGGATAGATGGACACTGGTAGAGATGGAGATGAGGCTGAGCTAAGTTATCCTCCCGGGCTCATTCTGCATTTTCCAGATTTTTGGTTCTTTAAAGAAACAGCCAAACTATTCCCTTCAGCTGTTGCTGTGCTGTGCTTCATTGAATCGACCCTCTTCAGAGCAATTTCTAGTTCAAATTATTCACATACAGAACTAGCATAGGTTGTAAATTGAATGTTCCAATGAGAAATATGGAATAGAGTTTATTTACATTACAGTGTTTATGCGTAATATATGTTGGTGGGGAAAAAAAGTGTTTAGCATAAATGATGCCTTTCCCTTGTGTGTGAGTGCCATGAGACTAAATCATATTCTGTGTACACACACTGACAAGTGCTCGCTATGTTGCTGACCCAGCAGTTCAACTCCCCTTAGAGACTTCATACTGTATGTATGAACCATGTATATCTTTTATTTCTCCTATAAAACAAACTGTTTTTACTCTCATTTTTATTTATTCTGGCATTCAAGCATTCGTATTGCTTCATTAATTTTGTCCCTGTATTAAAATTGCTTTTTAAAAGATTACTATGTTGGACAAAACAAGCTGCTGCCATCCTGAGAGTAAGCCAGTGGGACTGAACTAGCGACGCTCATTTACCAGACGGCCTCACAGGACAACCTGCCAGCCTTCCGGCAGAGATATCTGCCTGTGTGTTAAACATCCTCCTTCTCAGATGTGCTGACAGTGTAAAACCTGTATTTGAAGGGGAATGACACTTGATCCACAAGGATTCAGTCATATGTCTCAGAGCCGCTCGCCTTTCACTTTGAATCTCAAACCAAAGCCTTCATGTTCTCTTGGAGCCACTGTGGGATTCATGCGTTTCTCTGTATCTCTTCAGGCAGCTCGCTCAGCCTTTGATCTTTCTGAGACCACAACATGTAACTGACCGGATCATAAGTTCGAGTCCTGCTGAGTTCACGGGGGAGAGCTCTGCTGTAAATCCGGGCCGTGCCCTCAGGCAGATAAATGTTCAAATGTCCAAACAATGTCATAATCTGTCCCTCATTTTCCCATCGCGGGGTCGGGGAAGCAGAGGTGTGACGTCCAGAGAGGCTCGTCTGAGAAAGGAGCTGGAGTGAGATGCTGACCCAGAGGAAGGCTGCTGGTGGATGTCACCGGCAGAGGGAACTGGATGAGAAGATTAGGCAAAACGTTTTCATCATGTGCAGGCTTGATGCCTTTTCCTCCCATTGATCTTTTCCTCCAAATATCTTGAAGCCTTGTTTGGTCATTACGGGATGAGCGCACAGGAGATCGAGTGAACTGAGAAGCAAAGAAGAGTAATTGGTTAGAGATATTGGATTTCTTTAAAGGCATGGGAAATCCAATTGGTTGTGTTTGATTGAGTTCAACTTTACCATCTCCCTGCTGCAGAGCTCATTATCTATCTTTATGTAACTTTGATGCCAAGGCGTTATGACACTGATCTCTCTTGTTTTAGCCTGCTGCATATTATCTTTCCTTCTCTCTGGTTATGTCTTCATAACTTTTCCTCCCAATTTTCACCTTTTAAAACCAGTTCAACGCTTTTCTGGTTGTTTCCCATGAGAGGCATGACTGAGTGATGGGCTCTTTTTTTAAGACATGAACCACTTTGCTTTCACAACACCTGAGAGCTGCTTGGCCTTAATATGCACACTTTTCTCCCCTCTCCCTCTCACCCTCTCTGTCTCTCATTGTGTCTGTAGGCCATTTTATTGATAGGGTAATTTGCCCTGAGATTGTACTGCGGTCTCCCGGGTGCTATGTGTATTAATTACCATCTATTCATCTGAGGCTGTTCAGCCATTCAGCATGCTCCAGAGCAGTGGTTCCAGGCCAATGCTTCACAGCTTCTGTCACAGCCCTAATGCTCCGGCAGAAGCGCCTGTGCCGGTGGGAGACGAGTAAAGTGAAACCTCATGCACCGAGGAAGAGTGTGATTTATTATTGCTGCTCAGCGATGGCCACGTTGGAGTCTCAACACACACGTGAGTCTGGACATGCAAAATGTTGAGCTTTGATCACATGATATCAGGGATTATACAACGCTTTTTATCTCTATTGAGGCCCCAACTTCTCAATGCACGTTCTTGCATGTTAGTATAGGCACACAGGCCCATAATCACAATTATTCCAGTGTCTTATTAACTCGTTATAAATTTGTGAAACTGCTAATCAATTTCAGATAAAGCTTTCATTTATACACAGTTGGAGTGAGACAGGAAGATGGAGAGAGGAGAGAAAAAGAGGAGGGGGGTGATTTTTGTTTAGCAAGGACTGATAAATTATTTAACACATACGCATGAAAGAAGTGGCAGGGGCCATGTGTGTGTGTGTGTGTGTGTGTGTGTGTTTGGGGGAAGCAATCAACTTCTCTGCCTACTTTTTGTTTTCTCTTAACGTCTCAGACATTCAGTAGAGATGTACCTTTTGTTGCACGTCCAACCGCAGCACAGTTAAGTCTCTCTCTTGCAGAATTCAAGCTCAGCATCATCATGCTAAAAACATTGCCTCTCCTTTGCCATCTTGCTCTGATGGCTGTTAGGAGGAATGACAGCATCCTAAACCCTCGTCTTACTCATCCATCAGCCTTCTTTTCTGCCTAATCAAGGAGCCTACATGCACTTAGTTTCTCTCGGCCTGTCTGAGCCATCAGCGGCGGTGTTCAGCCTGTGCATTAGGAATATAATCCTCTGAGGCTTTATGGGCAAGATTTTGTGAGTGGCAGACAAAATATCCTACACGACTGTCAGGCTTGTGACTCGACTTAAATGTTTTACAGTACAATGTATTCAAGTAAATGTGAAAAGTAGGTTAAGATAAGAAAAGATTATATACAACTTTATTTATCCCCTGTGGGAGAAATTCAGCAGCAAGTCAAAGAGCAGATAAATAAATAACATAACAAAACCAAATCAAACAGACACAACACACACTTTTGAGATAAAATCAGACTTTGCAAATATGTATGAACTTGAGGTTCAAAGTCCAGTCTAGTTGTCCCAGTTGTCATGGGATTGTAGATGTCAAAATTCACTTTTTTTCTTTCTTTAAAGAGATCAAAAAAATGAATTTTGAACATCTACAGTCTCTTGACAACTGGGCAAACTGATCTTCTACATATGAAGATCATGCAATATGAATGAAAGCTCCAGAGCAGCGATATGAGCTTCTTCCTCTGGGGAGGTCTGGCTGAGTGTTTCACTTGACTTTTCATTACAAGCCTCAAAAATATAGTTAAAAGACTGTAAACTGCACCAGAGAGTGAGTGATCAGAAGGGTCACGTGTGAAAGCCAAGAGATTTTGTACTCATAATAATGGAAAAATGCAGATTTCAACAAAGTATAGAGCTTTTGTTGGACCATAATTACCATTACACACACAAGTACACACACACACGTTCAGTTATTATTCTCTTTATTTTAACTTTAATCACATTCCTTTTGTCCACATTATAAAAACAGTTTGGATGTGTCTCCAAATCCAGAAAATAAACATCTGGATGTTCCTTGATCTTTTTATTTCTATTTTCTCTATGACTTTTTTTTTTTATTGTGTATCTATTTCATGTCTTTCTTTTGTCTTTTATTGTGAAGTACGATGTGACGTCTGATGTAGATAGGCGCTTTATGAATAAAATGTACTTACTGACTTACTACTTATTCATAAATGAAGAAAAGCACTGAGACGTTCATGCAGCTGTGTAACACGTGTCATCCCTTTAAAACAACAACCTCCTGGAATAGATGGTGTTTTTTGGAAAGAAACAGGAGGTTTTGTAGGAGACAGACAGCTTCAGAGTCCTGTTGTCATTTTATTCTCTGATTAGTATTCATATCTGCTGCTGCAGCTTTATTTCTGATCTCAATTATAACATGTTTTTCACAATGTTGCTGGCTGATTTTGAAAGTAACATCCCTGCCATTTTCCTTTCTTTTCCCCGAGATATTTTACCCTCCATGCCCCTCAATGCCTCTCTCCCTCCGCCGTGTTTGTGTGTGAGCAGCCTTTCAGCCGGCCCCTGGTTGTCAACTGATTGTAGATAATTACAGCTATTTGACTGCAGCTTTCACAGCCAGTCCTTTCTGGAGGCACTTACAGAGGGAGAACATGCCAAGCGGAGGTCCTTAACTGCCTCTGCGGATAACTACAGACACAAAGGCAGAGGGAATATGATAGAATATAAATAACATATCTGACCGATGCTGGTGCTATCAGATATTCACACATAAAGTTGTCCTATATGGATTCTGTGAAAACCTCAATATCTAAACAGCAGAAGTTTGCATTGATCTGATGAACTAAAATTGAGGAAGATATAACAAAGATGAAATATTATTATCTTCCTAAAAATTGAGTGCTGCAACTCAGTTTGGCAGCAAATTAGAAAATAGTTCCCCCTTTTTCAAAAAATGTTACAAAACGTTTGAAATTCAACTAAAAATAGTGGAATTATTGAGAAACAAAATAAATAGACATAATTTGGTGGCAGTTTCAGTGGAAACTGAGTCCTTTCTCTGTGTAGTTTTGTAGAGACTGGCCCGTTCTCTCACATATTATGAGACTAATCCTGGTTTGAAGGACTGTAATTGTTCTCAAGCTGTCATACATTAGCTACATGCCTCTCAGCTCAGTGCTATATCCAGAACAGTAGGAATGAGTCAGACTCTTTATGATGACAGCTCTCCCCGTCTTTCTCTGTCTCCCTCTCTTTCTCTCACTGCCTGCCTGACACTTTTTCCCCCTCTTCCCCTTCTCTTTCTTTTCTCTGCTCATTGTTTTCTGCGTCTTCCCTCCCTCCCTCCCTCCCTCCTTTGCCGTCTCCTGCTTACATAAGCTGCGTTGTGCGCAGTGACAGCAGAGACTTGAGGACTCATCGCAGCCCTCACTCAACAGGAACCCCCCTTCTGTCTGTCTCCTTGTTTCATGGGGAGCCATGACAGCTGCACACTTGACCGCGGGCGAAAGTGGATAATAGCAAGAGAGATCAAAGCAGAAAAAAGATAACACACACGCTCACATGCACTTTCTCCATCTTTGTACATCTCTCTCCCACACACACTCCATCTCTTACTTGACATACATGAGGCACATTGCTTTCAAAGTGGACCCAAAAGTTCAAAGAAATAACTTGTTTTGTTGATTATATTCAGTGAATTATTTATTGGACTCTGTCAGACATTGTCCCCACGATGATACGAGATGCTGGGTTGACTGAAGTTGGAGGCAAAAGAGGAATAAGGACACGTCTGTTGGTACTCAACTAACAAGACTCCCAACTCTGAGTTCCAGGAAAAACTAAATGCCAAATGGATGCTTACAAACTACTGTTGCATCACATTACTGTAGTATCATAAAGTAACATAAAGCCTTTAATAAATCAATAAAACTTGTTGGTGCACTACAAGTCTGTCAGATATTTAGTTGTTAAGCAACAGAGCTATGGCAGGCTAACAAGAATACAAAATAGATGCTTCTGTTTGTGCCCTGATAGGATGTTTTTCCGTTCTTGCTGCTGTATCGCTGGTCTCAGTTTGTATTTATGGGCTGTGAAATGAGGCAGTCAGAGGGAAAAGCAGGAGATAGAAGAACTATGGAGGGAAAGATGGCAGTAAGTATACGCTTATTGAACTGAACCGTGCCCCTGGTCTCCTTCAGGCTTGTGTTGTCCTGGGAGGTAGAGCGCAGATTCAGATTGCACACACACACACACACACACACACACACACACACACACACACACACACACACACACACATACTGACAAATGGGCAAGGCTTGCTTTTTGTTTATCTCACCACTGCAGGCACTCCAGACAAACCTCTCTGATTTCACATGCAGGCTCACATATGTGATTGTTGTGCCCACTGAGCGTTTGCTGGCACCTGACAGCAGATTTCTTATTGCCTGTTTGTTGACTGTAAATGCACATTGTATATGCCTGTGCATATTTGTGTGCAGTGATGAGTATTCTCTCTAAAACAGGAACCAGCAGTCATTTCTGAACATTCAGGCAATAAGATGCTTTCAGCCAAATTTTCACCCCCTGTTCAGCTGAGAATATTCTTTTGCATGTGTGAATGGTTACATAGATGAGACGGATTTGCTGCCGCCTCCTTTGATTCAGCCCCCACACCCCCGGGCTATTTGCATGATTGTGACACTGTAATGCCATCACAGATCGTCTAGAAATTTTGGTGATTATTCATGTCTTTTTTTTTTTGCTTCTTTAGCGTTCTGGAGTTGTGCATTTATCTGCCTTTATCAGATATATAGCCCTGTTCAACATAGAACTGCAGTAACAAATAACAATCAATATGGGATCAATACAGGGGGGAGACGCTGCTTGTATTCTGTATGTGTTATGAAACGTCTGCTTGATTGTGTATTTCTGTGAGTGTGTCTGTGGTCCTGCAGCAGGTGATAAGAGGGTGATCAGTGTATGCCTCCTTATAATAATCCAAGACTGTTCCCATTTCAGCTGTGCGTAGGAGTCCCACGGCAGGTGCCAAAATAAAATAACATTACCATTTGTTGTCTCAATGCAGTTAGAGCGCAGTAATTAATGCAAACCTGAGCCTCATTTATCAGTGTTTTCCTTTCTGTATGCATGAAATGCCATGACGCTTGACCAAGTGCTTGTTAATTTCTTAATATATCACAAGATAATTGGGGCCCACTGTGAGAGTAAACAGAGCTCAGACTTAGCACAACTTGTGCCAGAGCTATCAACCTCAGATGTGATGCATTATAAAACAAACTGTGTTTTTCTGCCATTACTTTGGCAAGGCTTGAGCCGAGGCAATAATTCACTGTGTATGTGCTCCCTGTAACAATGAGGCCCGCATCAGCTGTGGCTTGCTGTGCTGCCGTGGCCTCGGTCTCAGGTGTTAGGTTGGTCATGCCAGGCAACAAGCAGCCCAGCCTGCATCAGCACACATCATCTATCCCCCTCAGTCTCATTCTCCGCTGGGAGATGGAGCTCTCATCACTCACCCCTCTCCATCAGCCGCGGTGATTGGCTTATTATGTTGTGCACAGATGAAGACTGGGCCATGCATCACTGCACACACCGTTGCTTCCACACACACAAACACTTATGAACCCCTGTACACACACACACACACACACACACACACACAAACACAGTGACTACACAAACACACACATCAAGGAATCTAAAAGGATAACACCTTTTTTTTGTCTCTGTCAGTTGTAATAGCCTGGTGGGACTCAGGTGGACATAACACACACACTTGAATGTGAACACACATTGGCACACATGGGAGAAGAAGACATCTCAAAGACAATGAAACAATGCTGCTGCACCACAAAACCCGCTCATCGTCATAGTTACAGAAGTTACCTTGATGGTAAATACCATGTTAAAGGGGTACTCCACCAATTTTAAATGTCAAAGTCAGTTTCCTCGTCATGGTTAGTGCTATCGAGCCTTTGAACACAGTCTCATGATGTCCTCTGTGGCTCTGCAGGGAGGCTTGTCAAGTCTAAAAAGATGATGACATGGTGATGTCATCAGAGTTATCTCAGCTTGAGCTTGGAGAATTCAAATCAAGCAGAAAGCATGCATTATAAACTGGATGTAGAATTTGAAAGTCGTGGCAGGAAGAGCATAAAAAAGATGCTGTCGAGTTGCATTGTGGGAAGTGTAGGTAGATCCAGCTTGACCATTACTAGGGACTAAAAGTCAGGATATGCTTCAATTTTGACCATTCTTTTATTAATCTGTTTCTCAGACATTATAGAAGTGCAATACTAAATCGCTGGAGTGCCCATTTATGGCTCTGAGTGCTATTAATGAACCACAAATCTCCCAATACATGTTCTTATGGAAGCCATACATACCATAGCTGCATACTGTCAGGCTGCAGCAGGCTATTTAAAGTCCATAGAAACTATAATGCTGCATTACATCACACCAGTGAGTTAATCGTGCAGTCAAATGTACAGTGTACCAGCTCTTACTATCTGTCTCTGTTTATGGAAAGGTATGCTGGCTGTCGGCTTACTGGCCCTCCACTTGGCTGAGGGCCCCGGCCATCTAGGATTAGTCCTCTTCTCCAAAACCTTTATATAAAATCATTACTAAAGGGGAAACAACAATGAGACAAGTTAGGCCAGTGAGGTGTATTGGCACAGCTCTTCACTGGATGCATGCACAGCAGAGCGTGGTTCTGGTGAAATAAACTGCAGTGTGCTGGAATAATCTCTCCGTGTTTCAGGCCTGATTTCACTTCAGCAATAGAGCGAGGACACAGAGACAAAGACGGAGAGAGAAAGTGTGGTGGCTCCATGTTGGGGTCAAAGGGTCCAGGGATCAGCATCTTACCTCGTGTGTGTGTGTCTAAGTACGTGTGAAAGAGAAAGAGAGAGAGAGCATGTAGGTGGGTGTTGTTTTGCCTTTAGCAGAGGATATATTTTTCAGACTGAGGTGAATGGAGGTAACCACCAAAAGCCTCAACTCTCTCCCACCTTCTTTCTCCCTTATCCTCTTTGCACAATCCTTTCATTTTCTGGCCTCTCCGCCATCATGTGTCCAAATGCACTCTAATTCTGCAACCAATTTCATACTATATTTCTGCCAAAGCCTCCATTTTCCTGTCACTTCTACCCACTCACTTGTCAATCTTCTACTTCATGCGTTATATATTCTCATTTAGACCTCCCTCTTTCAGGCCAGTTAATCTCTCCCTCTGCTGTCCCAATCCCCACTTTTCACTTTCCTCCCTTCCTGGATCTTTTCCTCTCTCTGCTCCATCCCTCTGTGCCCTTCTCCCTGACCTCTCCCAACCTGGCTCTAAGCCGTCCTTCTCTAAACCCGGTGAGACGCCCCGAGTGCTTTAACAGCATGGAACTGAACTGCTTTTCTGTGGGCTCGGAGAGCTCGATGGTGTGTGAGGTTTAGTATCTTTAATGTTTGTATGTGTGTGTTTCAGAGACTGTCAGGGGAGTTCTGAGTAGTACCAGTGGTGATTAATGTGCCATCTTTTCTCTCCTCATGCAGATCGGATATCCTGGGAGGCGAAAGGCAGCACAAGGACAGGAAGTGTGGCAGCAGGAAAGAGGAAGCCAGTTAATGAAGGAAATTGTTTCTTCTTGTACATGTGTTTTTTCTCAGCAGAAAAGGTTCCCCTTGTTAAAGCGGGGCAGCAGGGGAGGTGTATAGGTGAGTAAAGGTGAAAGAATCCTCCCACTGTCTGTAAAGTATGGGTTGAAGAGTTGAGTAAAGAAAACTTCTCACTTTTGCAGCAATTTCTACTAAAGTGCCCTTAAGTAATGTTCTTGAAGGTCAGTACCAGTGATTTTGCATGTTTTAAGCCCTTGAAGTACAAACTGCATACATGTATGCCTTCCTATCCTTCCAAACAGCTGATTACCACTCTTTTATCAAATGTATGAAAATGTTTGAGACAGTGTAGTTGATCCAGTGTCCCTTGGAATTACATCCCTATTGGATGATTCTGCATCTCACGATTTACATCGAGTGCCAGTATTTGGTACCAATGCAGGAAGTAGTCTGCCTGATATGTAGCTATATATGAGTTCACTTCCCAACAAGTGTTTTTGTTGCCTAACCTTAACCATCCCATAACCATAGTTTATTGGCCATAACCACAATCTTTTCCCTGACCATAACATATAGTTGACATGCACATAATAATTGCTGGCATTGAACACAGTCCAGCGCTTTGCAAAATCCTCCAGTCGTGACATTCTTGTCTGACAACAGGGTTGGGTGACTGATCAGTCTGTGACTGGGGGAGTAGATTTTCAATATTTGACAATTATGCAAAAATCCCAGATTACATTAAATGCCCAAATTTCCTCACTTTCTACAGTGTCCAGAATCATACAATATGGGCGTAATTTTGGGTTCAGCGTGGTAGAAAATTGCTGGAATGTATATCTAAAATGCTGAATCACTGTTAAACGGAATTGAATAACTCAAAATGGGCATTGCAACCTTTGACGTCAGAGGAGGTTCAGACTGCCTTGAAGACCTTGGGGTGTTTATATTTCTTGAGATATGCTTGTGGGAAGCTGGTTCTGTCTGGTTTTGTTGACAAGATGAAGCAGAGGGCCTCGTTCTCACAACAGCTTGGGGGGTACATCTAGGCCGGTGTTGGGAGGGTTGGCAAGCTGACCCTAAACCGAACCTGTGAGTAGAGTTTGGCTTCCTGGCGCCAGTTCTTAATAGATACATTCATTAAGACAACAGAGAGTGACCAGAGAGCTTTTTTTATTCATCAGCTGAATCCAAGGACACTTCAGCAAGACAGAACAGAAGGAGCCAGGGATCGACCCACCGATACTACAATTGAACCATCAACCCTACAATGAACGGACAACACACTCTATCACCTGACAACAAGCTGAAGGGTCACTTTGCATAATCGTTTTAAATGCAAGAAACTATTACTAACATGTACTGTTCTTGTGTTCTTGTCACAACATCCATGTTTCCTTATTTTGGCCAAGAAAAAGAAACCACCAATAAAAATAGATACATGAATTGTTGATGTAGGAACAAGTGGCGTGGCGCGACTTTTCCACTCAGTGGGGCTAATAAATCTTGGCATTATCTGCTATACTGTCGCGTAAAAAAAAAACTTTGCTGAGAGTCTCCACCGCGTTTTGGTGTCATTTACGGGCGCACTGCTTCTGTCCTCAGTTGTCTGTGTCGGCACACAGACAAAGACTGTATGCAGCGCTTTTTTATTAGTCATCGCACGTTTCTGTTATAATGTATGATTTATGTGAGAGTAACAACTTAAATGTATATACACACACACACACACACAACACAGAAATAACATTAACAATTTTTC
Organism: Enoplosus armatus; assembly: GCF_043641665.1. NCBI lineage: Eukaryota > Metazoa > Chordata > Actinopteri > Centrarchiformes > Enoplosidae > Enoplosus > Enoplosus armatus. The sequence continues at coordinate 14,648,543 of NC_092193.1, forward strand.
ATTAAAATATGTATTTCACAATTGGAATTGCAGGACAGGCGGCGCCCCAACGCCCTTAATGGACCACATGCCACTGGTAAGAACTTAGAAAATGGTAACCTGCAATTTAAAATGTTCACGATTTAATCGACTGAAACATGTATGGTCTTTCAATCCCCAAATACTCCAGCCACCAGAGCTGTACGGTAGTAAATGGAGAATTTTGCCACACTGGATAACGCCGAGGCGTGAATATATTTACTTGTGGAATTTTAAGCTAAGGCGCTGATGGAAAAGGGTATCTGTGCTCAGCCTTCAATTTCTGGATGAAGGCTTTAAAAGAGAGAACTTGGGTGGATGGATGCGGTTATGAGGTGTGATAAGGGCGTTGAAGAAATAATTGCAATTCTCCCGTCATGGAGGCTTGGGCTTGACTCCAGGTTACATTCTGCCTGCTAGGACTATAGAGCAGGTGGATGGAGGGAGATATAGGCATGGAAATTAATTAAAATTCTCCCTCTCCTCCCCTTCTCGTTTTATGCATACATAACCACTCACTGCTCATGACCACAGGGTTAAGAGCCGCAAAACTAGAAGGAGGGCAGAGAATGAAAGGTTAGTGTGAGGTGAGAGAGAGATATACTGAAACAGAGAGATGCAGCAGAGCAGTGAAGGTGAAAGATTAATAACCGCCTAGTCCTTCGCTAACAGGCTACTAGATATAGTTATATCCACAGCCATCAGTACTGTGTGTGTGTGTGTGTGTGTGTGTCTTGGCATTTGCTAAACCTTTATTCATCCAGGGGAGGCTTACTGAGCTTGAATATCTGCTTCATCTTTAAACCTATGATCCCAAACATCCCATCTCAGCCACCAAGCTTTGATTTTGTGAACATCAACTGCAGTTTTTTAACGGGTGAAAGTGGTCAAGATAGATGACCACCCTCTGCTCGAGGTTTTTGCATGTTAAAAATTAGTTTTTCCTTGCCAAGTGCTTGCTCATAGAGGGAATCGTTGGGTCTCTGTAGATAATCTTATAAAGAGTACGGTCTAGACCTGCTCCGTATGAAAAGTGCCCTGAGATAACTTCTGTTATGATTTGGCGCTAGACAGTTAGATAAACTATGTGAACTTATTTTTCCCTTAGAGACCACGATAAGCTAGCTAGTCTGACTGAATAGAGCTTGTTCACGACCCAACCTTAACCATAGTGCTGTCACAACACAAAATGTATTTTCATTTTCCACCAGTGATTTGGAATGCTTTTGGAAGGCACAGACAAATGATGCCGTCCTGCCGATAGGGGCGTCAGATCAACAAGAACGTCGCTCTAAGGGGCATGGACAAATTACGTATTTTGTCATTTAATTTGGGGGATATGTTGACTGCTTGCTTGTAGACACATTTCACATTTTGGCATGATCAGCCTCTAGGTTACACTAGATATTAATTGGATTGAATTAACTGGAAGTGTAACAAGTGAATACTGTCTCCATTTTCCCTCTCATAAATGTGAAGCACATACAGTAGTCCTTTCCAGGAACCTTCCTATGAATTTACAGTTAAATATCAGTTCCTTTTCAAAGGAAATTCAGACCCGCAAGAGAGCCGTTCTGGGATTCACATCAAGCTACAGCCACATCATGTGTTAATGTGTGTCTGTGTTACCCTTCACAGTGGAAGATTATACCTTACTCTTGATTTTACAGTGTATACCCTCCCCAGACACGGTTCCCGGTACATGAAATTCATTCTTTTCGCCCAGCAGAACACACCCACACATATTGATTACGCTTCCATTTATTTATTTATACAGCAGTGTCTTTTCTGCGCACCTCCAAAGTAATGTGCTTTCATCTAAGTGTGTGAATGAAGCAAAGAAAAGGTTTGAGAGAGACTTGGTGTTTTCAAAGCAGACGTGGATGGAGTGTGCGTGAGTGCTTTCATTGGGTTTTTAATCAGGGCGTCACGCTCTCGGTTCTGATTAGGTACAGCAGGCAGGGCTCTCCAGCCGGCTGCCTCTGAACAACAACACCCTCTAAAAAGCAGATAATGCTTCCACACTCAGACTAAAAGAAAATCAACAACTACTCTTTCTCTCTCTCTCTCTCTCTCTCTCTCTCTCTCTCTCTCTCTCTCCCTCCTTCTCTCTCTTCCTCCTCCTCATCTGCAGACCAAATCAGATCGATGATGTGAGAAAATGAAACTCTGCAATAACAGGAAGGTGAGAGCGGCCTCAGGTATGAGTCGTGTCTTGTCACGTGACAAAAGGAAAACAAGAGAATCTAATATGAGGAGCAACCAATATGATTCAGTGTTGTGTCCTCTGGCCTTCCACATGTCAGAAACTATTTTCAAAGATCATCAGATGCAAGATACACACACACACGCACACACTGCAGAGTATGTAACACACCGCAGAGATGCACGGCCACAATAATTGTGTTTTTGTGTTTGCGCGTCTGCAGTGACAATATGTGATCCTCACACTTCATTCCACATGTCCAAAGACATTATTCCTGTTGCTTCCCGTTAATTGAGTCATCATTCTTTCATTTCGTCTCCAGCCAGCGTGTACAAGGAGACATTATGCAGAACAGAAAAAGGAAAAGAATGAAGATGAATATGTGCATAAACAATTGTGCCGTATATGTGTTTTTTTATGAATAGAAAAGCCTTTCATTCAGTGAAGTTGGTATCATGAAACATGAGAATAGCTCTCATAACAGAGGAGAAAAGGGCGACTGTTCAACAATAACTCCATTGTCGTCTCAGTATGATGATATTCATAAATACAATTCGGCACCAGGCACAATAGATGCGATGCACACCTGGGCCCCCACAGAGTAACACACAGCATAATCGAACCTATTGTGAAATGAGTAGAAAACACAAGTGTGTGACAACAGATTGTAATGATGCAGGGTTAGTTAAAATGCACTGATAAACTTCTTTGTTTCAGTCAACATTCTTCACAGATAAGTTCTTTACTACATTTTTGGCATCTCATTACAGCAATGTGTCTTGTATTTATTTTGTATAAATGAACAGATTTATATTGGGTACATTTATTGTTTATCTGCCTCTGTGAATCCATGATAAACTTTCAACTACAAAGATTAATATTCTTATTAACTAGACTAAGATTAACTAATTGACTAAATCTACAGACATGCTAGCTGCTCTATGAGGCTGTACTTGGCATGTTTACCATGCTCACCGTCTTAATTTAGCATTAAACACAAAGTACAGCTGAGGCTAATGGGAATGTTATCAGTTTTGCAGGTATTTGGTCATTAAGTGTTGGACAAATAAAACATTTCACCTGATGATGGTGCTAGTTGAAAAGTCAATGGATCAACAAAGTTAACATAGTTCATCCTAAGGAAGACATAAATATCTGAACCAAACTGCGTGGTAATCCAACCAATACGTGTTGAGACATTTCACTCAAAACCATAAAGGTGAACCTCATGGTGGCACTACAAAAAAAGTCAGGGGATCACAAAAGTCATTAGTCCTCATCCTCTTGGGGAGATAAATGTCTGAACCAAATTTGGTGGCAATCCATCCAATAGTTGAGATATTTCAGTCTGGACCAAAAAGGTGAACCAACCAAGAGACAGACATTGCCATCCCCAGGGCCATGCCACTAGAATGGCTAAAAATCATAGTATTTTCTTATAGCTGTGGATGTGAGTGTGAATGTCTGTCTGTCTTTATGTGTTGTTACAGACGGCAACCTATCCGGGGTGTACCCCGCCTCTCGCCCAATGTGAGCTGGGATAGGCTCCAGCCCCCTGTGGCCCGGGTTAAACAAGTATCTGTAAGGGATAATATGTCTGTGAATTCATGGTTAACTCCCCCTATTAACAAAATACACCTCAATCAAAAATATAGATCCAATACAGAAAACTGTATTGAGTGCTGTGGCACATTCTCCGCACCATTACTTCTGCTTCAATCCAAGCACAGAAAGACAACATGCTGTAATGAAATGCTTGGTTAGATACCCAGAATTTGCCTATAACCCATATGGTCCAGAGCGACTATGTGATGGAATATTGCATGAGCCACTGTGACAGATGCCCTGATATTGGCTCTGAATGGAAACTGTTGCTTCACAGGGAGGATGCCTTCTGCCTTCTGTTTATTCCCACCACATTTTTGATAACGACATTATATCAGCAGGTGATTTTTGAGAGGTAGGCAATCAGCCACAACGCCCCCACCGACCCGCCGACACACACTCAAGTCCATGCACACCAACGTCAATGAGGTAAGCTGGAGAACTGAGATGTGAAACGTGAAACGGACACTAGATTAATTCTCCTTTGTTTGTCCCACTGATGAAATCTTAACACATGGTGGAAGAAGTACTGAAATATTTTACCTGAGTAAAAGTAGCAATACCACAGTGTAGGAATACTCTTTTACAAATAAAAGTCCTGCATATAAAATTTTACTTAAACGTACGAAAGTATTAGCATCAAAATATACTTAAAGTAGCAAAGTAAAAGTACTCATTAGGCAGAATGGCCCATTTCAGAATAATGTTTATTATATTATTGGATTATAATTGAGTAAGTGAAGCAGTAAGTGATGCATTAATGTGCATGTTTTTTAATGTTGCAGCTGGCAAAGGTGGGGCTCTTTTTAATTACTTTATACTCCTGGGTAGATTGTGAATTTCCCCCAGGGAGCAATAAATCTTATCTTAACTAATAATAATATAGTATTTTATTTGTTTATTACAGTTTGTATTATCAATCTGAATCTGCAAAGTAACTAGTGACTAAAGTTATCAAATAATTGTAATGGAGTAAAAAGTATAATATTTCCCTCTGAATTGTAGTCAAGTCAAAGCATAAAGTAGCATAAAGTGGAAATACTAAACTTGTACTTTAGTTCTTGAGTAAATGTACTTTGTTACTTTCCACAACAGCATGTCAGACAGCCGTCTGCTGCTCTCCTCTCCACAGTGGCCTCAAGTGATTTTTAGATTTGACAGTAAAGTTTTAATTATCACGTAAAAGGCCTCACTGGATCTGCTAGCTGACTCCATTTTCAAGCTGCTCTTTCCTTATTTCAGTGAGAGGGGCCTCAGGTCCCCGCAGGACTCCTGACCATTAGACTCGACACGAAAATCAAGAAGCAGCCAAGCTTTTCTTTGTTCAGTCTGGAACTAAAAGAGCCTCTAAATCTCCTAATGTGATAGAGGCAAACGACTTCATGGACTCAGACAGTAATCGCACACATATTCATTCATCCGTCTCTCCTCTAATGGCTGTTTGGGGGGAAACAAAATCAAATGTCACAATGTTTTTGATGATATACCTCAGTGTTGGTATACAATGTGATAATATTTTGTCGTTGAACAAATACAGCCATTCATTGTTTTTTCTAACAAGTTAAGGCCGGAGACTTAAAGGCCCTGCACACCCACACTGGTGACCTCTGCTGTTACACGATGTCAACAGTCTGTATGTACTGATAACAATCATAAATGTGTAAGTTGTATCACAGACATCTTGTCTCATATTATGGTATAGATAATATTTTCATATGATAAACCAGGACGACTCAGTGGTCTCAGTCGGGTGCTTTATCTACTTAACTGTCTGTTATTGAAAAAGTTATAATTGCACATGACTTTTCATCCAGCACTATCACCAGGTCAAAACTTTGATTAATTAATGGCCAAATTTACCCCAAACTACTGACATTCCCATCAGCTTCAGCTCTATTTTGTGTTTAGCAGTAATTAGCAATTGTTAGCACCAAACTAAGATGGTGGACCTGGTAAACATTACACTTGCTAAACATTAGCATGTTAGCATTGTCATTGTGCGCACACTAGCATGCCAACATTAGCATTTAGCTCAAAGCACTGCTGTAATGTTACAGCCTCACAGAGCAGCTAGCATGGCAGCAGCTTCTTAGTTAAAGTGATTGCGTTCATCTCTGCATCTACACCAAGCACCATAGTTGCATAAAACAGGGACGCTCAACCTGTGGAAAATACAGACACGTACTGAAATTGCAACAAAAGAAGTAACACCTGTAACCACACATCTGTGAAAATATCAATAATGTACATCCATAGAAATGTGTAAAATCACAGTTTCAGTGTGTAGCTCTAGTTTCAGTGGCTCTAGACACACAGTACATGCTGTGATCTCTGCACGGGGCAAACAATCAGTGATCAGGCTTGGTGTCCTGAGAGTCTGATGGTCAGTGGGTCGAAGAGTAAAGACAGGTGGGGTAACTGGTATTTAGGCCATCCAAGACCCAGTTTAGCCCCGTGTGAGGGTGAAACAGATGTAAATGAGCTTTTAAGCTGGAGCTGGTGAAACGGCATTCTCTGGAGCTACCTCATTTATCCCCCTCATCCTCTCCTAAGCTGGGGATCCAGACAGCCGTTGGAGGCTCGTGCCTGAGTTTTTGGAAGCGAGGGAGTCATTTGGGACGGTGACCCAGATGCCCTGATCTTCTGTCCATCATGCCTCTGTTTCAGGCCTGAAATACGTTCATCTACCAGAAGCTATGCCCGTCACTGTCTGGGCTCCCGTCAGGAATGCTCTGACTAAGAGCCTTGTGGTAACAAAAACGTCTCTTCCCTGTTAGGCTGCGAGCTCTTCTCTCCTCGTGGTACTAAAAAAATAACATCAGGCGTGGATTATTAAAAAGACAGATTTGTGATATCTGAAAAGATCTTTAGCATCTGTAATTGCACTGTCACACCTAATATTGTGTGTTCCTTCTATGTGTGTGTGAAGCTAGTGGCTGTTGGATTACAGTTGCCATGGTTTCTTCTGTTTTGATCTTTCTTATATAATGTTATTGGTGGCTGGTTGCTGTGAAAAACAAGAACACACACACGCGTACATGCTCACAGTTTGTGTCAGTAAATGTTGCTAACCACCCCCACATCCTTGTCCTTCCTCGAAGAGAGCAGCCTGAGGACAAACAACAGCTCCTCTCACATCATCTTGCGCTCACTTATATTCATCACACCCTCTTTCTCTCTTTTTCTCCTTATCACCCTCTCACTCCCTCTGTCTCTCTCTCGCCCCTCCCCCCTTCCTCCGTTGCCCTTCCTTCAGCTTTATTGTCACCACTCTCTCTCCTCCTCCTGCCCCAATTCTCCCTCAATCCACTTTATCTCTCTCCAGTCATAGCTGTATTGATTTTGTGCAAGGCCTCTCCTGTCATATCTCCATATCTCTTAATTCCCACACTCACTCCATCTCTGTCTCCCTCCACCTTGCAGCGTTGTTTCCATTTTCACACACAAACACAATCTCTTCCTCCCTCCCCCTTTCATTTTTCTATCTCCAGCAATCGTTCCGTCAGGCACATACTCTATCTGTCTTTCCCTTCCAGATATGATTATTCTTAATCTCTTTTCCTACTCTGCTATCAATCTCCTCTAAAATATACTGTAACTCCATCCGCTTTATGTGTCCCACTCACTTTTTAACATTTTGTGACACTCCTTTTCATCTCCCCTCTCATTTTATGTCCAAGCTTTTGTTGTGACTTTCTGTTGCACTTCACACACACCACACCGGCTCTGGCCGCCTGCTGTGGCTTCTGAGGGAGACAATGTGTGTTTGTAGTGACTTCAGGGCGCTGCATAGCTGCAGAGTGTTTGTAGGGCAAAACGCTGATAATGCCCCTTTCTCTCTGATGGTATCACTGAGAAACAAACATTGTGCGTCTGCACCATGCTGAAGATTTACATCCAGTTCAGAGAGTTTTTACTGCTCTTGGCTGCTAGTTGGTATGGTTGAGCTGTTGCTGCGCAGGTAAAGAAGAGAAACACCTCAGAGCAGCAGCATGTGAATCCACAATCCTGCCTGTACTGAAGGTCTGTATGCCCTCATGTCAAGGCCGAAACATACAGCTACGTAAAGAGGGACACAGGAAATAGGTTTTTGGATAACGCGTGGCTTGCAGAAGATGGCTTCAAAATCTCAACTATGCAGCTACATGTCATGTGTAGCTCCAGTCCCAGATGTGCCAAACAAATGCTGATTGGTTGAGCAGAGAAAGATAGCAGGTAGCACTGAGGTTAAGCCAACACGCAAAAGCACTCAGATAGCTTATTCTCTCCACTCTGTGATTATTTTATTTTATTTCATGGTTGAAAACAACTTTTTATGCCTATGTTTCTTTTTTGTTTTCTGTAATAATAATTATAATAAACTTGCAACAACATGCAACAAGGTCCCAAACCGGAATCCAGGGATGTTGCAATCACATGGTAGGCAATAGGGACACCCCATGATAATGATACTTGTATAGCACTTTTCATACACAGCTTGTGTGCTTTTTGTGTGCTTGACATAAAACTGCAGAATAATAGAAAATTAGAAATTAGAATTCAATAACAACTGAGCAAACCACCAAAGCGAGTAAGTAAACATTGAGTGGAGATTGTGTTGTCTACTATCACGTACAACGTTTGGTAAACGTGGCTCAGAGCCTGAGTGGACATGATAGTGGCACACGCCAGTATGTTGGCAGACATTTGTTTTTCATTAATTTGAGATGTATTATTGGTAGTTATTAATATCTTTCAGGCCTGAATGTGTGCACTTATCCAGTTGGCTGTATCAACACTTATGGGTGAGACTCTATTCCCGACACACACCTGAGTCTGTGTGTCAAGGTGCCAATTTGTTCTCTAAACATTATGCTATTTTTCATGTTACAGGGAATACATTTTATTGGGAGCAGATGACGGTGTTGGGCGTCCAGGGGGAGATATGAATCACAGGTACAGTTTTTTTGGACTCAGCACCTGGACAAGATAGATGTGCATGTGTTTTCACACTGGTTGTTTGGAGCTTTACTTCAATAAAATGGCAGAAACTAAGTATAATGCAAATAGACAAATAGGAGTGATTTAACTTCAGAGTGCTTCATGTAATTTCAAGTAGCCACCATCTTTGTATACATAGGTTCTGGGTACGCTGGACATTATGTATATTATAGCCTTCAGGCCAATCTAAACCAACATGGCAATACTCTGAGCCAAAAGTGAGAGATTAGTGGCATCTGCCCACCCTCGAGGCATCATCACGGAAGGTTAGTCCATCTAAAACCTAATTTCTGAAGCCTGTCTCCCCTCACCTGCCCAGTCTTCCTTATCGCCTTTTAGGCATATACTCCCTCACCCAACTTCTGTTGTCTCCTTCCGCCCAGTCCCTCCCTCTGCTCCCACTTTCCACCCGGATCACGTCCCTATTTTCTCCCCGTTCCCCTCCCACTCTCCTCTTTTTTTGTCTTTTGCGCTCTCCTCGTTCACAACGCATTATACCTTTTTGATATCCTCCACGTGTCTATCGTCCATCCCCCCCATCTGCCTGCTTCCAGTCTCCTATTTCTTTTCTTATCCTTCATTTTCACTGTTGCTGTTCTACCCCCACCCCTCCTCTCAACCCCCCCTCCTCCACATCCTCCTCCTGCTCGCCACCCTGCTCACGTCCAAGTCTGTTTCCACTGATAAGACTCTCAGTAACACCCACACGCTCACACACATGCACACGCAGAGGAAGAGATAACGATGTTGCATTGCCAACATAGTTAGCATCACAGCTAACAGCTATTCCCCTCTTCCCTAATATCATTGCTAATGAATGTGTCATCAGTGATCTTTCCCTCTGAGCCAAATAGGAGCAGTGAGTAGACGAGATAGAAAAAGATGGAGAGAAGGAGAAGGTGAGCGAGAGAGGACAAAAAGTTCTTTCTTTTTTTGGGAAATCCATTTTGTTTGGGCTGCACTAAAAACTAAGTTATTACCTGACATGTCATGGCCGGCTCAGGTAGAGGGAGCGGTGAATAAGCCGCTCCACAGGCTGAGCTACAGGGCGGCCAGTTTATTATCGTCAGACACAGATAAAGTGTTTCTGTCTGACCCACACAAACAGAGACTGTTCTCAGTCAAGCACCAATAAACGCAAGTCTCAATTATTACTAAATGTACCTGACCTTATTGTAGGTATACTTGAGGAGAATACATGCACAAGTAGCGTTTTTCAACTCCTAAAGTAAATGTAACAGAGAGCACAGATTTATGTTAATTTGAAGAATACCTCCAACATTAAATTAACCAACCCTTAATTTCGTTATTGCATGTCATTATTATTATCACATTATATGTGATTGAAACACTTTAATTCAGAGCATAATGAAAACAGAAGTGAGGTAGTGTGTCAAGAGGATTATCTGAGTCTAGATATAATTTTCTGATTTCCTCTGTACTTAAATAAGAATACTTTGTTCAGGTCTGATTTGACTTACTTACTTATATTATGGGCTCCTCTTGGAATCGGACTGAATTACGACTTCAACATTTTGTAAAATTAAGATTTTTTTTAGGCTCTTTAGGATGTTAGAGAGGTTTTTAAATTTTTTAAAGTCTATCCTAATGCAACACTCACATGCCATACGTGCATCAAAAGAATTGTTGTTTATTCATCCTATTGGCCGTGCAGAGATCTCTTCCTAATACAACTCCAGTGTAAGAGATGTTGGACGGCTGTAGCTATGGTGGCAGAGAGAGCTGAGTGCACTGCAACCTAACGTCATGCAAATAGATAAAACACAAGCAAATAAAGAAAACATCTTCACAACACATAGGTCAAATTTATTGTTGTTCAGAATTGAAGTAACAATGTCTATTCCAAAATGTTGATTGCATGATTACGATGTTACTGAAGATATTGGCTGTACAACTTGCCTTTTACTAATTACTAGCGTCACCCTGAAGTGTTTTAGTGTCGCGAGTTGTAACTATGTTCTGCTGCTGTGTACGACTTGCTGCATCCAGCGAAACACAAATGCATTTGAGATAAACTTGAAAAATCTGAAGCTATTCTTTAAGTCTGTTTAGGACAAAATTAGAAATAATTTAAAAGTTTGACCACTTGAATATTAGATGTATACATTTTAACACATAACAGCTTTATGTTTTATGAGTTTCAGAGTGCCACATCCTCAGTATAGAGTTACTTGATGGGAAATAGCTCAGGTCATATGAGAAGCGTTGTGGTATTTTTGTGAGTGTGACCACGATCAGAGATGTAATTCCACTTGGCTCTTGACTGTCTGCCTGTCGAACAGGCTGAAATGCAGAGAAGCTGCCAAACACAACAGTAGTGAACAAGGCTGTGATTAGTTTCATGACGCAGCTGCTGGTACGGAGCAGGTAGGCCAAAATAAAGAAAGACACCCATAATGTATGCATGTTTAAATCAAATTTCCTGTTCTGAGAAGTTGCTCTTATTATGGAATTGATTTGCATATCTTGGGGTACTTAAGCATACGGTGACTAGGAAAGGTAAGTGTGAGCATGAATCATTCCTGAAATCCTGTTGGGTTTGAAGATAAAGAAAAATGGACTCAGTAGCTCCATTTATCACAGATATGTTCTTGTATTTGGCTCCATAATTAATGAATTGGATTCTTGATGCAACTATTCAGCAGTTTTTCCACATTCAGCACTCTTAAACAGGTACGATTTGTACCAGTTAGTTCCTGCTGTATTCCATCCAAGCAGTCTGATACATTTATGTCTGACCCACGTCCCACATACGCTCACGACTCAAATGTCATCCCATTCTGTCCTAAATGTCAGTGCAAATGAAAGTCCTCCCAAAAGTGGGGCTTCAAGAAAGCAGACTGTGACTTGGCTGCCGTGTGTGACCCACGCTGCTATCAAATTTTTACATTTGCAGCCATAATCTTCGCGCTCTGCACCCGCTGTGAAGACATCTTGTGTATGCAGTCACTGTACACCCACGAGGATGTCTTTGCCATCGTTCAAGGTAGAGCCATGAAACAAATACTAGAATTGTGAGAGGAGCTGAGCGACGGAAATGATTTCATGACCTTGAGGCAGAAGGTGTGGTCATCCAAACGCCTGCCTGATCCAGAACAATTTGTGGGAATTAACAAATGCAATAGTCTGATTAAAGTAACCTTAAGAGCTGAGACAAAAGTTTAAATTGATAAATGTGGTTATACTAATGTATTTGTTTGTTCTCTGGTACTCCATTTAATCATGTGTACAGTGGAAAGGTTGTTCAGAAAGTACACAGTCGTGGAAAAACACCACCTGCTCCTCTGATGTTTCAGTCAGATGGCATACCATCAATAATCTGAAACATAAACAAATTGGCTGGGCTAACAAATGTTGCAGCAAATTATGTCACAGGTTCTCACAGGATGTCATCCATTTATCTGTTTAGAAGCACATAAAAACTTAACCAACACTTTCCTTCTTAAGATAAATCTGCAGGTGAGAACATTTTCTTGGAAACTTCTCCACATGTTCTCCACAAGCAAGTCTGCTGGATATGCACTGCTCATTTAAAGCAAGATGGCTCCACTGTCATCAGATAAGAGCAACCCTAATCCGACTGGGTCATGACAGTCAGTGCTGCAGTGGATTTATCTGGAGATAAAACACCTCTAATTGACAGGAATCTGATTGTGTGATTCCGAGTTGTTCCCGTGCATCACTTGTCTGGTTCTCAATGTGAGGCAGTGAGGCAAAACTGATCCTAGAGGTCAAATACAATATACTAATGTCACTTAGTGATTCCTGCTGCTCATGACACAAAATATCAAAGCTTATCAGAATAAGCACAACTATAAACAACTGGGTCATTATTGGACCAAGCACCTCCTGCTCTTTGATTCGTCTGGAGGAGTATTAGATAGTATTGGGTGCACGAAACTGCAATTTCAAATTCTCTAATTACCGCACAGTTAATGCTCCTTGACTTTAAACAAGCTGACCCACTTTGGGAGACAGACTAGTCCTGAATGAATTAGCTTGGCGCAGGAGCTGGAGGTGTGGAGAGGCAGCTAACTTCTGCCCAAAGAGTAGGAATACGTCTTCTGGTTGGTCCAAAGTTGCCTTATTTACATGTTGTTTCTCCGTAGCTAAAATGCTAATATTAACCACTGGCAGGCTTACAATCAGAAGTCAGCTGGGTTTAGAGTTGGATGGTGTGTGAACCACTCACTGGGGCTAACCTTGAGCTAGCTGTTGATGGCCAGTAAATACAGTTCAAACTGTAGGCTGGCTGCTTGTTATTTATCATAATATCTTGTTTGTTTTAAATACAGAATATGTGACATGTAGGTGTGGAGGCAGAGCTGGGTAACAGAAAGCATCCAGTGTAGAAAGTAAGAAAGAAAGAAGATTCATGTGACTGCTTGTGCTGTTGAGTAATTAGTCAAAGTTATGTAATGTAAGGTTTTTAAGTAGTACTAGATAATAAGTAATTGACATTTTTCCAGTAACTTGCCCAACACAGTCATTGGCCTGTGGGATGCTGCACTTTCTTTAAACAACTCTGAATGGGTAATGTGAGTTTACCCAAAGAGAAGTGACTGAAAAAATAATTGGTGGTAATGCTGTAACTGACTGCCTGAATCTAGTGTTTTGTTTAGAAGACGGAAGATATTTTAATATAAAATCAATGATGGCTGAATTTAGTTGCTTCAGTTTCAGGGTCCTGGTGTTGTGCATGCTGGCTCACTGTCACGTTGTCATGGCTCACTGGGACACACAGTCACTGCATGAGTAGATACCACTAGAAGTAAGAAGATACATCTTTTTGTAATATGATTATGTGTAGTTGCATTAAGACTTTAGAGGAGGAAATACATGTGATGTAGTGTGTGTATGAGTGGGTGGGTCGGATTGGCTCAGAGGTTGGAGTGGTAGGTGTTTGCTGGACTTGGCCTCCACCAGGCATCATGAAATGCCCAACCCCTGGCCTCAGGGTCGCAGGCCAGACTTCTCCTTTCCTGCGATGAGCTGTTAACTGACCTCGGGGGCAGTCAGTCAGGCTAGAAGAGTGTGTTTCTGTGTGTGTGTTTCTGTGTGTGTGTGTGTTTGAACCTCAGCAGCCTGTGATCTGATTTACCCTGACAAGGCAACAGGACCGAACAATAAAAATGTCTATTTTCTCTCTCTCTCTTATTCGCTCCCTCTCTCTCTGCGCGCTTTAGGCGAAATAGAGGGAGGTGATTAAACAGAACAAACCCACTGCAAGAATGACATTCCCAAAGAGTAATTTTTGGAACCTAAATCCCCCTTTTGTACGTTATACTGATAATAATGTTAGGAACAGTTTGTGCCATTTGGCTCTGAATGCTGCAGCAAGATTACTCACAAGACCCCATAGATCAATGCACATAGCTACATTTTTAGCATTTCTACACTGTAGCCTGTACTTGTTAGAGTGCATTTTATACGTATTTTTTAATAATTACCTTTAAGGCACCTATTTTTGACGTGCTAACTCCATATGAGCCTGAGTGTAGTAGTTACCAGGTTGAGGCTAAAAAGCAGAGGAGACTCGACTCTGGAACAACCTGCTTGAGTAGATCAGGCAAGCTAGTTCTTAATCTTAGTTTGAATGCCTCCAAAAAAAATACTTTATTTTAGAATTTAATTGTTTTTATTCTTCGTCTCTTTTAGCTCTAATTTGTGTCTCATGTATTATCATTACATTCAAGTCACAGAGCTGAGCTTCTGCTTTCTGAAAGCCAAATCCCTGGTGATCTTTGATAAACCCAGAAGGTTTAAAGTTTAACAACACGTACTGCTGTTCTGAAGGTATTTCAAGAATCATCGAGGACTTTTCTAACAATCTGGATGAAAGAATAATCTGTCCACCGCGTAAAAGATTTTTAGCCTGTTTCCCAAAATGAAAGTCCTAATTTTGTTACACGTCGTACAAATTGAGCAAGAACAAATGTAATTCCTGTCACAACTTGGGAAAAGGGTTAAACATTATTCTTTATCATGCAGCATGACAAAATATTTTTTCATCCAGATGGGCAGAATATTATTTTATACCATCAGAACTGCTGCTGTTAAACTACCTTCCGATTGTTTAGCCATGCTAGCAGCATGTAGCCAGTCTGTCCACCACTTTGGTCCAGACTGAAATATCTCAACACATATAGATAAATAGATTTCCATCAAATTAATATCCATGGTCCCCCAAAAAACGTACCCTAATAACCATGGTGACTTTTTGATCTATCTAGAATCATCAGGTCAACCTTTTAATTTCCCAGTGCTTTGGTTTATGATTAAATACCTTAAAAACTATTGACATTCCCATCAGCTTCAGCTGTACTTTGTGTTTAGTGCTAATTAGCAAAATATTAGCATGCTAACACACTAAACTAAGATGGTGAACATGGAAACTGTTATAACTGCATGAAAGCGTTAGCATTTCGTTGAACGATTGCCGGACAATCACCTGCAGACAATCCTTTGTTTTAATTTCATTTGTTGAATAGTGTTTTATTGAATCTTATTTATTTATTTGTTTATCTTTATTCAAACAATAATCTTAACATATTTTTGGTTTTGTCTTTTGTAAAGCACTTATTAGACACTCATTATTATTTATTGTCTCCTCTTCCCAGCTCAAAATCCACTTATATCCGTGGCTCCTGTCTTTCCGCCTCCTAAATCTGTGCTCTCAGTCTCTTCGTTTTTCTCCCTGCCTGGCTGTTTAGAGACACTCCCTGAGCCGTACGCCCTGCAGCACACTGAATTGTGAATCCAAACAGCTGGAGCAGCAGCAGATAGACAGTGACTGAGAAACGGGAGGGAGGGGGGAGAGACAAAGAGAGAGAGAGAGAGAGAGAGAGAGATGAAAAGCATGCCAAGCGAGAGAGAGGCGCTCACACTGAAGGAGGCAGAGGCAACAGCTACAGCAACAGCACGCTCCTTCCCCATCCTCCCTCTCCTTTCTCATAATCCAACATCCACGCCGGGGGAGATGGAGGGCGCCCTGGCCCACTGAGGAGCACAGTCTCAAGGAGAGGACAAATCTCACATGAGACCCCTCCTCCTGTGAATGCCTGGATCATTTTTTGGGGGACTATAACCAACAAAGAGTGAAAGGAGGTGTGTACACACGAGCCTGTGGGCGGGAGGGAGGGAGGGAGAAGGAGAGAAAAGAGGGGGATGAGTGGCAGGTTTGGTACAGCTACTGATGCCAGGGTCTGAGAGTGAGACAGACTGAGGGGGGACCTGAGGAGTGGAGGGCTGGCACGTGTGGAGCGGTGTCGGCAACTTGTGGGCCGAGAAGAGAGGAAAATAGATTCACATACGCGCACAGCTGGACAGATGAGGAGGCATCAGGGACAACACTTCAGTCCTGGGTATGCCCACTAACACCACACACACTCACACACACTGGCACGTACATTTTTACCCTCAATGGTTGCTGTGTTTTTACCAATAGAGCACAGAAACACTTGAAACGCAACAGTGCGTGTTTGCAGATCTACAGGGTTGACGACTACCCACCCTGACAAGTCTCCCTACTTGCCCTCAGATACTTGCAGCAAAGGAAAGAGGACGAGAGATTATGTGTGTGTCTGCGTGTGTGACTGGTCATGCCTTCATACCATCTACATCTTGTTATAGCGTTATTGTATACCACTAGAGGCATTTCATAATGGGTTTCGTAAGCTGTCAGAGTGATGCATGTAAATAAACCCCCCACTGCTGGAATGTTAAGTCATGTTTCACGTCGCCGGACAAATTAAACGCTCACATCACACTCACCTCAACACTTGTTTTTGTGGCTGTAACATTTGCTCATTACATTAACTTTGTGCATGAGTTATTTTTTCGGGCACATAGCGTGCAGTCATAAATTGTGTGCAATAAAAATGTGAAAGGATAACTTGTATGGCTGCAGGAAAAGCCAAGACTTGTTTGTGCACTCTGGTCTGAGACGCGTATAGCTCTGCTTACCCAGGCTGCACTGCCATGTGTGGTAACATGACATGTGTGGCCATGTGTTGTGTCACGTTGTGGCAGAGTTCATGTGGCTTATGACAGCAGGTTTACATGAGGTGTATCAGCCAGCCACTCATCTTTCTCTCCATCTACCCCCCCCCCCCCTCTCTCTCTTTCTCCACCATCTTCCTTCTTTCTCCATTTCCAATTATAGGCTGTCACCTCTCTCCCTTTCCTCCTGATCCTATCTCCTGTTCCATTCTCTTGCTAAGCAATTACCTTTACCTGACTCTGCCCCTCCGGACAGCATGGATGGCTAGTTTCCTGTCGGCTTTTTCAACAGTCAAAATGAGGGAGCGCGGGCGGGGGGGTCACCTGAACCTGAGCAAAGAGAGACCTCAGCGAAGCCTGAAGCTATTTCATATTATTGCTGCTCTCATAGATCCAGAAAAGATATGTAAATAGCTGTGGGGGCTTTTCAGTGCACAAAAGAATTACGCCTCTAATCATGCAATCAGCTCATTATTTCCTGCTCCTCATTAACTTGTTTGGGTTTCTAACTTTATCGCTGTTCGCAGTCTTGTCTTCCTGAAAACAAAACAAAAAAATAAAACTCACCCAGACAGAGCTGGCGGGCAGATCACTCCCAGCATATGGGCGAACTTGCTGTTTGCCGTCTGAGAGGAAAGACTTGCCAGAGAGCTGAAATACCCCCCAATCAAAACCTTTCTACCCTGCTGACTCCTTGCACTCCTTTCTGTATCCAAACCCCTGTCTTTCTAGCTTTCCCTGTTTCTTTTTTCTCTCTTTTTTCCTGAAACCCACCTTATAACCTCTTTACTACAAAGGTGCAACTCCTACAGAAACATGCACATTTACATAAAAACAGGCACACACTCCCACCGCCAATATAACCCTTTTAGCGCAGCAGTGTGACAGCTACCTGAAGCATAGTATCACTGTCCTTCCTGCTGCCAAGCCTGTAAAATAGTGTGAAAAGACACAGATGGAGTCCGAGACTGGAAATAAGACATTGTAGGATCACTGAGGAGAAGGATAAGCGGAAGAGGACATTAGTGATATAGAACCATTAAATAAAAGAAGACTGAGGAGACGAGTTAAAGGGATAGACAGGACTGATAGAGTTCGGAGGGTGACATTAAAATGAAAGAATGTAGGTGAAAATGTTCGGCCTCTGTGTTGACAGCTGCTGATCGCTGATGTCTTTTTCCAGAGAGTGGACACGGCAGCAAAGTGATAGTTTTCAGCCACCCCCCGGGGGAAAGAAGGTGAAGGAAGGAACAGATAGATGGAGAGACACAGATCGCCACTGGAAGCAGAGGGGCTTTGATTTATTTATGAAAGCCTTCTGCTGCATCACTTTTTATTGGTTATTATAACATTTGTTTCGTCGAAAGTAATAGCTGAGATATTAGAACATGGCGTCATGGCTGCAACGAAGTCTGAAGCAGTAGCCAGATTATCTGAACTGCTTCACTTAGAGGTAAACATGAAAGTGAGCACATTCAATCAGGACACTCACGTCAAGGTTTTATTGCAACAATATGCATTTCAGTTTGGTATTGTGGCTTGTGTGATACTCTGGAATGCTAATGATGCTCCTTGTCTGCTGGATGTGGAAAGAAGCAACTGCTGCGAAGCATATCGACTTTATAAGGTTATGTCAGTATTGTGTGTACAGCTTGTTGTGCTGCCCCCAAGCAGCTACACAATCTATTAATTCAGGCTTAAAGAAACAGAGCTTTGCATTGTTCCATGTTTACATGGACGTGTTAGAGATATGTCATGGACATATATGTTTTGACGGTATGTGTAACATGTGACACATCAAATGGCTCCATTGGGTCAACGTTAAACCGTGAAGTCCATCTGTAAACTGTGATGGATGTTTACAACGGACAGTTTGGGCAAAAATTATACAATCCGCCTTTGTTTTCTCTTCCAAAGAAGCTTTCTGACCTGGGAGCCTGTTCAAAACCTGATTGATCATCTGAGTGCTCGTGATTCTTGCCCTGTCTGACTTCTTTTTAGCAATGTTACCACTTTTCCAAATCCCTTTGAATTAAATTGGTGAGTGCCGTTTTATTATAACCGAAAGGAATGATGGTCAAAACTATGACACAGGCTGTATGAAACCAGAATTTCCCTTTTAAGGCTTAAAACCCTCAGCGGACCGAGGAGTTCAGGAGACACGGGAGTTGGTGAAACACAGAAGGTTGAGGCTTCAGGGAGAAAAGTGTGAGCTTGATGTTTCTGCTGGAGGAGACGTGTGAGAGAGAAGTGGAGCTATGATGGGCTGTGCAGTGAGAGGATTTGATTGGGAAGGTGACCGAGTGTATGTGGGCGTGTTGAAGGAGCTTTTGATCTCAGTGTGTGCACAAGTGTGTGTGTGTGAGTGTGTGTGTGTGTGTGTGTGTGTGTGTGTGTGTGTGTGTGAGGATGATGGGTGACCTTGAGAAATGCACCAAGGGTCTTAAGGATGTTCTGCATGGAGGGTTGCTGCTATTAGATTGCCGGATGGTGATTGAGGTGCATGCATGGACAAGGGCGCAGCGCCCACAGCTATCTAAACCTCCATCCCAATACACACACACACACACACACACACACACACACACACACACCATAAAACACCAGTCTTTATCAAACTGAGGAATTACAGTGCCGAGCCTTGTTGTTGCATCAGAGGATGCTCACAAAACCCAATTTAATGGTCTTGCTTCCAGTGTCATTCAGCAAAACAGCATGAGTGTGTGCATGTGCATGAAAGTGTGTGTGTCCACAGAGGTTATAAGGCTTTTAAGATGCTGGCCGCTGGTGTTGTTGTACATGTACGGTGTAAAATGAAGGGCACGATCCCAGTCAATAATGAACAAGTGGGCCTCTATCTCAGGGCAAATAACCAGCAGGTGGGAACTACGACTCCTCTGCCGTCTCAGCCTCCTTCGCTGCTCTATCACGACCTCCCGACCTTCTTCGCCACCTCCTCTTACTCTTGCTGTTTCTGTTTCTTTCTCTCCCTCCCTCACGATAAATTATTCCCTCTCACACTTTCCCTGTTTTCCTCATTCTGCCCTTTCACTTTCCATTCCGTTTACTTTAATTTACTTTCCCGGCTGCATTTTCTCAGACGTGACCCCCGCGCCTCGAGATTCTGTCGTTCATTCTGTCTGTCTGTCTGTCTCCCTCTCTTTCCCTCTCCATCTCTCTCTCTCTCTCTCTGTCTCTCTCTCTCTCGGCTGCTTGGCTCTGATAGGACTAACACTCATAATGAATTAGCATTTAGCTTTGCTTTATTATTCAGTCTGACACAACCCTCCCTGGAGTCATTCTCAATCTCTTTCAAATACACTCTCAAATTGAATTTAGTGATGATTGCATTTTTCCTTTCAAATTACTAAAAAGTCTTACCTGCTGAGGGTTACAAAGTCCTTGAAGGTTTGTAAATCCAGTTTTCCTGTTAAATATCAACCACTGTGACCAGAGACTGCTCAGCCAGGCACAGATTAATTTAAAAGTCAGAAAGGGGGTCTGATTTTACCGACTTTCAAGGGTTTTCTCAATCTAACGCAAATATCTTTTTAAAGAAACTTTATTTGATTATGTACAGTTACACTATGTCCTTGTCTCATTCAGAAGAAAGCATCTTATTTCTTTGACACCTCACTCTGAGCCCTCCTAATAAGGTTTCTTTTTCAGCCGCAGAAAGCACAAAAACAAACTGTTCGAGACCACAACATCACAAAACTGCAGTTCCTGTTATGCTTTGCCAACAGCTGTTATTATCAGACTGCATTTTACAAAGCAGAGTAAAAGAAGCCTTGGAAATACACTGGCTTAGTGAAAAATAACGTTTAGTTCTTACAATGGACACATTAGTGCAGGCAATGTATTGACCTTCAAGCTAAGCCTTGAACAGGCACTGCTTGTTGTTGACTACTCTGGGAGTCTCTGTTCTATCAGTACATTTTATTTCATGTTTCTCAAGCAGCAAGTAATGGTGAATTCACTTCTACCCACAAACAAGGACAATCACAGCCCGACTTCTGTCTTCTCTCTCATCAAACTAGTTGTTTACTCAGTGTGTTTACATCCTTTGTTGACCAACTTTTGAGTCTACATTTCTCCAGACCTCTATGATCTTGCTGAGTCGGAGGTCTGGACACTCAACATTAAGCGACGACTTCTTTGTTGATGTTGCAAAGTCTTTTGGGGTGTAGCTTGGTTCAAGACCTCTAATTTCTGCCCTCATCTCAGAATTGTTCAGTGATTTAAATAGATCTGGTGTTGTCCTCATTGGACGGCTGTTTCTTCCAGTTGGAGAAACAACCAGAGCTTTGTAGGAGGGATGAAGAATGGGGGGGTCATTTTCGTACATGGCATGAAAAATAGCTACAGTAGAACGGCAACAGGCATGGATAAGGTCAACATTAAGTCGCCTAGTTGTTAAGTCGACTCACAGACATCAACTCTACAACATATCTTTTTCATCTATGTGAAAAACATTAACTGTTCTTGGCAACCGCTACTGCAGCTTCTTTGTTAACTGACAATGATGTCGCCAGGCAGGCTGCTAGCATGAACACAATGGCTGACTTGATGAAGTGAAATAAAATGGCGGTTCAGTTTGATAATCAGGCTTCTTTCTGTGAGCAGTATGTGTGACTAAATAATATCAACTCAAAGCTCTACCAGCAGGCTTTTGTTCTGAGTGTTCAACCGCATTTCATAGTCAGGGTCTGGTTACATTACGTCATCTCTGTGTGGAACTTAAGTTATGTGATAACAGGTGGTTGTAAAAGCAGATCACAACACTTGGCCTCAGATTTGTCCTCCTCGATCCTTTTCCGATCGCTCACTGTCTCGTGAGGTCAATGGTTTTGACCTCTTCCCAGTCTATGCTGTTACCAATGTTGGTCTTGTGTTCACAGACATTCACCACACACAGTTTCAGTCGTTGCTATTTCAGTGAGATTACTATAATTTGAAAAATCTCACTTTTGAACTGAAAATGTGACCAAAATAAGAAGTTCATACGAGTTTGAGAGAGAACCTTTTGCCTTTTAATATTATCTGTGAATGTTCTTGTAGGCCGCAAGAAAAATGTCAATAGAAAACGTGACAGTCTGTTAACAATCTCTTCCTCTCGTCACCTGTTGCAATAAGAGGAATCGAGTCCACCAACTGTGTGTGTGTGTGTGTGTGTGTGTGTGTGTGTGTGTGCGGCAGACCTCTCATTACCTGCTCTGCTTGAATTAAGGACTCGTTCTTCTCAGACTTCATTAAATGTTGATGTGGGTCATGAAGTTTGTGGCTCGGCTCACCTGAGCTTCCCGTCCCTCCGCAGATGTTAATGCAGGTCAATGAGATTACCCTTTGTGTGTGTGTGTGTGTGTGTGTGTGTGTGTGTGTGTGTGTGTGTGTGAGTGTGTTTTGCACATATCTGCTATTTTTAATTGAATGTTAATGCAGGTTAAATAGTATTACCTTAAGTTTTAATAATGCAAGGTGCAGGATGCAGGAGCTCTACTTTCTTCACTCTACTTCCTCTTCTCTCTTTCTCTATTGTCTCCCCCTTCTGCTGTGTGTGTGTGTGTGTGTGTGTGTGTGTCATAGAAAACTGTTTTAGTTATTTTGATGCTTTGGTTTGAACTGATGTGATAACGTACTACAATTTGACATTTTAATACACTGTACACATTTGCTGTTTGTTAAATTATTTAAAGGACTGTTCTGATGGCCTGTAGTGTGCATGTAAATGTGTGTGTGTGTGTGTGTGTGTGTGTATTACCATCTAATGCCATCTGTAGAACAGACCTTTGGAACAGGGGGGACGTTATTCATTAACTTTAACAACATGACTTCTAGACAAGAGCACTATCGAAGTGTGTATGTGTGTGTGTGTGTATGTGTGTGTGTTTGTGTGTGAGGAGCATGCTCTTTGCACACATAAGGTCAATCAGTTTCACTCATACGCTTCACTTTTCTCCTCTCCTCTCACTCTTCTCTTTCGCTCTTTCATCTGTGATTCTCAGTAGATGAACGGCGCTCTGATCCGTACGGACTCTGTTAATGAATGCTGTATTGCTATTGATTTCTCCTCTGATCCCTCAGTTTGTTCAGGCACAATACAAACCACGTTTTTCCTGCATCGTGAGAGGAGCGCCTCAGCTGATAGCCGTGATGGAGTGCTGTGCCCCGGTCCTGCAAATTGGATTTTAATGATTCAAGTATCATTTCTCGACACTGCTCAATGCTCTGCGCAGAAATTAAAAAGCGATGCCCTCTGACTGAAAGAAAGGGTCAGGAGAGAAATGTTTTGGTATTCGAGCTGAGAAGATGTTAAAATGCCATTTTACATCATTGTGGAAATGCGTGATTATTTTGCAGTAAAGTTGAAGTGAAATCACTTTTTGCTAAGAAATCAATATGTAGTCAAGTTGAGTAAATTTTATTTATATAGCCCAATATCACAAATCACAAATTTGTCTCAAGGGGCTTTACAATCTGCATTTACAGCATACGACACCCTCTAGTATATGTCTAGCCCCCCACATTAGCGTTCTCCAGGGGGAGTGAATTTTTTAATTCTCTTTCAATGTCAATACTAGTAATTTAATTTGTACAGTATTTGTGCAGACGGGCACTTAAAATAGCTAATAATATCACTTCTATTCCAACGGACACACAGACAGTTAAATGGCTGATGTTGTTAGCTTGTTAGCTCTGTGATTGCGTTACTCTGTGACACTGTTGTGTTGGGATTTGAATCACAACAAGTGCAGAGTGCTGAGGTTACAGGACCATCTGTTGCTGAGAGTTTTGACAGTCTAGTCATTTGCCGTCACCACAACTGGGCCCATGAAAGAGAAGACAGCCAACGCTAGCTGATCTGGGACGGCGTCTAGACAGCAACAGCGGCTCTCAAATGTCAGTCAATCACTGCTGATACGCCACCCAGAGGAGTGAGTTCCATAAATATAGGTTTTTTATCTTCATTTGCAAAATAGAAAATTATCACTGACATATCATTATGGGGAGAATTCAGATGCTGAAATGCAGTGAAGTAAGTAAGATTTAATCTGGTTGTGCATTTTCACATTAAACATCTTCCACGCCGCTGTGGGAATAATTTATTTGGGTGAATGCAGATGGACAGATTTTCTGTAATGTCCTTCAGCACTGACCCCCTATTCTGCACACACACACACGCACACATACATTTCGCTCTGAGGGAGCACAGATTCAGACATTATTTCTGCCTCACTGCTACACAAACAGGCTTGCAGAAGCCTGGGGACTGTTCGCCATTGGTGTGTGTGTATACATACACACATAGACAGACACACATTCACACAGGCACACATGTGCGTCACCCTCCCTGCAGGACTGGAGGCATGTGGAAGTTACTTGGGGATGCCAGCACATATGTGTCGTTCTGTCTTTTATATGTGTCTCGTACAATAAAGAGGCCGGTAGTTGAGTCACAGAGTACATGTATACAGTATCTGTTAAGCTTCCTGCAGAGCTAAAGGTTAGCCGCCTCTTTAAAATGAAATCACTCTTTGCTTGGCTTCACCTCTAGTTTACACAACAGAACTGTCTCAAATCATGTGCTCCATTGCGTGTTGACCTCTTTGTTTTTCACCAGTTTTAAATTGGTCAGAGACTTGTTGCCCTTTAGCAAGGCAGCCGGGTATGTTTTTAAAACAAACTCAAGGGAGGAGAGGCTGCATCTATGGACAACTTCCTATTAATGTTCCCGTCCACATCCACAGATGTAAAGAGAGAGAGAGCGCGGACGAACAGACAGAAGTTTTTCATTAGCTCATGTTCTTGCGTGACTGACTGTGTGGAGCTGCGTGTCCCCTGACTCAGTGTGTTTCAGCAGCTTGTTAAAGTGACTGTTGTTTGTTTAGAAAGGACAAAAGCCTGTGGCAAGTTGCTTCTCTTCATCTTTGTCTTCTTGTCTCTCCTTCTGTTGATTATCTGGTACCTTGTTTTCAAAACTACTGTAGTGGCCCGATTATAAATCAACCCTTAAATACTTTTTATCAGACAAGTCCTGTCGGGAAAGTTTCCCAGATATACTGTTACACCAGGGGAGAAGATAGTCCTCATTCTTGAAAAAACCTTTTCTACTTTAAAAGTGAAACATGCAGTACTTGCCTTATAGCCCCTACTTTTCTCTGGCTGTTAGCATTCAGACAGTTTTTTTGTCCTTATGAGCTGCTCATCGTGACATCTGTGACAGTGGTAATTCTTGCTTATGTACAAACATCAAGAGATGCTTTTGACCTGTTTTCACTCGTCAGGAAATTTGTGGTAAAACATGGCACACGAGCCGTAATGCCGTGGTTAAAGTGGACTGAGTAGACACTTTTAGAGCTGATTAATGCTACAAAACACACTATAAATGGCCAATACAGTATTCATCAACTTTAGCATTTGATTCACTCTTCTCCTTTCTGGTTTCCCTCGCAGCATGTCGGCCTCACTCTCGGTAATATGCTGTGTCAGCTGCGCCCTCATGCGTGGATTTTTTACTGAGAAGCTACTTTAACGTATTTATCAAAATCAAAGAATTTGTCAAAGAATTTGAGTCTTTGTTCCCCGATCTCCTGTTTCCCCCTCCCACTGCTCCTTCCTGTTTCACCCTTGTTTCACACTTTCTGGCACTCACAGCGTGACCTGAGCCCACGACTCTCCGAGCCCCTCCTCTGTCTACCCCCCCCCCCCCTTCTTTTTCTTCTTTTAAACACGGAGTCATGAATTTATTATGCGAATCAAAATAGAGCAATGACTCTTTGTCCCCATCCCTGCATGTCATTGGTCTAGAATGAATAATTCAGCCACTGTGGTTGAAGTTAGGATCAGGCAGAAAAGGGGGAATCTTTTTGGAGCCGCACCATTCAGGCTATTTTCGAAATGGCGAGCTGTCAGCGCCTTTCCTGCAGCGCTCACTCTTTCTTCTCCCTCTCTTCTTGCTCCTTCTCATTCCTCCCACCAGTTCACTCTCTATCACAAGAAGATGGAACAGATTCTTCACTGTCTCCTCCATCCTTGGGAAGGACTGCATACTAAGCAGATAGGATTGGATTGGCGTTGGATAAAGTCAGCCTTGTTTCTTTGTGTCTAGACAGTTGAGGTGCCTGCACAGTTGTGTCTTTCCTGGCTGTCTTTAAAATACGTTTGTTGATAGGTTTGCGCATCTTCCAGTACCAATCCCATAGGTTGTTTCTGGTGATTACGGATGCTCTTTTGCAGATTTCTGCTGAATAGCTTTGATGGCATAACACGCAACAGACAGTTTATTTCACCAGCTCCTTCCCTCAGAGACAGCAAAGGCAGCCGTTGATCTCATCGCGCTTGCCGCCTCACTCTCTTTGAGTCGCACTCGCTGTTTGGCGTTTTAGACCTGGAATGACAGTTGTTGAAGATCCCAGAAAGAGTTCCACAAGCTCACAGCTCGACCAACGGGGGATCTGATAACCCTGTGAGGTAGCGACAGAGGCCACAGAGCGGTCAACCACCTACACCCATAAATGATCCTCACATGGACAAAAACCTAGATACACAAGCTTTCTGCGCACATAAGGTCAATCATGCGCTCGGATACACGCACATAGATGCAGATGCACACTTGGATGATTATTCTCAGCCTCGCGGGGCATCATTGAAACGTTTCAGCCGTGACCTCACTAAGAGGGAGAGAGGGAGCTAGATGAGCATTAGAGGGCGCGAAAATGAGCGATGGAGAGAGTCCTTGAATTTTAACCGGATGCTCCCCGAGGGAGAACTCCCATCATCTCTGTGTGTCTTCAATGCCAGAGTCCCACAGCTTCCTTTAGGAGCTCAAGGACCCTGACTGCTCGGAAATTCTCTGAGGGAGGCTCGTCTGCCATCACTCGCTTTTTAGCTGCTTTTTGGGAGAAAAATCATTTGATGAATCAGTAGCAAAGGGTTTCTCTTATCCGGTTTTAGCGCTGGATAATGACATTCCTCCAGCAGTAGCCAATTCTTCCAGAGCAGAGGATGTACCAGAGGATAAATGTCACTATCAGTTATCAGTAATGTGATCAGGATTCCAGCTACATCATCCCTGTGGTAGTGTGTTTTAAAGGAACTTTCCTGCGACGTATATCCTAAGATTTTTGTAGTTTTTGCCACCTTTTCTGTCAGTTATGATAACATTGCACTCACCGAAAGTACTTGTTGAGATCTGAGACCATGTGATGA
The DNA here is from genome assembly GCF_043641665.1 of Enoplosus armatus. NCBI lineage: Eukaryota > Metazoa > Chordata > Actinopteri > Centrarchiformes > Enoplosidae > Enoplosus > Enoplosus armatus. The sequence continues at coordinate 14,675,583 of NC_092193.1, forward strand.
AGACAGGTTGTAAATAAACCAACAAATGAGCCAGATTATCTAAAAGGAAGGACAGCACAGATAGTACAGGAGAGATTTTTTTTTTGGTCTAGTAAAATCAATGCTAAGGATTGGTGCACACAGCTAGCCATTTTTTTCCTTTCATTTGGGTAACACACAGACAGAAACTAAACATAAAGCTACTTTAAGGATGAGGGCAAATGTTCACTGTCCTTCGAGAGCTCAACAATTTTGCTATTTTGCAGGACACAAACATTCGGGTGTTTGAGATTGAAAATTCATCCTAGACCTCGGAAACCTCGGCCACTGTCAAAGCAATTTCATTAGTCGCTGTTTTTAATTGCATTATATGATCTTACAGTTTGTTCTTGACCTTGGAAAACCTGGACCTTTTTTTGCCCTTTGTACTTTGTTTCCAACTTTCAGTTTCAACTTGTAAGACCACATGGACGAGATGTCCTTAAAATGCTTTAAAATAAAATGGAAATTTGATCATCTACAAACAGCTACTAATGGACCTTGTGGTGAGATTGTTTTGTCAATTTCTGTTTGTTTGTCCTTTGGTGTCTGCCTCTGATGGACTCATATTTGATAAGACCTTGTTGACACTCAGCAACCAATCAATAGGACAAATGACGACCATGTGACTGTTACAGTTTGATAACAAAAATTTAAAAAATCCTCAAAAACCCCACAGTGTGAAATGCTTACAGCCAGGGAGCTCAGAAGTCCAGTTACTCCCTACCTGGGAGTTTGTTGAAAGCCTGGTTGGGGGGGCTCGGGGTTCGGACGTCTGACTGGAAACCTTTGTTGCATGTTGTTCTCCATCTCTCTCTCCACTCATTTCCTGTCATCTCCCTGTTGACTCACTAATAAAGGTGTAAAATGGAGGAAAACAGCTTGTATGACATTTCGTGTTTCTTGCCCAGTCAGACGTCTTGTTAGCGATGTCTCCAGATCAAAGCAATTAGTCTGGTGAGTACAATGTCGTTATGACAATGATAGTAAGAGTGTCCAGATTATATGAAACTGGAAATTCCTTTTATTGTCAACGTAGGTGCAGACATGGACCGGCTAATAGAAGCTGTCACAGTGCTGTGACTCCAGATAGTCAGCTGTCAATCAACAAGCCGACCCTGAACTCTCCCCAAACCTGGCAACCTGTTCATCGCCCAAAGCTCTTTCTACCTCCCTCTCTCTTCTTCTGGCTCGCTGTCCCATTAATCTCCTCCGTCTCTTTAATCTCCTCCTCTATCAATTTTCCCGTCCTGTGTGTTTTTTTTCTCATTATTTTACCTTCTTCTCACTCCTCCAGCATCCCTTATTTGTTCAACTACTTTTATGACCTTTCCAGAAACTTCCTCCATTGTGATCCTCCTCCTCCTCCTCCTCCTCCTCCTCACAATGATCTGTTTCTTTTCACCACCTTGCTCTGCAGTGTTTACAAAGCCTTCACAACCATACATGTATATACATACGCATGTGTGTGTGTGTGGATGGGGGGGTTTGTATATCCTCCTCTGGGATCTCTGGTGAGAAGAGGATCCAGGATGTGTGATGATCACCTAATGTCCTGTCAAGCACCGTCTTCTTATACGCACAAAGCTGCACACACACACACTCACGCACACACATGCTCTGTTGGTGTTGTACAACCACAAGCTGAACGGTGTTATCAGTGCTCAGGGATTGTCGCCTTTGTTTCCTCAGTACAAAGGATTCAGCTCTCTCCTCCACATCCCCTGCTTTCTTTCATTCCGCATCTCCATCCTTGTCACTCTCCATTTCCATTTTTTCTGCCTTTACCTCTATTTCTCTGTGTTTCTCTCCCCCCTCTTTCTGCCCCTTCATCCCCACATCTGAAACGGTAGCGACGGCTGCTATTGGTCGTGCTGGCAGAATCAGAGAAACGGGTAGCCAATAAGCTTTTGGGCTAACAGGGTCACTATTATCCGTGAAGCAGTGCAATTACTCTGCCGTCTACATCCCTGCCATGTATGCATATGCAATGCTTTCCCCGTCCTTGTACCTATAGTGCACATTTCCACTGTACATGAACATCCTTATTGGGAATATGGTTTATTTACAAGCTTACAAGCTTTGATTGAGAACGAGAGGTCATTTAAATTCTGGGGGAAAATTTGATGTCAGGTTATTGCAATCTTTTGTGCATTTTTAGACAAAATGCAATTTAAAGAAATAGAATGAGAAACTGTATTAGAGTCTGAGTGCGATATAACATAGATTTGCAATCAGTTTATGCATTCAGGTCAAAGCTATGTACATATTCATCGTAAATTCTCCCCATGTGAATCCGGCGCCATGCTGCTCTTCAAAGAGCGGAGAAGGAAAGCTGTCACACTCCTCCCCTCCCCCTCCTTTCTCCCTCCAACTCATTCCTTTTCCCACTGTTTACTTGCCACACAGACTGTTATATATATTTGTCCCACGTAGCAGTCAGTCAGGCTGCGTTATGCAAATTGCACAAGTTTCCCTCTTTTTCTTCTGTGGACAGATGTGGCCTTTTCACTCAGTGAAATGCCACTGACGCCTGGTGTTATAAACTGATATTTAAAATACTAAATTTCAGGCTATGTGTTACCGAGCATCGTCAGGATTCCTGGGCCTCTCTTGTGGCATCTGACGTGCATCATTAGATTCTCTCAACTGTGGAATATCTTTGACCTTCCTCCATCATTAGTGACAGAGTGAGAGAGACTGTCCCTCTCACTCCCCCCCTGCCCACTCTTCCCCTCCTCTTTCATCCATTACACTCACTTCTTTCCTGTCCTCCATGTCCATCATCTCTTCCCCTGATACCCAATTCTATCCATCGCTCACATTTTGGTCACATTATGCAGCTCTGCACTTATCTATTTCAATCTTCTCCCTTCCATTTCTTTTCATCACACTTCTCCCTGCACCTGTCATATTTGCAGTGGTATATCGAGGGGGCGTTGGCTTTCCTGGTTTTAAATTCCCTGTTTGGCTTTCACCTTTCTAATGAGCTGGAGAATTGAATTAATTTCTTTTCTTCTCGATACCAAAGGGATATAAAAACACTCTCACAAACATACACACACATACACTAAGCCGTACAGGGTGAAAAAGGGGCCGTTGCCTTTCAGGTGAGATGTCTCCGGGGAAATGTTTATCTTTGCAGCAATCGCCCGGCTATCATCACAATCCGCGACTGCTCCGTTGGTGCTGAGAAGAAGACGTGATTTCACTTCCCAATGACCAACCCTTGGGATCGCCCCACCATTTTGTGATCTGGAAACTCATTAGCCTTTAGAAAAGAAATGACACCAGAAATGAACTCCCTTCATATCTCGTCCAGAGCCCGGCAATCAGAACTGTGATGACAGAGACGTTTGTCTTCTTTGGCAACAATATGACGCCTCATTTATCAGCACGACCCTCACAATACTGCACTGATATCTAAAAATGAGACCGACATTCTGCGAGTATTTCACAAATATGAGGAAATACAATCAAATAACGCTCATGGCGGTGACCAAGCTTTTTTGCGAGCATGTGTGAGATAATTAATGAGTCATTTCAATCCATGCCAGTAATAAGGCCACAGATCCCCAAAGGGCGAGACTAATTCAAGGCTGTTCAGTCACTTGTCATACTGTGTGTCGCTCAAAATGATGTCTGGTGTCTGCATGTGTGAAAGTTTTTTTCCTCAGAGACAGGTCAAGTTTGATTAAATGATTTCTATCTCCCTGCTATTCTTAACTCCTTCTCTCTAACTTGCACTCTTGCTAATAGTGTAATAATCTCTGCACTTGCTGGTTAATTACACCCCAGGATAAACAATTGCCACACTAAATGCTTTTCCTCAATACACTTAGAAAAAGTAGTGTAAACACAGGCTTATTCGCGTGCGCGCACAGGCACAATTTGTGCAGCTTTGTGCAGCTTCAGTAGTGCACGTACCAGACTTAATGACTTGTAAGTCTTCTATCTGCCTACCAGCTGGCGTATGTCCAAACCTCTGATCTGCAGAGCGAGCTCTTCATCACTCCTGAAAAAACATTGTGGTGCACATGTAGCACCGTATCACACAGACCGGCACACATGCCATTTCAACACATCACAGCGACTCCGCTCGGATCTGAACCGAGAACAAAAAGGTGATTTTGTACATCTTTCAGCGTCAGGAAATGGGCTGTGTAGCAGCTCCAACCTGCTCGCTAATGAGGCCCAGTCCTGGATAACAGGACCACACTTGTAGTGACGCTGCCATAACAGCTGAATGCAGATGAATGAGGTTAGGCAAGAAAAAGTCTCTCAATTAGGGAAACATTCTTGCACTTTACTTACTTGCGAGCAACTTAAGAGACACGGTGCCATCGTCTTGTGACGGACAATAAAGTTTATCTGATTCACTCTCACAGGACTTGCCCAAGAGCTTGTCCAAAGTGTCCGTGTGTGTACTCTCTGAGTGTGTGTGCGCATGTGAGTCAGAGCAGCCTGTGACATAAGTGAATATATGTTTAGAGTTTGAACAGACCTAAGTTTAGTGATAATGTGTGGGTGACTTTTGTTGGGATGTAAACCAATCTGTTCCCTTTTTTAGCCCAGGCATTCCAGTAATGTCTGCCGACTAAGCCAAAACGACCACTGCGCCTGGGATTTATGATAACGCAGTGACCCCTGAACCCCCAGATCACATGACTTCATTAGGAGTTGGAGGGGAAAGTGTGATGTCACATGGTAGAAATAGTACATGTGCGTTTACTACGACTGAATCTGAGAGAGTCGACTTAACACCTGAGCGGAGACCAGATGGCTGCAGGCAAGGTTACCTATCTAATAAGCTAGATTCCCGGACTGCCCTCTGTTGTTTGTGTGTGTGAGCATGCTGTGTGTGTGTGTGTGTGTGTGTGTGTGTGTGTGTGCGTGTATGTCTTTTCATGGGTCTGTGCTCTCAGTTTGTGGAGCCATGTGCTCAGGTTTGAGCCAGAGAAAAGCAGGTCAAAACACCGCAGGGTGTGAGAATCATCAGAATAGCTACCACTAATTAAACGTGCCAGGCCTTCCAGATAAACAAAATGATCCGTGTTCACTAATGTGAGTGCTGACTGAAATGCTCTTTACTTTCAAAATATTACATTTCTGATGAGTTTAGATGTTCAGAGTAACTATTAAACCCTTCAGACCCACTGTCTATTGTAAAAGGACATCAAATATTTATTGCTCTCAGCCAATGAAAATGCATTGTTAAATTTTGACTTTGGCCTTGTGACCAACCAAAGTCAGTCGGTCCATCACTTTGGTGCAGACTGAAATATCTTAACAACTATAGGATGGATTTCCATGATATGCTGTACAGACATTCGTTGTCCCCAGAGGATGAATCCTTATGACTTTGGTGATCCTCTTACTTTTTCTCCAGAGCCACCATCAGGTCCACATTTGTGATTTTCAGATTAATAAGTGTAATAACTTTCTTTATTTCTTTCTGCCCAAAACCAATGATATTTCTATCAGCCTCAGCTGTACTATGTTTAGTGCTAATAAGCAAAGTTAACATGCTAACATGCTGAACTAAGATAGTGAACAATTGGATGGTAAACATTATGCCAGCTAAACATTAGCATGTTAGCATGGTCCTTGTGTTTGATTTCATCATAATTGAACATCACAGTGGACATCACATCTTGAATAAAATAGTAGACTAACGAAACTGCTGGCTGCAGTGACGACAATCATTTCAACCGCAAAACATGTTGTTTATATCATGTTAATGTTTACAGAGGTTCATTAGCTTCTTGTAAATCAAAAAATGTTAATTTTGTAAATTCCTTTAGCAAAAGAAACACAATTCAAGTCTGGAGGGGTTTAACTGTAGGTCAGCTCTTCTTTGTCTTACACCTGCGTATGTGTGTGTGTGTATATGTCTTCATGCATGTATGAACCACTGGACAAATGGCAGTACATTGGTCTAAATGTGTATATTTTTATGTTATTTTTCGTCATTTATGTCAATGTGTGTTTGTTCCATAAAGGTCAATAATGCAAGATTGTCACATAAAGGCAACAGATGGGACAGGGTTATAGGTAATTTCACAGATGTTTGTTCTACTTTGGAAGAGAACAAACAACGTTTGAAGTGATTCATTGGATGCTGCAGTGTTTTGTTTTTGTTTTTCCCTTTAATCCCACCATCCCTTCGTGTATATTTATCACAACTGTCAACACAGGACTCTCTTCAGCTGTCAGATTACACCCAGAAAGAAAAATAGGAAACAAAGACAGAAGGAGATGGATAGACAGAGTGTGTTTAGGTTTACATGTAGGATTCCGGTTTAATCAGTTTTGGGTGCAAGGGGGATTTTTAAATAAAGGTTGAAATACCAAAGATGTGAAAGCTGAGACACTGGAAACTATCCAGCGTTTAGTTTTGTGATTGGGAATAATGTCTACCAATTTTCATTTTTGACAATTGTTAGTTATTACTGTAATCTGACTGACTGACTGACTAGAGTAGATGGTCCATAGTGTCGGTCGGCAGGCGGTCAGTTTAGCTGTTTCTCTTTCTGGTCTTGTTTGTGGCGAGCACAGAGAAAATAATTACAGCAGGAAAAAAAAACCGGATGTACAGATACAATCACTTCAGAGGATTGAAACATGCCCACACACACTCAAACACACAGGCACACACACACCCACACACACACTTCATTGATGTTTGTCATGGATTTGATGATGTGGACTGCACAGCACTGTTGCTCATTATAACAGAGAGGAAGATAACAAAGCCAGTATTGAGTGGGAGCAAAATCAAGCAAGGAACAAAGTAACACAAGACATCAAAGAAGTGAAGCAAAAATATTGTATCTTTCTCAATATGCATGTTCTCAGTGACACATTGGATGCATCATCTATCCGCTGAAGTACGACAGGAACGACGGGAACAGATAGATCCCGATACCAACCAAGAGTGTACTCATCATATACTGACTTGGTAGAAGAAAAGTCAACAGCTGTTTGAAACCGATGAGAAGGTTAACTCCCGTGTCTCAGAATTGATTCAAATTGAGAAGTTTGCTCTCTGTGAGACACGAGAGAGGATTTCACGATCCATTATTATCAGCAAATTTGATTTATTTCACATTTCTTTGGACATGTGTAATGTGTCTTTTACCTGAGACCCGATTCACAGACTTAAATATTACAGTAAGATAAAGGTGAGATGTGCATGAACAACATCTGACAGGCTACTTATACAGTGTTCATGTTAATATTCAAGTCATGACCATTTATGATAATACTGAATATTCCAAATAATTTACTGCAGTGAAAACACAAACTGCAAAAAATGACCTAAACATTACAGTGTATACAATTCTATAGATAGATTTCCTGATTACCATACCATTATTACAGTATGCTCCATGCAGTGTATGAATTATTGTAAACAGGATAGAAAGCAGTAATCATAGCGTGTAGGTGAACTGACTATAATTACAGGATGAACTAGAAAGCACTCAGACAGCACATACCTCCACCAAAGCTGCACAGTTCACTTTATTCTATTTCAATAATGTTTTTATAAGCATCTAAATTAGTGTAGTTTGATGCAGATCTGCATTCACATATAGTGATAGACAGCGACTTTCTTTCATTCCAGTAACTGAGTATTTGATGGCCCATATCATATAACTGCAACAAACCAAGTTTCAAGTTACAGCAGATATCCTGCTAAATAACAGACAAACAAACAAGCAAGCCATTCTTGACAGATAGGGTATCTGCAGGTCTTGAAAAGTCCTTAAAAAGCATTGAATTCAGTTCCCTCAAAAAAGGTCTGAAAAGGTATTTGAAAGTTTTAAATTCCATTTACATATTATATTTTTACTGTTATATTAATGTTAGTAATGTTAGGTATGAAATGATTTTTGGCGCAGATTACTCGCTTCTAGGAGATGTTATAAACCTAACTAAAGGTGGGAGCTTTTTCTTTTTAAGTTTGAGTCAGCACCATCAGTCCTGTAGCAAACACTGTCATGTCTGCTAGCTACAGTAGCAAGGAAGCTCATCGTCTCATGATGGACAAGTGCTGAATCTAGCAAATACTGAACTTTTCATTTTTAAAAGGTTAATCCATCCGTCCGTTTTATACCGCTTATCTGGGTCCAGGTCTCATTCATTTAATTAATCATATCATTAGGAATTATTGATAAATACTACTGGGAAGTACTGAAAACATGTGATGGAATAATAAATAATTCTTGGAAGTAATGTTCCCACTGCTTTTCCATCATACTTTCATACTTCGGCCGATTGTGAAACAGGTTTTAAAATGCGTTCTATGTGGTATTAAAGAGGCGTTTCTGAGCCCTGCAGAAACCCTGGGTAGAGCTGACAAACTCTTTCCCCATCTCCTTAGTGTTCAAGTGAAGGACAGGGCAGGTATGATATTCTGTATCTAGTTCAGTGAATATTCGTTGATTGCTTGCCTCTATGTTTTATGGATTAGCTGCTTGTGACTAATCACTTTGAGTAACGTCTGCTGCACCGAGTGAAACTGATACAGACCAAAGCTATCAGTGTCATGGGATTTACCAGTCAGGCTCCCTGCTGTGCCCGGCGCCCCTCACTGAGGTCTCAGTGAGGGGCGCCTGGTGAAGTTCAAAGTGAAAACATGACACACACACACACACACACACACAAGGATGAAACGACCTTTTGGGCTCATCTCCCTTCTAATCCACTTAGCGTTGTCTACCTCCTGCCCATACACCAACCCAGACAGCTCCTGTCTGAATGCAGGGACATTTATAGTGCACGTGTGTGTGTGTGTGTGTGTTGCAGTATTATTCAACAGTCATTCCAACATTAAAATTATTTTTAGGATGATGAAAGAAACTTGTTTTGAGGATGTGATGTTTTCTGAGGAAGTCATTTGAGGACTGGAAGAGATTCTTTCCCCCTTAATGAACAAGCAACACATTTTTGTTTATATTTTTTATTTTTTGTCTGGTGGGGTTTTATCTTAGCTTGTTTTAGCTTTTCTTTGTTGTGCTGTTGTTCCTCTGTGGCTGTCAGGCATTGTTCTTGATGCAGTGTGCATCCTCCGCTGATGTTCAGTTTCAATGTGATTTGGGCTGACTTTGATGCAGTTAGAGAACTGAGGCTGGAGTTCGGATTCCTTAGCTCGTGCCACTTTTTACTAACTAACAGCACTGGTGGCATCTCAGTTTGCTGTGCTTCTCAGGAAAGATGCAGACATACATCAGCTCAGAGAAATCGTAGAGATCTGTGAAGTATTTTGGGGATCACCCGGTTATACAGTAGGAGGCTGCGTGAGTCAGAAAGCGTCTCTCGTTTCGTGAAACATCATCCCCTGTACGAGGAGACAGTCATCAGCAGAGGGGTGATGCTTCTCCAAAGGATGATGAAGTGTTGTGTGTGTGTGTGTGTGTGTGTGTGTGTGTGTGTGTGTGTGTGTGTGTGTGTGTGTGCTGTAAGCCTCTAGGTGTGCTGCAGATTCAAGTTGTCAGGAGTATAGGAGGGGATTGAGACTGACAGTTTGGATATGTTACCTTGCATCCTCAGCTCAGTCTACTCAGAGTACATGCAATGACTATGTGTGTGTGTGTGTGTGTGAAAGTGTGTGTGTGTGTGTGTGTGTGTGTGTGTGTGTGTGTGTGTGTGTGTGTGTGTGTGTGTGCATGAGACCTGGGCCCATGTTTAAAAGCGAACAATAAGACAAATTTATCGGCCAACTTATTCCCACTTACCGCAGAATGTCAGAGAAACCTTTAAAGAGCAACTTAACACCAGGCTGAAGTTTGAAGTCTCTTGCACGTGTACCACACCCAACAGTGATGTCACAGGGTCCTGGAGTACACTTCCACATCACTGCAGCAAGGTGAGAAATTAAACCTGCAAAAGATCAGCAAAAACAAGATTTTCAGGGGGTGTGAAGTTGCTCTTTCAGAGCAGCTCTCAAGTGATCACATCATTAATCACACATCTGCTCACAGCAGGAACAGCCAATCAGAAGCAATCATCAGAGAAGTCATACAATAAGGAGAATTAGTGTCACACTTTCAAGTGCAGACAATTAAAACATATAGGAAATGACTGGAAACAAAGGTAATGGCAGCTTTACTTTTGTTTGCCCACATCTTAGATTAAAAAAAGTGGTGTAACATTCTGTAAAATGTTCAAATCAAATGCCGGTAACAGGCTGAAATTATACATATGCTTACGCTAATAAAAAGATTAGCTTAACATTATTATTATTATTATTTTATGCAATCACTCCAGAACAGAAGTCTCTGTGTGTTTGTACTAGTTTCAGTACAGTGCAGGACTGTAGTACTTGGTAAATAGCTTTTATTTTTACCTACCACCTGCAATAACTGATTTTTTGGCCGCTTTGGGCAACAGAAACAAGTTGTGAACACAACATTGACATGTAAATCCAGAAGGCTGAATGTGAGACCAAATAACTTGTTACATCAGGTGTTTTTTTTATGAAACCACAGGAGTTTATTTCTGTAAATGGTTGTTTAGATACTAGATATACCATATGGGTTGTCAAATGAAATACTACTGCAGCAGTCAAGTCAGGGGTTTGTGTTTTTGGCTCTAATCAGCTAAAGGTCAAACCAGGCAGCATGTCAGTCTCAATCAGTTCAGACGCGCTGCCTCAGTGACTCAGAGTTCTTAGAGGAAGAGGATGCAGCTACAGTAGGATTGCATGGCACCAGGCGCCGTCATGAGTATCATCTCTCTTTGCAAACTCAAAACAACTGCAGTATCCTTCCTATTGCTCACTGCAGCCCACTGAACTGATGCTTTTGTGAACATCGGGAGCTGTGGTTTATGGTCACATTGTCATCTGTTGTAACAACGGCCATGATGCAGACAAGTGACAGAGACTTTGCGAATGTTGGCCAAGTGTTCGTATTCTGTTAATTCTTTGTGTTCCAGTTTTTTATTCATATTTTATCTTTGTGTTCCCACTCCAGGCATTGTACGCCTCGTCACTGGGGATCCTGTTCTGTGAGCCTCCACCCTGGGCTTCTTCCATTTTTTCCCGCCTAATTATGTTGTGATGACAGTTTTCCTTTGTTACCATCGAGAGTCTAAGTTTGGGCGTTGTTGTTTTTGTTTTTTCACTTCCTAGAATTACAGTGTGGGCATTGTGAATCCTGTTTGAGACTTAAACTTTGATTAGAAGAGACACAAATAAACTTGATTTGACTTTTCAGACTTACAAAAGAAACTTTCATGTTGACTAGTTGATATTTCTTGTGCCAAACTGATCATTTCCACACTTTAATGAAATCATAAATCTCTGCTTTGAACAAATTCACCACAGTTGTCTTCCCTCCCAGCTTTTCCAGAGAGCTGCTAAGCTGCACTCCACACTTGACTTGGGCTTAAAATGGAGTGACTAAGCACAGATTTAATATTGGACTTATAGCTACTTAGCAATGGAAAGTACAAATTGTCAGCGTTCCTCTGAAAAGTGGAAATGTGTCGAGTTTGCACCTTGGTTTGTTTGCAACAATAAAATGCAAAAGGTTTCTCTAATAACCTGCTGACTGCTTGACTGCTCCTACATCACTGATGCTAAATTGTGTCTCTTTTAGAGGTTTTTATTGAGTGTGTGTGTGTGTGTGTGTGTGTGTGTGGGGGGGGGGGGGGGGGGGGGGGGGGGGGTCAGTGTGTGTGTGTGTGTGTGTGTGAAAGGGAGAGAGAGGAAGCGAAAAAACCAGACAAAGCTTATGAAGGATGGATGGGTTGAAGAGACTCATGCTCTGCTGGCCAAATATAAAAGCTTATAAAGGCAACCAGTCAACATGGATGACCTATTTACGGTCAGACATACTGCCACACAAACACACAAATACACACCAGACAATGACCACAACCTGATTTTTTCTCCACAGCTATTTGGGAAGCATCTTCTGTTGGCTACATGGGGTTTTTAATCAGACTATCCCGACTTTGTAAATTAGGTGAAACAACCGATGTTTGAGACATCTGGCCATCAGTGCTGTGCCTGTGCAGGCTGATGATGTATGTGTGATCGGACAGGGATGTTGTTCCCCAACATCTGTTCATTGGGTCGGCCATCTAAAAGTTAGTTATTTTTAGCTTCTGGGCTGATTTTCCTCCCATTCTTCTCCTCCTTGCTCCCTTGACAGCTGGCCTGTGGCAGAATCTGCTTTCCTCACTGTCTGGATAGAATCTGCCACTGTTGTTGCCTCAACATCTGGCAAATGTTAATTTACAGTTTGTAGTGAGATTTTATGTGTGTTGGCAGTCCAGGTGCAGGAACAAGCTGTAAGACTGACCTTGTGCTCTTTAATTTTGAAGTAGAATATGGAAATAGTCTGCTGATAAAACCACCTGCTGCAACAATAAAAGCTATCCTCAGCATTTGCCATGGGAGTCAGAGTAAAGTTGTGTATTTATTCGCCTGCTCACTGGATGATGGAGGTGCAGACTCCTCTGGGTCCATGTGTTTGATGAAGTGTGTGTGTGTGTGAGTGTTTTAAGGATCCCTGCCTGTCCTTGAGTCCAGCAGTGAGGACCTTGTCTGCCTCCACGATGTCGGCTCACTGATTCATGCTATGACTCTGCCACTGACCCGTAGGATGACTCTCTGGGGGAGTGTGAAGACAGGTTGCATCCATCACACGGCCTAAGAGGCGGGCAGATGTGCACTGGCACTCACACAGACACTATATACACTCATAATAAGACTAAGAGTCTATGCTAGCAGCTTAAGCACAGTGGAGCTTTGAGCAAATGCTGATGTCAGCATGCTAACATGCTCACAATGACAATGCTAGCATGTTGATGTTTAGCAGGTATACTGCATGTTTAATGTCTTAGTTTAGAGTGTTTGCATGCTAACATTTGCAAATTAGCAATACACACAAAGTACAGCTGAGGCTGGTAGGGATGTCATTAGTTTTGCAGGTATTTGGTCATTAACCAAAGTGTTGATTAACAGAAAGGTTGACCTGAAGATTGTGATACATGAAAGGTCAGGGGATCCTCAGGGGACCACGATCACTCTGAATATCTCCATAAAAAAAAAAAAAATAGAATTCATGATGGCGCTAGAGGAAAAGTCAGTAGGATTTCTCATCTGGGCACCAAGAATGTCTATACAAAGTGTTGTGCCAGTCCCATCCAAGGGAAGAGCTTGACCTGCTGGTGGTGCTAGAACAAAAGTCAGAGGATCATCAAAGTTATTAGGATTCATCCTCTGGGGACCATGCATGTCGGTATAAAATCTCAAAGCAATCCATAGTCGATGGTTGTCAAGATATTTCAGTCCGGGCCAAAGTGGTGGGTTGACCGTCATTGCCATCCATAGAGCCACGCTGCTAGGATGGCTAAAAGTCCAAAACCTTTAGTGGAGTAAAAGGTGCAAGAAGAGGAAATATCATCATGTCAGTGCCACAAAAATGATCTAGCCGGTGCAGGGACGCAGACGCTAATTTTGTTTGATTTCGTCTCATAAATAGCTCGTTATTTCAGAACATCTGTATACTCATGTTTGTTTATCAGATCTCTCTGTTACTCTCCTGGGCCCTATTCCAAGGAGATGCTGAGGTTTGCTGCTCTGTTGTTGTGGTCATGGTGAGTTGTTGCTGGTTGACAGTGTGAGGCTGAGTTGTTGCTGAGAACTGGGTCAGTTTGTGCGGCAGTCTGCACAGCAGCCTCTCAGTGCCTGCGTTTTGTCTCCCAGCAAACAAAAAAAATGGTGCCAGATTTCGACCAGATCCTTCAGATACGGGATCTGTAAACAGAGTGTTTTCCAGGCCTGTCAAAAAAAGTGGGACTTAGCCACCCTGAGGCTTTGTAGATGGGTTTTTGTTGCAGTTTGTGTATGTGTGATCATGTGTGAAAATATGTGAGCGTTGGGCATGTGTGCAAAGAATTCATGTCTGCCATCATTTAAATTTAGCTTAAATCCCATTTCATCCTGTTTGATCCCATTGATGCCGACGCATTGAAACAGTCACATATGATTAGGCGTTCAAGAGGCTGTTTTTTCAATTCAACTTGCTAGAAAGACACTTGAGGCGAAGCGCACAGCACAGAGAGACTGGCGGCTTTTGGCTCTTTTAACACTGCCCATTAAGCACAAACCAACCCATATATTATTAATCTGTTTGGCTCTGCCTCCCTCCACTGCCAGCATCAGAGTGCATTTTAACATGATACTCCCTGGTGATGATGATATATTCTCTCTCTTTTCCACTTCATCTGAAAAACAAACAACCAAGCAAATAGTCAAGAGTTTAAAATCTGGGGGTTTCTGAAAGGAAAAAACTATCCTGTTTCCCACTCTTGAGTTTAGCCAGATTTTCCTCAAGTGTCAAAGAATTCATACCACTTCCTGCTAACGAGATGGACACTGAGTTGTGTTCCAGATCTAACGCCAGGTGCTCTTTGACTGTCTCTGAGTTGAAAACAGTGTGTGGGAGAGATGACAGGTTGCCCGAAGGAATGTTAAAGCACAAGTGATTCATCTCATCTTCGTGCAAGGAGGACCAAAAAACAATTTTTAATTCATACCCAGCAAAATGCCACATCCTACGCATACATGCATCAACACATACCTGATCAAACACATAATATGCCTTATGTGACACAGTGATTCAAACACTCTTTGCTCCTCACATTTCATGGGTGCGGCGTTGCGTGGCTTCCAGGCCATCATGGCATGATTGTTGAGGAGCACAGTCTGTGTATATTCGTGGTGATAATAAATTCATTGTGTTTGTCAAAATGGAGCAGACGGTCGCAGTGCTGAAAGGAGAGCTGAGGAGATGCAACATGCATGAATTCAGCTGAAGCAAGAAGCTCGCTCGCATGGCTCCCAGTGTCCCAGTACTCCAACTGAAACCATAGATGAATTAGTGAAAAGACAAATTATCTTAAATATCTTACACAGATCCATGTTCCTGTAATGGGGTCTTGTCAGTTGTATTTAAATGCCGTGTCATGATATGTCTCAAATCTCCACAGCTTTCAGTACAATATCACTTAAACTGCAGGAAGCATAGATAATTTACAGCCGTGTGGATGTAATTTTTATGAGCTTGGGAGATGAGAGATTCTCTAGAATCATGTCTTTATTCATTCTTCTTTTTTTCTGTTTTTCTACCCTCTCTCTGCTTCCATCCTGTTCCTGTCTTCCTTCTGTGTCGTCTTGCAGGTGTGTGGTGCACTGACCCTGCCTGCGACAGGCGAGGAGTCAGAAGACCAGGGCCATGATTGGCTCTCCTGGCCCTGGTGGGCGTGCCTTAGTGCCATGGCCGAGGGTGTGGCGATGGGTCCTGGTTGCTTCTCTGGTTGCCATAATAACCTTGACGCTGCCAGGAAGTAGCCAGGCCTGTCCGCCACGGTGCGATTGCTCGGCTCAGCTGAGGTCTGTGTCGTGCCAGCGACGGCGGCTCACCAACATCCCAGAGGGCATCCCCACGGAGACACAACTTCTGGACCTCAGCAAGAACCGGCTCCGCTGGGTGCAAGCAGGTGACCTGGCACCGTACCCGCGGCTGGAGGAAGTGGACCTCAGTGAGAACCTCATCGCCACATTAGAGCCCAATGCCTTCGCTACCCTTCAGAGTCTTAAAGTGCTGAAGTTAAGGGGAAACCAGCTGAAGCTAGTGCCCATGGGGGCCTTTGCCAAGCTGGGCAATCTGACCAGCCTGGACCTGAGCGAGAACAAGATGGTGATTTTATTGGACTACACCTTCCAGGATCTAAGGAGTCTGAAACATTTGGAGGTGGGAGACAACGACCTGGTTTATATATCCCACAAGGTAAGCTCTCCAGCATCTTGTCTGTATCGTGACTGTGTTAGTAATGAAAAACTGGATGGAAGAATATTTACGTTAATTTAAAAAATCCTCCTTGGAAATTAGATCCCAGAAGATCACACTTTCACACTGATAGTAGTAGAGTTTATTCTGTGGTTTTAAATAGACAATAATGACAAGCAGCTATTTGTCAGCCTGGTTTGGCTCAGAAATATATAGATTTTGGGAAATATGCTTATTCACTTTGTTGCCAACAGTTAGATCACAAACTGAACATTGAACTATTCCTTTAATAAAGGAAAATTATGTGTTTATAATGAAAATAAGGAAAACAAAACTGAAACTTCATCAATAAACACATATCTATCTTGATTTTTAATATTTTGTGAGCATGTATATTGTGTAGGAAAAAAATATTTGTGTTGAGTTACTTGAGTTTCAGTACTCACAGCCCCACAAACTCCTAGTATTTCTAACAGAAGCAAAATATACAAGACATGTATTTGCTTATATCATCACACATCAAAACTGAACCTTCGTTGTTGATGTAAAATAGATCAAATGCATCTTATTTTATGTTTTAAAAGCCTTTATCCTCCTGATTCCAAGGCATTCTCTGGGTTGCTGGGGCTGGAAGATCTCACAATAGAGCGCTGCAACCTGACATCCATCTCTGGCCAGACGCTGTCTTACCTCCGCAGCCTGGTCACCCTTCGCCTCCGTCACCTCAGCATCATTGCCCTGGAGGACCAAAACTTCCGCAAGCTCTCCAACCTGCGGGGTCTGGACATCGATCACTGGCCGTACCTGGAGTACATCTCCCCTCTTAGTTTCCAGGGCCTGGACCTCCACTGGCTCTCCATCACCAACACCAACATCACCTCTGTCCCCTCCGCTTCCTTCAAGAACCTGGTGCACCTCACCCACCTCAACCTGTCGTACAATCCCATCACCACACTGGAGCCCTGGGCCTTCAAGGACCTGCTGAGGCTGAAGGAGCTCATCATGGTAAGCACAGGGTTGATGACAGTGGAGCTCCATGCCTTTGGAGGCCTGCGACAGATCCGGGTCCTCAACTTCTCCTCCAACGACCTGCAGACTCTGGAAGAGGGCTCCTTCCACTCTGTCAACAGTCTGGAGACCCTCAGAGTGGATGGGAACCCCCTGATGTGTGACTGCCGTCTGTTGTGGATCCTGCAAAGACGCAAGACCCTCAACTTTGACGGCAGAGTGCCGGTGTGTGCCGGGCCGGTGGAGGTGCAAGGGGTCAGCCTCAGCACCTTCACCGATTCTGCACTCTTCGATCACTTTACATGCCAGAAACCTAAGATACGCAACCGTAAGCTGCAGCAGGTAATGACAATGATTACATTTAGGTTTGATACTTGTGAATAAAATGCTCATGTTTGATTACTGAGGTTATGCTAATTGTTTCTACAAGCACGAAAAGTATTCTGTAATACTGTCAGATTTTATATTCTGCTGTGGTTTTCTGACTCTCCTGCATTTATTAGTCCATGCACTGCTTTGCTCCACCTCCCGCAGGTGATCGCTCGTGAGGGCCAGCCAGTGAGTTTTCTGTGTCGAGCTGAAGGAGAACCTGCACCTGCCATTGTCTGGATTTCCCCACAGCGCAGGCGGATCACAGCCAAGAGTTCAGGGCGCATTACTGTTCTCCCTAGTGGCACCCTGGAGATCCGCTACGCCCAGCTTACTGACAGCGGGACATACATCTGCATCGCCAGTAATGCCGGAGGAAATGACACCTACTTCGCCACGCTCACAGTGCGTGGCCAACCACTAGATGCCGCCTCAGCCTTCTTTCTCAACCGCTCGCTGTACAGCGGCGACTTCTTCAACGACACAAATCTGAACAGCACGCGTGTTTTCCTCAAGTTCACCTTGGACCTGACCACCATCTTGGTCTCCACGGCAATGGGTTGCATCACCTTCCTGGGGGTGGTCCTCTTCTGTTTCCTGCTGTTGTTCGTGTGGAGCCGGGGACGCGGCCAACGCAAGAACAACTTCACAGTGGAGTACTCTTTCCGGAAATCTGAACCCGCCACTGGAGGCTCCTCGGGAGGGACCAGGAAGTTCAACATGAAGATGATATGAAACAACGCAGCCAGGGGTCCCTCGGGGGAGGCATGAGCACGTCCCAAAAACGTGTTTGACACACGCAAACACACACAGCCACTGACTCGCAAAGAAGTTTGAAAGCACAATATAAGTTCCTGTCTATGGCTCTATTCAAAATTGAGCGCCCACATCAAAACTGGAGCCATGACTCGATTTGGTTTGATTTGGGAATGAAAACAAAATGACCCTGATCTCTCTGCCTCTCAGTGGGTTTATTCAGCTTGTGGTGAAAAGCATGTTTGAAGGAGACTGTAAGGAACAACAGTATTGATAGATTTGAAAGAGCTACTTGTCATCCACGCTTGATAAGACTAATAAAGTTAAGATTTATAGGAGATACGTTTTGAAAATTGGCATGATTACTGAGCTGTGGAATACTGGTAGTCCTGTCTCTCGGTTACATTAATGAGAAAATTCCTTTTTCATTTAAATTTCCTTTTACTGTACTCTGTGCAGTCGGGGATTTTAAAAGAAATGTAACGCAGGGAGACCTGGCTTCCATCCATTCATAGGATTTGTAGCTATGCTCTACTAAAGTCTGCTTTGTTAAGAATCATGCATGTAGAAATGCAGTTTAAGAGTTAAGTTGTAAGTTCATACCACTGAATAAAACAAATTGTTTCGAAAGACAGTTTGAATATGTTTTTCTATAAAACATTTAACAGCCACCTTTATCTATTCCAACCACGGCTGAACAGTGAGGAGGGTTCTGTAAATCAAATACTTTGCACATTAACATTATCATATGTCATTTGTTTTAATGGACAAAAGCTTAATGGATGTAATATATGATCTGATAATAATATCTGATAAGAAGCAATGGATTTGGACCATTCACATAAATGACAGACAAAAGAAACACAGATTTGGCCTTTTCTTCTTTGTGAGATTTTGCGACAACGTTAGCTGTGTGAGTTTGGGACGAGCACATTGGCTGAGAGCTGCTGTGGCTGCCCGTGGCCCGGAGGGTTTGGTTAGGAAGTCAAGCCCACCGGACACGGGCCGCCACAGTAACCATAGCAACCAACACAAGAGAGAGCAAGAGGGACCGGGCTGGTGGCCGCTGGAGGGTTGCTGCTGTAGAAGGGGAGGGAGGGGGAAAAAATGTCAATGTGACCTCTTCTTCCTCTCCCCTACATCACAAGCCCCATTCACACTCTTTCATCAACAGGAGAGGGTCGACCTGCCGCCCTCCGCCCTCCGTTTCTGCTCTCTGCTGTGTTGGTGGACGCCTGACCTTCCCAGCGCTGCCTGGGGGGAGCAGCCTGGAGAGTTGGGTCATACTCAGAGGCAGACAGAGGACACACAGTAACACTGTAGGGGTCTTCACACAAACACACACAACTCATCCCAGTGGAAAACACACACGGCAACACATGTATAGCACCTTTTCTCAGGAAAAGTGAAATAACTACCCGACAGAGTGAGTGTAACCACACATACTTACTCTGTTAAAATATGACATTCCAGCAATACTGTATGTAGAGCCATAAAGCCAAAATTCATTCTCTAAGAGAGAACTGGTGTAAATTTGTGAGTGAAGAAACAAAGCCATAGTATGTGCAGGTTGTTTTTTATACAGTAGCATGTGCATGATTCACTTATATAATAACAATTATTGCTACTGCCATCTTACAAGCTGTCGTGGTGATCACAAGACCATCTGCTGTCACTGGGCCTGCATAAAGTTGCACCCCATAACACAAACACACACACACACACACACACACACACACACACACACACACACACACACACAGAAGTGGTAAAACCACGTCAAGGTTATTTGGAATGATAGGAACAACAATCGCAGTTACACATGACCAAACATACAAATTGACAAATCACAAAGTGTGACACTGACTGCTCTCTCTCTGTCTCTGAGACAGTCAGTGTGCGAATGTCTCTGCCCCCCTAGCCCAGTGCATCCCCCCTCCTCACCCCCAACACCCCCCACACACCCCCACTGGGTCCTCCTTTGGGAGGGGTCCCTGGCTGGAGACAGGATTAAAATGTAAATGAAGTCGTGTTAACCCTACCCACGCCATGTGCATCGTATAGTGGAGAGTAGTACTGTGGTTTTAGAAACAAAAAAAAAACAACTAAAAACTTTCTTTGAAGTGTTCTGTTGCTTCTTGTTTGTCCTCCATTTTATTTTCCTCAGTTGCTGTTCTCCGTGACCTTTTAGCTGTTTACCGTTTTAAAGTTCCCTGTCCTCCATGTGGGACTGTTCTGTTCTCAACACCTAATAACATTCCTGTGAACACGCCCATTCACATCTCAACTGAAACCAGACAGAGCGATACTTTGACCAAGAAACGAGACAACATCTAAAGCAGTGGTTCCTAACTTAGTGTAACAAGTTGAACTGGAGGTGTCACGAGATGGTTAACGGGATAAGAAAGAAGAAAAAAGATATATATATATATATGTCTACTACACAAAATTATATTATTTATTTTATCTAATTGAAAAAAAAGCACCAGCTCTTTGTGAGTTCAAACGTGGCCTAGTTACACGTGTTTACTCAGTAGATATTTACACATCACTAAATTAAAACTGGTTGCACCACACAAACAAACAAACAAACAAAGTTCTTACATAGAGATTAGTTGTTAATATTTACACACAGCAACAGCCATGTGTAACTGTTGCATAGCTAACTGAACCAACTGACAAAACTAATGTTAGCTTGCTAATATATATAATATGACCCATTCACAGTGAGTTACAGAGGTTATGGAATACGGTCAACATATTCTGACCTGATACTTGGATCAAAATGCTGTTTAATAATAATGTAAACTGGGAATATTTTACCCAATATCCATCAAACCATTATGCCAATAATGTTATGCTGGCATAATCAGATATTTCCCAATCATTCTAAACTGCATGAATACTAGCCTACAAGCTAACTCTCAAACACGTGGACATGTGTATGCATAAATATAACAAAGTCACGCCTACACTTAAAAAGGACTGACAGTTAAGGTTAATATATAGTTTGACCCCTAAAACTGATCATTTTTTAAGCTATCCTTGTGACGCTACAGTGACATTACAAATGGCTAGCATGGATAACGTAAGCTTGGTAACATTAGTAATGGATTATAGTCGACATGTCTGAAATTTAATCAAAATGTTGTTTAATAATGATGTAAACTGGAAAGATTTTAAATTGCATTTCACTAAAACAAACAATATACTTCAAATTGCAACCTGTAATATCAATCGTAATGATTCTAAATGAAAACTAACTCTGAAACACACATTTTTCTCCATGTTTGTAATTGTTGATGAGCAAAGTCGTGCATTCATTTACAAAGACTTGTCAGTTAAGTTCAATATATTGTTTGCCCCCAAAACTGTTCATGATGCGCCAGTGACTTCCTGTTTACATAGCTGATTATAGTATGGAACATAATTACTTGTTTTAACTGTGCAACTTGAGTAAGTAAATCCTTGTTTTCAAACTATCTAGTAGTTTTAGTTTTAGGTATAATTTAAGAGGGAGTTAGTGAAGAATTTACAAATATCTGGTGCCATTCAACTCACTGATGCGCGCAATATGTCATGAGAGGTTGCAAGTACATATTGCTTAATTTCAAGGGGCCATATAAAATGTTGGGAACCACTGATTTAAAGCACACCCATAACACTGTATAAAGACAGGTTTATGTTTGGAAATAATTTGCCCCAGGTAAGAGAGAACCACAAACTCTCGACACTTTTGCAAAATAAATCCAGCATACTCAATTTTTGGCCCTTGTGAGGGATGATGAAACCACGGCTTCTGTGTCAGGATGAATAACTGAGCAGCTGTTAAAGATTCATGAGGCCGAATGAGAATAGTTGAAAAAAAATTGGCCTGGTTTTCACACTGCCTTTAACAATGTCAGTGGCCATTTTTTGTGTGTTGAGAACAGGACGTTGCCTTCATGGACATCTCCTCTCCCCGAGCCGACCCTTTTGTGTTTCCATTCCCCTGTATTTCTCAGTGGAAATTAGGTTTAGAAGACAGTGAGAATGTCTGTAGTGATTGTTGATGGTGTTATTGTGTAAACATCAATCACAAATGTAAGCGTAGATGAGGGTGTGTTTCATTTTATTATCTTCTTCTCCTTCTCCCCCTCTTTACCGCCCTCCTCCCCTCTTCCTGCTCCCTGTCTTCTTAACATTTCCCACCCTTGTTGTCCCTGTTCACAGTATTAGGCTGGAGTATGGTTGTGTGGTAGTAGACACGTGTTCTGTGTGGTCGGTGAGTCAGTGTTGTCGTGTTATGATTTGTTGCTCCTCGTGATGCCATCGAACACGGAGCAAGGTTTGGATCAGTGGAGACAAAAGATGAAAGGGGTGACCCAGGTTCCCAAAAAAAAAAAAAAAACATTGGTTCCCATTTCATGCCCTACTCATTCCTAAAGAGCCATTTCTGGAACTTTCCCGCTCTGCACAGTGCCGCTCTGGAATCTTTCTCTGGATATGAAAACCCGTGGACTGTACTGTATGTATTTTCTCTGATGATACCTTGTCACGCTTTAACTTACAAATGTAGAAAGGGGGATTGGGTTGTTGTAATGGCGTGACTATGAGCCTACACTCACTTTCTGCCTACTGTACACTGAGTCATTTTCACAAGAAAACAGTCCATTCACTGGAAACTGACATTTTCATGTTGGTCAGGGTTGAAAATAAGCGCTTGTATCTATTCAAGTCTTTGAAAGCTGGAGGAACACATTTTGCTTCAAGCTAAATGCTCCTTGAAAAAAACTTTCCTGTCCCCTCCATCTTCAATTTTCTCCCATTATAAAAGGCTTTAGGAATAAGGTTAAACATTTTAAATGACAGAACTGACACTTTGCCAAACAATTGTTCAGCAGCTCTATTTTAAAAAAGGTGCGAGTGCACACAGCTTTGTCGCCAAGCCATCGCCTCAGTGTTTCTGACACACTCTCGGTGTGCATAGATACCGCTGGAGCTGAGCTTGATTCATCTCCTCTGCCGTGATACTTGAGAAAGTAGGCTGAGCGACCCCCCCGCTCCCTCCTCGGGTTCGTCCTTGCCTGGGGTTGGTTTACTGTAGTCTAGACGCCCCATTTACAGCAGCAGCAGCAGCAGCAGCAACATCACTGTTAGGATACCTTCCACTGGGGAACTGTTCAAAGACATAGACCAAAATAAGACAAACCCTGAGACACCATAATCATGGCATCATCATCAGCCAAGCTTGAATTAAAAAAAAGAAAATTTAATTGAAAGAGGTTCTCTTACTATTGAGCCAAGAACGAACCATTTTAGTCTTACCTTTAAGACTGCATTTCTACAGCTTTAGCTTCCTGTCATTTCTGACTCCATATTAGCTCTAAATGAATTCATCTCCTTTTCCAGATCCTACGGCTGCTGTAGTGATTGGATTAGACTTGGGTTGAATTATCAGAGCTGAGAGGAGCAATAATGGGGAGGACGGAGAAGTGAGCTCAGCTGATTGGGTGATTACTTGGCTTATTAGTCCCATTTCCTTTACAGACCCCTCAGAACAGTGTGTCATACAAATGACGTTATTTTAGCTTTTTTACATATCTGTTTGATAGAGATATTACCTGTGGAGGTTTTCTCTGATTGGACAAAGAGATGGTAATGCAAAGCAGTCATTGTTTACTGATATATTATCATATAGATTGCTGTAGCATTGTTTAAAGAACCTTGGACAGACGACTGCTTCCTCTTAACCTTGACCAGATAATTGTTAAGTGCCCCCCTTTCTATGTGGCAATACTGACCCCAAGTGGTCAACGTAAGTAACAGCAACAAATGGGACCATACGGACGATGCTGATGTACCAGTGTCGTTTATGGTGGGAAAATAAATAAATAACAGCTCTGGGTCTCATACAGTGAAACACTGAAGAGAGCAAATTGACTGTTAGCGTCATGAATCAGTGCTTCGCTGATTTTCTTATAGCCATAGCGTGACCTCCTCTCTGCTCTGGGTGTTTGCTCTCAGACACCTGTGAGGGAAGCGGAGTTATGAGGAGAGGCCTCCATCAGATGATCAAAAGCAAAAGTTCTGACCTGATTTGCTGGGACTCAGTCTGTAGATTAGACTAATACTTTCTGATGCTCCCCGCCAGTCTTACCACCATCATAACAAACAATAACAAACCATGATAAAATGTCACAGCATCATTCTTTCTCCTGTATATGACTGAGAGCTGGTCAGCAAACAATTGGTTTCTTCTCTAGAGAAAAACACTTTCTTTCTTGTGGTCTTAGCAGGTTTAATCTATGCATGCCTTTTGTATACAGTGATTGGTCTTGCCAAACTCTCACCTACACTTGTACGGAGAGCTATGGGTGCCATTGTTGCTGGCCATGGGACTGGTTGAAACAAACCTACTGTTTTGAGCAAGTGAGCCCATTAAAGTGTTTTTAATCTGGTACAAATTAAAGCCAGGGGCAAATAATCACCTGCACCTGCATTCCTGGGTATTTAAATGGGGGTGTGCATCTTGTTTACTCGGGATGATTGTACTTTTACACATATCTATCCACACACAGAGGATCTGCTCAGATATGGAAGCTGTAGATAAAACGATTGATATTTCAAGCAGGATGGTGGGACTGATCAATGCTGTATGGGGATGGGATTATTAATGGCATACTTCCATTGATCTATCTTGAATCTTGTCACTCTCCCACAATCCCTCTGGAGCAGGAGGAGGCGTACAGAGCTCTACAGACCTGGTTGGCACTCATTCCTAGGTTTTCCACATTAAGGTAATTTCACTTTTCCTTCTTTTAAGAACGAGACGGTGCCAGATTTCGACTTTTTTTTCCAGGTCTGAGCCGATGTAACGCTCTCTTACCTCTCCCACGCTTCAGAGGAAGCTGTCGTTGGTATAGCTCTGTATTTGTTGGAGCCCTCTAATGGGAAATATTGAAGTTTATGTCTCAAATTTGACAGGGGTGAACTTATTCTCCCCTCTCTCTTTCTCTCTCTCTCTTCTCCCTCTCTGTCTTTTCTCTCTGTCTCTCTATCAACCTGGCGCCGACCTCGTTAAACATTTCAGAACATTTTTCATTGATTACTTTTAGTTTTAGCGCTGGTACATATTTGTTCCTCGTTGACACGGTCGTTACTGACGTCTGAAACCTAGGAATGGGTGCTGAGCGCTCCAATTAAATACAGAGCTAACATAAAGACAAGTTGTTCAGCTTGTCGGATTGAATCAATCATTAAAGCACATGACTGGCTCACAATAGAGACTGTTATACAGTAAGTACCAAATTTGGACTCAAGAACATCTGACTGTACCTGAATTACAAAATGTATGTTTTGCAGCGTGATGTGTGGATCCTTGGACGTGAAGAACAGAAACTGTACATAATAGATCTATTAGCCATATTATGTCATCTAATCTGTAGACCTCCTTGCCATGTCTGACAGAGGAAAATGACTGTTGAACTGTAAATAGTGTAGGAATAGTAATATAGGATTTAACTGCTGCTTCTTTTCTCCAGGGATCACCCGAGTTTTGCTCAGTCCCATGGCTGCTTGGTCTCAAAAGGGAAGGATGAGACAATAATGTACTTGTCTATAAAACACATATGAGTTCTTTTTTTATTTCAATGTATGTTTTATATACCGTCTGTCTTGTAAATTAACTCCTTTTCGTCATAAAAGCATGATGTGACTCTGTCGAAAGTGTCCTGTGTCTCTTCTCATTACCTGATGTTAAAAAGGCTAACATTCAGAAAGCAATGAAACGCTCGCACACAAGCTACATTACGCTATTCAATATGACATGTTGAAACACCATGGCTAGATATTTAAAGCTGCTATAATCTATATTTTTATAATAACAACATGCAGTACGACTACTTGTGTGACAAAGGTGGCGCTCATAGGGACAAACCCACAGAGAATTATCAACCAGCAGTTGTCTTCTACAGAGCTTTAAAACATTGTTTTGGTTTTCTGACCTGCAATATTACTGTTTTGGTTCACTCTCATCGCAACCATTCACAGCACACCATTCACACCACCTTTTTGCAGTTGTTTCACAGCTCTCTCTCTCTCTCTCTCTCTCTCTCTCTCTCTCTCTCTTTTTGATCAATGTTTTGTGTAAAATACTGAAAAAATGTAATTTGTGTTTGGTTTTTTTACTGGTTACTAGTATCTAGTACATAGGCCTACTGTATTATGTAGTATGGATTTGGGACACTGCTCTAGACTTGTCATAGTAAGAAACGCACAGGTGCTACTGAACCGTGTCCCAGTAAGTCATGATAGTGTGACAGTGAAACAGCATGCAGGACCCTGAAACTGAAGCAGCTAAATGGGATTCAGCCATTGCCATTGTTTGATCTGATTTGATAATGCTGGCAACAATATTGAGAAAATTGGTTTTCAGGGCCTTTAACATAAAATGTAATAGAGCAATTACTGATTGAATAAAACATGATGACAAAATCCAAATAATCAAAACATTTTAGAGATTTTATTTTAGGGTGTCTGATCAGACTTTTTAGAAGGCAGTATTAGACTCATGACCTCAGTATTTCTAAAATCCTGGCTACAGTCCTGGTTTTAGTGACCTGCAGGGAGTTTATATTCTACAATTAAAGAAATATACATGGTGGGTATTTTGTGAGCTAATTGAAACATCAATTAGACATTTGTGTTGGAAAATAAGATATACAGAACAGTTAACTAACTAAATAAGTAGTAAAAATTGTTATTTTGGTCCTGGTGCTTTGATTTCCTTTGATCTGAAGGGTGAAACAGCCTCATACCAAAAGTACACATAAGAGTATCAGGACAGGGGGGTCCACAAACTTTTATTTTACACCACCAGATGGCAACAGCACACCACAGTAAGAAACCAGCACACAGAAAATGAAAACGCCAGTCAGCCAATTGCTTATTTCTTTATTTGTTTTAGTCAAAACACACAATTTACCCATACTGGTTTTCACTTGGTGTATTATTTGTTCCAGTTATTACTTGAGTCTCCCTCCACAGGCTGAAGGCAGACCAACGTGACTGACAGACTCACTGTGTTACTGGGAGATGAAGATCAGAAGAAAGGCTCTCTGGGTGACGACTGTGTGTGTGTGTGTGTGTGTGTGTGTGTGTGTGTGTGCATATATGCGAAGGCATTTGATCAACATCTTCGATTGGATGTCCACTTAACAAGTCAAATCATCCCCCCAACCACCACCTCCATCGTAGCCGTGGGAGGGTCCTGGGGGCCTCAGCCCCGACCGTAAAGGTCACTCTGCAGAGGTTAAAGGTGGCCACACACACACACACGCACACACATACACACTGATTTCTCTGAGAGCCATCCTTTCTCCTTTCCTTCCATCTCTCCTGTCGTCAGTTCCTCTGCCCTCCTCCATCACTCTCTCTCTTTCTCCCTCCTTCTTTTTTTTTTGTCTCTGCTCTATTTGAAATTGATTGTCTTCTACCATCACAAAGACACTTGGTTCTGATTGATTGATTGGTAAGGGAAGAGGGAGAGAACATCGACACTGGGACTTCCAGAGCTCTGAGGTCTGAAGGAGAAAAAAAAAGCAAATGACGCCATTTTGATGCACTGGAAGAAACCGTATTTCAGCTGCCCGGCCGTTTGTTTGTTTATGCTTCTGCCGGCTCCTAAAGCAGACAAACATCCAGGCTGATCGAATCTAGATTAAATACGGATGAGCTGAAATACAGGAACAAAACAAAGAAGCTCGCACACAAAGTCACACTCACACCTGTGTGATGAAACAAAGGGTAGATACAGATACAGACATGGAAGTGTGGAGGCTATCTGCACACAAAGGGAAGGGTTACAACAGGAGGACAGACACAGTAATGAAGCAGATACACGTACAAATACACACATTTTATACAAATACACAAACAGCATGTCAAAGACACAAAGCTAAAAAGGATGTAAAGATTACTTGGAAACCAAAACCCAGTTGTTTTTTTTCCCTGTTTCTCCCCCTCTGCCCAACCTGTAGAGGTACAGTTCATCCTGCAGTTTATATACACTTATATAGTATCCATGCATAAAAGAATCGCTCATCCCAACCCTGACAGAGGTGCTTTGGTTGGTTCTCTTTTTTTTAATATGGGAATCACTTTAACACACATAGGAGACAATCTTTAAACACAAAATAAGCCTAAACATGATGCAAAACAGAAATTTGTGTCCTTGATGTGTCATTTTTGAACTTTTCCTACTACGTCTTACTTTGTTTTCATAATCTTTCGTCTCTGATTTCTTCCTTCTGCTTCTTTCTCATTATGTCTTTCCCTATGCCCTCTACATCTCCATCACTCCTCCTTTCAATCTTTCTCTTGACTCCAAAAAGGACAACGTGCAAACCTACAAACAATAAATTAACCAACTCAAAAGATGTCAAACCATAAGACGGCTTATACTGCACACGCTCCTTTAAAGAAATCTTTTAAAAAACGGAACAATCATTTTGCTGTGACTTTAATGTCACTTTCATTGCTAAACATTGTCATTATTGTTTCACTACATTAACCTTTACAATAAAGATTTGAGGTATATCAAGATGAATTGTCTACACATGCCTGCCTGTGATGCTACCCTGGACGGAGGGACCAGCGAAGAGGGTTTGGATGGGCAGGGGTCACTGGCGGGCATCACGTGTCATTTGGAGATGAGAGGTTGAATCATTTTTATACTGATTGATCATTGGTTATTGTTGTTACACAGGTTAAGTTTAAATGTGAGCCAATGAGAGAGCGGGATCAGAGGGCTTTGTAAACAGTCAGATACACACACACACCTACACTCGGATTACAAATTACACAAAAATATCTCTGGTGGGAGTGTGTGTGCATGTGTGTATCATGGAGAGGACTCGGTGAGATGACATACTCTCACCAGTACGTAAGAACATACGCAAAAACAAAAGGGTGGCGGAAAACAATCTTTTCCCCTCGTTGTGTGAAAAAAAGTGTTCTTTGAAACTGAACAAAAGTGGCTTTTTTATGTCATGAGGACCCCTCCTGTGCTGCTCCCCCTTCACCCAATGTGTGCCCCCCTTCACTTTAAACACTGTGTGTTTATGTATATATATGCGTGTGTGTGTGTGTGTGTGTGTGTGTGTGTGTGTGTGTGTGTGCGTACATGCACGCATGCACACACACACACACACACACACACACACACGTGCATGCAGAGCAGTCCAACCCCCTGGTTG
This sequence comes from Enoplosus armatus, assembly GCF_043641665.1. Lineage (NCBI taxonomy): Eukaryota > Metazoa > Chordata > Actinopteri > Centrarchiformes > Enoplosidae > Enoplosus > Enoplosus armatus. The sequence goes on from NC_092193.1 coordinate 14,704,780, forward strand.
AAGGAAAAAGGCACTCAACTCTTCGCACATAACAAACACCCCCCTGTGTTAGCCATGCGGCATGACTGCTCTGTGGAAGTGTGTGGGTGTGTGTGTGTGTGTGTGTGTGTGTGTGTGTGTGTGTACACTTAGAAGCATATCTTCATCTGCATGTGTGTAGTGTTTGCGTGTGTGCACGTCCCAGGTCCAGTGTGAACACGGCAGGCTTGAAGTATCTTTGGTATTGATGGCTGTGTCACAGTCCACTCACACACACTCACACTCTCTCACACACACACACTCACACACACTCACACTTACACACACACACTCACACTCACACACACACACACACACACACACACACACACACACACACACACTCACACTCACACACAGTTTCCTATCACTAACTCTCTGCTTTGGATCTGAACTCCAAACATCTGCACTGGAAACCTACAGTCTTTCCCTCTGGACTCTAGAAGAAGTGACGCCTCCATCAGGGAATCTGTTATAGTGCACTACGTTACGACCAGAACCCAAACTATGGAGGAATGTCACTTAAACGTTCCCTTCCAGTCTGATGATGGGCCTCTGATGCTCCTGCTGCGCCTTTCTTCCTCCTGTCTGCGTCTCCTCTCTAATATGATTATCTCCCGCTACAAGATGCTACACAACAAGTGGCTTTGCCCACAGAAAAATTAAAACAAAAAAAAAAGACACAAAGAAATGAGGCGGTTCTCATGGTAACCAAAAAACACCATCAGTAGAGGAATGCAGTGACAGTCAAGTTCAAAGGGCTCAAAGTTCAGAGATCAAGGAAGAGGTCCGCATCATTCACACATATGCACAGTTCGTCACTTGTAGTATTCCTTCCTTGTCTGTGCATAGGATCAGTCAGTGACATGTTGATTCTTCTTTTTCTTCTTTTTTTTCATCTTTAAGTTTTTACATTTTGTCGACAAGGTGCTTCTTTACATAATAGTTTTAGCACAACATAGCACAATAGTCACGAGAGAAAAACCATGTGTCTATGGTACTATTATTACCCGCATCAATAGTTAAGGAGGGAGGAAATGAAAGAAAGACACAACGTAGCAAGAGAGTAGATAAATAGAGAATAGATAAGACAGAGAGAAAGAGAGAAATTAAAGATTATTTACAGTCATTTTCATTGTGTTCTCGATCACGTCAATATTTTTCTGAGGTATGGAATAGGCAACGTGCCCGTGTAGTGCTTGCAGTTTGTTTGACGGTTGTAATGACACAGGCCAGACACGACGGGGCGCATGGCGGCGGAGCGGGCTGCACCTGTTCTCTGATTATCATAAAGAGGCAAACATCATTGGCACTCAGGATCCTATATTGTGACATTTGACCTCTGCGTTTGGCCACTAGAACAGAGCACACACCCCCCCACACACCTCACTCACTCCCTACACTCGGGCACAACACTTTTTAACGTGGGGAGTGTCATCCCTGTTTGATTGTTCTCCTTTTGTAACCTGAAAATAACCTCTCAAGTGGCTACGCCGTCTATGGCCATGTCGCCATACAACGAGACTTAAGAAACAAACATTCAAATACGTATCAAAGGGTTTGTGAGTCGTCGTGTTTTATCATTTTGTCTCAGTTTGTTTGGTGTTTGCAGGGCTACACTTATGCTTATATCGAGTATTGGTATTTTTGTCCTAATAGAAATCTACACTGCAGGCTACACTGTCAGGCCTGCTGGAGATATGAGCTGCAACTACATGCTCAGAACATGTCTGAAGATGTGGTTTAAATGGACAGCAGGTGGCACTGTTACTCTGATATGAAGCAGGCCGAATCACTGCAGAGGAATTACACCCCCCCCTCCCAGCACACGCAGCATGTGAACATCACGCACCACACACACGCATGCAGTGATGCAGGGCTGCGAGGTGGTTTGTGGTTAGCGGGTCAAAGAATCTGCCGAGAGCGTTTCACAGACACTTGACACACGAACCCACCTCTCAATCAGCCTCAGTGTCTGTTACTGAAATGAGGAGTGGTTGATCACGGCCCAGCAGACACATCCGCTGTCTGATTTCTGGCTGATTTGTGAAGGCCAACGTGTGGCCGCTCAAGGTTTCCTGTCTTAAAGCTATTGGTTCCCTGTCAAGAGTGATTCTTTGGTGTGTTTACATCCTGACAACAAGCAAACACGGCAGAGGTTCCTAAAGCAAAATCCTCCCTTTTCAAGGCTTTAACACAGACCCACAGCTTGGTTTAGTGTATATGGATTTTCTTTGGTTTTCCGATGGATTTACTAAAAGCCATGTGTGGTTGTTCGAAGACAACTCTCTTGAAGATACTGGATCTTTGGTTTGAAATGCATGTCAACCCCTAAGAGCAACATTCAGGTTAAAATAAAACATATGGAGCATTGAGAAGATCAGATTCATCTGCACAAGTCATCAGCACTTTGAGCAGATGAATCAGATGAGTGGTCTGAAGCTACACACACTGTAGCTCTGCATGATTTAGAGTTAGAGTCTGCTGCTGTAGTGACAATCACCCCCCCTCACCCCCTCCATCCTCCATCCTCCATCCTCCATGCATCAGTTCAACCATCCGTTCTGCCACCATCAGGCCTTAGAGAAAGTGGTTGCAGAGGAGGTACCGGGTTGGATGGGTGAGGCGTTGTTGTTGTTTCCATGAGGAGTGTGCACGTGGCCGTGCACCCCGTGACTGTGCTCCTCTGTGTCCCAGCGGTCCGTACAGCGGCGGCGTGAGTTCATGAAGAAGTTGGAGACGGTGGTGAGCTCCAGGCCAAGCTGCTGTGAGATGGTGATCTGCATCTCTTTGGAGGGGCGACGGTTCTCTCTGAAGATGGCTACCAAGGTGCGACGCTGCAGGTCGGTGAAGACCAGTCGCTGCTTCTTTGGCACCTGGTTGCGGTCTCGTCCTCGGTCCTCCTCCTTACGCTTACATGCTGGAGAGAGAGGAAGGGAAGGCACAGAGGAAGGAGGGAAGAGGACAGAACAAAGGAGATTTTTATTGCCATCAAAATATTCTAGGGTCGTGTACATTTACAGAATAAAAAACACAGGATTGGGTGTGAACTAACAAATAATGCAACATATGGCTACAATATGAGTGGGATGCCTTAGACACATTAATGATGACATAAAGGGAAATGTCAAAGACTTTAAGACAGATAATTAAAATGGCTAAAGGGCAAATCAGAGTGTGAAAGCAAAAGGTTGAAATGGACCAATGCAGGTGTTTGTTTGCATGCATGAATGTTTTAGTGTTGTGAGACTTGTAGTATTTCAGTCGAACGTGTTTAGCTCATTGTTAAAATGTAAATGTATATCATGACTGTATGATACAGGTTAGAAATGAACTAATTTGGAGATGAAACTGACAAATTACAAAGTGACATGTAACATGTTGCAGCAGGTTATGCAGGCTACAAAAGAGGGAATGGAAAAGTGGAAAGGCAGAAAGGAAAGTAACGAGTCAGTGAGTCGACACTGGTGAGTGAAAAAGACCAAATCAAAACGTCTCAGTTTTGATTTTCAGACTCTGAAAGAAAGATCTGATCACTGCACAACTTTCAAGAGTATATCTCGTCTAAATCAGTGTTTCCCAAGCAGAGCATCAGACCACCCTTGGGATCCTTTAATGGCCATTACCGTGGCTTTTTCAAATTTCAGCCTTTAAAATGTCATATATTATTGCTCTTTGCTAAAGTAGGAATATACTAAAAGTTTTCAGATTGATTTCTTACCCTCCAGGCAGCCTTTGTTTTCCATTTATTTCACTGTGGTATGAAAATGAACTTGAGGAGATCTGAAACTTTCTCCAGAGTTAAAACTTTTCTTGCTTACCTACTTTTAAACAGGCACTGTTTTGAAAACTCTTCCTGTTGTGTTCAGGAGCACTCCGAGATTTGAGACTCAGTTGTCAAACAGCTCATTTTTGCACAGCATAAACGAGCAAAAATAACATTATAATTTTCATCACAAACGTTTATAATTGTTTATATGTACAATGTAGCTTGTGGAATTCGTACTTTCAGCAGTTGAGTATCAATTCCCTGACTGTCCTTGAATGCTACACAAACGATAGTATTTTTAATGGTCCCTGCTGACTCCTGCAGCAGAACATTATTATAGACAATAAGATTTAAATAAACGTTAAGGAGACTAAGTGTTCACTGGGATGGATTCTCTATTTCAAGCAAGTTTAAAATATCTACAAGTTGATTCTCAAAGTGCAGTGAAATGAAGTGAAACCAGTGGCCACCTGGAGGATAGGAAATCAATCTGAAAACGTAACTTACAGAAGGCTCGGAAAATGGTCATCAGTAATGTAAAGTGGGTAGTACACTTTGTGGATAATGGGCTACAACATGCAAAAACCACCAGTGGGGTTCCTTTAAAGTCAATACAGTGGCTACATGTGGGAGGATGGCGAGTTTAATTGTTATTATTCTGTGTGTTTCATTTTATTCTCCCGGTCTAATGACACAATTCTCTTAAGGAAATGAGGTGATTGTACATGGTTTTCATTGTGGGTCCGTGTGTCTCGTTGAAACTGGAGGAGCGTGATGTGAAATGCTGACAAAGAAGCGGTCTGCCGTGCCTGGATGCACCGTCAGTAGGCTCGGCTCTCGCTGTGGAGACTGAAGGGAGTCTGTTCTGTTCTGCTGCCCTAAAAAGCTGCAATGATCGATTTTCCGCGGTTTTCTCCCGAACACGTGGTCCAGTAATCAGGGCTCCCTTCCCCACCCGATCGATCCCCATCGATCCGCGAGACCGAGGCGTGTGTGTGTGTGTGTGTGTGGCGTGAGCGCGTGCACTGCCTCGCATTGGGGGGAGTAGGAGCTCGCGAGCGCGCTTTGTGACAGATGAAGAAGAAATTGTTTATCTGTGGAAGAACAAAGGAGATGTGGCGGGAAAAAAGAGTGCCAGTCCTCCAGTCTTGAGAGGACAAATGTCTCTCATGATGTGTCACTGAGGTGTAGTCTGCTGGCTCGCGTGAAAGAAAGAAACAAAGTGAGGAATTATATTTAAGTCAGTCTTGAAGTGTTGGTGCACATGTGGTTGAAAGGGGGGAAAGGATGGTGGGAGAGGGGGAGTAAGGCTGGCTGCAGTGTGGAGGTGGTGTATGCAAATGATTGATGACTTTACAGCAGGTTTAGACAACAGCAGTAAACAGATTTGACTTGGGGGGGGGGAGCAATATGATTGTGCACATGTGTATGCATGCCTTTGTGTGTGTGGGCGTGCCTGTATTTGAATTGCCATTGTTCATGCTTTGTTACTGCAAGCAAAGCATAATTACAAGATATTTTTCCTCAGAAGAACGTAGGTTATATGTTTGTCCCATTAGAGCCTCCACAGATGGGCCACGTCACTCCATACCTTCTCCGCTTCTTCAACTGTTTTCCTCTTGTTGTTTTTCTCAATTGTTTTAATTTGCCCTCAGATTGATAGCCCCCATATTGATTGATCCGCACTTCAGAACCATTTCATGGAACGTTTATTCAATTGGTTCAGGCCCAGCCATGCCAGGATCTCCTCGCGGCTCTCTAAGTGCTGTCTCAAACCAAACTCAATACTCCCTAATGTAATGACTGAATGCTAGTGCTAATATAGTGATAATTTAATATGTAATGCCTGTTTTCCAACAACTTGTGCTACCGGCCATTTTACAATGCCAACACCACTCTGGTTCCCCTCCATCAGCTCAAACGCAGCTCTGCAGTTCTGAGGCCTGCAGAGCCAAGCAGCCGCCATCCCAACCAAAGTGAAACCGAGGAGTTAGCACAAGGCCTGCGCCTGGTCAATACATATTTCAAATAATCAATATACATTTCAAATGAGACTCCTCTGGCCCCCTGAAAGCCCCCTTCCACAGCAATGAATAGGACCACAGGGAAGGTAAAGACAGAGCTGCTCATTAAACCGACCTCTCTTGAGACGAGAACCAAACCATCGTAGGCTATCTTTAGTCGCCTCATTACCAAATGGGCTCTTCTGAAGAGACAAGCGGTGACGCTCAGCAGTCTCAAGTGGCACTTGCTCATGTCGTCTCTTTCAGATGCTCTGGTGTCAGCGATGCTAAAGGTATCAGGCAACTGCCACTTTGCTTAATCTCAACCTCTCGCTGATCCAAAGATTAACTCACTAGGCTGTGCAGCATGTTAAGCTGTGGCCCACGCTTGCTTTAAGAGCCGCTCTGCTATATCACTTAAGTGGCTGCTGTTTCTACTCTCCCTTTCACTGTCTGTAAGACTGCACTTATACATGAAGATGAGGAGGGGAAGTGTAGGTGGATGGTGGTTGACTTTAAGTCTGTTATATTACAGTGCATGTGATAGCCTATAGAAACCTACAGCTAAGAGCGAGCTGGCTGACAAAAACCACTGGATTGGACAACAGTCTATCATTTTCAGTCAATTCATTGAAAGATCCCATTACAGATGTGTCTTAAGACATTTAAAAATACTCTGCTTGGAATAATAATTTGTGTCAGATATGTTTTTTCCACAACATAGTTCAATGGTCTACTCCTTCTCCTTCATAGAAAAATCCAGAATCTAAAAGTTTAACTACTGGACACAAGTTGTCATTCACCGAAAAGTCCATTCCAACTTAAAGTTTCCACATCACACTCGTATGAGTTGCATACTGACTTTGGTGAAGACAGAGAAACGCTCCCGCCTCAGGAAGATGAAGGAGGAAAAGTGTCAGACTCTGCACACACATGATTCTGCACAGCTAACCTCACACATCCAGGTGAAGTAACAAGAAGCAAAACACATTTTTAAGTGGAGGGTGACTTTAAACTTCCTCCTTCATCACTGACATTAATAAACACAATAAAGATTATGTGTGTTTTACAGGATGAATAACACTGACTTCAGACTCTCAGTTAACAACAGGATTTAGTCTGAAGACACTCGGCCTCCTGTGTTTTGAAATGTTGAATGTGCAGGAGGAAACGTGAGATTCTCAGATGGCAGCTGTACGTCCTCAGGGTATCACAGTGCCATTCAACAGAGATGAAAGCCAATAAGTGGATGTGAGTCACACTAAAAAGGACATCTATCTATATCCTGTGATGTGGTGGAAAAATTAAAAAGCAGTTTTCATATGAGTCTAATCCTCAAAAGGCAGAAAACAACCAACATAAACAAACATTAAATCATAGTTGTATGAGTTCCTTATGTTGTGTGTGTATATTTGCTGAAAGATCTCTAAACTTACTTGTAATTTACATCAGTGTGTGTGTGTGTGTGTGTGTGTGTGTGTGTGTGTGTGCGTGCAGATGGGACATGAGGGGCAGACGGTGAACTAACCGCACCGTGCTGCTGCTAGTCGACGCCTGGACGGACGGATGAGATCGGGCTTTGTGTCCGGTGAGACGGGCCCTCTCCCGCCCTGGACGGACTACTGCAGGCGAGAAACAGTTTGGCGTCAATCACTCTCTGTCACACCTCTCAGATGTACGGTTATTGATTATATTGATCATATTATAGGCCTATTCATTGCTGGGAAGTAAAACGCCCGGAAAGCAAATCACCATCAACCCGCACCAACACACAGCAGCGGTGAGAGCACACCAAACCCTTCATCCTCAAAAACACCCTCGATTGATCAGGATTGGATTATTTGTTTATTTGTCAATATAAAGCTTGTGTTGTCCTGTTGAGACGAGTGATCGGCAGCTTTACAGCCTATCACATATTGGCTGGTAGTCTATAAACCGTCTGCGCTACATTCAAATGTTTTTTTAATGCCTCTCCTTTTTAATCCAGAGCGAATTATGTACTTTATTTACTCCAGAACAACTCAAAGTAAAATGATCTATTTTAACTCCAGAGAGCAAAGACTTCTAGCAAACGTTTGCAGCTGATTTTAAGAAGCTAAACACGCTGAAAAGTGAAGAGAATAAAACGAGTTGTCGGTGAAAACGAAGCTGCAAACGAGCCACTGAGGGGAAGTTACAGTGAGAAATGTTTACAGCGTTCAGAAACATTTGTCAGAGGGTTTATTATGAAATACAACAGCTGTTTTATATTAGTTCTATCATTATGACGATTTATGATTTAAAGATCGTTTCAGGTTTTGGAGAAGGTGTTTTATTGAAGTAAACAAAGTCTCTTTAAATGTTTTAATCGCCTGGAAGTCTTTTATTTTTGTGTTTGATTTTACTATCGGAAAATGTTGTCGGCTATTCATTTCAGCTTTTAGTTTGATGAGAACCAGAACTGCGTTTGCCTAAAATACTGAATACAAAATGTGCGGCCTGGACCGATATATTGTTCTTTTTTAAGGATTATTAATAGTGTAGTAAAGTTACTACAAACAAAAACTATATTTGAAAACATTAAACGACTTTTTTAAATATAAATCTAGTTGTTTTTTAAATATCCACTGTGCTGGAGTTTAATTGAGAATTAACTTTATTTGTACGAAGTCATTTTTTGGTTTCTCCTACTGACCATTTTAATAAATACAATAGGCTACATTATGTAATTAGAACTGATACACTGATACGGTCTAATTACATAATGTAGCTAAAATACACCTCTAAGAAATTACAAACACACACACACACACACACACACACACACACACAGAGCTATAGAGGGTCTAATGTTGAAACAAGTTTCTGTGTGCTAAATTTCAGAGTACAGTAGTTGAGGAGTTGTAATTTAACCCTGACATATGCACCTTTAAAGGTTTTATTTGCACCTTTAACACCAACGTGCTGCTGTGTGAGATCAGAGGGAACTGTCCCTTCAGCACCTGGAGGCCTTTTCCAAACTGACATGAGGTAATTAATGAAGCTTTAAAGTAAACTAAGTAAACAAAGGCTCCAAATTACTCATCACAAATTACTGTGAGAGCTTGGATTAAGAGATGCATCAAATCAACAACAGAATTGGCGGCTTATTTACATGTTTATGTATATATATATATATTTATATTATATATATATAATATTTATCCGGAGAGACCTTTAGGCAATTTATACTCAATAGTAGGCAAAGATGTAATCATATATTTCTACCACAGAGCCTCATTACACACAAATATTTCTAAACTAAATGTTGCATCCTGTACACAATCATACTTTCATGTCGTTTGGTTACGTAAAAATAATGAGATATGACTGGTTCAAATGGGGGCTTAGTGATTATCTATTTCCATCAGTTGTATGTCATGAAAGGTCATTTTAAATATTTGTATATTTGAGTTATACAAAGCGTTTCTATACTCTACTGTATTGTAAAGCTTGTGTTTTCTTAAGTCAGGACACATTCGTTCACATTCATGCTGAGTGTCAAAATATTTCACACCAGTGTGCCAGTAGTGGCTGTACAAAATGAGTTCTGTCTGTTACAGAGAGGGATGAAACGAAATAAGGGTAGAAAGGCAAAGGATCTGTTTTGCTGATGCTGGTACAGAGCCAGAAGAGAAGGAAGGGGGAGGAAGGAGGAAGGCAGGGAGGGAAGAGGGGAGAGAGAGAGGGAGAGAGAATGAGAGAGCCGAAGAGAGCAGAAGAGAGGAAATCAATACCGATTCAGAGTGAGTCAGATAAGCCTGAACAATGTATAGTGCAGACACACTCTATAACCCAGTCTCACACACACACACACACACACACACACACACATGTGCATGTAGAAGCACTCATACACACACACACTGGGTGAAATGTGCTTGCATGCCTCCATAAAGACGCATTACAAACCCCATAAAGCATCGCAACCTTTAAAATCAAATGACATCACAACCTTGGATTGCTTTGAGGATTCGCTGACATGAGCAGAAAGCACTCATTACAACGACTCGATAGGCAAGTGGACGCTCTGATGCTCTTTGTCTACTGTAAGATGCTCTTAAGCTCAGATCGGTTTATGTTTGTGTTCAAACATCAGCCTCCCTGCCCTCATTTCACCAGAAATATTGCAGCTCTTTTGTTGCAAATTGTCAGAGAGGCTACTTTTCCAGCCTCATAAATATGTTCTGACCTGAGCTTTTTCAGCACAGGAAGTCTAACTCCATGCTTGTTGGTGTCAGATGTGTGCTGTTGATGTTTCGCAGGATGTTTCTGGGTGTAAACAGCGTTCTTCAAAACCACTTACACACTCTCTGCCGTGGTGTTCGGGGCTGTGAGACTGGTGTGTGGTCCTCAGCTGTTAACCACAGATTTGACTTTGCTTACCTAGAAGATGCTGTTACAAGCTCTAACACCACCACTCTCTGCCTCTCTCTTTCTTCCCCTCTCCCCTCTGTCTCCCTTATACTTATCAATTATTAAGGTCGGTATTGATCCTTTCACTACCCTGCCTCTATCTGGCTGTTCACACAAAGCCCAAACCTGCCTGCCCTCACTCAATCAATGGCATCTCCCAGCTCTTTTTTCCACATGTCAGTTTTGCTTTTCTCGCTTTTGCACTTAAGCTGTGCCGACTGAATTTTTGTACATCCCAATTTGGTCCATTTGGATTCTTCAGAAAATATGAGAAACAGCGGACTGATATTAATCTTTCATGGCACAAGCAGGTTTGATTGGCATTTAAAGATATGGGTCTGGTAAGAGAGCAGGGAGAGTGGAAAATGACTGTGTGCATTGTTTGACTTTATGAAACAGCTCACATTCATCCTCCCCTCGTCCTCCAGTCAATGATTTTTTTTGTTTTGTTTTGCTCTGTGGCACTGATCTCCTGAAGCCAAACAACCTGCCTGCCTGTTGCCAGGTTAACCAGTGAAAGATTAGTGATATTATTGTCATATGCTGCAGAGAGAGAGAGAGAGAGAGAGAGAGGGAGGGAGGGAGAGAAAAGGAAAATAGAGAGGGAGAGCACCAGGGAGTGGGAGAGAAGGGGGTTGGGAAGGGAAAACGGCCTTATTGATCTCTCATGTGCAAAGCCAGGCAAACACTGAAAGGACAGAGCTACACTATTAATGACACTCACAGCCTCAGCTACTAATCCTCATCTATCTATCTATCTATCTATAGTGCCTATAAAAACGTATTCAAATAAATGGTGTTTTGCTGTCGATCAGTGACAAAAAACACATTAAAACCCCTCTGATTCAAGGTTTTAAACATAATAACTTCCAAGTGAATACTTTTTATAGGCACTCTATCACCCAGTCTATCTGATGTGCCAGTTAAAGACACTGTAGTGATTCTGCTCAATCTAATGTTATAGTCCATAAACAGTGATTGATTGTAATATACATCTGGAGAGAAGGATATCAAGGGTATAACTGTGATGCATTTTACTGTAACACATTGACATGGCATAGTTTTGGAAATCTAGTTATAGAAGCCAAAAGTGGACACAAGTTCCCCTTTCAGGCAATATAAAGGTACATTTTCTTTAGGTATGGCCCCTGTGCTTTTCAGTATCAATCAAAACTCTTTATTGTCTATATATTCTTGTCTGTACTGGTGCTTGTTACCAATCCCCATCCCGGCTCCAATCAATATTTCATCAGAACAGTTGAAGCAGCTTAAGGTTGCCTTGAAATAGATCTGGGGATCATATGGAGGCCGTGTTGGATGCAGACTTTATACATGTTTTTAAGTTTTTCTTTTACATCTGTAATTATGAGAGTGATGTCCTGGGTGAGTGCAGAGTATGATGCAGAGTATAACCAGTGTTTTAATCCAGTGACATCATGATGACATTCATGTTCACATTTGGCTCCACTGTGGAAGAAGCGTCTGTAATGAGTCCCAGCGATCATACCTGTCTATGTTCTAAATTTAGAGCTTTTACTACAGAGTATTAAATGCAAAGCCGGAGAGACCGTGCGGTTATTGCGTCTTTCAGCTCCGATACGAGTATCGATCCGCGTGCCACATTTAAAAGGGAGAGTGGGAACTGGCGTATTGATCAGGCAGCCTGGGGTCACCCCGCTTCTCCCGCGCAACTAGTTGGCCCAGTAGCCCCACTGTGTTTATGGTCGGACACAGAGAGAGGGAGTAAAAAAAAAGAGGCGTCGGGTGAGGGAAACTATTTCGAGGTTTATTGTGAATCAATGGCGATTTGCTGTGTGCCGATCAAAAATATAGACCTCCGAATTAAGTCTACAACAGCCCGCGTAAACGCAAGTGTACACGCCCAAAGCAGTCCTTACCTTCTTTGTTTTCTAGAGCTCTAAATTCACCACAATTAGACTTTCTCTCTTCCTATAAAGAATCCATATTTGTTTCAGGTTATAGGAAATAAGAATCATTTTCGTCAGTGATGAAGCTGTGTTTTAGCCGGTTGAACTGTCCGGGGTGCTGGATCTTTTAGGCCTGCGCCTAAGTTTAGTGTGCCTGTTAATAATTTTAAATAAAAATAAGAAGGTGGAAGGTGACCGGGCTGTTACTTCAGATTGATCTGTTTTAATGTGAAATAATGATATTGAAAGGACAGTATCTTACCGGCCAGTCGGAGAGCAGACATCCGTTGAAACTCGGGCTCCTGCAGCCACTTCCACATCCTCCTGAAGGTCTCTCGGCCTGACTTGAGCTTACTCCAGGGTTTGGGGTTCCGTAGCAGGTCTGAGAGGGTCCCCTGTGACCGGCTCAAGATCCTCTGGGCGAATATGGCCTGCGGGATGGAGTATCGCTTTAACTCGGCCGTTATCCGCTGAGCCACTTCCTTTGTGTTGATTTCCTCCGCCTGGACGCCTGACCCTGCTACTCCCTGCCCGGCTCCGTGGCCGTGCCTCTCCCGGTCCCCCAGCATTACCGCGCCGTTCGCCTGGGAGTGGAGGTGACTGTGCGGGTGGTGGTGCATGCCGTTGAGGTTGGAGATCATACCGTGGCCATGGCCCCCTAAACTCCTGGCCAGGTGCTCTTGGTCGCTTCGGGACAGCATGGAGGCGTGGGACTCAAACCCTGACACCGGAGAGAGCATCTTGGCGTCGGCGGAGAGGTGCGCGCTCGGACCGTAAGCTGAGAGCGTCTGCTGGGAGTTGTGCAAAGAGCCCAGCCCGCTGGACAGCGGGGAGAGCGAGCCGTGACCCATGCCGGACACGGACATCTCTTTGGGGTAGTGACTGTACAGGTTGCCCATGGAGGCGAGCCCCCGGTGGTCGTCCCGCATAAGCGTAAAGCTGCCGCTGACGTTCCCGGCGGAGAGTCGTTGATGGGCGGCAGCATGGTGGTGTGAGTGCGGGTGGTGAAACTTATCCGAGACCGTGGATATCGGAGGTAGATGCTGCAGAGGAGTCAGGGTGGTGTACGAGTTGCTGAGGCTCATCCCGTTCTCGCACATGCTGATGGACGGGTGCAGGTGTCCGGACAGCGCAGACGGGTCTGTCCGGTAGTCCCCGCCGGAGCCCTCCAGGAGCGAGGCCATGCCGGAGACCATGGCTGACCGCGCGCCGGGAGCGTGCGAGACCAGATTCCGGGGAGTGGTGCTGGGGGACGGCGACGGCCGCGCGTGCGGAGAGCTCATGAGGTCTCCCGCGTGGGAGTGCGAGGAGACGCTGTGAAGGTTCTCCATGGTGAGCTCCATAGCTGAAAGGATATGAGTTCCCCTGTCCCACCCTCCCCACCCTCTCCCCCTGTCTCTCCCTCTCGCTCCTGTCTCTCACGCTCACTCAGGGACGCGCGCTCTCTTACCCCCTAGCCCTCCTGGAGCGATAAAATGACCAGACCGTTTGAATGCCAATCCATTGATTCAAATTCTCCGATCAATCCAGTGTGGTGTAGATAAGTTCTGATGTTCCGAGGAAGGTGCAGAAGCGAGCGTCTCCGCGGCGCCGTAGCGCTTTATGCCTTCATGTGGACGGGAGCTCTCCAGGGTTATATCTCATCTCTGGTCCAACAGCGCTTCCACTAAGAGCAGGCTGAGCCGCGTGTCAGAGTCATGGGAGCGCGCCTCTGTGTATTTAAAATGTGGGGCGGGTACGAGCAGAGGCTTCTTAATAGTCTTCCTCACTGAGAGGAAAACGCGGCTGGTGAAGACACAAAGTCTCACACCGGATATCTCACAGTTTTAAATGATCCCGCATATCACTTAGTTTTGAGAAGAAGTAAATATTTAACATAGTGCCTATGACGTTTGCATGTGGGCGCGTGCGCCCGTGTAGCCCGCTGGTGCCTGTGCACATGTGACATCAGACAGGTGATGTCCTGACGTGGAATATGTGTAAAATACAGTCAGCATCAGTTTCCGGACACAGGAGTTCCTTACAGATAAACTTTGTTTTCCCACGGACTGTATGGTTTTGCATTTATGCGCTTAGTGATAAACATGATCGAAGTATTGATTGACAGAGATTAATGACGTGGCGCAGGCCGGTGCGGGGGTGGGGTGGGGACGAAGGAGGTCACAAAGTAAGTTAGGATCCCAACGCTGCTGCAGACCAATGACTGAACAGAAGCCCCAAGTTCCGCAAGTCCAGAGATGAAGTTCAGTGTGTTCAGTGTTTCATCTGCTTGTCTACAAACTAAATAATACTGTGTACACTATATCTTTTCTATGATACTCCAGAAAACTGTCACAGTCCAGAGGAAAGTGGACTGCAGCCTTAACAGACCAAGATGAGATCAGTTTTAAATTAAACTGAATTTGTAACAGTGGGGAGTTGATTTTAACAGAAGTAAATTGATGAATGAGTGAATGAATAGGATATATCTTCTTAACTTGTGAGGCAGTTGGGTCACTTGTGATTTTATGTTGAAGCAATCATTTGGATCACTAGAAATGTAGTAGTGTATGTGACTAAAGTAAAGAACTTGTTAACAAAGCTATTCCAGAATATAAGAATGATAGTATAATAACAACAATAATATGGAGGCCTGCATTTATTTTCTTTAATGTTGGATTTTATATTATTTATTTATATTGTATATGCAGACAGTCAGGTCTTCAGTGTGTTAGCGGTCTAATCGCTTTGCTCACTAACAGAAATAGATAGTCGGACACCTCGAGGAGCAGATCGGCACCGGGCTCGTGATTGATGCGTGTACCATCCGCTTCTTCAGCCACGGCCGATATGCAGATGTTGCTTTGTTGTTTAGCTGCGTGCGTGCGTGCGTGTGTGTGTGTGTGTGTGTCTGTGTGTGTGTGTGTGTGTGTGTGTGTGAACTAGACTTTAAGCAGGTTATAAAGAAATGTGAGAAGCTTTAAAACAGTTGCGCCACTTTGTTGTGCTAATGGTCTGTTTGTCTTTCATTTTGATGGATTGTTATATTGTTCTCAGTAATTCCGTTTGCTGCACAGGGCAAATTAAGAAATGACCAATCGAATATAAAGACAATTATAGTTATTTCCACCCGTATTATTAAGTCTGTTCATTAAACATTAACAGATAATAACAACATAATATTCCCAGACAGAGGGCAGATTCTGCCTTTAATTCAACAGTGACAATGGTCAACCGAAGTATTAAAGATAAATAGAGCTTTTAAAAAATTATGTTTTACAACTTATAGCCAATGCTTATTTCAAAGCAAGAATTAATGTATAGCATAAACAAATTAATTAAATATATTATTTGCTATTGGATGTTGAACTATATGCTTCAAAAGGCTCTATAGGATCTTTTTCGATTTTTTAAAAACCTAAAATAAACCTGAATAGAAATTACATTTTTCAGTATAAGTGCATTTTTAAGGCCTTTTATTTTTTAGGAATTAAACAACATAGCTGACAAGAAACGGACACACACTCAGACTCACACGCACCTTTCTGAGCAGTGTGCTGCTGTCTGTGAGCTGCAGGCCTCCTGTCCCACAACCCAAAACGCGCCCGGAAGATAAAGACTGAGCCGAAGATTGTTTCTGCACATTTTTATTCGCCAGATCACAAATATACTTTTTAAGAGCGTGGGGTCAAAAAATAATTTTAAGCAACGACAGCCTATAAATTAAACCGGAAAAGTCCATCCACACTAACTGTTATTTCTGGATATCATAAAGCTCCATGGTGAAGCCGTTTCCCCTGAAGTTCGATATATTGATCATCGATCACTTCAATCTCACTCGGGGCTGTTTGCTAAACACAGAGGCATTTGTAGGAGATCGTTTCAGTGGTTAGGCTTTGACCTGTAGCACCTGAATGACTGGCACCGGGAATATGTGGGAAAAATAAATAAATGTCAGCCGCGTTGTTTTATTATCTATTGACAAAAAGGCCATTCTAAACTTCCGCTTCTTCCTCCTTTCAGTGAGGTTAATAATGAAATCCGTGTTGGCCTATTTAGGTTCTTACATTGATGTGATTCACAGGCACGAGCTTATTTCGATGATGACAGAAAACAATTCCGCTTATTTATTTTATTACAAAGTAAAAGAAATGTTTTTTTTATCTGCTACGGCACGTAATTCTCGTATTTATTTATTTACTTAAATTTAAATTAAATCTAAGCAGAATGACAAGGCAGTTTATTTTGTGTGCATCTTCCAACATTCACCTTTGTCAGCAAAATTCAAATGTTCATATTTGAGAAAGACTGATGAGTTGTGGTAAATGATTAAAATTAAAAATGCTAAATTAGTAAAATAAATAAATAAATAAAGAGCAGCTGAAACACAGCAGAAGAGAGCTCATTGAGAAACATTCAAGATGTTTCCTCTTCCTCGTCAAAATGTGCTGAAGTGCACTGCATGCATCATTAGAGGACTCTGCAGCTTATTTATGTGCACACACACGCAGGAGCTGGCTGTAGAAGTGAAGAGGTGCTTTAACCCACAAAAAGTCTTCTGTGCTGTCTAGCTAACATAATTGATTGCATGTTTTACAAAACAAAAATATAAAAATATATTGATTACATTTATTTCTGTCTTTCTGTGAGATGACTGAGCCACAGCTAAAAAGGAAACTGAAATGCAGAAAACAAAAAAAAATGCAAGCTGTACATGCTGGCTGGAAAGAAAAAAAGTTCACATTTACAGTATTGGGACAAAGAAATATCATCGAGCTACATCAGACATTTTCTGCACATTGGCTGAACATTGCCTTTCACATCAGCATAGTAAATCAGAAAAAGAATCAGTAAAAAAGTGTTTTTCCCACATTGGCTTCTGTCACCTCACTAATGTTTTTATTATCAGGTCTCAAAGTTTTACATCTGCTGTGGTGGAAAGGTGAGTGAGGTCTGTCACATTTCAGTTTATCAATTTTTTATCAAAACATGTCCTGAATGTTAGATACACGACTGTCAGTCAATGTGACATTATTTACATGTATATGGGAAATAATGTAAAGTTTAAATGCATTAAAGTATAATTCACACGCGACAGTTTGTGTTTTATTCGAGATAATTCAACCTATTGAAAGTCTTTTACTGCAAGGAGTGCTTCAGCAATTTAATCTCAAGTGTTTTGTATAAAAGATAGTACAGATTCAGAAAGCAGCTTCTGAGTGTTGCAGTGAACGTTTACATTGTAGTGTAGTCTGGATATTTTCCTGTTGCAGTAGTAGTGAGCTGTACTGGCTTCAGTTTTGATAAAGGAGTCTATTATCAGCTTTTTCAAGATGAGAGAATACAAGTCGCCCTTAAAATCTAATAGATCAGAGCAAAAAGGAAATTAAATGATCATAGATTGAAGAGAATATTAACAACAGCATCATTACATCGCAGCAGTGTCTGTGATTATCAAAGAATAACAATGCACGTAAGACATTAATGCTAGTAATAGTGAAGATGGTTAAATTTGGGTTTCTTTGTCAGTTTGTTCCAACACAGAAGCAATTTGTTTTCACATGTTACGGTGCAGTAAACAATTGAAAAAAGTCATACTGATTAAAACAACTCGCTAACTTAATCTACTCACTCAATTGGCACAAAACTGAAACACCAAATGAGGATATTCTTATCATTGATTGTAAGTCTGCAGAGTATTTTAAGTCAAGAATTCAGGCACAGTTTAAGAAAACAACGAGATCCAAAGATCATGTATCCCCTTTTATTTCTGAGTCATTGTTTTTTCAGCATTTCAACACATAGTAATGGTGATGTTTTCATTAATCATATCTCTTTATCAAGTGAAAATGCACAGGAGTAAAACTATCCAGCATCCGTTTCCTCTCAGGCAACGGTTGCTAAGTAACAGAAGGAGAGATGTATTGAGACAGAATAGTCAATCAATTCTCCTGTGAGGTGTGTGTGTCGTACAGCCATATTGTTTCTGCAGTTGAGTGTATGTCTGTAAGTAACGGCAGAGAGAATATATGTATGTTTTCAAAGCTACGAAGAGAATTTAAATATCTGAAATATCAATTTATTGTCAGCGGTGAAATCTTCTTGGAAAGTAGATTATGATATAAATGGGTCACAAATTCTCTGATAGATTCCCACACTTGTCATTTCAACCACTTAATATTGAGAACATAATCATCTTCAACCATTTTATATCCAAAGGTCATAAGTCACCTCACTTCTCCTGCAGGGATTATCTGCTTTTCATCACATCAATCACGCATTCCCAGGGAAAAACTCTTATCTCTGCCGTACAGAGGCAAAGCAACAGATTATTAGTCAGCTGGACCGCTGGAAGACCTTATGCTGCCCGTACCCAAAAGGGACGCATTGGACATCATTTGCTTTGCCCCCAGATCGAAAACAGCTCCAAAAAACAAAAACAACCCTGACCCCCCCGGACTTCGTTGTTGAACAGAACAGCTTCCAACTTTAGGATTGTTCAACTGTGAAATCAAGAGATTCTGTTTCTGATGATCTATTCAATAGACAAAAAGGGTTATTTTTGTATTGAGAATCGGGGGTCTAAGGATAGAGTGTGGTATGTTGTGCAGATTGTCATGCCCTATGAGGCAAGTGATTTGGGGGTATATAAATAAAATAAATTTGAGAGGCTCTAAAATGAATTGTACCATCTCGACTTAGCCATATTGAGTGGGTGGTCTATGCCAGGGAACCTGGGAAACCATTCTATGAAAACACTCCTATCTTTTCTAACTTCTCCATAAAAATATGAGATTTCTGCTTCGAAATGCTTAAAAACTGGACATTAACCCACAAGAAGGCAAGTGGAAATATACAGATTTACTGTGAACCTCCTTCTCCATGTCTGTTTCTCTCAGGTCTCCTACAGCAGGAGGCAGAGAAATATGCTGGTTTCATACACTTCATCGATTTTGCCCTCGAACAAAGACAGAGAGAGAGAGAGAGAGAGAGAGAGAGAGAGAGAGAGAGAGAGAGAGAGAGAGGGGGAAAGATGGAGGCAGGGAGCGGGGAGAGGAGGAGTGAGGAAAATGAGAGATAGATGAAGAGCACTTGCCACAATGGTACATTTTCTTGTTTCATCTAAACACACAGACAACAATTCAAGATTCGGTTTGGCAATCATTGGCAGCTGGAAAAGGACATACAGGGATGCATTTAATGTTGGGAACATTTAAATGTGTGTGTGTTTACACTTCAGTGGGGAAAACACTCATCAAGACGGCTTCAAGCTCCAAAATGCGGAAAAGGCGGCATTTACTCTGCGAATGAGTGTGACACAGAGCAACAGGGAAGAAGAGGAGGACAGAGAAAGAGAGAGAGAGAGAGAGAGAGAGTTGGGCTGGTGTTAAGGTGATTAGTCTGGTGGGTTGGCGATAGAGAGAGTTGATCAATAACCTATCGATCTCCCATTGCGAGTGTCAGGGGGGTAGTGGGAAAGAGAGGGAGGGTGAGAGAAAGGATAGGGAGGGAGTCGGTCCTGGCTTGACTTTTAAAAATCCTTTACTCTGCAGATGACAAATAACCCATTAGATTGCAGGAGAGCTGGAAAATCTGGAAATTCTTCCTGCTACACACACACACACACACACACACACACACACACACACCTGTGCCTTTTCTGAATGTCGCAAATATTTCTCACTTCCAAATAAGCATGGCACAGACAATTTTTCAACTGCGGCTGCATGCAAAAGAAAAATCATTTCTGTAAGTAGTGTGGAGGAACTATTGAGCTCAATGCAGTGAAGTTACTTAGCAGACCATTACTTCGAAGAATTCCTCCAGGCTGAAACATTCACTGAAGCAAGTCTCACTCGATACTCACCCCGAAGCCTTTTTAAAAAGCTTTGCAATAAGTCTATTAGAAACAAGTGACAAATCTGAATGCAAAACACAAGCAGGAAAGAAACAAAAGCTGCCAGTTTCCACTCACTTTTTTGTGAATTGTGGGCTGCGAGAAGGCAAATGTGTTGCATCCGAGAACAGTGCGTGTGATCAGTGAATATTCTCTGTTGAAAATAATGAGATGATGACAAACATGGCTATTAACCATGCAGTCCCCTCAGGCCTCCTCCCGGACAAGAACAGCGGTTATTAGAGTCTGAAAAATGAATACAGAGAGAAAACTCTTTAAAAAGGAATATATATATTTATGTGCAGGTGTCTTTGTTATGTGTGTGTCACCCAGGAGAGAGGTCATGGTGTTACAAGGTTTGTGGCTCCCCGGTGTAATCTGGACTATGCCGAGTGGGGGTCAGAGTTGAGGGGTGAGAGGTGAGGGGTCACTTAGCCCTTGAAAATACCTTAGAGCCCAAAGGACGGATGTCAGAGTAATAGAGAGGATGGTTATTGAACAAGCCATCATTTTTATTGTCAGCACCCATATACCGGAAGTCTTTTACTACAGCAGGTGGGGTTAAAGCATCCAAAGTGGAGTCAGGGTTTCGGTGCAGGTACGTCTGCATCGAAATAAAAACACAGTGCCTTTCCTGCAATGAATCACCATTGTACTCCGCTCTCTCTTTGCAGAGGCTTGGAGATTTGATGGCAGAGAATGATGGATTCTCCTCGCATTGGGGCTCAGCTCTCAAACGGCCATCATCATTACAGGATCCTGCTGACTTCAGGGCTCATTCGGACAAATGGAGGGGGCTTCTGATATTTGAGGGAGGCCATGTGTAATAATGGTTAATGGGGGAAACACGGCCTCTTTGTCCGGTCGTCTCTTTCTCATCCACGCTCGGCTCTCCCATCCTTCATCCCGCCCTCCATTTCCTCATTTTCCTCTCGTTTCTCTTCCTCCGCCTGGCTCTCTCCTTCTTATGTCCTTGTCTCCCTGTGTGCCACTACTCCCCCCTCCATGCCTCCATCCACCCCCCTGTCTCTGCTGCCACGTAGTGCCTCAAATTAATGTAGAGATATTGACATGTGATGGGCCTGGGAGACATAGATCATCAGGAGGGCTGGGATGGCCAAACGGATGGAGAGGCTTCCCTTTCCTCCACTCTACAGCAGCTTACTTAGCTGGCTATCTGTGGCTGCCCAGCAAATATCCACCAACAACACCAAGTTGTTAACAGAATCTTCAAGTCCGCAATCAGCTGATTGACTTCCTGTGTGACTCAGAGGTGGAGGCAAGATGGAGGAAATGGGTGACATTTTCATCTGTGATTTACACACACAAGCACACCTTTACAAAAAATTAGCCGGCACAAACGTCTCGCACACCAGCCTCCACACTACACTTGAAGTGAAGAAGATGCTGTTAACAATGTGCAAAAGGCCAGTTGGTCAATATGCCAATTACATAGATGAGGGTATGGAAAGGGCAAATGATAGCCAATCAGTGAAGTGCTTTTACTGTCTTCCAGCAAGAGCTGACCTCCTGACCCTGTTTGACGACCCTCAGGCCAAAGGTCACCTCTCCGGGGGTCAGAGGGCATTGCCATGCGCTGACCAGAGAGGCGTTGCTATGGTAACAGCAATGGCCGAAGAATGGCAAGGTGTGGCGGTGAGAGAGGGGGGTTACATCACTTGTTTAAGCTGCATTCAGTGGCAGCTGGTGAAAATGTTTCCAGGTGGAGCTGCGCCATATCTACCCAGGTTCAGTAGCCCTCTGAACACAGTCCATTTATCACTTAAATTAACAACTTATGATGGCAACATTTTAAAAAACTTAAGGCATTTTTACACACACACACGAAAAAATGCACCAGTGAAACTTTCGAATACACCAGCTTGACACCAGGTTTTTGATTTCGGGAATTATTTCATTGGATTTCCATTTGTGTTTTAAAATTATCTTGTTGAAAACTAATTCATTACAATGAACTGTATCGTGATGGCCACAGCCACACACGGAGATAAGATCTCACCTCATTAGTTTTAGTACCTACACAGGTTCATTTCATTTGCGGTCAACAACATTTAAACGATTAATATTACAATTTGTTTGATTTGTAATGCGTTACATTAATCATTTGTCTCTACCTGGTTGTTGGGGGAGGTTCCTTTCTGATGGAGCAAAAGGTGTGGCCGAGGGCTGAGGACTCTTAAATCCTGGAGCCAGCTCATCAGGCCGGACCACGTGCTGCCATGTCATGGGGGGGATTTGGGTTTATTAAGTTTTGCTTTGAATGTAGTTGGTGTCCATCTTGTTTACCCATTGTGCATCATTTGGTTTAACCAAGCCACTATATATGTTCAGGTGTGTCATAGTGGCAGGGCAGCTTGTGCAGTTAACACCTTGTTTAGTTGTTATATTGAGTATGGCTTTGTTGACCTCTTTTGTAGGCTTAATTATCATCTTCTTGGTTTACAATGTTTTTGCTTTTTTCTCAAACTCCTGTTTCTTTGTTGCCTCACTGCTTGGGCCAAAACAGTATACATATTATTTATTTTAGTTACTTTACAGATTAAGATGTTCAATTAAAAAGGTTTACCTAAGTAAAGTTTCTGAACACTGCTTTTATCACAACCTGTGAATATAAACATATATCTGCAGAAGGATCTCCTTCCATACCAGCACATCACTGACCATTTTGTGCTATGTTGCACCATCTTGTGGTGGTTGTACAGCTACTACTTTACTATTAGTGTTGCTGAAATTAAATTGTATTTATCAATTTTGGGTAACAGATCTTTCCCTCTCTGTTGATGTTATGTCTTCTGTCACACATTAGTACCTGTACAGTTTTTCACTGTCTGGGCTTTTCCAAGGCTCTCACACACACAAACTTGTTTCCATCACCAAAGAGGACACTGCACTGCTTACATTAATTCACCGGAGATTCACCCACTTCTTATCCATAACCACCACATACCCAACTCCAACCACAACCCTGATCTTAACCTTAAGAGGTGTGTCCCCATAAGGAGTCTTCAAAGTGTGATTAACAGATTACTGTCGTCACAATGTGAGTATACGTTTACACACACGGACAGAAGACTGCAGTCCACAAAGAGTGACTAGTGCAGCGCTGCAGTGGTGAACCAGCCGGAACCTGTCAAAAGAGCTGGATTATTTCACTCATTTAAGATCAGCTCAGGGTTTCTTCTCTGCCGCTTCACCCCAGCTGATCTCGTGGAAGATCTTTTTTATTGTGTTCTATGTGATAACACTTATCTGTGTCACCTTCTCAGGGCAACCTGACGTAATCCAGTCAAACAGGGCTCGTGAGCTGACATAAACTTGGTGTGAAGAAGAGAAAGAGAGAAACCCTGTAAATCCCGTGGAGATAAACACCATCAGGCTTTTTTAAAGTCATGCGTGGAAAAATGAAAGACTTCGATGAAATCACGTCTTTTCTGGGCGACTACGGCCTCTTTCAGATTCTAATAAGTGTTCTGCTCAGTCTAAGTGCAATCCCATGCGGGTACATGGGGGTGATCGTGGTATTCGTTTCGGATACACCCGAGCACCGCTGCAAACTATCGATCAACTCCACGCGCAGCGGCGCAGATGTGGGGGCTCTCTTCCTCGAACACAGCAGCTGGATCGGACCAGACAGCTGTTCCCGATACAAACTGAACGGGAACTGGACGGGACTCAGCAACGACACGGAGGAATGTCTGGATGGATGGGTCTTCAGCACCGAGAGATACACCGCCACTATTGTGTCTGAGGTATCTTCACATTTGCAGAATGATGATTCAGCTCAGATCAGTTGAGAAGTGTAATGTAGTTGACAGGTGTTGTACAAATAAAGATATGTTAAGATTCCTACATATCTTTATCTCTGCTTTGGCTTTCTGGCAGCTCAGGGTCCTGTCTGAAACTCCCTCAATTTACTTTAGATTAGATTAGATTAGATTAGATTAAAGTTTAAACTCTCTGTCTTCTCTCCTGTTCATTTCAGTGGGATCTGGTGTGTGACAATGCATGGAAGGTCCCCTTTTCCACCTCTTTATTCTTTGTAGGGGGCCTGATTGGATCCTTTATAAGTGGTCACCTCTCAGACCAGTAAGTCCTGCTGTGTGGCAATAATCCTAATAAGAAGAAGAAGAAGAAGAAGAAGAAGAAGGAGTTGCCTTACATGGACAAATCAATAAGTAATTCATAACAAAAAAGGACAAATTTCACAAGAAATTGTCATGCATGAGCAAGAATGAAAACACATAAAAAAAATACAAATATCTAAAAAAAAAAAAAAAAGATAAAAAGATAATTAAACATACACTGAAAGTGGAACAGTAATTCAATTTTAGCTGCTCTCTCCAGATGAGCTTCTCTAGGAATAAAAGTGCTTTAAAGCTCATCTGTCCGCTGTCAATGTGGACGACCAAAATGTGTTCAAAGATAAAGGTTGAGTGATCTCTATACATCCACCCTGAAACTCAGAGCTGGTTCCTCGACAGACAGCACAATCAGGTTTTGATGCTCATAAATACCAAGTTCAAGTCCAAAGTGCAGTTTTGACACATGATGTGAGTCTCAGGAAGAAGGTGTGAAAAATACTTGTGTTGCACCCTCGACTCCAATATTCAATGAATTGCTTCCTTCATCCATAAATAAAAAAACACACTTACTCATTTACCCATGAAAATAATTTTGAAGGTTGATATGTATTTAGTATCCAAACACTAGCTGACTAACTGGGAGGATCTTCTTTATTTCACCTCGTGTTTCTGTGCAGGGAGTTCATCAAAGTGATTTACCATTTAAATAAGAGACCCTAAAGCAGGTGATGCCTGGGTTACACTTTTACAGGCAACCAAACACCACAATCAGTGAGTGCGTTTCTGAGAATCCGACTAAATAGATTGGATAGCTCCTGTGTTTACTCACAGTGAACCATCAAACCATCAAACCCCTTTGTCTTAATGATGTTGAGCTGCAGGTTGTACAGCCCGCTCCTCAAACCTGTCCACAACACCTCTCTTCAATTCCAAAGTAAGACACAGGATGTAAAACATACATATAGCAGAAGCACATATATGTGCTATGTTTTATGCATGAGAGGGACAAACAACCCAAACCGGTGTGTCAACCTTGCTAACCACGATCTCACGCATGGGACAGGCATTTGATCAACAGAAAGAGATGATTAACTGGTGCTGAGAGGAAGTGCAAGAGACCAAAACAAAGTCTTCACAGTTGAAATATCTATGAAAACAATATAAACATGAATGCTAACCGCAGCATCCTTGATTGAAATAACTGCTAAATGCAATTTCATTATTTATTATTTTAGAATAAAACGTCACAGGTAAGATGACCTTTATTCTGTAGATAGCGTTCAATTGTCTTAAAATGTCCAAATTCTATATTAAAATTAGATATGTGTGATTTTTTTTTCAAGCTGATAGCATTTTTAAATATCA
This sequence comes from Enoplosus armatus, assembly GCF_043641665.1. Lineage (NCBI taxonomy): Eukaryota > Metazoa > Chordata > Actinopteri > Centrarchiformes > Enoplosidae > Enoplosus > Enoplosus armatus. Next base: position 14,730,276 of record NC_092193.1, read on the forward strand.
TTATGATTCTTTCATGTTTTGTTTAGAACAGTTTGTATAGTATTTCATTATAATTAGCTAACTAATGACTTTCATTTTCATTATCAGCCACTTACTTTCTCAGTTAATTGATTGATAACTTTGGCAGTGAAATGAGGAAAAGTCATTCACAGTTTGCAAAACCCAAAGATATCCAGTTATGACGAGGAAAGAAAGACGAGAAGCTTATCACATAATAAATACTCAGTGTGATGGAGTTCACTCACAGATGGAACATGCTCTGTTAAGTTCATCTTTCTGTACGTTGTCTTACAGGTTTGGCAGAAAGCCGGTGTTTTTCTTCACCGTGATCTTACAAACAGTCACTTCCTTGGTCCAGGCCACCTCCATCAGTTGGGTTATGTTCTGTATCCTCAACTGTCTGAGAGGACTTGGCCAGATATCCAATTACATTGCGTCACTCATACTGGGTGAGATAGCACATGCACTTCTATCGGTCTCAAAAGAGCCCCTCTATCTCTGTCTCTTCTCCAATATCTTCCTGTGATAAAGTGTAGCTCACTTCTGGCAGTGTGGCAGTGGTATGTTTCCGGCTGTTGAAGGAAGCACTGAATTCAATATGGCTGCAGACAGTTTTCTGTGTTCAGTTAATACACTGTCACGTTCTCTCCTGTCTTAATGCCATGCCTCTTGGTCCTCTTCTCTGGTCAGGGTCTGAGGTGCTGAGCCAGTCTGCCAGGGTGAGCTACACTCTGCTGGGCCACAGTCTAGGTTTTGGCATCGGTTACGCCTTGTTGCCGCTCTTTGCCTACTTCATACGAGGCTGGAGGATGCTGCTGGTTGCTGCTGCCATCCCCGGCTTCCTATTTATTCCAATGTGGTGGTAAATCATTGGCTGATGTCATGTTATTGATCGGTGGTCTGTCCCATCTCACATGTCAGTGTCTTTTTATGCGCGTGCCTTCCTCTATTTAAATTAAGTTTTTAATTGTTCTGTGTTCATGTGCTTCAGCTCCAAAACAAATACTGATCTCAATAATCATCACTGTGTACATACTACATATTCTCTGCTCTTTTACATGCATTACCATTTTTTCAGTGGCTGCCTAAGATCAACCTTTACTGGTGTGCAAAATTGCATTGCAAATTTTTTCATATGAACTTATGAACTAATAAACTTCAGTCTCTCTTTCTGTTCAGGGTGATTCCTGAGTCTCCACGTTGGCTTTTGCAGAAAGGTCGGGTGGCGGAGGCTGAGCTTGTCATACGCAACGCTGCTAAAAGGAACAAAGTCCCTGCCCCTGAGGTCATATTCAGAGCAGGGGAGTGCTTGGAGCTAATGGTATTTATTCCATTTTTTACTCCTCATGCTGTGGAAGCTGTTGTGCTCCAGTATAAAATATGGCCCTAAAATAACTGTGGTAACCAGGTGATACTTGTGTCAAGCAAATAATACACTGTACGCAATGTGACTGTTGTGTTTCTTGTCCTATATGTCTAATTCAGCAAAATAAGGGTGAAGAGGAGCAGACATACACTTATGTGGACCTGATGCGCACCCGTAACATGAGACATATTACAATTCTGGGAGTTTTTACATGGTAATGTGTTTGCAACTTTCCTGAATATGTTTGCACGTACACTTTATTCTATACCAAAGTAATTCCCTTATGTTATTTTGTAAATATACAGTAATGTTTGACGAATCAAAACTCATCACTCTGTTTTATAATTTGAAAAAAAGTTTTGATGTGTTCAATTGGAGTTTTGAAAACTTAATTTATTCGTACATTAATTATATAATGAACAGTCTTTATGATTTTTAACAATATTGATGTGAAAGAAATTTCCCATTTAGAAGTTTGTCTTTACACCAAAAACACTTCAGATTCAAAATATAGGCCGGTTTTATACCTGTGATTACAAGTATTTTTTAAACTGTATCAGAAAATATTATTAACTTCTTAACAGTATTGTTATTATTAGTTGTTGATGGGTGTTAGTCCCATAAAAATCTATTTCCAGGTTAGGTTCTGGAAATTGTTCAGGTTCCAGTCTTGTTCCAACTTTTTTCTGTTTGCAGTAGGATCACAAATTGAACATTTAATAGTTGAACAAACTCAAGTTTAAACTGTAGTTCTTTCAAAGCAACTTGAATAAAAGGTGTCAGTATGAGACAATTGGTATCTTCAAAGAAAAACATTGCCTTCCATCTTCATCCAGTCTTGATTTTGTATTTCTGCAGGATCTCTGTCTCCATGGTCTTCTATGGTCTCTCTCTCAATACTAGTAACCTGAACGGAAATGTCTACCTCAACTGTTTCACTTCAGCAGCCATTGACATTTTGGTGTATGTGGCCACATGGCTGCTGGTCAACCGCGTGCCACGACCCACTCTGCTCTTCTCCACACTGATGTTCTGTGGCATCATGCTTCTGGTCATGCAGCTGGTCCCTGAAGGTCTCTCTATTCTATGTTGACTTATTGATTTGTAAAATTGTGTATGCCTTGTCTAATAATCCCGTTTATTTTTCTCAGACATGCATGTCATGTTCCAGGTGTTAGCCTTGGTGGGAAAGATGGGTGTGTCTGGTGCTTACTGCGTCATCTACGTGTTTTTCACTGAGCTGATCCCCACTGTGGTCAGGAACATGGGCTTAGGGATCGTCTCCACAGCTGCACGCATAGGCACCATCATTTGTCCCTATGTGATCTACATGGGCAAGTTACAAATACTTTGTAGTTGTATTTTTATACACTGTTGAAACCAAAATACTCTGAGAGAGAGAGGAATGGCATCAAAACTGTAGAAAACCCTCTGTGGATGATATTAATACATTTGAGTGAACCTAATTTTATTATTTACAACTGTGCTTTTGCCACTGTGGCATATCAAAAAGTCTTCTGTGAGGCCTATGATTGCAACCCATAGACATAAACAGGTCAGTGACTAATGTAATTCAAGTGCCTTTTATTCTGTTTGCAGGTGTGTACAACAAGATCCTGCCATACATTATTTTTGGCACAATCAGCATCATGGCTGCTGTTGTTTGCATGCTGCTGCCAGACACCAGAAACAGCAAACTCCCTGACCTTATCAGCCAGGCCAAACCCACCAGAGGGTATGTCTCTGTGTGTTTGTGTGTGTGTGTGTGTGTGTGTGTGTGTGTGTGTGTGTGTGTGCGTGTGTGTGTGTGTGTGTGTTTATTTATGTGTGTGTGTGTGTGTGTGTGAATGTGTGAATAATGATTAACAGAGATAAAGATCACTACTTGTCTTCTAAGTATTCTACAGCAATTCTATTAAACTGAGACAATTATATATTGTGAAACACAAGGGAGCAAAAATGTTTAAGAGCGAACTGAAAAACAGCTTTATCTCTTTGCTTGTAATAATGTGCATTTCAAAACTTCTCTCTCTGTTTCCCTTTGCATCTTAAAGCTGCTGCTGCCCAAATGAAACAAATACAGCACAGCCAGATACAACTGAAGGCTGTAAAGAAATTAGCAAGAGCGCCCTCTGCTGAAAGAACATTACACAGCAAGACTTGAGCAATCACAGACAAGGGTGAGCAGCTTCAAATACCTGGGAGTCCACATCACAGAGGATCTGACATGGGCAACACAAACAGACACTCTGGTGAGAAAGGCAAGGCAGCGCCTTTACCACCTCAGGCAGCTGAGGAAATTCAGATAGGATCCTTCAATCCTTCTCCTCTGGAGCTATAGAGAGCACCCTGACATGAAACATCACTGCCTGGTTTGCAACAGGACAGGAGGCCTCTGCAGGACTTACAGAATCCGAGCCTGTAGGATCATGAAAGATCCTCACCATCCCAACAACAAACTGTTCCAGCTGCGGTCAGGCAAGCGCCTCTGCAGTCAAGCAGCTAAAACCGAAAGGCTGTTTCTTTCCTCAGGCTTGCAAACACTGATCTCACCAGGGACCCCCATTAGGTTCCACATACTCATCATCTCATGCACACTCATATAAGAACACATAGACATTAAAATTAATAATATTATTGTAAATATTGTAATTTCTTTTTTTATTGTTGTGGTTGCTTTTTCAGAATCAGAATTGGGTTTGTTGCCAAGTAGGTTTTCACACACATGGAATATGTGCAATATACAAAGATAATAGACCAAAAAATGTGCATTCATGTAACACATTAAGACAGATGTGGAGACTGTACATTAATGTAATGCTAATGTGAATTGTTCTGTGTTGTGCACTATCTTTGTGGGCATTGCCATTTTTTTTATATTTCACTGGACTTACATGTGCATGTGACAAATAAAGTTCTTGAATCTTGAATCTTGCCATGAATTTGAGCACTGTAGCCTACCTGATGGGAACTTGCAGGGAGCATACACAATGCACAGAGAGCAATAGGTGAGGGTGGGGATGTCAATAGGGGCCCAACAGCAGATATTGCAGAGATAACATAATGAATGCTTGGGAAATAAAGATAATTCTAGTTGAATGGTCATTTTTAATAACCTACATATGCGCGAAGAGTTTGGTCATTACATAATTCCGTTTACATGTCTTTATTGCTACACAGCTGACTGTCAACATCTGAATTATCGCGAGATTGACTCCACAGTTACACCCGGCAGTGTGCGGGTGCTGTTGGACCTCTGTACTGCGCCGCGCCCCCATCTCTGCTGCTGACACTGGGACCCGTGTCTGTCTGCAGCAACCACACACCTGCCAGCGGAAAGACGGGGCAAGGATACAGTAGCCGACACTACAGCCACATTAGACTGGTGTTTCTAACTTAAACAACTGGGTGGTGAACCGCACTGGAAGCGTTTTGTAAAGTAACAGTTGCTTGCTATCCGCTAGCGTTAAATGTAGTACTATCACGCAACAGTAGTACTGTCACGCAACAGCTAGCAGTTGAAGTTAGCTAGCTAGCTAACTAAAGTGAAGTACTGCTAGTGATGGCTCCGGGTTTGAAAATATTCTGTTTACTTTTACGTTGTAGCTAGTTCGGCGTTCATTTAAGATTCACTTCACGTTAGTGCTGTGGCCTGAACACTAGCTAGTTATCGTGCTAACCAGCTAAGTACCACGTCTCATCATTTACGTAAGCCAAAACAACTAATCTAGCTACGTTAACGTTAAGTTAACGTTAGCCAACTAGCTAACGATAGCGTCATACTGCCCAAGTCTTTTTAATAATTTGCAGTTTTGCACGTTGTGTTGTGAATCAGAGAAGGGCCATTTAATCAGTCTGAGGCTAAACCCGTGTAAAGTGTTCAACCCGATACTTTACCTAGGATAAGTTAACTGGCCCACCTAATAGCTAACTGACAGTTAACTGACAGATAACGTGAAGTCCATCGCTCGTTAGTCCAGATAGCATCTACAAGATAATACCTGTTTGCTATCTAACCTCCAAAAAGAAAAGAAGAAGAAAGAAAAGTGTCACTTAAGCCCAGTTCATAGTTTATGCACAAGTGAGCATGGCTCCTAAAAAGAGACCAATGCCCTTAAACATTGCTCCTACTGGCGATGGGTTATCCACCTCCACCAACACCGATGTTGCATCTGAGTAAGTTATACTAACCACATTAATATCCTCATATACTGTATAAACAGTCAATATGTCAGTCATCTGTATTCCTGTTGTATATCCATTTTCTCAGGGCCAATTTAGAAGCACTTAAAAAAATATTGGCAGAGTTGGACCTGGATGAACAACAGAAGAAAAGGTTAGAAGCTTTCCTCACCCAGAAGGCCAAGGTGGGCGAGTTGAGAGATGATGACTTCCATCGTATCTGTGAGCTGGGTGCGGGCAACGGAGGAGTCGTCAATAAGGAATGCCACAAACCTTCAGGAATAATCATGGCCAGAAAGGTGAGCCACAAATACACTTTTACCTTAATGATATGAATGTGATCAAACTGGGATTTCTGTTGTTGTACAAAAATAGTTATATAGAACCTGGTAATGAAATGTTGTTGAGCCTGTACAAAGTGGTCACACCATAAAACACATCTGATAACAATTCTCTATTCTGTGCAGCTCATTCATCTTGAAATCAAACCTGCTATCAGAAACCAGATCATCCGAGAGCTTCAGGTGCTGCATGAGTGTAACTCTCCCTACATTGTGGGCTTCTATGGAGCATTTTACAGCGATGGAGAGATCAGCATCTGCATGGAACACATGGTGAGAGAATTGGAGGGGGAAGACTCTTCTTTTGCCCCTTTGCACATTTTTATTTTAGATACCCATGCTGAAGATCAGGTACAAAAAGCCCTTTTTGAAGGATCGTGACATTGAATCAAGGAAAAAAAAAAAAACATCCTCCGTGGCCTTCCAATATGTACGTGTGTCGGTACCATGTTTGATTTTTTATTTTATTTTTTTAAAGTAAAGCAGGTTAAACGGCAACCAATAAACAGTTCAAAAGCTAATCTTAAATTCTCCTTGATCTACTGTAGCTCGGACTGTATCGCATTTGTACATTGCTTTGAACAAAAGCATCTGCCAAATAATTTCATTTCATTTCATTTTCAATTAAATAAAAAAGGGCCTGGAGTGTGATGTTATGGTAAAATGTTTAACAAAGTCATTGGGAGAGTCATGACATGAAACTACACTTTGCTGTACTGGATATTTTCTTGAAAAATGTTTATTTTTCACAGATTAAGAACCACTGTGCTTATTTAGTAAATGTACACATGCACATTACTATAATGGGAAATAATTTTTTAACAGATTTTTTTCTTGTTGTCTCACTTTATTGTGCAGGATGGTGGATCTCTGGACCAGGTGCTGAAAGAAGCAAAGAGGATCCCTGAAGAGATTCTGGGCAAAGTCAGCATTGCTGTAAGTGTTCTATATTGTAATATTATGTGATATTACATTATTGGCATTAACAGTGGTTGGTTTAAATTGTTCTGTTTAGATAAAACTATTTCATCAGGGCTTAAAAAAATCAAGCTCTTTTGTAGTCATAATACCAGCTCTTTCATTTTACTGTATAGAAGTCAAAATAAACTGTGGACACACACACACCATGGGCCTGAAGACATTTAATGCTTGTTTCCACATTAAGATTATTTGCGATTATTGACATGTGTAATTTCTGCCCTTTTTGAAACAGGTTTTGAGAGGCCTTGCCTACCTAAGAGAAAAACACCAAATCATGCATAGAGGTATTAATTTTTCCATGGAGTTAATTACTGATTCTTGTATTTCAAAACATGGAATTTCATCTCCCAGGCATAATGCACATGTATTTTGTTCAAACGTGTATAAGCCTGTCGATACACAGGGTCACATGCCAAAGATAATAAAAATGTAAATGTTAATATCAATAGTCACTTCAATGGTTGGGTCAAGGTAGTACCTGTTGACTGCATATTGTTCTAGATGTCCAGTAAGGTAAAGTTTTTCGATTGGATCCTTTTTGCCCCCAGATGTGAAGCCTTCAAACATACTGGTGAACTCGCGCGGGGAGATCAAGTTGTGTGACTTCGGTGTAAGCGGGCAGCTCATAGACTCTATGGCCAATTCCTTTGTTGGAACAAGATCCTATATGTCGGTATGTTGGTCCCCTCTGATTTATCCTCCACATTACCCTGATCTGTTGCCTTTGTGTCTAACTTGACTTGTTTGTGTGGGTATTAAAATGAAACATTTCCATCCTTCATCGTATTGATTAGGCCACTAACCTCCATCAAAATATTATTAACTTCAACTAGTGCCTATATTTGAAAAAAAAAAAAAAAAAAATAGTAATAATTTATTATTATTTATAACTGTTATGAATGGCTTAATCTACTGAGAAATCTAAACAAATGTAACACCAGAATAGTATTTTATATGCTTGAGCAGTGAGCAGCAGTTTCTTATCTTTGTTGATATGTTAATTGTTGACTTTGTTGTTTGCTGTGTAGCCTGAGAGACTGCAGGGAACCCACTATTCTGTGCAGTCAGATGTGTGGAGTATGGGGCTGTCCCTCGTAGAGCTGTCAATCGGACGCTTCCCCATCCCTCCTCCTGATGCTAAAGAACTGGAGGCCATATTTGGACGTCACATCTTGGATGGTAGTGAGAGAGAGACGCACAGCACTTCACCCAGACCCAGACCACCGGGTAGACCTGTCAGCGGTGAGCAACACACACACTTTTGTTTGATAGATATTTTAAAATGTGAGAAGTGAGAAATAATGCAACCTGATTTAAATACATTGCACAGTTAAGGTCTACCAACCTGGCCAGAAATTGAGAGTTTGAGACTCTGAGCTCTCACTGTCTGCTACTGCGGAGACTGTTTGCATTTCATTTTTACGCTTTGATTCATCAATTCCTGTTGGTAGAAAACTATATACTTACCATTAGAGTCAAATTTATATGTGCTCAGTCAGTATGATAATCAGGAGTCTGTTGCTGCTCTTCAGCGTAAAATCAAACTGGTGTGTTTGTACAGAACAGTCTTGCTTTAAATGTTGTGAATATAAAATACATTTTCCTATGCTCATTTTGCAGGTCATGGTCCTGCAATGGCCATCTTTGAACTACTAGACTACATAGTAAATGAGGTAAGAATCTAAGATGTTGCCCTCTGATTCCATTTACTGTCATCCTTGCAAAATCAGAAAGCTGTTCCTCTCTGCTGCTGGTGATATGATCAGATGTTCATTCAACTTTCTTCTGTATTTCAGCCCCCTCCCAAACTACCACATGGCGTCTTCACCTCGGATTTCCAGGACTTTGTAACAAAGTGGTGAGAAGTTTTAGCCTGAAAACGTTTCCCCATTGTCCTTTTCACATACACATTTTTTTAGTGTGTACTGAGCTATCATAAGTGATAGATGAAAAGATCTCTCTGAAACTTTCCCCTCGTTCTTCTGTTATTTACAGTCTCATCAAAAATCCCGCAGACAGGGCTGACTTGAAAATGTTGATGGTGAGTGTTTTGATGAGTTTGAATTTAAGCTCCTACCTTGTGTTTGGGTCCATTTGCATGAAGAACATGGAATATCTGAAAGGTTGACGGTCTAGATCACAAAAAAAAAAAAAGTAGAAAAACGCAAGTCACTGAGGTTAAACTCTACTACATTTTGTGAAGGCAAGTTACATTCGTACACACTATAAAGTCAGAGGCGGCTGCAGAAAACTCCCTTTTAAATGAATCATGTTTTTAATGTCCAATATCTTATTTGCATGTGATTGTGTTTTGTTGCAGAACCATACATTTATCAAGCGGTCTGAGGCGGAGGAGGTAGACTTTGCTGGCTGGCTTTGTAAAACCATGGGGTTGAACCAACCTGGAACTCCCACGCGCTCTGCAGACTGAACACGCACACAGTATGCACATGCAACAACATGGAGAAGCTGCTGTCTAAAACCTTACGTCCACACACACACACACACACACACACACACACACACACACACACAGCTTGTTTGCCACATCCCTCCCGCAGGTGAACCTCTGAAGTCTCCATCTATCAAATGAACTCTACTGACATGTAAGCCAGTTGATCACATGCTAGGAAAGATACTGTATCTACAGTTTGCACCTTTGTGGAAAGTTGGTACACAGGGACACTGTTATTCATAAAAATGTCTTCTTAAATCAATTACAACACAATTTCTCTGAATATTTGTTGGCAACATAGAGAACATTGGTCATCACTAATTTGTGTAAAGCTCAAATCAGGATTTTGGGCCATTAAATCTCTTATTTTGAGACTAACAAACCTACAGCTGCTAGATTGGAATCTTACTATAATATGTTTGAGTTTGTCATCGTTATTACGTTATTACGTATTCATGGCTGGTGTTCAGCACTATTTTTCCTTGTTTGGGTGATGAATGCCATTATGCATTAGCCTTTTGCTCAGTCTTACCCACCATCCTGCAGTCATTCAGACTGAACATACTGTATCAAAACTGGAAAAGATATCCCTCAACAGAAAATGAAAATGCATATAATGGCTGTAATTTTCTAACATGTTTCATTCTCAATTCTGCTTTTCAGTTTTCTGAGGTTTACAGCACGAGTGTGTCAATCCCAATCAACCAATGGTTAAGAATCTGTACATGTGTACAGGCAGATACATATATGAATTTGTTTTGTATGTTATGCAAACACATTGAGAAATGTAAGAATATGTTTATTTTACTGAACAGGTCGGGTTATGTGTGTCTGTGTTAGCAAGAGATGATTCAGTCTAGGAACTTTTTAGCATTTGTTGACGTGAGTGATTTCTATACATTTTGAGATGCCTTGAGGTGAAGCCCAATGTTTAACACATTTTAGCATGACCCTCATGTCAAAAATAAAAAAAGTTACAACCTTAAATGCACCCTCTGCTCGGTCTGGTACCATTAGCTTCAGATTAGCTACACTGGGGCAGCGGCTGCTTTGGAAATTACCATCCCTGGACGGTACCTGCTGTAACGAGACTGCTTTTGTCTCTTGAGCAAGCTGCATCATGACTCACTGAGCAGTCTCTGCTGAAACAAATGGTTATTTCTTTGTATTTTCTGTAATGTAAACAACAGGACATGGTATTGCCATTGAAGTGCATCCTGTGTTGTGGCAGGATTAGGGCATTTCACTCCTTTGTATTTGTTCTATTTGTGTACTTCCTCCTTTAAGTAACGGTCTAAAGTTATAGATGTTTTTTATGATAAAATCATCAAGAGCTTTGTCTTTAATGAAGTCATGATTGTCAATAAATGGTATGTATTGTAACATGAACATGATGTCTTCATTTGCTAGAATATCACTTCACTGTCCTACACTCATTTCACCAGAAGGTGGAGGCATATCAGGTGCAGTGCACTGAGGAATTCTGGTACAGTTACTAAAAATAATAACTAAATAAATTTAAAATGACTAAACCAAAATATCTAAATATACTTGGAAGTGTGTGTGTGGTGTATTGCAGCCTAGTTAACTTATGCTTATACTGACTGAAAGCAGGACAGTGAATTAAAACCCTGTTGAAATAGGGTCCATTTAAATTACAAGCACAATGATTCATCTGTTTGGCTCATGTCTGCAGTGATAATAAAATGTCTTCCCTTGAATGTCTGTCAACTTCAGGCTGAAAGTGTGAGGCCTCGAGCTCAGAGAAAGACGTAGTGTTGCAGCATGTGGGGAGGCTAAGGCTGAGCAATGTTGATGGGAGGGGGACTACTGCAGCAGAAAAACAGCAAAGTCTGCAGTCATTAATATGCAAATATGCAAATGAGAGGGTAATTAAGATTGGGCGTTTGTCAGTGGCTCTTTGATTGCTAATGCATTCGAATCTGCAAGAAAGGGGGAGGGGATGATGAGCTAAAAATTAGGAAAAAGAACAGGGTGGTATTGTGCTTTTTCTTGCAAAACAAAAACGAGAAAAAGAGTGAGTGAGTGGTCTGTAGAATTTAAAGGCCCCATTGAACAGAAGAAATACTCAACATTACTGCTTTTAGACTCAAAAATGAAAAAAGCCACCTGAAACTGGTAAAAAATAATCACATGTATTAAGAATACACTAACGAGTATTCTGTTTGACCATCAACAGAAGCCGCAGCATAAAAGAGGGGAAAACGGAGCTATGAGTTCATGCCAAGACAATTAACCGCACACACCGTCACTGAGCATTCAGCATTCAGCAAGATTCAGCATGGCAGGCTAGAGCCACCACAGGAAGGTAGAGAGATTTCTGCTCATTAAGAGTGATGTGGCTGACCCCTGTTGAGAGACATGCTCAGGTATCTTGGCAGGGGGTGGGTGGGGGGGTGATGTGCAGTGGCAGCATGCTGTGTGTCACAAACAGTGTTATTTTCATATTTTTGGGCTAACGGGGGCCTGCAGTTCACACACGAGCACACACTGCTGTTATTGCTGTTTCATTGGTCCCTTGACACTTGTACATCTTCCTCCCTGGCATGTGAAATGAGAATATGTATACAAGGAATAAAAACAGATTAAATGTTGTGAAGAATGGGGCAAAACAGCTGTTCTTGTCACCATATAGCATAATGACTTTGTCACAATGCTGCAGCTTTGTATATTTCTCTCAACACTGATCACTGTATGTGACACTGTTCAAGATACTCAGTCAAAATACCCTAAAATATTAGATTGAGTCTTGTTGGGAATAATCTAAAAAGAGAAAGCGCGCCACAGCAGTAATGGCAGTATGATATTTATATTGAATTCCCAAATACTTGAGCCTGGATTGTAAGTACAAACACTCCAACTAATATATTTGGAATGGGGTGCTAGCAGCTTATCCCAGGCCTGCTCTGTTTGGTGTGTGACGAGCGGCGGAGTGCATGAGCGTGTTTGTCTATGTGTGTGCATGTGTGAGAAAGAAAGAGAGAGAGGGGGCTGTATTTTTCACAGGAAACAGGAAACCAGAAGTCATAACAGGATGCCCCAGGTTTTCAGACTGTACCTGATGCGTGGGTGGCTGCATGGGGGTAACCCATTTACAAAGCTATAGTGCTTGTCTAGAAGGAGAAGAAGAAGAAGAAGAAGACGAGAGAGCCCAGGAAATAGTGGGTGTAGAGGAGGGTACGCACTTGGGGGTTAGGAAAATGGAGTTCCACTCTAAATATAGCTTTTTTGTGTGTCTTGCGCTTTACCGTACAACCTTGATGTTGTTTTGCCTCCATGTCGTTCGTCCTACTTTTTAAAAGTCAACAAACCAAACATTGTTTGATGTTTTGTGTAGAGCTGCGATATGATCACTTCCATGGCAAACACATACGCCATCTTTCCCCAGGTGTACTGCAGGTTCACAAGTGGATCTGTGACATGAGACCAGTTTTGTCATAATGAGGTTGATCTGCTCACACCGACTTAATGCTCCTTACTCTGTTGCAAAAATGTAGAGCTGAGTTGTGCCCTTACTCATTTAACTGCATCTGTCTTTAACAATGCAATTATAAGCATGCATTGCCTGTTTTTATACATTTATTTAGCTCTAAAAGGAAGATGATAACCAGTCTTTAGTCCCACTGTTAATGGCATACAGGTTTGTGTTTGAGTTGCATGTGTGCAGTGCATGCTGAGCATGTGTGTGTGTGCGTGTTTGCGAACCACAAAGTGGATGGCTGAGTTTTCTCGTAAAGGCCAGCACAGATGTTATTTAGGTTGTTTCCCCTTAAACCAGTTGAGGTTTTCTTTAGAAAGTCTCAAAACAAACACTCACATTAACTGCAGCCTTGTTTACATAACCACCAAGGTACAACTCATGAAAAACAGCAGCCAGGCCATTTTTCTGAGTTAGATGCTGGCTCATGCTGTAAACTCAGCCTTTTGATCCTAGTTTGACAAAAGGAAGCAGCTGCACCATTACTTATTTTCTGCCACTTTCTTTCTCTCTTGCACACATAGATAAAAACACACACTGCATTCACATATGCTGCATTCAACATGCTCGAGCATTTTCTGACTGCAGACCCCCTCCCTTCCTATACACTAAACTAAAACTAAGCTATAACTATTGAACAAATTGGGAATACATAATACGTACGATTTCAAGTGTGATCACACATAAAAGTCACTGTGATGGCTATAAATATTTTTCAGGGATGTATTCATAACATTTTGTAACTTCAGATCTCTCCTCAAACACAAGGCTAAACTAAAACCAAAAAGGGTATTGCTAATACATGATGACGAATTCAATTAGTCCCTAATTATTTCTTAGGGATATTTTCAAAGCATTTTCAAACTACAGATGTTTTTTCTCCCTTAACACTAGACTTAACTACAGCTAGTGGACGAAAATGGCATTGTAAATGCGTTATTATATTTAATATTTAAATATTGTACACATCATCATAAATATAGGCAGTTGGTTTTTTTCAGGGATTTATTCATAGCAAGGTCACCACATCTCTGTTGTCTTTGGCCATGAATTTAGATAACACGGTCGATTACAATCCACCCTGAGAAAAAATGTCTAACAATCTCGTCTATGTTTTCGCATAACTGAGCACTGTGCACTCTCGTCTCTCTTTGACACACACACGAACATTTTTTGTAGCTCAGGCACTATTAAGAGAGCAAAATTAAAATGCAAGCAACCCGTAGGCAAAATGAGGCTGCCCTAAAGGTTGATGATGAAACATATTTGGGCGTCCCACTTGCCAATCAAATGATCGTCGTATCCAATTGGTCCTCCCTCCGATATTATCATTCCATCTTCTACTGGGGTAGGTTGTTGGGCTTTCCGCTGTGCTCATCCGCCAGTCGACATAGATCCCCGTGAATTGGTACTCCGATCATTTTGTGTCTCGTTTGCAGCTACAAAACAGTGGCATTTTGTGGTATTTACGATAATCGTCGCGTAAATACAAAGACTGCCGAACCCTGCTTCGTTTGGTTACTTGGTTTTTAGTTGAGATTGGACACCGCTGATGTTTCAGCCTCCATGCCCTCCTGTAGGCTGTGCTGCGGAGTGATACTCCGTTGGAACCGACAATGTGGAGGCTGTTAAAATGTCTACTTGGAAAATGACATGGTTACAATTTCTCTAACAATAAGGAAACGGGGGTGACACAAGAGTTATGGTTTATGTTAGAGACGTATTTTCAGTTTCGTGACGAAGACGACGACGAGACGCGGCGACGGAGTGGTTCACATTGTCTTTCCTCATTTTCATCAAGCCCACAGTCCGGACCACGGGGGGAAGGATCCTATCCCCAACTTTGTTTTTCTCTCTACTCCAGTCGTTGATTTCTCCCTGTTGGATGCTACACTGTTGAATCCAGGTAAATATGTGGATAAATACACATTCATAACAAGCATATGCATGTCAAACAGAAGTTGTCTGTCGCGTTGAAAGCGGAGTAATGATCAAGTTTTAAGCGTATCGTTCAAGTTGTACCGAGTGCCACAGCCGGGAAAAGCGGGGTCTCGGATTTTCGTCCCCTCGGCCTCAGCGAGCTTGTCGTGTTCCTGCTGAGTATTACTAGCTTATGTGCGGTGGAAAAGACTTCTTTGTTCACTTCAACGGGCTATAACGTTACAGCACATTAGCATATTACCAGACAGAGTTAGCTACCCCCGGGATTTTGCTGTCTGTAGTACGAGCTAGTATGTAGTTTTTCGGGAAACAAATGCATGGACGTTAGCTAGCCGTGAAACGTTAACATGGCCAGACGTTGTTGATTTGCTTTAGCTCTAACATTCCTGGTTGTGGCTAAAATGCTAATCTCTTCCACCTGTTATCAAGATCTTACGGTTTCACTAATGTAGCATAACGTTAGGCCACTGTACTCCATAAGCACAAACCGCAAAATAGTGCAATGATAGAAAAATCCTAGTTAAAAGTATAACTGTTGGGTATTATTTTTACCCCCCCCCCCCCACACACACACACGCACACACCTCTACCAACAACAAACCACCACTGTAACAAGCAAGAAGAATGCAGCTAAAGCCTTATTTAATTCATCCTGCATCATTTAAGATATATTTCTAACGATTTCTCAAATAAAATTTGACAATTATTCTTATTTGGGTGCGTTTTGACCACTCAACTGAAACTTTGGTGGCCCGAGTCTTTGTGTTCATTAGTGTGTCATTCTCCTGCTCGACGTGAGGGCAGGCAACAGGTTTTTTAGGTCCTTTTAAACGTCCCGTAGGAGTTTAACCTACAGATGAGCCATGAAAACACACGCCTTTGATAACAGACTGCCTTTTAATTGACGCCAGGTATAAGATGTGTGGCTATTTCTGCCTTAAAACTTTTCGCCAAATGGGCAGGCCGAAGGTGGGGGTGCTCAAGACAAGCGTATGCAACTTCCATTTGTTAGGAGGGGCTGAACACTTATCCCCCATTTTGACCTCAGCTCAACGAGAGGCAGAAATGACTGGATTAGGTAGTATCTCAATATTTTGTCTTGTTCTCATGTAATAACACATTTTTCACTAGTGGGCGTTCTTTAATTGTGTTGTTATTTCCAGTTGTAACAGTATTTACATTGCCTTTTCCCGTTAGACTCGAACTAGTGGTTGCATCTTTTAATGCCTCTAGAGTGGCACACAGTTGTTTCGTTTTGAGTTATCAGACAAATTGTGGATTTTTGGTGTTGTCTTTTTCACGGTTTTACTTGATTGTAAGCAAAGTAGTGAGATTATTAATATTTCCAGGAGTACCACTGGGAAAAGTAGCACTGCTTTAAGGAATACAACATTTGGTGTAAAAATTGGATACATTTTAATGCAATGGATAATACTTTTTTGTTGCCATGAATAGCCCAAATAACTGAAACTGGCTTTTTTAGTATATTATTATAGACTAAAAATGAATCTTCACTCATGCCCTGAAAATGATACTCAAGATGTTATTCAAGTTAAATTATCTCAGTAATATCTTACAAATGTAATGTTAAAAATCTTCAGCCTCCACCCAATTCTTTAAGATTGTACTTGCAACAAAACAAAAAAATGGACAAACTAACAAACGTGCCACAATACAATCTTGTGGACATTTTGACACGTTGGTAGTGTTTTTAATTACATATCGCTTCAAGTGTCTTTATGTCAGTGTTGGTGGCAGATCTGTGCACCTTTATGTTCTCCTTTGGCAACACAGTTTTTCAATGTTTTTATTTTTGACGTTGCATATAATTCTGCATTCTTAGAAACTGATGCACCAGAAATTCAGACAATATTACTGGTACTCACAAAAAATATTTACCCAAAAATGATTTACAGTGGCAAAGCAAAAGTCTCAAAAATAATGACCACATATTTCAAACTCAGGAAAACTGCACTAGCTTAGAGGAACAGTGGCCACAAGTAAACCCTCAACAACACTAATTGAACGTCACTTAAAGGTGTATTTGCTTGCTGGCATCACAAACTGCAGCCTCAAAAATTACCTTTGAATGTAATCAACACCTCTGACTACAAACAAAATCCAAAAAACATTACTGTATGATTTCCCCCAGCTGGTATTTACTGCAGTGCTTTTGTATTACAAAGTGTCTCTGCTGGTTTGCCCACCTCATGTAGAAACTTATTTCGATGTTTTACACACATGGCCTGCATTTGCTTTGATACAGGCTGGTCATACAGTACATTGCCTGTTTGAGAGTCCAGCATGTCGTGTTATTACTCTAGGTTTTTCAGAAGAGCTGTTGGTTGGTTTTTGAGGTAGAGGAAGCTGCCTGAGTCCAGGGCCTGACTAACAACGAGTGCAGTGTGGCCTGTGGCTGGACCATGATCACCCATGTTAGATGTGGGCTACCAGGGAAACTCTTAGAACTGGCTGGAGATTTCATTACTTGGTCAATACTCTCTCTTAAGAATGTGCTACGACAATGGTAATTTTATCGTAGGATGTAGGCATTAGTTATTCAGGTTTAATTGTGTCATTGGTAAAAAGATCACCTGAGTCTGAGCAATGGTCTATTGACTGGGTGGTTTTGTTATGTATGGCAAGCTTCCCACCAGGTCATTTAATTGACTTTTCTCACTGTCGTATTGAGCAAATTTAATGCTTTTGAGTCATCTACCTGAATAATTATCTACTGTGTAAAGCTGGGAGAAATTGGTCTAGACATTGTCTGGAGTTGTAATATTTCCTGCTCATAAAGCAAGATTTTATTTTTACAATCTTGGTCTTTACACTTTTTGCCATCTATTGTTTGTAACAACATTTTATTTACCAGCTTTGTTGTTGAGATATGGGGAAATACCCACACCACTAGGCAAAACTTTACAATGGAAAAGGCAACACCACAGACACTCAGACAGGTTTAAACAAGTCTCCAGTTTAACTACATTATCTGAACCACTTATTTGTAAGTGTAAAGGAAGACACCTTTAATGTCCAGTTGCCCATTGCATTATATAATTGCGTACCTGCACCTCTACCATAAACACAGTAGGTCAAATTTGAACCATGAATTAGTTCTATGTTCACTGGGTGTTTTGATTGGACAGTTTGGGTAATAATTTCAATGAAAGTATGGTTCGTGGTTTAGATGTTAAACTGGACTTTAAAACCTGTATGATTGCTTGCGTTGTTGCCCCGTGTATGCATCGCCTTTTCTGGCAATTCAGTTTGTGTTCTTATATCTCAGCAGAGTAAAACGTTGTCATAACCGATTGGATTGATTTAACAAAACGATAAAAATAAGACCTCATGAATCGGAAAATATTTAAAGGAAAATGCAAAACAGATAAGTAATTCCCTAAACTTTTTGTGGGTTGTTCCAGCTGAGTGAAATAAACTGTGAATCATGCATCAAACTGCTTGGTTTATGTATCCACATTTTTCTCTGCACCCATATTACCCTCATTTTTGTTATTGTGTAAAGCCCCAATAGTCATACCCACAATATTGTCACATTATTGGGGTATGGAAAAACATTGTGATACTTGCCTTTGGAAATATCTAGCTGTACCCTGCGAAATATACTCATATTCTTCTTACCTCTGCTTGTAGTCGCTTGCTGAGACTGAAAGGGCCAAGTGAACAGCAGCAGAGAATGGCTGCAGTGGAAACCGATAAGGAGCTCAACGACTTGCTGGATTTTAGCGCGGTAAGATCTCTTCGAAGACTGCTTTAATTTGTCGAGTGTGCATCCTATACAGTCCAGTCTATGGTCACAGAATGACAATTTACTTTAACTTTCATAATAGTGATGTTGAAATGTGGTGAATGAATATCAGGGCATGAATGGATCAGTCGGTCAGGGTTTGAAGGAATGCAGCTTGTACATCAGCCACCTTTTTCTTATGAGACTGTTGTGTCACTTTAATTTTAGCAGTCACTCAGTCAAAGATGAAATGTATAGATTGCTTCATGTCCATTTTAGCTGTTTGCTAAATAGGAGAGTTTGAATTACCACCTTATCAGCCTTTACACACATTTTTTACAGTTTAATTTCTCTAATTTCAGATGTTTGAGCTGCCAGTTTCAAATGGTAAGAACCGGCCGACTACTCTCGCCAGCAGTCAGTTTGGAGGTTCAGGTAAGACAAAATCAAATTACTTAGTTTTTCTTTCATTTTTTAAATTTTTTTAATGATTTTCTTTCTTTCTGACTTTCTATTCTTTTCTCTCCCAAATAAAATAAATGCTCTATTCTTATGGATCTAATTTTCTTGATTAAAAAAAAAAAACCCAAAACAAATGTCAGCAAAATGTTTTGACAAAGAAAATAAAAATGTATTTTCTCTTCCTTCACCTAAAGCTAGTGTTGAAATGTCCTTATTGGTTTGTAATGCTCCCTAGTATATCTCCTGACAGTAAAGCATGGCAGTAATGGGCTGTTAGAGCTTCTTGTAGTCTCACTACTCCACCCTCACCCAGTCATTCATGGTGTTTTGAATGGTAATA
The DNA here is from genome assembly GCF_043641665.1 of Enoplosus armatus. NCBI lineage: Eukaryota > Metazoa > Chordata > Actinopteri > Centrarchiformes > Enoplosidae > Enoplosus > Enoplosus armatus. The sequence continues at coordinate 14,749,591 of NC_092193.1, forward strand.
GAAAAGGAAATTGTTCCTGTTCTCCACTTCTTCTCACAAATTGTGTTTCAGACCACAGATTATTGGAAGGAACCTTGTGAAAGATTGCCAGGCTATTTTATGTTATGTTGATCAAGCGTCATCTCCTCTACACTTCCTCATCCTCGCCTTGCAGGTGTCCCATCCCTCACCTTCTCAGCTGTTGCCATTCAATCACTTAAGGACAAAGGCAGAGGGTGGGGGTTGATGGGAACAGCCCAATTAATCTCCTCTGCTTACTCTGTGAAAAAGTGTATTCCCTTGTCCTGCAATCTCGCACCCTACTTTTCCCCTTCACATTACTCATTTTCACCCAGAGCTATTATCCATCGTCATCATAAACTTTACCAGCCACCCCTTACAGTTAGTTTTAAGACATGCAGCTTACTATAAACAAATAGCCTCAGAGATACTCAAGATCAGACTATTTCATTTATTTTGTGGTGTTTCTTTCTTTTGTATTGATTTCATACACACAAAGTGGTTAGATTTTTAACAAATGTCTACTTGTCCATCTCTACTCTTACTGTAGCAGATCCTCTTGCCCTACGTGAAACTTTCTGTCACCCTCATATCTCTAGAAGTGCTGTAGGTCTTTCAACTGGCAATATAAATGAAACAGGATATTGAAGCTAAGATGAAAGACAAGGCAAGCGACGGCAGGGTGGGGTATAGGGGGCTCTATTTCTTCAATTCACTTGAGGGCCACTTACATGTTCTTTTGTCACGGCAAGGTGTGTGCTTACAAAACAGACACATTGATGTTATCAATCCAACGGCCGCTCATTGGATTGTTAAAATTATACTCCACCCCTCTTGAGTATCAAACACTCACCCTTGCTGGCTGTAAAAAAAAAAAAGAATATATGTGTATATATATATATATATATATATATATATATATATATATATATATATATATATAGTATGTAGTTTTGCTTCTTTATGAAAAACATCTACTGTGATCTACTTGAATTCGTGTTATTTACAATGGATTCCCATAGTGGCAAGTTTTCACAGCAGGAAAAAAGGTTTAGTGTAAAGACAACAATTACTGGTATTAGGAGTAGTTATGTGCTATAGGGCCTAACTATTTCTGCGTGAACAACTGACTTCCTGAAGTCTTTTCATCACAGTGAGGTTGCCAGGTTTGGTACCATCAACACTATTCAGAGACCCATACTAAAACTTGTGCTTATTGACCATATCTGGCAACCCATGCTGCAGGCAGAGGCCTTGCAGAGAAGTGCTGGCCAGTTGGATAAACTGTTGTTGGTCAAGAAATAGAATGTAACTTTCTATTTCTTGTCGTTTTCACATTTCTGTGAGTGTGCAAATCTTCTTATCTCACTCTCAGAAAGAAAGCATATTTCCCAAAACATTAAACAATTCCATATAGCATAAGAACATACATTTTATCCTTAGATACCTTGACAGTGGGACAGGTCAGAACAGCACTGCAGGATATTCTTGTAGTATATGTGGCTAAAATAATTTCAGACAGAAATGCACCTCAGTGTACGATTCATGTCTGTCTATATGTAGTAAAGTTGGTCATATAAATTATTTTCTGTTTTTCTGGTAACTTAAAGCTGTGCTATCATATGATTAGTTTCAAATAACCTGACTTGGTTAAACTGTATTCCTGCATTTTGTGGAGCAGCTGCCACATGTTTTCCTGATAGTCAGATCCCCAGTATGGTTAAGGTTTTGGATATGTGGAGGTTTAACATGTGTATCTGTGGGGAACCTCCCTTTTAGAGCCTTCAGTGATGATAATATCTCTGATCTGGTCTTATGTGCCTGTTCAGTCCTTTTCACCAGTCAGTTAAAGTCATTTTCAGTGCACTTTCATTTTTTTGGTCTCTAGAAACCGAGAATCCTAAAATGTATTTTTAAACTCTGGTATGGGCTGAAATGCAGAAGGGAAGATTCAAATTTGCATGAAATGTTTATAATTTTTTTTAACAGATGTGTTTTGTGAATCACAGAGACTTAATGTTAACCCCACAAGTAGATTCGCTGTTTTAAAATTCCTGCCACATATTGCCGTTGAAAATTATGTAATTTCACACCGTGTCAGAACTAGGACATTCAAATGTAAGCTGTATTTGTTAGTGGGTTACGGCACACTGTGTTGTGTTTGAGAAGTCTCCGGTGACTCATGGGTTAAAACAGCCATGCCTGTGTTATTGTACATTGTTCAGTATTTCATTAACAGTGTTCACTCTCTTGAGATTTGATCTGACATCATGCTTTGTGTCTGTGTGACTCACTATGCCAAGGGAAGGAAGAAGGTGTGTAGACAAAGCGGCACGCTCAGTTATAGGTGCCTGGGGCAGTGTTCCTATAAAAATCAAGGCATGTCTGCAAGTTTGGTCAATGTATGTGCCGGCTCATGAAGCCTATGACTCAGGCTGGCTGTCTGTTTCCAGTATTTCTTCCTGTGTAATTATAGACTAGCCATGCTTAAAGGGGCGTTGCATGCTGGGAGGAGAAGTGCATTGGGGTTCACCAGAGAATTTGTCTGATGTTACTCACCCTTTTCTTCATTTTTCTCTTTCCAGTCCTGGTAGTCTGTCTGAGTCGTGCACTACTCATGATTTTCTCATGGGTTTTGGAACTTTTGGCTCTGATGGAAATCGATCTGTAAAAACAATTCTGATTCTGTCTAATCTTGTCATTCAAAATGTGATTCCATTTCATACATAATATCATTTATACATGATAATGATTCTAGCTACAACAGCAGTGTGATCTGTTGTGTCTGTTCAAGCACTCCCCACTTTCTCCCTAGAACACCACATTATGAACTGGGTGCAGGCCAAGGTGGTAGAGACAAAAACTATTATGGGTATGAATAAGATGAAGGAGTAATGTGGTGAAAGACAAAGAATTACAAACTGAAAAAGCTTCAAAGGAAAAGCAATAACTAGAACAAAATTAGTCCTTATCATGAAAACTCTGGTTACAGGCCTTTTTGTGTTGTTGTTTCGATATTATGAAGACCAAAGACAATGATTCATTTTCAATCAGATTGAATGCAGGTATTTAATTATGGAGTCTATTGTCCTTGTATGTGTGCATTCTTTTGTGTTGTGTTCCTTTTGAAAAAGTAAATTCAATTAAAAGGTTGGTCACAATCCCCCCCCCCCACAAAATTATATTGAAAAAAGAATCACATTTGATGATGAACATGATGATGACGAGCACAGTAAGGAGCCATATTTATCCAACCACTTGAAATGACACAACAGGAAACACACAAACAAGGCGCAAGAAAACAACTTGAAGAGGGTGCTACACGTTGGAATTCGGAGGAGACAACCAGGCCTAGGCTTGTGGACCACATTGATAAGATACACTAACTGACCAGAACAAGTGAACTTACTTTGCAGGCAGTTACCTGTTTCAATGTAGCTGATGTGCAATCAACTGGGAGTGCCTCCTTTCTACCATCACAGGATGCAGCTAAGCGTCAGCTAGGTTAATTTCTAGGCTCCTTGGTGAAACAAAGGCATCAAATGGGTCTTAAAAGTTGGCAATGCTGAAGCGGTTTAAAACTGGAGCATATTGTTCATTTCAACAATGTGTGTCATACTGTCACTCAGACAAGGTAACATCACTGTGGTGGCATGCAATGCATACACCCGCTTTATAACACCCATAATTCGATTCTTTCAGGTGTGAATATTCGCATTAATCCTCCCATTATTACCTCCACACAATCCATTGTTTTCTGAATTAACCCTACACTTGAGTACCTTGAGAAAGGTATTTTTATATAAGAAGGGTTGTGGAGTTAGTTTTCTGCTATATACATCCTGCTATTTGTGGAATGAATGCCTTACAATCCTCAGTCCTGTCTCACTAATTAGCTTTGAATTTTCTTTAGACTGTTATGATATGCTCAATTAAAGCTGGTTACACTTGTCTGTAAACTTACATTTTATTCGGCAATACTGTTTGTTTGACATTGGCTTATTTAAATTTAGTATTAATAACAGTAAGTAAAATAGACTCCTTGAGTATACAGCTTATGGTGAACTTTTTTTTGTCAGTTTCACTGTCAAAAAAACCTACTTGTAATCCTCATCTCAACAGAAGTGTAATGCAGTCACGAACACAAAACACTGAATCGGAGCCTTTTCGTGTCTGGAGCTTGGGTACTGATGACTTACAGCGGAAAACGAATGGTTCATGCATTTTCTTTATCGTCTTTGATTGACGCGGAGAGTGACAGTCAGCCATAGAGAGGGGACAAGACATTGTCTCCTTCATCTCTTATTCTGCTGGTGTCGTGTGTATAGATCACAGTTGTCACGGCAATCTAGCAGTTCTCAGCGCTGTGGACCCATCATTCTGTTCTACTGCTGATCCTGTCATGATTCTAGCCCGCCTCCACCCCCCTCCCCTCGCCCCTCTCCGCTTTTTAATTAGACAACAAAACAAAAATATGAATATTCATAGGGCTCTGCTTCATTAATATGCACAATTATGCAAATCAGTACGCAATTAAGCTTCAGCTTTCCCCCAGAGATGCTGTGTTGCAGTACGAGCGGAGATTGAGAGAAAGGGGACGGGCAGGAATTTCTGCTTCGCCAATCTTTAAAATCACTCCTTTTCAAACACATTCACCTCTGTGAAAGCTGGAGTGCTGTGGCCAGGGGATAACGTGTGTCAACTATGTAAGATTGAGACCTCGCGTCTGTGATGAGGCGAAGGTGTAGGCCAAATGTGAGAGAATAGATGGGGGATGAATGACTGTTGCCATGGAAAATGTAAAGGAGTGGAGTGGGAGAATGAAGAATGTCGAGGATGATTCTGGGAGCCTCATACTGGGTGTTAATTATTCAAACTTCCTACAGCTCATATCCACGCTATGTGACAGCGCTGTCACTATGCTGTCTCTGTGTGAGCTGTGAAGTGAAGCTCTTCAATGGAGGTTACTTTGAGCAGCCTGGAAAAACCTGTATCAAAGCAGGTCAACTTCATCATTCTCTGAAGTTAGACTTAGTTTTGCAAATCCTGAGCTTAAATCCCTGTTAAGTATGTGTCTGCCTTTTGGTGGTTAATAGCCCTAACCCAGTTCTTTGTCTTCCAGGTATGGATGAGAGGAGTGGGCCCAGTCCCTGGGGGCCGGGACAACAGAACAGTCCATCTTTCAACCAGGGAAGGGTATGGTTAATCCTCAATTACTACATTGAATATGGCCATGTAGATATCATGCTATTGAGCTTGAGTGAAACACAACATAGGTTTGGGTGGGCATGTAATTTATACCCTTTTCACACACAAACACAATGTATGACATGGGATGATAAAGTTTTCAACCCTCATTTGACCATTGACACACCACCTGTAGTTTGATACACGTGACTGCTAAGAGCAGGCTCAAATTTTAGGAGTTCACTAGAAATTGAGATGGATTACACACATAAGGAGACATTTTGCACATGGCCCACGAACAACAGCATGAACAACACTGAAAGAAAAATAATGGTGTGTCACACAGAACACAATATTATGAAGATTGTCTTTCCAGAGGGAACGACGCACCAGCTCTATCACAGTCTGTCTCATTTATCTGTGTATATCATAGATATTTGGTTTCTATTGTGAGTCCACTTGTTCAGCTCCAAAAAAGCCTTAATGGTAACCTCCAGATTCTTACTAAGGTAAACAGGTTTGCAGTTATTTAAGTAACCCAAATGTAGCAGCAATTTTGAAGGTTTAAGATTGTAACTCTATACTACTCAAGTTTTACCAGATATTCTGAGTTTAACATTGGTGTTAACAAGGCCAGACCATAGCATATTTCTTACCATCCAGAACAGGGTATCAGGGGTAACTTGGGACCCATTCACATGAACACACAACATTTCCACACATACCTTTTACACAAATAAATATTTTTTTCATTCGACTTAAATGCAAAATGAGAAATATTGGTGAATGTGATTAATGGATTTCTGTAGTGATCCAGTAGTGATACTATACCAACCCTGTAGCTGCTGAAGAATCGCATAGTCACTCTTTCATCCCAAAGCAGAACTATGTCAGACCTGCCTAAAAACTAGGCCTGGCGCAGGGTCTCAGAGTCAAGTTAGATCATCTTTGTTGACCCATTGAACACACAACAGCTTCTTACATAGTTGCTTTTGTGAGAAAGGGGTGTTAATAACAGGCTTTATTTATTTGTATTTCTGTGTTTTTATATTCTTTGTGCCTCTGCTGTCTTCCCCTCAGGGTTATGGAGAAGAAGGCCTTTACAGTGAGCAAGAGGGCATTGCCTCTGCCCCCATGTATGGATCAGGGATTGTTGGTAAGATGGTTTGAATTGAACTAAGCTGTTGAAGCATAGAGACCACAACTTTCACATCGTCTTTTAAAAAAACAAAGAAAAAAACAAAACAAAGAATCTGGGAAATTTGGGGCCAGTGAAGAATGTGAAATACACAAGTTTATATCAACGGACTGTGTGACTGCATCAAAACAATGAGTTGTTTGTTTGAGTTGCAGCCTTTCGCAGGTTAGTGTATCTCTTTAGGGCAAACCATGTTTATGCTTAGGTAGCAATGGATGAAGGGAGCAGGGTAATGGGGGAGGATGTGGAGGAGGGGTTTGTTAGTGTGTTGCAGTTTGTGTGTTCAAGGCAGGAGGAGGTGGGGGGGGTGTAAAGGGCACCCATGCACAAACAAGGCTCTCCCCTGGGACTACGGTGGCCTATAGCTCTCTGTTTAACTGTCAGGGTAGGGGACAGAGGTTGGGCACAATTGCCCCTGAACCATTTATAATGGGCCAATTTGTTGTTGTTTTGCTGTCCACAGCCATAAATACCACACATCATCATATACACTCACACAGCAGATGGGAGGCACCCAAATGGAGAGAGGGGAATGGCCAGATTGTGATTTAATATTGACATAAAAGCCCAATTTTCACAATCATGACCTGATTTTATGTTCCTTTCTCCTAACAGGGAAGGCTGAGCGAGGACCATACTCGTCATTTGCAACACAGGTAAATCAGTCAGAAAGGGAGGTGTTCTGCTACACTATCACCCCTTCTCTCCTCATGTCGCTCAGTCAGTTTTCTTTTCCTATATCATTCTGAATTTACTTCCATTATTATTTCTATTAACCTATCATTTTACCCTACATGAGATTGTGCTTTCTTTTATGCTATCTTTAGCAGGGCTTTATGCCCAGTGACATACCCATACCCAGTCCCAATGCCCTGTCCCCATCTGGCCTGAAGACCAACTCCCAGTTTTACTCCTCTTATGAGGGAAGCAACCCTCGCAGGAGACCCGCACAGGAGCCCATTGGTAAGATTGTAAAGGATTGCTTTAAGCACATTGTTGAACACAGTCATAAGATTAATCTGTTGTCACAGATTTAGTTTCAGAAAAAGTTTTCTTTGTTCTGATTTATATTTAAGTCTGTGTATATCATCACTTCTCCTGCTGAGGTTTGAAAAAGTGTTTTTCACTTCAATTTCACTTCTGCATAGTTAAAGAGAGTGAAATCACAGTGAGTTCTCCATGAGGAAAGTCATTGAATAACATCAGACTAGAATACCTTCTGATCAGGCATTAATGAGTAGTCACGAGACAGATGGATAGATTGGTTCAGAAGGAAGGGGGCTGCATAAATGAATCCCTTCATTGGTGGTTGTGTAGTCACTTATGCATTAAGTTAAGATCTTTGTGTGTGTAAGCATGCTTATGTGATTTCACTCTTCCTCCCCTCAGAATCACAGCCAAAAAAGATCAGGAAGGTGCCCCCTGGCCTGCCCTCCTCGGTGAGTGTTAGCATCCAGAAATGTTACAGCCCTGAACTATATCTCAGCCCTTGCAGTCAGTCCATGGGAGCCCATGTTTTCATGTTTTACGCCCCTTTTCACATTCCATTTGGCATCTTAAGCCTCTCCTTGGCTTGCAAAGCCGTAGAATAGCTGCAATACAGACAGGACATCCAGCTCTTACAGCTGTGTATGTGCACCAGCAAAGTAAAAAAAAAAAAAAAAAAAAAAAAAAGGGAAAAGGGGGGGGGGAAGAAGCCACTCATTCACCCAGTCGCTCATTTGCAGCATATATTTATAGTGTGTTGTATTTGTAGGCCCTTTACTTTATGGCCACATTTCTTCCCCTCTGCCAAGTATACTCGTTAGATCACTGAAGGGAATTCATACTGGGGTTTGATGGTTCTTACTCCACCTCATTTTTTCCCCTCCCACTCTCGCTCTCTGGGCACCCTATTTCCTCCTCTTCTCTGTTTCTTCCTTTCCCCCTCCCCCCCTCCTCTCTACCCCACACCCCCCTCCCGCTGCCTCCCTCTCCTTCCCGCCGCCTCCCTCCCCTTTCTCTCCCTCCCCCATCCCTCTATCCCAGCTGCCAGTGGAGTTGGCTGCCATCCAGGATTCGGCAGATGGTTCAGTAATTAGGAGTGCATCTCTCCGTTCCCTCTTCTCCTCTCCCTTCTTTTTCCTCTCCCTTTTCTCTCTGTTTAATGAAATTACAGAAGAAAACTTCAGTCCATTTGGATTTGAGTTTTTGCAGGCACAGTTTGATACTTGCTTTTCGTCTCGAATAGTCTTGATTGAGAATAATATGGCGTTTCAGAACACAGGTTTCTTTATACGCATTACACCATCCACCAAATCCAACTGCATCTCCCATTGTGTGGTCACATCTCACTGTGTTGAAGAGTGTGAGTTATGTATCTGTAAACCATTCTCAGTGTGTTTCTGTTTAACAGGATAATATGTAAAAGCCCTACAGAGATGGGAGACAGAGCCCAATAAAATCACTGACACTGCACATTCAATACATAATGCTCAGTGCTCCAGACTGCAGAAATGTTGCAACAGCCTGTTTATTGAATTAAGTAGTAAAACCAGATAGTTAAAATAGATTCCAGCCCAGGAAAGAAACACATAGACATTTTGAGATCTGTGTTTAATCAGGCATTTAATGCATATATACATACTATATATATATTTTTTTTTTTTGTTTGAAGACACCTAATGCTATTTTTGTAGGACCCTATTTTTGTAGAAAGTTTGTGTCCTTCCTTCTAGCTAAGTACTAGAAAGCTCCCAGGGAACTTTCTTCATGAGTATCTCAAAAGAAAAATGCCATATATAGGTATGTACTGCGTATCAACAAGTTAGATATACCATATAACTTGTACAGTAAAATAGGGGTTTGTGCCAAGTTTACAAGCACTGAGCTGAACAGTTTAACTCTGTGTATCCTCTGTAGGTTTATGCATCAGCCTCAGGAGACGATTTTAACAGGGACAATGCCGGCTACCCGGCCTCCAAGGCAGGAAACGTCTACCCACCACCATTCTACATGCAAGGTCAGTAGACAAGATTCGCCTTGTTCATTGTGTTGGGTTGAAAAGTTCAGTCTGACCAAGACACTTGTTGTTAAATGTGGGTAAATGTATCAGACACTTGGATAGATAATAACGACCTGGATTTATTTAGCCAGTATGGTTGTGAAATTAGCTCTCTATAATGTCCTTATGGAGGTCCGGATGAACCTTGGTGCGGTGAACACCCTGTGGTGCCTGGGTGCTGAATAGTGCATCACAGTTGAATGAAGTCATCACAGTAATGTGACATGTCTCATATGTGGCCTTCATTGTCTTCTCCTCTCCTGTGGCTGGTTGTCCCTCGCCCTTTTTGCCCCCCCGTCCTCCGCTGGGTGCCCCCTGACAGAAGGCCTCCACCCGCCCTCCGATCCATGGGGCTCTGCCAGGTCGATGGTTCAGCCTGGTTATTCTGCCATGCTGGGCAACTCCCCCCATCTGAGCCAGCATGGTCCCTTCACTGCCATCAACCCCCAAGACAGACTGGTGAGCTCTGCTTTACACTTTGGACTTGTTTTTCTATGATGGCATAATGAGGTCTTTGACACATTTTGACTAATGCTTCTTTGAGGGTTCTGTTTGGTTGTGCATTTAAATCATTGGGTGTCTTTGCTTCCAAGAAACGGCAGCCACTGCCCCTCTCTCCCCAAAACTACCCCCTGCATGGCAGCGACGTGAACGGGGCTCATCCCACTGGCTTCCACTCTGGCTCCAGCAGCTTCGGAGTCCCCAGCCACACACCCCCTATTGCTGGCACTGACACCATTATGGGTAAACCCTTTTAATGTGTGCTCTTTTCTTTGTGAAAAGTTCTCTTTATGTTCTCATGCAATATTACATAGCAGAATTGTTATTGAGCATAGGATCTAATTGAAATGAATTTCTTCTTCCCCAAAAGCCAATCGAGGTGTTGTACCTGGAAGTTCAGGTGATGAGATTGGAAAAGCCCTGGCATCTGTAAGTAGTAATAGAATACGTATTTATAGGCAATTCTTTCACATAAGACTTTAAATTACAGTCATTATAGAGTTATATATTATCACCATTCTAAAGCATAATAAATGTAAAGGAATAAGTTGCATTTCATTTAATTAAAAACAAAAATCTCTGTGTCCAGATCTATCCATCAGACCCAAACAGTAACACCTTCCCCCCGTCCCCGTCTACTCCCTCTGGATCTCCTCAGGCTGTATCAGGTAAGGGAATAGTCATTTTGTTCCTGAGGATTCAAGGTCAAATGGCTGTTTTGTAGTTTTGTTTATTCAAGTCTTTCCTGTTGTGTAAAATCTTTAAAAATGTCTTGTTTTCATTCTGACTAAGCCTGAATAGTTCTTAGTGACAGAGTAGCTCCATCTATTGGGTTGAAAGTGGAAGTAAACATTATGAGGGATATTTACCTCTCTCCATTTGCAAATTCCATCACGTTATCTATCAATATTCTTTGAAACAACATACATTACATGGAGACTGTATCTGGTTTGTCATCAGTTGTAGCAGTAAGCTAGTTGTAAGAATTAAGTCTCACCTATTCACTGAAATCTTTTCAAGATTCAAGTCCATATTTTTATTTACATTTCTTTAATTGTTTTAAACCTTGCAGCAATTTGGAAATTGCACAGACAATGGCGTTGTTTCTGTAAATACTTAAGTTTAACTCATAGTAACCCATCCACAGTTTAACCTTCACTTGATCTTTCAGACACACACATACACATACACCATCCAAATATAACTTATGAGAGAGGAAGGGAAAATACAGTAAAAATAAAAGGAGGGTGGGGTCACTTCCCCATTTGTCTCTGCACTGAGCCCATGAGTGAGCTCATCACACACTTCATACATGAAATACTGCTGCTGGCACATGGTGAGAAAAGAAGAAAAAAATGATAATTGTGAAGCAAATAAAAAGTGCAAAAAGGAAATATTTTAAAATGAAATTGGGGATTTGAGTCATACTTTGGGCCAAAATATGAACACCATCTATTGTATCTACATGTTTCACAATTGTTTCACATCCCCTATCGCATTAGTTTCACATGCACTTACATAAAAATGTACAATCAAAATGCAATTTCTTTCATCCAGTGTTTCATGTTCCTAATGTTCACATAATAATGTTTATATGATAAAACCTCATATTGTGTTAAGGAGCAGATATCTTCTGCTTGTGGATGGCTTAAAACAGCACAACACGGGCATATATTTTATAGTGTCTTTGACTGAGTATGCATCATATATAGCATTTGACCAAATGACTCTCAGAATGTGACAGCATGGCATGGTGTAGGGAGACCATCATTCACCTGCAAGGCCCAAGCTCAAGCCGTAGTTGCATCAGTCATCTGCTCTGTAGTGTTTGTGAGTCAGACATGAAAAGCTCATTTCCAGGAGTGCTTCTCATTTACACTCGCATCTCCCTTTGAACACGGGGGCAAGCAGTGGGGTATCATCAAACATCTACCACTGAGGGTGGGGCATTACCCATGCCTTAATATGAGAGTATCAGTTTAGAGCACAAGCCCAGATGATACAGTAAACAAGGTGTAACCTGTGATCTTTTTTCTAGGCTCTGCATCCCAGTGGGCTCGGTCCTCTGGCCAGGCCACACCTTCACCCAACTTTGAGGGTGGAATTCAGTCCATGGTGAGTCAAATATATCTTTTTCTTTTTCATGTCAGAGGTGCAACAAAAGATAGTTGAAGTAGATTACTTGGGTAAATACAGGATGTTGCAGTCATTCATACATCACATTGTCCATTGTTCTTCATTCTCTGTTGCAGAGTAAAATGGAAGACCGTCTGGACGAAGCCATCAATGTCCTCCAGCGTCATGCCAGCGGACAAGGAGGGCCAGGCCTGGCTGAGATGCACAGTCTGCTCTCGTCTGGTTTAGGGTTGCCTCCAGCCTTCACCAGTGCAGCACTTGGACTGGCCAGTCGCTTGCCTGGACTGGTGAGATTAATGAATAGCAGCACAGGAAATCTACAAATGACTAAATGAAGTTTGATATTTTAGGTATTTAGTAAAACGTAAACAGCAAGATCGGTATACCTGTTTTGTTGCTCTTATGCTAGTACTGCAAACAGTTTACTCGATAATTGAAACACTGATCATGTTAAATTGTTGTTCTGAAGGTGTCCAGTCACCTCGAGGACTCTGGTCTGCCCTCTAGTGGAGGACATCTGCATGGTCACCACGGCCCCACATCTGTGCAGCCGGGCTCTCAGCATGAGGGTTTTACCGGTGAGACTTTCTGTTACTTTGTACTCCTCTATTTGTTTTTCATGTGAGAAAGGGTGGTAATACGTTACCATTATTTGACTGTCAAGGAACATTTTTGGTTTGCACGTGTCTGATTCAATATCTTTGTTTCTGAACTCTCGGTGTAGGCCTGCCCGGTGGCCTAAGTCGTTCCAGTGGTTCTGATATCAAACGAGAGGACAAGGAGGACGATGAGAACTGCTCCATCACCGACAAGTCAGAGGATGAGAAAAAAGACATGAAGGCCCACCTTGGAACAAGGTGTCTAAAACCTTTTTCTTTTTTCCACATAACATTTAAACTCAACTATCAATGCATGAGATTTCATGGTATATAATCCTGCAGTGGTTTAAGTATAAAATGTGTCACTCGTTTCTTATTTAATTTAACAATTGACTAGATAGGCATGTGTCTATTAAGGCAATGATTGATTTTGGAAGGACTTCAGTTGAGCCCCAGTTTTTTGACTGGTTAAAAAGACCAACTCCTTTTCTAAACCTGACATCCTTACAGACTTAGCAACATGTGTATCAAATATAAAGTTTAATGAACAAAGAAAAAAGCCCTAATCTAGAAGTAAAAGTACAGACAAGAGACAATTTCATAGCCAATGATTAGAAGGAAATCTGGTTTACAGATTTTGAAGTTTAAACAAGAACTTCAGATCAACACTTCATGAAATAGGACTTGAACTAATTAATAATAAATCACAATTGTAAACACTGCTACGGTCGTCAATCACATTATCTTACATGCTGTTGTTTGCCAGCCAGTTTCAGTTTAACTGCTGTTCCCTGTTGATGCAGTTTGTTTCTGTTTGGAATATGTTCTCTTTTGAGACCCCCCTCCCTCCGTTTCCTTTGTATTATTCTGATGCTCCTCCAAAGACATATGGTTTGTGGAGCGCTGTGCCTGTTGTCTTGAAAAAATTGCCCTTTTCCACCACAAAACCTTTTCTGGGAACCAAGGATGCTTTTTAACAACTCATGAACTTTACCAGCATTTCGACCTCAGGTATCTAGTACAAATTTGGGTTCCTAGACTGTGCTGTAGACATTGCATCTCACTCAAAGCTGTTACAATTTCATTGACATAATAATCTTCCTGGTTCTTCAGCTGTGGTGGAAAAAGGATATATTCTGTTCCTGACATTAGTTCCTGGTAGTATTATGTCAAAATTTGATTGGGCCCAACCCCTAATGTGACCTACCTTTTGTAGCAGTGTTGGTAATTGTCATTGAGTTACTCTGGAATTTTATCAAACCTTTCCATGTGGTGTTGACATTATTAAGAAAATTTAATGCACACCATAATTGGCAAGTAATTTTAAGTGAACTGTATCCATACTGTTGTTTCCTTCCCTCCTCATCTGCCATTGGCTCTTCGCTAGTCTGGATGATGAGGAAGACGATGAGGATCTGCCAGTGGAGATTAAGGCTGAGCGGGAGAAAGTGCGGAGGATGGCAAACAACACCCGCGAGCGGCTACGTGTGCGGGACATCAATGAGGCTTTTAAGGAGCTGGGCCGCATGTGTCAGCTCCATCTGAGCAATGAGAAACCGCAGACCAAATTGATCGTACTGCAACAGGCCGTTAACGTTATACTCAACCTGGAGCAGCAAGTTCGAGGTCAGTGGGTGTCCAGGGAGGAAGGAAGAGGAGGGGAAGGGCCTCTTTTACAAAATAAAACTCCCATACGGCTTCACTTCACAGCTCCTCACATGTCCTGCAAGCCATTTAAAAAGCCTTTTTTTAAATTGCTCGTGGTAGTTCACTTTACAAATGATGCCTGCTGAACACTAGTGAGTTTAGGTATTATACTCTTTGCAGTCCATCCTAAAAACGATAAAAACAAAGTGAGGACATGGGACGAGGAAATGAAGCTGTGTGACTGTTTTTAAGACATGCCCATTCTCCAGTTCATCTTCTCAGGTTTTCGTCCTCTGGTAACACATACAGGACTGCTGTTTGTTCTGATGCAGTATGTGTTGCCTTGTCTTACAGTTGGCTGTCTGTTTCCACTGTGAAAATGCTTACATGTCTCTCTGCCTCACCCTTTCTCGATTAACACATCTTTTTGTGTACTCACTCGCTGTTTCCACTGTTGCCTCATTATGCTTTTATTTAACTATAGTCATTTTAATTTCAAAGACGTTATTCCAGCATTATGATGTCTTCCACTCATAGTATACACTCCAGGTTAGCATGAAAGCAGGGCTGTCTGTTGTCATGTGCGTTAACCTGTCTTCAGCTTTGTTGCAGTGTCTCTGTGCTGCATGCCCCAGCCTTTCAAGCATTAACCCTTTTACCACTCTGTTTTCGACACAAACCTTTCCATTTCTCCATTCACTCCCCTGTCGTCTGTCATTTTCTTTTTACAGATGGCAACAGTGACCTCCTCTTCCTCACACTCAGATAAATACATCTCCTTCTGCTGATGTATTTAACACAATGCCCTCAGTCTCCCCTCTTGGCTTTTTCTCTGTGGCTCTTTCTATGTTGGCAGAGGGTGTTGCTTCCTCTCTCTCTCCCTTTCTCTCTCCTCCTCATTACTTCTCTCATTCTGCTGGACAGTCACCATAATCCCCTACGACTTCCATCCTGGACCCCAATGACCAAAAACCAAAAAGAAAAAGTCTTGGTTGGTTAGACTTCAGGGCAGATTTATTAGACCTGGTCACGCAGGTCGACTGTTGTATCTTGCTCTCCAATATATTTGTTCTTGGCTTGAAATCATTTAGTGTCGCGCTCGCTCACACTTAAAGTTGTGACTGATTAAAGTTGTGATTTATCATTTACGTACTTCAGATCTAAGAAAAAAATGTTTTTTAATTTCCACCCCTTCGCTCACTCTCCTGCAGCACAGCCCCACTCCACTGGGATCTTCTTCAGCAGTTGCACTGGTCTCGTCTTTGGCTAAGAGTTTGAAGTTATATAGACATACATAAAAGATCAAATGTTTCCCTGTAACAGAACAAGGATTCAAGTTGAACGCAGTATTATAGGTTTAAACCACTATAACTGCAGCTTTAGTGAGAACATCTAGCCTTGGGTCAGTGAGGGTTGTGATTTGGGTTTGTTAACCAGCCCCTCCAACCCCCCCCCTCCCCTTCCTTCTTCGCCTCGCTGCAGCGTTGTCTCGGTGACTGATGAGAACCTGACTGCTGAGGAGAAGGAGCAGAGGGAGCGTGAGCGCCGCCACGCTAACAACACTAGGGAGAGGGTGCGTGTGCGCGACATTAACGAAGCCTTCAGAGAGCTGGGCAGGATGTGTCAGGTCCACCTGCAGAGCGACAAGGCCCAGACCAAGCTTATCATCCTGCAACAGGCTGTCCAGGTCATACTGGGCCTGGAGAAGCAGGTGCGAGGTAGGTCAGCCAATACAGGAAGGTCTGATCCACATAGACAACCAACCATCTCTTATCACAGCTGGACAAAAGTTTCTAGCCATTCACCTGTAGGAAAACCTCTTGTTAAAATTTGTTCTCACTTCCTGTGTAGCATCCACTTTGGCTTTCTCTCTGCTATTTGCCTGTATCCCTTTGAAAAATGGAGAAGAAAGGGAGAGTATTTGAGGAAGTGTATCCCTGCTTTTCTGCCAAACGCCTGCAGTTCTCATCCTACTTTTCATTTCCTGCTTTCCTTGCTTTTCCCCTTTTCTGTTTCCCCCGTCTATTAATGACCTTTTCTGTGTTCAAAACTCTGCTTTAATGTCTTGAAGAGATTTCTGAGGGTGGCGCGTAACGAAATAATCAAGAATTAACTTCCTTACGGCTTTTAATATATGTATGTGTCCTTTTTCCAAAGAGCGTAATTTGAACCCAAAGGCTGCCTGCCTCAAGAGGAGAGAGGAGGAAAAAGTTTCAGGCGTGGACCCCCAGATGCAGCTTGGTGGGGGTCACCCTGGTCTAGGAGGAGATGGACACATGTAATTCTCAGGTCAGTCTACAGAGTCTGCATGAAAGGGCTTGTGGTGCAAAATAATATAGTGAACAATACCTTGCTTTCATCGCGTATTTTCAGATTGTTTTGTGGAAAGATACTCATTCATTTTTCTCCTTTCTCTTCCAGTTCCTGTTGATTGTACAGCCCTTAGAACACGTGGCCTTAATCTATCATTGTCATGCATCTCAGTGTGTGTTAATCAACTTTTGGAAAGCACACACGCACACACACCTCATTACTGACAAGGCAGGCGGCCACATTCCTGACGATGAATACAAAAGTAACAAGCACACTCTCACAGAAAGAGGAAAATTTTATTAATCTTTACATGACAATACTTTGAACTGAGGACACTGGTTTGGAGACAGTGGAAATTGGACATAAGGACGTTCTTATGATCGTGTTTTTGTAAGACATTTTGAAAAATTGCTTTACATGTTGGGAGCAAAACTTGTTTGGATCAAATAAAACTTTTGGATCAATTGCTCGTGTTAGCAAAGTTAGGATTTGTATTGTTGGAAAATTATTGGCATTCCCATCTGAAAAGGAGGTCTTACATTCTTCACAAGCAAAGAGGGACACCCGGGTTTATATCTTATGATTGAACAAAACCTGTTGAAGGTTTACGTGCCTGAAAGAGGCCTAATGCATAGTGTTTGGTTACGATAAGAATAGCCATCTTTATTATCCTCTCGTGTGATGGCTTAATTACAGAGGTAGGTTTGGAGACATCCAGCAACTAACTGGGCAATCAGAGAGCAGACTTCTCTTTTTGCTGGTAACTGGCCGTGTTTTTTAAATTTCTTGCTTTGGCTGTAAAGGTGCCACAGCCACTGACTCACACACGTGGTGGGTTATTTTTTCTTTATATTTTTTCTGTGTATCCCTGAGTCTTATCTCTTTAAAGTCCTGTACATCTGTTATTGTCACGGCCATGCAAGTGGAATGGAAAGACTGCCGGAGGGAGACCCACCATCGACACAAACACGAGCAAAGACTCGATACAAATCCAGGATGATGTTGAATCAAATGTGCACGCGCACATCCCGACCTTCCTGTGTGAGGCTGCCGTTGGACCCGAGCATACAGGTGTCACCCTCACTGCTCACATCCTTCACCATCATGACGTCAGTCGCTCTCTGCCATGTGGTCAGTTTGAACCCTCTGACTCAAGTACAGCCGGTGTCACATCAGCCTGTCGAATCGTACCTAAAGACACTGTTGCAGCATGGTGAACTTACTTAATGTAAGTCAATTTGTATTGTGCTAGAAGACAGACATAATATTGAGTATTGAAAGGGATCATGAGTGTTACTGCTACCTTTGTGGAGAATTTACTCAATCGCCATTGACTGACTTGTTGTGGTTGTTGCTCTGTGTCGAGCATTTGGTGTTTCGTTTTTCCCCCCTTTTTGAACAATTGCAAAGCCTGTTGTAAGGATCTTCCTTTTGTAGAATTGATTTGTCATTGTTTTTTTTTTTACTTTGTAAGATAGTTGTATGAGTTTTGTTTTTATCATTTGGAATGCTCTTTCTTTTTTTGTTTACATTGTTTAAATGTAAGACGACTCTCAATTTAGATTCCAGGAACAAAGTGAGGTGTTTTCTTTTGTGCCAGGTGCTTAGAAATGTTAGAAATGACAAAATGATCTGGCTGTAACATCACATGTTGTGATATTGCTCTTTTGTTGTTTTAAATGCCTGTTTCAACACAAATTGTAATTGGATTGTTCTGGTGTTTGCGACAGTTTTTCTTGAAATGAAACACAATATTTTTCTTCAGCACACCCCCCTCTCCTCTCCCTGATGTCCAGCTCTCTGATGAGCTAGTTGATTAGTTTGAGGAAGGGGCAGTAGGGGTGGTCTGCACAATCTGCAACATAATTCACTGTTTTATTATGATATGAAGCATAAAATGAATCAAAAGAGTGGCCTTAGTCATTTTCCTGACTTTGGGAGTTTTGATAATGGTTACTCACCAGTGCCTGAATACGTCTCTGCTACATGGTGGATGATGTTGCATTTGAGGATACATATATACTTCAGTAACATCTGGCAGTGTCTCAGAACATCTAGATGAAGAATTGCGCTCATTGACGCTGACTGCTTCAGTGTCTGTGTGTCATTAAATGTAAGATGACTAATAACCTGGTCTACAACTTTGACGCTGAAAACTGTACTTAAAATATATTTCTCATCTTTTATGAACTGATTTTGTTAAGTATAATTTTGTCCTTGACTGGCATGTGCATTGATATGTATGTACAGCTGTATGGTATGTCCTCATCAGCTTTATCATTGTAAGCTGATACTGATATGTAACAGTATTTGGTTTACCTCTACCTGTTATTCGTCACAAATCTTGCCCTATGGACTAGCCCCAAACGTTATTTTCTTTGTCAGTAACCCTACCCTTTCTGCTGAAAAATCAAACGTGGTTGTGATACGAAAAATCGCTACTGAAGACTTGTACTTTTATTTCTTAACATGAAAGATATGTCTGCAGTATCCAAGTATCAACACATGCACCTGATATTCTTTATTAACAGACCCTTTCTGTCCTCCGCAACAGATGACCTGCTACAGATCTCTCTGTCTTCACTCATGTTTGGGGACAACATCTATGTAGGCTATGTCCTCAAAGTGCCTCCAGTTTCCTATTTTTTATATATAAAGTAGATATCGAGAACTGTTGTGTATATAACAGTAATGTAGCAATAAATGTGCCATTTTTAATAACAAAACCCACATTAGTCCAATGTCTTTTTTTTTTTAATCCATAAATCATAAAACACATCATTTCATTTTCCTTTCTGCAATGCAAGTCAGTGAACCAGGTGGTTCACCCAAGTGGGATAGACAAAGCAGGCAGCAATGACTTCATTGACTGGCCAGCAGAAATAGCTTGATTTGTCCACTACGTGGCAGAAATGAGCTACACTGTCACCTCCTACTGCACGTAAAGCACACTGCACTCGGTTGAATACACATTTCAGCTTCATTATATTTTGTACAGAGCCCTAGAAACAAATCTGCTCTCCTGTGCTGGAGTACTACTTGGCTTCGGGTTTGCTGTGTGTAAATTAGTATGTGATAGTTTGAATAAACGCATATATTTAGGAATAATCACCATGTAGGCGAATCGAAACTGAATGAATAAAGGTATAACAAATTGATTTTGACACATGGCCTCCTGTGTGATATAGGACCTCCTCATTGGATAATAATGTTACAAGTTGCGATTCAGTTTTATCGATCTTTTATTAATGTTGGGGACTTTTATTTTTCGAGAAACCGGATATACGCTATGCACATGCGCACTGGGTGTACTTAACCCGAAATCGGAAGTTCTTCTCAGCCTTTAAAGCGGCACGTCCTACGTTAGGAGGACATATTCCAGCCAAAATGATCAGTAAAGTGATCGGTCAGAAATATGTGGCCATTGCCAAGTCATGGTAAGATGTTTTTATATCGTACTAGTGACAAGAAGCGGAAAGAAGTCAGTTTTTCGGCTAACAATTTCGGTGTGTCCTTAGCTAACATTAGCTGTTAGCCTAGCCGAGGTCATTGCTGTGGGGGCATGCTGACTTTAGCTACTTGACAGCTAAACTCAGGCTAAAGATCCCTAAAATGAGTAATAATGAACTAAGCGTTACCTTTTCCTCAATGACTGTTCCCTTGATCACGTAGCTAAAATGTGATGTGATACCTTTCATTACCCAGTTTGAATACATGTTTAATTTAACCAACTAGCTACCTGACCTGATCTCACTTGAAGGGCTGGAGCAATTCTATTCGATAAAGATTAGTAAGAAAGATAATTGGTCAGTTTTCAAGAGTCAGGTATGATGTCACATTGCTGTCTGGAAAAAAATCAGCAACTCTTCACATTTGTATTTGTGAAGCAAAATCTATTTATTTTTACACAGTAACCAAAACAATCTACTATCAAGATTGAAGTTGCCAACTTGTTGCATGCATTACTCAACATATTGTTTCAGCACTTCTCTGTTGTACTAGTCAATGGGAGCTTAATGTTGCTTTGGATGTTCGACTAGGATTTGTGTTTTGATTTCCTACTATGTTGACCTTTTCAGAAGGAATATTTGCTTTCCCTGAATTTAAAAAATGTTCTCATCATTTTCATTAAGGGTATATCCACTTTAATTGGAAGAAAAATTGGTAAATCTTGACAATGTTCTCTACTCCACAGGATCCCAACTTTGGCTGTATGGGGCACAGCTGGAGGCGTAGCTCTGGTCCACTTCACAGACTGGCGATTGGTTTTGGACTATGTTCCCTACATCAGCGGCAAATTTAAGAAGGACGAGTAGTGGCACTCAGGTTAGTCTGAGGAATGACAAAGAGATGACTGCAGAAATAAGAGTGGAGGAGGTGTAACAGCACGTGATGAATATGGACAGTTGAAGTATCGTTTTTGTCTCCGTAATCACCGTTGGCTTCATTATTTCTGCACCCACTTTAAAGGCAGAAACAAGAATCTGCCACTGCTGTCTGTAGTTCAAATGTAGAATGGGCCTGTTCATTCCCAACCTTTACATCTGAATTGACTTTAGGCTGGCTTCTAAAACTGTTCAGACTCACGTGTCTTACATGTTCTGTTAATTTCGTAATCCAAAATGCTCTCTTGCGATTTATTTCTATTAATGGGATAATTACAAAGCAAACACATTTAGAAGTGTTTGCAAATTAGTTAATATGCATTATTTTCCACCTGTGGCAAATTCACAGTTGAACGTGATATAAAAACCTTAAAGGTTACTGTGTAATTGTATAAGGTAGTGCTTTTACCTTTCACACTTCTCATGCAGAGAAATTCCATGTTGAGTCTTTTCACATATTACATGATTGTATTTCTACTTACTATGGTGGCAGCGCTGCAAGAGAGCAGTTGCAAAATGACACCAAAGAGCAACTTTCTCACACAGGCTGTAAAAATCATGGAAACGGGCAGAACTCCGTCCAGAGACCTCAGGCAGCACTGGTGGAGGTTTGCCCCCATTTCAGCAATTAATGCTGTTAACAAGTTTTGTCTGTGTAGCTACAGCCTAATATTAGAATATGCTTCTATCTGATATAATTACACTGGTGTCCAAAAACTATTAAACACACATCACAGCTGTATTGTTGCATTGGGTGACATATTCCTTTATTTTAATGAACACAGTCAATGTAGTTTATCAACAAGTCAAATAAAGTAATAACCTTGTGCGTGCTCTATTCGTAATTTCTACAGATAAATTACACATAACATTGTGATGAAACCTAAATGTAAAAGAAATGATACAGAGTGTGATACCATTAGTCTCCACATCTTTAGACATCTTGATCTGGTTGATCTGGGCATACAACATTGCACAATATTAGTAACTCTGGTCAGACACAAAAGTTAATAGCCTTTGTCTGAATGAGTTCTCCCTCTGGTAAACAATAGGTTAGTCTCATAATCTCTCCAACACATTCCTTTGGTGAAACCTGATGGTGGTGGTAACACACTCATGGGATGCATCTCATCTGCAGGGACCAGGAAACTGACCTGTCTGAGGAAATTTATGAACAAAAAGACAAATGTGCTTACAAATGAGATTCAACACGTAACATTTTCACATTGAACTTGATGACTGTCCATCCAGCTCTGACTTTCTGTCACTGTCACAGCAAAACCACATTTCTATTGTACAACCTAATGACTTTGTTTTCCCTCGTCAGGTCTTCTCTGTTTTTTTTACACAAAGACTTGAATATTGAACAAGAACTACTGCAGCCGGTACCTTGCACTGCGGTCCAGTTGCATGCCAGGCCACTGGAAGCTGTCATCCTCATCCTGCAGCACAGTCAACATGGAACTGTTCACAATTAACATCCCATTAAATGCACTGAAGTTTGGCATTTCAATGTTCCTCAACCAGTGAAAACGGGAATGGAATATGAAAACAGAGATGATAAATGGACTTTTCTTTTCTTTTCCTAGTTAATTTGGGGTCAGGTATTTATTTTGATAATCATCAGTCTTCTGTGTGCTGTGGATCAAACCCGATTCACAAATGGAAAAAAAAATCTGTCCTTCATGTCATGCTGTAATTGTGTTGAAGAGAAGTAAAGTATGTGAGATTTATCCTATATTGTGGTTGTGTATCATTTTTCACATTCTTGAAATTATTTAAATACAATGTTCCTGCTCTCAGATTAAAGTGTATTTGTATCCTGAATGCAGCCCCATCAGTGGAGTTTGGCTACAGTTTGCTTGGACTAAACTCTGGGTCAGATCACTGAAGCACATAGTAATTTAAAAACCCCGAATAGTGCCTCTGATTGGTTGGTATATCTCTAAAGACCACAACTGATCATAATCAAAAATATAGGCTTTTTAACTTTTTTGTTAACAGACAACAAAACCCTTAAAAGCATCAGAACACAAAGAGCAGCCAAACGGTTTGTGAGTTTTGATTTCAGATGGTGGAGGGGTACTTCTTTGGATTGTGTATCTGTATGAAATATGTTTTTGTGTGTGTGTGTACAAGTCTTTCTCAAGTGCAGCTAAAAGTTGCCATGGAGTCAGAATTATAAATCTCATATTTAGTGCAGTTGTAGAAGGATCTCAAAGTAAATGTAGTAACCAGTATTAGGTCCTGGAACCAGTCCTGGAATAAAATTATATAAGAAGTACATACTTATAAGCAGCAAAATGTACTGAGTATCACAAGTAAAAGTACTCATTATGCAGAATGGCTCTTTGAAAGAAGTTATTGACTAACCTGTAAGCAGCATTTAGTGTTGTGGCTAGTCCAGGTGGTCGTTTCATCATTTAATTAGTTCATTATACAGTATGTTTATCATGCAACTACTCAATCTGCAAAGTAAGTACAGATAAATATGGTTTAAAAAGCACCAATATTTCTCCAAAATGTAGTACAGTAGGAGTACCAAAGAATGTACCTCAAAATTGTACGTGAGTCAATATACTTTCAACTTACTCAAGTTTTAGTTGAGTTACTTTCTACCGCTGACAGTGTGCCGTGTACAGACCACGTCAGATCCGGAGCGTCATTTTCGGACTACTTTACAGGACTGTGGCGGATGTCTTCCGCTCATTATGTTAAGAGGCTGGCGGAGTGATCTACAGTTGTCCTGACGGGAGACAGACAGCGGGGATCGATAACAAACCAGACTCGGTGAAATATTATGACTGCAATAATAGGCAGCTAGCTGGCTTCTTATCGTTTACAAGCCGGACTCACAGGCACGCAAACAAAGACAAGGGAGACCATGGAGAGAAAAAGGTGAGACTTTTAAATGTTTGGTCGAAGAAGTTGTTAAAATGAAAGTTTCTCTGCAGGAAATGCACGCACGCATACATGCGTTTAGCAGTTGAGAACAACACTTAGCAAAATGAACAGGTCCGGGTTATTTACATTTTAGTTACTTCAGCTAAACGTGGGCTTTAGTTTGTTTTGAGTTTATGGCGTTAGCAAACTTGTAACTTTTGAACAGCAGTAATTGATACGCTGGCTGCTCGTACATTGACGTTCCCGGCGCTGCTAGCTTGATTAGCTAGCTAAGTTTCATTGTTTACACACGCTTGACTTGCGGTGAGTTGGGCCCCGGCACAGTTACGCCAGTATTGAAATACGGTACAAATATCTGAGCTACAGCACAGCGGTCTTGTATCTGTTGTAGACGAAGAGGATGACCTCATGTGTTGCTCACCGCTTATTTATCCGCTTGCAAGTCCTTTAAATGAGTGGCTGCTCAGCTGACATTGGTAGGCTTGAATAGTCTGTTGTATCACAGTTACAAAGGTGTAGCAGTTAACAAATCTACCTCAAAGAACACACACACACAGGTGTTGTCACTTACTTTGGCTGATTACGCCTAAAAGATTGTGTGGGCGTGTACAGATGTGCTTGATTGACATCTCCTGTGTCCTTGTATTTACACCAGTCAGGGCGGGACAACAGACACCTTTGTGATCATTGTATGCAGTCAGGTGACCTAAGAAAACTAAGCCCACCTTCAGTTTGTTTAGAGGTTCAGTCATTTAGAATAACTGAGAAGCTGTATATCCAGAGCCATAATGGCTTTAATGTCTCAGTTACTGAAGAGGTCAGTCTTATGGTGACGGGTTTTCTGTTTTTCTCTCTAGTGTACCTGTTAAGCGCATTCTCAACAAGCCTCAGATAGTCCGAAGTCTGGGCAGCAACCTTCACACAGATGTGAATGCCAACCACTCCAGGACTGGACGCTCGCTCCTGACCAAAGTGCAGCACAACAGGCACATTCATCTGTATGACATCAGCCATCAGGTCAGGGTAAGACTGTGTTTGGTTTTGGTCTTTAAATTATCCTAAGATAGAATGTGCATGGTGCTATTTCAGGGATTTCTGGACACTGTAAAATGAGTGCATTCAATGCATAAACATGAAATGGGTTCACATCCCTTTTTCATGTTGTTTTACATCATTAAATCACAGTGGTTTTAATTACGTTTTTTGTTTTGACAATGACCAGCAGAGTGACTCAGGCACTCCAGGCCACATCCACAGTGTTGTTTTGAACCCAAAACATAGCGCTTAGTATAATTAGTAATGCCAAAAAGCTCAGTTGCGGTCTCATTAGACCATACAACCTTCTTCCTCTTTGTTTCAGAGTGTGCCATGTACCCTCTGGCAAATACTAGTTGATATAATTATGTAATGAGACTTTATTTAACAGTGGCTTTCTTTGCCACTCTGCCATAAAGCTGCGACCGTTAAATTACCTGCGCATCAGTTGTGTACACAGTTGCTGTGTCTGAAATCACTCCTTGGTTAATTACTATGACCTTTTAGAATAAACATTAGTAGTTACTCTAGTGAGTTGTACATTTAGATTTCTGACACTAGTGTATGCATATATCTTATAGTTAGAATTTTGACACTAAACACAGTTCACTATGTAGCAAAAAAGGAGTGATTCTTTGGACACAACTAGATTCTTAAATCTATTGCCACAAACATTGTTTTATGATTGACCGATGACTGTGGATACGAGGGATATACAGTGCCTTGTAAAATTGACATCATTACAGCCTTTTACCTCCGCTGTTCAGCTTAAGGGGAGATTTGTCCCTGCAGACTATTCTTGAATCATAATATTCATTCCAGTTCATTGTAATGTTTACATTGTCTCTTCACAAGCCATATAACTTGAATAACTTTGAATGCTGATTCAGCTTCTTGAAGTAATGCAGTTCAGTTTTCAGTTCTGGCTAATTATTTCAAACAGGGAAACAAGGAAAGCAAGAAAGAAGTAAGGAAGGAAAATACTACAGTTTAGCTTCCAGCTTTTCTATCAATGTATTTCAGCTCTTAACTTCTTTAGGTAATGCAGTCCTGCATACTTTCAGCTACAGAAACAACTCAAATGTAAAAATGTTATGTTCTTTGCTATGCTATGTTTCCAACTTTTTCAACTCCCAATTCTAACAGTTTTGCATTTCAGCCTCCAGGTTTTTGTGCAGTGTCGTGTAATACATTTGCGCGTCATTCATTTCAGATCTCAGCAGTGTTTTGCTAATTCATTTCAGCTGTCAGCGTTCACATGCATTTTCTGCAGGAAATGCATTTTTTCTAGTTAAATAAGGGATGCAACAGTACCCCCTGTTTGGTTTTGACAACACTAACAATAAATCTGTGTAGACTTGCACCGTAACGTTTGGCCAATCAGTCATGTGTTTGTTTCTTAAAGGCCAAGCCGGATTTAAACACAACACTACCAGTTCGACAGACAGCATCCATCTTCAAACAACCAGTGACCAAGGTAACAAATCATCCCAACAACAAGGTGAAGACAGACACGCAGAAGGCTGTGGACCAACCGAAACAAGTAAG
Organism: Enoplosus armatus; assembly: GCF_043641665.1. Taxonomy (NCBI): domain Eukaryota; kingdom Metazoa; phylum Chordata; class Actinopteri; order Centrarchiformes; family Enoplosidae; genus Enoplosus; species Enoplosus armatus. Next base: position 14,776,087 of record NC_092193.1, read on the forward strand.
TCAGAGGGCAGAAAGCATGCACACACAAGTTAGTCAAAGGACATTTCTGTTCCTGCAAGTAGTTTTTTGCACAGCTGACCAACATAAAACCAGGTGGTCAAGTGTTTTGTTTTGTTTTCTCTTTCTTGCTGTTATGTAGAGAGAGCTGAGGGGTTAATTCAGCCTAGTTCTTATAAATTAGATAATGATGCCTAATATTTAGTTTGTGGAAAATTGAGCTCAAAACATAACATGGATCTTCTCTTTTGTTTTTCTTCAATCTTCAGCTGTTCTGGGAGAGGAAGTTGAGCGGGTTAAATGCATTTGATATTGCAGAGGAGCTGGTGAAAACTATGGATCTTCCCAAAGGTTTACAGGGTGAGGATAAAAAAAAAAAAATACGACGACCTTGACAGACTCAAAGCTGGAATTTTTCTTTTAAACTTGACTTGTGCCTCCTGTTGTCCTCTGCTTAGGTGTTGGACCTGCGTGTTCGGATAAAACACTGCTTTCAGCCATCGCCAGCGCCTTGCACACCAGCCCCGCTCCCGTCACTGGACAGCTCACCGCTGCAGTGGAGAAAAATCCCGGAGTCTGGCTCAACACAACACAACCTCTCTGCAAAGCCTTCGTAGTGACTGATGATGACATCAGGTAAGATGTTCACACATGCAACACGGCTGTAGTTTCCTCACTGTACGGTTGATCGATATCATGAATACATTGGAAATTGACAATAGATGGAATGCGTCGCTGCTGGCTTTCTTTTTAAGCTGATGTTTTTGTAAATTTTAGGGCTCTTTTTAAGGTGATTCAAGTTTACTGCGGCACATGCACCCAGTAACAAGGTGGTGTAACATGTTAGGCCTATTGTTAGATGTGGGTCATCATTACTGAACTAGTGAAAAGGTTATTGGTGTTGCATATAGAGTCTCACTGTCAACTTAAATAGCTACCAAGCTGGTGGTGTGTTTTTAACACAGCTTCTGCTGTAAAGTGTGTTTTAGCCCCAGTATTGTGAAGAGGAAGTGGTTGTTTTCTACATCTCATGGCTTTTCCCTCTTTTCTGTTAACATGTAGAGTTCTTCAGTTCTGCAGTTATTCTATGATGCTTTTAAAATTATCAATAGTCCTATCCTATTGTTTTTATGTTTCGCCTACATGTCTGCTTTATGACGTATTGTAAATTACACAAAAATACACATTGTGCTCAGTAGTTAGTGTGGAGACTTACTTACTTTGTGTTTTTTAATTTATTGACTTGTGTTGTGTCGTGTTTTTAGACGCTGAATCTGAATGTTTTGTGTGATTTTTTTTTTTTTTTTTTTTTTTTTTTTTTTTTTTTATCCACTGCTGTGGAATTCACTGTTGTGACAGCCAAACTGTGTTGCTCATCTTATACTGAATAGTCTTACAGTTAACTAACCTCCATCGTGTACATAGTCAGGCAGATTCGGACACATCACACACTGTACTGATGCTGTACTGTGTGTACTGTAGCTCAGTGGGTGATGAGCACAGAGACACTGCCAAGAATAAGACACTAGTCGTGTTTCCATTCATTTGTCAAGTGAATTTTAGGCAAACTTTTGAAATGTTGCAAAAAAGACGTGAATTAGGCGCGTTTCCATCAGCTGCTTTGGAGCGAAGAGACAGGCTCGTTGTGTAGTTTCATCAGAGATCGCGGTATAGGCTACACTTTACACTTTACACATGGCTGTCAGTAAACAGAGTAGAAGTAGTATAGGTGGTGAACTGGTAATAAAACAAGCCGCCTTGGCCATCTAACCCATCTACGGGAGAAAAATGGAGAGAGGTTCTCAGGAATTTGTTTCTATTGGGCAAGTTTTAATTCTTTCATGTCAGCTAGTATGGGCCATGTTTGAAGCTGTCCAGAGACGATGGTGATAAGTCATGCGAGTTAAATGTTTGCTACGTTAGAATTTATTCGGCAAAGGTGTTTCCATATCCCATCCCATAGCGCATCAACTCTCTTTCAACAAGGGCGAAAACCACTTCAAACAAGCATAAAAACATTTTTGCGCAATTGAGGAAGGTTTATTAAATTTTGCTGTTTCTGTACAGCTTTTCTAATGCGATACTTCAAAATGCGCATAAAAACACCTTAAGGGAAATCCGACTACTGACTAAACATATTAAATTGACAGACACGTTCCACTAATTGTGAGGATGATGAAACTAAATCCTTTTTATCATCATCAAGTCTTGAAATTTTGTTTTCATTAGTGCCACCTTTTTTATTTCTTCCCTGTCCGTGTTCCTCAGGAAGCAGGAGGACCTGGTGCAGAATGTGAGGAGGCGGCTGGAGGAAGCCCTGGCGGCTGATATGTTGGCTCATATAGAGGACACCGCTGCAGACACAGCAGCCAACAAAGTGGAGGAGAAGGTTGAGCTGGTGGACAAGGAGGAATTATAGCCAAGGTACACAAAACTGCAGAACGGGTTCCAGTGTTGCTGAATCCTTTTTTATGGGTTCATCCATTGATTAGCTTCCACTGTTATGAACTGCAGTATGTGACATGTCTCTCTCTCATCTCTCCCACAGGCTTGTTTGACATGAAGTTTGCTGGTAAACTCCTTTCATTTTCAAATAATTGGCTCCATGAAGATCGTTTTATACACTTTTAACTGTAATAGACCCTAAATGCAGACATTCTGCAGATTTTGTTAACCTAAACAAAGAATGTTTTCTTTATTTTTGTTTTTTTATTTTTACATGTGACGGTGTAATCCTGAAAAGGTGCTTTGAGTTTCAGTTTTCAGTTCATGTTTACCTCTATTAATGTAAGGCAGTTGTGGATGGTGCTCTATACAATGCAGTGTTATATTTAGTTAACCGCTGTTCAAGCTCAAAGTTAAAAACACAAACCTGCTGTGTGAGACTGATAAGTGTATGTGTGTGTTGGATTGTATCAGTTAATGTTGAGAATCTCCTAAAGTGTATTTCCTTTTAACTGTTCTACCTGAACATGTTGCTCTTCTATATTTTACTCTGGCACTGTAGGTAGTGTGTTTTTTTTTTTTATGTTTGGAAGCATAGAAAGTTTGCAGTATGTTTACGTGCACACAGCATCCTCGTGGCTGTGAATGTTAAAATTTAGCTAATTGATTAAAGGTTTTTCAGTTCAAAGTAGTGTTTCTCATTTCTCACAATAACCTGAGTTTACATGGTTTTAAAGTTTAAGTCATGGTATCTGTATTGTTTGGCCTATTACATTTGAGTTTAGACAGTCACCCTCAGAAAATACAAAATCAAATACAACGCTGATGTACCTCAAAACAAGATGTACTGTACCTCATTGCACGATTCATTATTTGTCTCTGTACCACTGTGTCGCTGTCAAATAAATGCAGCTCTTTTATGACTGGCGCAGCGTGTCATTTATATTATAGAAGGTGGTTTTAGATTTTTGTGATTAAGGTTGTGGTCCTTTTATTTGTTTTTTTCTTTTAAGGATGGGTTCACATTTTTCAAGTATATCATAAAACAATACTTGCATGATCATATTCATATTATGGTCACTGTAATGAAAATCCAAAATCCACAGTCCTTGTTGAGCCAAAGCTAATATGAGGCTTCAGCAGTTGGTCAAACGGAGTGGGTATCTTACAAAGTTAAAACCCTTTTAGTGCTAAATTCCCTCTTTGTGTCACACTGCCTTCATCCCAGCTCAGCAAGTAAACACAAAGAGGGGATTTGATACTAAAAACTGTCAATTTAGGAGGGGATGTCTTTACAGCGGGTATGGACAGAAGAACAATTAGAGCGATTTGATAACTCTTTCAGTGTCCATATGGGTGTTTTGAGATAAACATGAACAAATGCGAATCTATCCTTTTGATTTATTTATTTCACCTTATGATACAAGGAGAGGTGGTGCCTTGAATATTCCGAAGTATTTACATGCTTTTAAAGGAACCCATTGCCCGTCCGTGGTTCTATTCATTGTTCATTCTTTATTACCTAGAAAGCACAAATAAATGCAGACACTCACTCTCTCTCACACACACACACACACACACTGCATGAGCATCATTCCGTGCTGTTGTTGGACCACCCCAAAACACCTCATTGGTAGCCATGATGAACACACCCAACCATGACCACATTAAAGAAAAACGTATCAATGCGTTAACAGTCAGGGTGCAATAGCACGCATTAAAACAGAGGGTAATAAAATAGTGCCCTGCAGACTGACAGACACAATGGCAGTGACAGCAGCAGTGGCTGTTCGTTGATGCTCTCCCCTTGCTGCATGTGGCCTCTGAACCCATTGTTGTGTCGCGGGTGACGTCAGTGCCGTGTGCGGGAGACGGAGCGGCGTGCGCCTGGCGAGACAAAGGCGGCGGACCGACCGGGGTCAGGCAGCAGCAGCAGAGAGCCGAGAATCACTGTTTTTTTTTAACTAAAAGGTAACTGCTAACCTTGAATTTCAGCTACGGTCTCTCTGACGATACGCAGAATGAAGACCCAGTGACACTCCCAGGAAATGCTTTGACTCTCCAGAAAGCGAGAAAAAGACAACAGTGCCCTCTTTTCGTTTTTAAACGTTTTTCTCCTACGCCCCCTGTTTAGCGTGCTAGTTAGCTAACCCGCTAGCTCCTAGCGTTGCACAGCACAGCACAGGTCTCCTCCTCCTGGCTGCTTCTCATCTTTCCCTCAAGAACCGGGCGACAAGCGAAGAGAGGTTCTCGTCGACAAAGGCAAGATAAAGTAAGTTCACGTGGTTTTCGCACTTGTTTAATTTTAAAAACCAACGCGGCTGCTTTTGACACTGAGTACAAGTTCGACTGTCAGAGCAGAGCTAACCAGCTAGCTGTGGTGCTCCCAAACAAAGGGGTCGACAACGTGACTGGGTGCCGACTATGTGGGACTAGCCTGTTAGCTTGCCTGTAGAAGCTAACAACAGCTTATATACCTCCCTTTTATCTATATTTTTTATATCGATTAGAACATAAAGGAGTGCCAGAAGTTAGTGCCATAAAGGGTCTTCATGTGTGTGTGGAGGGAAAGACTTCACAGTTCACTTGTGCTAAAGCGGGCGTGCTTTATCCTGACAAAACAACCAGCCTCCTGGATGTCTTCAGTTGGCAGACAAGAAGCAACAACAGACAAAGCAAGGCGCCCAAATCAACACTACTATGTATGCTGCTGTTTATGAATGATCGGTGGCTCCACTGTGCTCACCCCCAGCCTCGTTTTGAGTGTTTTACTGATAAACAAACACTTACATTTTTCTTACTTTTTCCTTTTTTTTAATTTCAGAAGAGGGTGAGCTCACTCCCAACAAACAAGGCATCCGTGATCTGATGTGAGATCCACGGAGACACTATGCCTAGCCCTTTATTCCACCCCGAGATTATGGACCACGACGTGGTGATCAGCAGCCAGCACAACGGGGTCGGTCTGCCCCGGGAGACAGACCAGGAGTCCCGGGAAGAGGACCACCAAGAGGCGCTCCGTTTCGCCCTGGACCAGCTGTCACTCATGGCCCTGGAGAAGGTGGACTGTGTGGGCGGCGGTGGTAGCGTAGGCGGCGGGCTGGTCGACACTCTGGATGGGACCCAGGGTCCTGGCTCTGAGAGCTGCAACGGCGTGGGCGGAGGGGGCTATGTGGATCTACAGATGCTGGAGCATCCCAACGGGTCCCGGGACTCGCCGACATCCTGCTCTCCATCCCCAGAGTACTACGGCTCGGGCGGGTACCACATGGCCGGCTCGCACCCCATGCTCCACGGGGAACAAAGCTCCGTCCTTTGCAGCAGGAAAAGAAGTGTCAACATGACTGAATGTGTGCCTGTCCCCAGCTCTGAGCATGTGGCTGAAATAGTGGGGAGACAAGGTAAGAGCCTGAGTGTGTGTGTGGTGCTGATGTTAGTGAGGAATTATTTGGTGTTCATGTTTATGGACAGCTTGTTCAGGCAGCGTGCAGCCTGGTTGTTCTTTGTTTGGGTGGCTGCCTGGTGAGAGGAGGGTCTCTGAACTTTTACAGCCTGAGCTTGGTGCTGTGGGCGGACAGCACTCGCTGTTTGAGTCTTTAATACCCGCATAATGCGGGTACTCCATTAAAAAGCATTGCCTACTGTATTTACATGTCATTTTCTTAACAGTATTTAGACAATGCCTTGACAGAGTGACTGGGGGAGTGTGGTTGATGAGTAGGATGGAGGGGGAGGGGTGGGAGAGGGTCAGACAAAGCGGCAGATTGTCGGGAGTCTGGACATGTCTAGCAGCCTGCACCAAACAAAGGAAATATACCGACATATGCTGATTTTATATATCACAGATCCAAACTGGCAGCGTTTTACACTGAACTCGCTTTCCTAACTCATGTATGTGATTATGGTAGATTATTATTGGCTTTGCTGAGCAGATTTTAGGCTGAAACGGGGCAGCAGGCGCACAAACACGGGACTGGGCGGTGTTACGCCCTGCACCCAGCTCTGTCTGCCGATGCTGCTGCTGCTCGCCTGTGAGCCGCGACGTTTTATACATTTTAATGCGTCTTTGCTGTTGTTTTTTAATCAACATATATCTCACACTTTAAACCGCCTCATGTTGTGGGTTTGGTTAGCCCGTCGCGGTCGCGGCAGCGTTATGGCATTGTTCTCTTTGTTTGAAAAAGCCATGCTTTCTGCTTCCCAGAATGACATCACACTCTGTGCGCCCTATTGGTCGCCGGGAATGAACCGTCCATATTTAAAGAAACAGTGCACACAGTTGATGCTGGTGGAGGAGCATGAGATGACACAGGCAGTGCAGCAGCCAGAGGCTTAATGTTTGGGCAGAATATCGTGCTGCTTTTGCTTCTGCTGATGTGATGTGATGTGAAAAGGGTCAGTCGACTGGTGTTGATGATTTTTTTTTAAATGTTTGTTTATGAGGATTTAGTACCCAGCTTCAAGTTGATTTATATTGAATCTCCATATTCAATGATGTATTGGAGCTGTTTTCAATTGACGGTGTTTGTGTGTATAACATAGTTGTCAGTTAATTAGGTACGCCTACTGTAGTTTAAATGAATGTAGCCTGATATGAAACAATACATTATTTATAATAATAATATAATAAATCCTCCCATTATGAAGGTTATAATCTTCAGTTTTAGAGAGGTTTTGATTCAGATGTAAGATCATTTTGGAGGCTGTGGTTTGTGGAGAGGTGTTTGTAATATTTTGTCCTCCTCATTCTTTATATTAATGAGGGCAACTAGATATTAGAAACGGCATCCAAAACCACGCATATAGTCGGATGAACATCTCTCAATTTAAACAAAAAACGAATATTATAATCTTCATGAAGGTAGGATTTATTACAGGGCTGTTGTATTGGACTGCATTAGTTTGAACTAGGTGTAACTGTTAACTGGGTTTATATTGGCGCTGTTCTCTTTAGATTATTTGTTTGTGCATATAATATAATCCCACTTACATGTATGGCTGTGTTATACGTAAATGTGTGCGTGTTTGTATTAAAGTGTTTCGGTGATTTATATTATAAAACTGATGTTTATGTGCTTCTGCATCTTCCAGGTTGTAAGATCAAGGCCTTGCGTGCCAAAACAAATACCTACATTAAAACTCCAGTCAGAGGCGAGGAGCCAGTGTTCATCGTGACGGGACGCAGGGAGGATGTGGAGATGGCCAAACGCGAAATTGTCTCTGCGGCTGAGCATTTCTCTATGATCCGGGCGTCCCGCTGCAAAGCTGGAGGCTCTGGAGGAGGAGGAGGTGGTGGTGGCGGCGGCGGTGGTGGTGGTGGTGGTGGTGGTGGCGGCGGCGGCAGCGGGGGAGGCTCTCTTCCTGGACCTCCACACTTGCCGGGACAGACCACCATACAGGTACAGAAATCCCTGTGGCTTAGTCGTCATGCTGTGTTTTTGTTTCACTCTGCCATGTGACAAAGAAATAACTGGATGTTAGACGTGTAATATCTGTTTAAACTCCAACTAGGTTTTTTTAGACATTGAAATATTTCTTTTATCAATCCAGGTGAGGGTGCCCTACAGAGTAGTTGGTTTAGTAGTTGGACCAAAGGGAGCAACTATCAAGCGTATCCAGCAGCAGACTCACACCTACATCGTGACCCCCAGTCGAGAGAAAGACCCGGTGTTCGAGGTGACTGGCATGCCGGAGAACGTGGACCGAGCGAGAGAGGAGATCGAGACCCACATCACCCTGCGAACTGGAACCTTTGTTGACCTGCAGGGAGACAATGACTTCCACAGCAACGGCACTGATGTCAGTCTAGAGGGCCTGGGCGCCCTGAGTGGAGGGCTAGGGGCGTCTCTGTGGTCCAGGGCTACCGGCCACCATTCTGCCCCCCCTCCTCCTCCACCCTCCCCACCTCCTCCTCTTCCCATGTCCATGCACCACTCCTCCAGCCGAAAGATGTCCTCCTCGGTCGCCTATCACACGCACAACGGTGGGATGAGCTCAGACAACTTCAGCACCACTCGCAAGGCCAATGAGAGAGGCAGCCCCACTAGCCCCTTTAGCACAGGCTCCAGCAGTGCTGGAGGAGGATTCACTTTTGGGGGCGACTCCACCCCAGGGCTGCCCTCAGATGAACTGGGCTTTGAGTTCACTGCTTCCAACATCTGGGCACCTTTTGTCAACGGTGGAACAGGCAATAAGACGACCGGCTCCTCCCAGCAGCAGCCTCTACGTCGCAATAGCAGCGGCCTCAGCGGTGGCGCCATCACTCCACGATTGTCTCCAACTCTGCCTCAGGACACAGGCGTGGGCCCCCTGGATCACCCATTAGCCCGTCGTGCCCAGAGCGACCCCCTCAGCACTCTCTCCTGGCTACAGTCTGGCAGCGCAGGAGGCGGCTCCTTCTCTGGGGCGTCCAGCTCCAGCTCCGGCGGCTCGTCAACCGGTTACTCCTCCTGCTCGGCATCCTCCCTGCCAGGCGGCTCGCCCACTGACTCCGAGGGAGGTGGCAGCGGCATGGGCCTCAGCTCCGGGATGCTGAGCCGGCTGAAAGGCGGCTCCGGCCCCGGGGTCGCGGGTCTGGTAGGCGTCAGCCCCGGGATCAACAGGGACTGCTTTGTGTGTTTCGAGAGCGAGGTGACAGCAGCCCTGGTGCCTTGCGGCCACAACCTGTTCTGCATGGAGTGCGCTGGGCAAATCTGCCAGTCAGCCGAGCCAGAGTGCCCCGTCTGCCACACCCCCACCACACAGTGCATCCGCATCTTCTCCTAATGCCCCGGCAGGGGGGTGGGGGGTAAATAAGAGGAGGGGCAGGAGGAAAACTGGAGTTGGGGCACCAGCTGTGGCGGAGGCGCCGGAAGGATTCACACTAATAACTTTCACACACACATGATGGACCATAATAAATGCATTAATAGAGATGATGATACTATACGGATGTTGATTTATTGCTGATAACTGTCAAGATTAATAATAACAATAATAATAATAATAATGACAATGACTTATTTTCAGAGTGAAGTTAATTGAAACTGGTCTGCAGACAGTTGGGGCTCAGACGGTCTCTCGGTAGTGAACGTATGGAAGGAAACTAGTGTCTTATCTCTCTTCAGGCCTTCATTTTGACCCGCAGCAGCCTGCACTGCTGGCCGCCGGTCTGTCTTGACATTTCTCCATTCTGGCTTCTTCAGATCTCTGCCTGCTTTCTCTCTCACAGCCTTTCCTTTAGACACTTTTGTACTTAACAGATATTTTTCGATGAAGCTGTCAAAGAGGCCTGCACTTTTCTACTCCCCTTATTTTAATGTTCTTGATGGGACACAAACTGTTCCAACAAATCCCTCGCTTTCTCCTTCGCTCCCACTCATGCTGTTTGTGACGCGAAGCGGCGGGTTTTTGCTATTTTTCTGTAAGCTTGGAACTTTTTAAAAGGTCAGCACGTAGTCGGGCACCTAGCAGAACAACGCACCCAAGGGACCTCTTAAGGATGAATTCCTGTTTGCTGTTGCCACACAAAAGTTAGCCATCAGTAATGCCAAATGAATGCTATTAATAGTCGTCTCTTAATTCGTCTCTCTCAAATTCAGAAACATGTTGGATGAATTTGGATGAGTCTGCCCCACATTTCAAATGTGGCCGCTGCATTGATTCACATTAATTATCCTTTGATAAGTGATAAACGCACCATCAGTGATTCTGTAGGAATGTGTCTGAGGTCAGTTCTCTGTATGTTTGGGCTGCCTGACAATCCCTTTACATCCCTCTCTCTTGCTGTGTGTGTGTTTGTGTGAATAATGCCCACTCATGCTGTTCTTTACATCAGCATCATCATGTGTCCTCACCATGAGAAGGTCCAGTTTCTGTCCTGCTGCCCCTCTTCCTTCACTTCACTCTCTGTCCTTTTAATAGGAAGGCAATGCTCTGATCCATCCACACCAGGACATTTCCCCCCCCTCACATCTTCTGTCTGTTACTCTTACATCAGCTCATTTAGTCTTTTCTACTATTTTTTTTTTTCCTTTTGACTCTTGACTGTCAAGTGTGTGGCTAACAGACATATTTTGAACTCTAGGGTAAGATAGGGCTTTTCTGATGTCACACGTGAATGTTTTGTTAGGTTAACGAGAGATGGCGGCTCCTCCCACGTGAAACAATAACAAGGGGCTCGATCAAACCTTTTTTTTCCATGCACTGTAACTCCCGGCCCCTCTAAAAAAAAATAAATAAAAAAAATAAAAAAAAGGAAAAGAGAAAAAAAAGATACAGCTCTTACTGTTTTTGTTTTGGTAGTTTTGGTCTTCCACCCCACTCTCACAGCAAAGCTGTATGGCACTCTCTCAGATGACACACTGTCGTACTCATAACGCTGTAGTCCTGGCTAACTGTAGTGCACTATATGGTTAGTTGTTTGAGGTTCGTCCTATGTTTCATAGCATTACTGAGTAACTCCTGATGAGGCGGTTGCATCCTGTTTTGTGTTTGTGTTTTTAAGAAAGTTTGCAGTCACTGCCTCTATAGTGTTAATACTGTATGTATGATTTGGGTGGTGTCAGTGTGATGGTACACGGTTGCCATTAGTGGCCCTTTTTGAACATAGATGGAATCAGCTCATAGAATGAGACAAGCCATGATGACAGGTTTAAAACGACACAGCTAATTCTCAAGGGCTTCCTCTGACTGCACAGACACACGATCACATTTTCAGGCTCATACAGTAGGTAGAATCAACTTATCCTTTATGGCAGCTAGTAGCTAGGTCATCCAGGGCTTCCAGACACTCTTTGTGTTCAAATCCCAGCAGCTGCAGAATGTTTTGCTTGTGTTTTTTTTTTTTTCTTCTAACGGTCCCTACACAGTCATCACATTCGGGTCCTGTAGGTAGAGTGCAGGGCGTCACAGTCACAGTGTGTCCTCCTCTCTGGACGCAGTTGCGGAGCAGGACGGGTCGTAGGGTTTTAATAGCAAGGGAAAAAAGGGTAACTCTACTTGAGTAAATAGTTGGCGAAAACGGGCAGTTGCTGCTGTGCTTTGGTGCTCCAGCCAGTATGATGTTAAACTTATTTGCTCTCTGACTGTTCGTTTGCTACTTTTTAGGTGACGAGGGCAGTAGCTCCACAGAGGAATCTAATAAGCCGCTGTCCTGGTTGAGCGCAGCAGTGCACTAATTCATGTGTCCACACGTGTAGGAAAAACCTGCCCAGCAGCTGAACCGGGTAGTCTTTGTGAAGACTATCCCATGGTGCTTTGGTGCAACTCCCTACTGAAACAGGGTGATGAAAAAACCCAGTTGGTAGTGGTGGGGGGGCCTTTTAGTTCTCAGACTAAACTTTGAATTCTCGTTGAAACAGGCAGCCCACCCCCTCTCGTTGGGCTCTTGATGTCAAACGTCGCATTTCGTCTCTTACTCGCGCGCACTCGGAACAGATGCAGGGCTGTGAATGTGTCTGAGCGAACAGATCAGTTGTGACCGTTGTGTGAGTCTGCTGAGGCCAAACTTTTAGAGCCCTTCAAACTGTACAAGTCGACGTGTTAAAGGAATAAAATGTGTTGTATTTGCCAGATGGGTCTAATGTAAATCCTGGTGTTGCACTGGGATGTTTCTGGCCATTGAGAGAATGTTAGGGTTTAATGTACAGTAGTTTAATTGTTAAAAAGGTACAAATTTTTTCAGATTGACTGCTGATTTTTATTTTTATTTTTTAGCCAAACTTGTCCCCTCCCCCATTTCCTTCCTAAAGGTTTGAAAACAGGGTTTCCTGAGGCATGCTAGCCAGTGACCTCTGACCTTTTTTTTTTTGTGATTAAGGGGAGGGGGGGGGGTGCGAAGAGAGTCTCGCCAGTAAGGGGTGTTTGTCACCCCTCAAGCCTCCGCTCTCCTGTTTTTTGCTTTAATTCTCTTTGTATGCAGAACCAAAATGTAAAACGTCAGCAAACTAGGTTTCAGGCCTGACCTGTGTGTGTGTGCGTGTGTATATACCCTGAATACAATCATTGGGATCTTGTTTTCGAAAGCAAAATGACTTAATTGAAGATAAGTGTAGTTTCTAAAGAACATGTATCATTATTTGTAAGTTAACCATCTGCATGTCTTCAAGCCGCCTGGCATTAGCTAATAATTTTTAAGATTAAAAAAAAACTTTTTACACATTTTATTTTTTACAATTTATTTGCTTACCTAAATATCCCAGACAATAATGTGACCCTTTTTATTACTTCAAATTTATTTTTATTTTCCATTTTTTTATTTTCCTTATTTCCTGTGTACTACATATAGGCAATTTATAACAAAATGAGAAAAATTATTGAAGAAATTTTAAAATTGAAATATATTTTATTTGAAAGTTTATGGACCTTTTAACCGTGAGCCGGGAAAATTGTATAATCATATAATTTGAGCTGACTTGACGGTTATGAGAAATGTATCAAGAGTTTTATTTTTTATGCTTCTTTAATAAAGTCTTGTTTTTGGTTTCATTTTTTTACTGTAAAATAAGAACTTGTGTCGTGTCTTCATTCCTTGTTTTGTTCAGAGTAGAAATGTGCAGCATCTTTGCCACATGGGGGCAGTAGAGACACACCTGCAGCACATAAAAGCACTGAGACTGAAATCTGCAGTTCAGACATGTTTGAAAATGTGAGACCAGACATTAGTTAATTATTTAGAAAATTCAAAGAACACTGGGAACGACCTAGATGTAACATTAAATAGATTTAGTGTGGTTATAGAAGAAATGCATTTTGTTGTCAAAAGTAATGCTTTAATGAGTCAACAGAAAATTAAAAGTTTAACTCCCTTAAAGTCCTTATACCAAGCAACTTAAAGCTTCTGAGGACTTGCAGGTTGTATCTGTTTTATGTCAATTAAATACACTTTTAGTTAGACTGCTGGTCTGACAAAACAAGCAAATTAAGGTTTTTCACTGTTTTGATTGAATTGAAAGCAAATTAATTTTTGGTAATCTTTTAAGTAAAGATGCCAAATGTTTAAAGGTTCCAATGTTAGGCTTTGCTGCTTTTCCTAGTCTTACATCATAATAAACTACATATTTTGAGGTTAATTGTATTAAAAGAAATGCAATTTGTAGAGGTCAATGTGGGGTCCTGGAAATTGTGAGACATTTTTTTCACCATTTTCTGACATTTTATAGTCCAAATGTTTAACTGAGTAATAAAGAAAATAATTGGCAGATTAATTGATAATGAAACTAACCGCAGCCTTAAATCAGAAGTAGGACCAGCAGCAGCATGGCACACAGAATAACACACACTGTGCTCACTTATTAAATCTACTGGTTAAAACATTTCAGCTGGAACAAAAGATCTCTCTGCTCTGTCTGGACTGTTGAGAAGGAGCCGAAACATCTGGTTCAACTTGTAAAAAGTGGTGGAGTGGTTCTCCCCCTCCTCCACAGAGGTCAGAGGTCACACTGAGAACAGACTGAGCGCTCACTGAAGTGGAAGCCGGTTGTTCCAGCTGAAGGTTTGTGTCAATGTAACACCCTGCTGTCTCCATCGGGGAGGGAACAGCATCTGTTGAAATATATTAAAATATATATAATAACTGAATACAAATCGAAGTGCAGTGATGTGATTCTCAGGAACCACAGCAGGAATAATAAAGCAGACGTTTAGATTGTGACACAAATGTCCTTTTAATAGGAAGCAGATCACAATCAGGCTGCATTCCAGTTCCACTTCATCCTCATTAAAGAACGATCAATAATGATAAGAAACAAATTAGAAACATCCTTTAGTAGAAAATAATTCTCTCATGCGAGTTCTGTGTTCACACTACATTCATATTGGTTACAGATGACGTATTCACAAGCCTTTTTTAAAAAAGAAAAACATTGATGACTTATCATTACGTAGCTTTGGAAATTGAAAACAAGGGAAATTAAAAAAGTCAAGTAACATCAAAGAGACACGTGCTGGCACGATAAAGTTTCCCATCATGCAATTGTAAGTTGATTCTATTCACAGGTGGGCGTCATTGGTCTCCACGGAGTTGTGTCGGCGTGCATGCATGTGTGTCATCTTACGTGCCCTTTTTGTGCTTGAGCAGAGATAGGTGTGTAGGCGTGTGTGTGTGTGTGTGTGTGTGTGTGTGTGTGTGTGTGTGCGCGCAGTGGTGTCTGTGTGCGCACATACATGAAGCAGGCAAACCAACAAGCCCCAAACTGGATGATGGATCATGTTTTGTTTTTTGTTGCTTTTTCATCTAAAACCTGACATGTCAAGTTTTGTCTTGAGCCCTGGGATTACTTACACAACACATACAAATAATGTAACTGCACTGTGTGTTGAATGTGGCGGGAAAGCTCCTTTTTAAAGGCTAGTTCACCCCAAAATCAAGGAAAAAACGAAACTCTAACTCTAATTAAACTCTTATTTCAGTGAAATTTGGACGCCTAAATTAAAGGCATGAGTTGGTCGTGGTTTTGGATTGAACTATCCCTTTGATTGTAGAAAGAAGGCTCTGCTGAGGGTAAATCACATTCAGAAGCTTTGTTTTTTGGTAGAATTCAACAGTTTTCAGTAAAGACAACATGTGACAGGCCAGCAGCGACGTCAGGAAAACAGGAAAAAACCTCCTGCAGCGTTTACTCCTGCTGTCACTGACATCATTTCACAAAGAGACTACAAGACGAGCCGGACTACGACTTTTTTAAAGAGGTTAATTTACGCACGTGACTGAAGACTGAAACTAAGACTTAAACAACATAAATGCTTGGCGGCGACTCTGATGGCTTCTTTCTTTAATAAACAAAAAAAACACTAGTTCGTGCAAATTTGGTCCTACTAAAGGCAATTCAAGGACAAAACACTTTCCTTCTCTCTTCTCCAAAACATGAGAAAAAGCTTCCACACTCCCAATAGGAATGGGGATTTTATGACTCCATAAATAAAATATCTTAGTGATTTACAAAAACGAAAATAAAGAATCATAAGTTTCCCATTCCTTGGATGTGGATATTGCGGTTGGTGCTGCTGTGTTATATTGACAGCGCATACATTTTGGGTATGTAGGTACAGTATATTGCTCACAATCTCAGAGCCCATTTTGCAGGTGTGACAATCAGCCCACACACACACACACACACACCTTCACACACACACACACATGCATGCACACAATAACAAAAAGACACAGCAGTGTTCACAGAGGGTTTGTTTTTCGTAAAAACCACGAGGTTCAGTGAACATACAAACAAACCACTATTGCCTTAAAGAGATGGGTGTGGATACGTGTGCAGGCCATCAGGAGGGAGAGTGTTCCATCGAGCATCAAGTGTCCTTTAGGCTTCATGTGGATTTATTTCAAGTTCCTCCACTCGTGAGAGACTTTCTGAATGGGAGCGTGTCGTGAGCAGTGTGTTGGTGTATCTATGGTGGACGAGGGGCACGTGTGGGGCGGGCGGGGGGCCTTGTGGGTCAACTTGCCAACAGAAGCATGTACAGTATGTATTAGTGCGTAAACTGACATCCCAGTCCGCTGATCCTGTAGCCCTTTTTTGGAGTTAATGTGCGCTCTAGGGGGTGTGGATGTGTTAGACACTGGGGTATTGCTCCATTTGTTGTGATGTGAAGCAAGAAAAGAAGATACGCAAGAAAAAAGAAAAAAAGCACATTGTGGCCACAGCTTTCACTTCTATCAACACGTCACACATCAGGCTCAGCGTCTGTTTTCTCCACCATGATGAAGGTTAGTGATTATAAAACCTTATTGTACCAGGGTTATATATGCACCATGCTCACACAGGTAAAACATTTGGAGGCACCCATCTTTTATGTGTGGGGAAGGGGGACGGTTGCCATGGTTACAGCAAAGTCAATCACAGTGTTCCTGGGGTCAACATGCAGGACATTAGTACATTACAGGACAGACTAGCAGTGGTGTTGCCCCCTGGACACTGATCTAAGGTCAGTGCAGTCAGTATGTTTTTTTTTCTCTCTATTTGGGTTTTTGGGGACTAAAAGGAAGCTGATCTTAGATCTGTGCCTGAACTCCAACTTACACGACACATCACACCGTGGGAAGACGCAGAGCAAACGACTGGGGAGAAGGAGAAGGAGGGGGGGGTTAGGACGACGGACTGGAAGAACGACACACAGTCAGGCAGGCAAGCGGACAGACGGACAGACAGAGCATAGCTAGGTAAGGACTGCTCTCCTGAAGACACAGAGAAGCAAAAGTGCAAAGTGGTCGTTCTCAATCTATTCACATGGTATTGTTGTTGTTCTGCGCTGCGTTATATCACATCTAAATGTACGGCGTATAAAAGGTGAGATGTGTTCCAGGAAAGACTGAGCGAGGGAGTGCTTGCTAGAGTGAGGCTAACCCTAAACTGAGAGCTTTGAGCTGTTGAAATATTCAAAATGAAACATGACTTTTTATAAACATATTCCTCCATGTTTGCATTGATAACATTGCAATGTAAATGTTGCATAATGTATGCAGATATATGTACAATAGAGCATTTTCATGTGTGTGCTTGTGTATTGCACATGGTTGTCTATCTATGTAGGTGTGAGTACTATATGTGTGCATAATACGATGTCTATCAGGTATGTCTCTGGTGTTCTCTCAGACCCCCCGCCCCCCTCAGCTGCGGCCCTCCTCAGCTGAGCGCTGGTCCGACTTGAGCTTGACGAACTCTTTCGCCACGTCGTCGTTGTTACGCTGAGAGAGGATGCGCAGCACCGTCAGGCCCGTCTCGTCCATGTGGACGCGTCTGCCCAGCGGCATCCAGCAGGTGACGCTGCCCTTGCTGGCTATGTCCTTCACCTGCAGCACGGCCATGCCCACAGTGCGGTCCTCTCTGGCAAAGCAGTAGTCCTTCACACACACCTGCAACTCATAGCTTTCAGGACCGACCTCAGTGCCCAAGGAGCTGGAACAGAAAACAGAATTATATCCATGTTTTACTTCACATTAAGTGGGCTTTTACTAATATTCAAGAATAGAACATTTCGAACTCTTCCAGTACATTTAAGTCCACAAGTGTACAATTAACCTTGCAGTTCAAATCACCTGTACAAAGTTGGTAGATGGTACCTTATTGTCTTCTCTGTATTCATTTATGGTATAAGTCTATATATAGTATGATGGTTTTGTTGGTATGCTGTGTTGCATGTTGTCCTGTTGCAAATATATTCAACTCAACTCAACAAAGGGAAAATCCAAAACTGGTAGATACTCACTACTGGAAGCTCTCGCTGAATTTGGGTGACCAGCTGTTGTTCTTGGACTTGGTGGCAAATTTCCTCTTCTTGTCACTGAGGTGAGGGCCGATGATGTAGACCTCCACGAAGGGCCTGAAGCCCTGCGCCTTCCATTTCAGGTCATTAGCAGCCACCACTGGAGGATGGAAGTAGGTTAAGTTAAAGGAGGAGAAGACAAGAACAACAGAGCAAAGAATAATAGAGTGAGAGATTTCAGAAAATTGGGACAGTGGTGGAGTCTGCTCTGCTTTTTGCTTTTTACCTTTCACGCTGATCTTGTGTTCTCCATTAGGCTGCGGTAAAATGTCCACGCACATGACCACCTCGCCAACTGCATCCACTCCGGATGCTGCAAACGACACACTCAGTTAGTGGATTGTGTGTGTGCCCATTTGTCTTTGGATGGCCATAGCCAATGTTTTTTGGCAGTTCACAATATAGCACAGCTCAGATGTATGACTTGAAAAATTGGGATGCATCAGCAGATTGTGAACTATATTTAAACATGCAGAAACCACAGACACACACACACGCAGGATCTCTGTGATAATCAGATGAGCAGGACTTGGCTGGGTAAAGCAGCGTTTGTGCCAGCTCTGATGCTGAGCAAATGGCAAACTGTAATGCAGCAATAGTTGGTAATTTGTTCTTAACACTCTACTGACGCTGAAGGAAAAAGAAAAAAAGGAGATGAAACTAAAAAAAATCCCAAACTGCGGCACAAGTTTCTGGAGAAAAGCTCCTTTTCATCAGCTGACATAATCTGTGCACGACTCGTTCTTTTATTCATCATGTCTCGCACATCCTACGCTCTCCTTCATCTCAAGTCACTGCGGTTTTCACATCCAAGCTCTCACCTGGTCAGCTGCTCTGGACGTCGTCTCTCTGTCTACATATATAACGAGCTTCATCTAGCACAAACAGTCCTGTGCATAAGTCGCGCTTTTTTCTTCCTCAGCTGATAAAAAGCAGTTCAAACAGGAAAGTAGAAGGGAGGAAAAACAAGAAGTAGCAGAGAGAGCGAGAGAGTCGAGGCTGCGCCGAGGGCTAACACTGCTGTCTGCCTCGGATTATCTTTGGTTCATGACAGTTTGATCACACAGATGTCTGAGCACAAGCTGTGGGTTGCGATGGGGGACATGCAGGTTTTATATAACACTGTACCTTTCTCTGGTGGTGTGTCTTCATTTGCCGTGCACCTGATCCCTTTGCCTCCGTGGACTGAGAGGAGACAGAAGAAGTCAGGGTTTGTTAATACTGCAAATTAATTAAAATTTATGACTGATGGGTTAAATACCTAGACAAATATGGCGTCCTTGAGTAAGATATATAAATGTTTTTATCTCTCCCATTTTCTACTCATCTAAAATCCTTCTGTCAGCGTTTTAAAGTTATACTGTATATGACTAAACCAGTAAATCCAAACAGCAGTTTTGCATTTTCTGCTATTGTTACTGTAATTCACTGAAGCAATGAATTAAATATTTTCTTTCAACACTGTAAGCAAGTTATTCTACTTAATCTCCTAATCCCATTTAATTCCATAAACCGTAGATACAGTAAGAATAAGCAGTGGAGCTCTTTGAGAGCAACTGGAAGCATTTTTGTGTGAAATTGTTTGAACCTGCTGTGTAACAATGTGTGTGTGTGTGTGTGTGTGTGTGTGTGTGTGTGTGTGTGTTGCTGCTGTTTGAAGTCATACCCTGAGCGCTCTGTGAGAGGACAAACTTCCTGATGAGCTTGTCTGTGGCCTGGGTGTACAGAGACAAGGCATAGCGCAGAGACTGCAGGTCTGGACTCTTTTCCAAGAACGTTTTCTTCAGGCCCACACCGCCGGCATGGAAGTATTGCTGCGTAACAGATGTGACAAGACACATGTATTATAGACGGGTAGACGGCAAGCAGACAGACAGAGTGCTGGCCGAAGTGGAAAAGTGTGACAAAACTGTTTTGTAGTGTGCAACAACCTTGTCAGCCTTGGAGCTATGGACACACTAAACCTGCTCTCATTTACACCAAACAGGTAGTTGCACTAGTGTGCGCTGTAGTGCAGTATGACAGTTTGAAACAATAACATTCAAATTCTATTGATTATGATATTCAAAGTTACGTTTTGATTAGAAATTGAGAAGAATATTTCATTATTTCATAAATCTTTTATTTATACAAATATACTTTATGTGTCACCATGATGTAAGATAAACATGTACATAAAAGCTGCAAATTCTTCGTTTCCCAATATTTGCTCAAATTAAATTCCAGTGTCAGCTACAGACTCTTCCTCACCTACACAAAGTCAATCTGAATTTTTGCTGATTGTCTGCTTTTATGATTTTACTTTCCCGTGACATTTGTCGTGACATAGAACATAGAACTCCATCTCCATCGGCTTTTTTTCAGAGAAAGCTGAAACCATCTTGTTCTCTTAGTATTTCTTTGTGTTAAACAATATTGTAAACTAAAATATTGTAAAAGCAAGAATCAAGAGCACCAATTTCCCTGCCAGCTGTTCTGCTTGTGTAACGCATCATACAATACCTTAATAGTGTCCAGTGCCAGCTCTATTACTGCACACTGTTTGGGAGTTAGAGCTTTGGCCTCCTCTCGCCCCATGTGCTCCTGCAGGATGGATCAAACGAAGGAGTCAGTCTATTACTGCACAGTTACTGCTCAGATGTGGTCTACATCTTAGACAAGTTTCATTTGTCGGACATTTTGCTGCCTTCTACTTTCATCACCTTGAGTTTGGACAGCTGGCCCAGATCCTTAGCAGCGTTGAAGATCATCTGAGTGCCCTGTCATAGAGAGACGGACAGACAAGTGAATACAGTGTGGAGAGGAAGACAACAGAGGTGTCTGAGAGATGTGCAGTTGAGGAAGATTTGCGGAGTGAGAGGTGAGTTCAGGAGGTTTAGTGAGGACAGACAGCTGCAGATACAAGAAATGAGTCTGACGAGTGAGGGGGAAAAGAGTAAGACTACAATATACTAATTCATATATCTTTCAAGTAAACATTCAGGATAAAGAAACTTCCTCTTGGGAGAGAAAGAAGGTTTAAGTGCTTTGGTGTGCAGTCAGTCAGCACTGCAGGGACTCATGGGCAGGTAATGTTGTCTCTGGTGCACCGTGCTGCCATTTACATCCACAGAGAAGGAGAAAGTGACAAAGGCTACAGAGGGTGGTGTTAAGGCTCCTGTTAGAAATGGAGTGTTTCTTCATGCTAACAGAGGCCGTACACACACACACACACACACACACACACACATACTTACAATGACCTAAGAAAGGAAGAAAGGGAGAGAGAATGGGGTAATGGCAGGATAGATGGGTTAACGTACAATCACAGCCATGAAAAGCACTGAAAATGAGAAGCAGAGAAGAAGAAAAAAAGTGAAGGAAATAGGACCGAATGTCTCTCTTTTTTTTAAAACATACCGTCTGGTCAGTAAGTGTTGGAAGCACAATTGTTTTTTCCATTGTGTTCATCACTAGTTTCCACAGCTCCTTTAGCACTCTCTTCAGGACTGTCTTCTCACAGATCTTAGCAAACAGCGACAGGCTGCAACACAAAACCACACAATCTCTCAACTGACAGACATGAAGGCAAACAACATATAACTCACTTGTGAGACTTGTTACTGTTTTTTGAAGTGTCAGAACGATGCTTCAGTTTCAGTATCAAAACCCTTTTCAGTTGCTTAGTTTGAGGGAAATAAATGCTTATTTTCAATAAATCATTGGTTTATTTAACAAAATATTAAATGCTGTCTTAGCAAAAGCAGACATTCAAAAACTTTGCCTTAAAAAAAGTGTAAAAACAGCTATAAAAACAGCTAAATTTCCAGATTTTCTGATTTAGATGAACAAATATCTCATCAAAGCAAACAGTCAATTCTAACTTTTGAGACACATTTAAGTCAGTTCTTACACAGTACTGACGTTTGATTTCCAGCCGTACTTACTTGCTGTCCAGGAAGTCCATGATGGGCTGCAGGACGTTGTCGGCCTCCTGGACCACGCTGCCGTTGGCTGGGACGGTCTGACCTTTTACCTGGGCCAGGATGTCTCCCATTTGCCTCACGTTGTCCTCAATCTGGGGCTGGAAACTACATCACCACACAAAAACCACAACGTGAGAACAGACTTTGACATCAGCTGTGAGAAACCAGTTGAAGCACCTCGCAGTTCCACGCAGGAATCAAAGAGACACACTCCCACCTGACGGCGAAGATGCGACTGAGGTCGTCCATGACGCTGTTGAGTTTGTTTTGCAGCTCTTTGAGGAAGTCACTGGCCTCCACATTGAGCTGGAGGAAGACAAACGGGATGAATACAAGAGCATGTCATAGCAGCACAATCACAACAATAACAGCATGTATGGAAACTCACATCTTTGCCTCCCATGGCCTCAAACATCTTCTCCAGCTGAACTCTGAGCTGCTGGATGTTATTGATGATGATACATGGCTGAGGGGAGAAAGAGAAAAATCATTACACACACACACACCTCTCTCTCCCTTTTTTCTATCTGCTCCCAGCGTTTTATTGTAATCAATCAAGGTTAGTCCTCCCAACTTTTTTTATTGCTTCTTTGGCCAAAACACTCTTGGTGATGCAGGGCAGGAGAAGCAGGAGTTTTCAGTAATTACTGCTCCTCTGGGGGCTCCCGGTCTCTCTGGGAGCGCAGCCCACTTTTCCCAGAGCCGACACCACATTCAGCTAATTACACAGTCCTAATTCACTTTGAAACACTGCAACCTGGGCTTGGCTATTACACTGAAGAGCCGTTTATTGTGCTGAAATGAATCAAACTGACCACATACACCAAACTGCATCCATCTTAAAACTAAGATTTGATGGAGCTCAGATTCAACTATTAAATCTGTCACTGCTGTTTATTCCAGTGACAAGTTTCCATCTGGTGCCTTGTTGTGCCAAACTTTTCTTTTATTTAAAAAATCTCGACACCTACCACTTTCTCCTTCTTGACATGATTTGGAAAGTCCTTTGCAATGATGTCTGCATAAGACAGCAGGACATTGCCGATGGTCTACGAGAAAGAAACAAAATTATGTAATGAGGGCATGATTACAGTGAGAAGTAGTATGTTAGAGTGAAGACATTCTGTGAGAGCATTAGCCGGTGAAAGTCACCTTGGCGAATCTCTTCATGTAGTTGCCAACGATCTGAGGGTCGGGACACTCCAGTTTACGGATGATTTCAAAGCTCTGATTGAGCTGAGAGAACACGTCCACCACCGAGCAGGAGAACAGAGCGTGCTCTGACGTGACCTGGAACTGGAGAACGAGAGGAGAGGACGGGACCGGAGGGAAAAGTGTGAGAAGCTGTTCTGCGGTGCTGATGCTGCAGCACAGTGATCTGAGCACGGCCAACATTGAAAGTGAGGGGTTTGATTCCCCCGAGGAAGTTCGCAGCGCTGTTACACATCACAGACAATGAAACTGCCCCCCCCCCTCCAGCTGCATGCAGCTGCAATCAAAAGGTTTGTGAAGCGATTCCTCTGACATGATGAGAGCGATCAGAGGGTTATGATGGGGAGCGGGCCCTCATTAACAGCCCGGCCATTAGCACAGAAGTGAATAGCGTTATGGTATGTGACTGCGAGTGGGGACTGCTGTTTCGCTGACACAGGAAAGCAGGAGCTGCTTCTGGCGACAGTAATTGGACCCAAAGGATTCCTGACATATGAGCTGGGAGCATCTTCAGCTGCTTTGTATCGACCCTCTCGCTGTGTGGATATGTAGGTGTGAGCGGGCCTGAGAGTAGGAGTCGCTGTGTGGTATGTTTGTGTGTGTACATCTGCTCCTCTCTGCAGTGAAGTTTTCTTTCCCATTTGCCTTTGGTATTGAGTCATTATTGATTGTCTTGAGGCCTTCAGCCTGCTCTTCTCAGCCTAGAATGTGCTGAGTCAGGTGAAATGATGTGAATTGCCTGAATTTGCATGAGAAATGCATGAATACATTTTTGAGGAGCTGCAGGTAGGAGGTCAGATTTAAGCTTTCATACTGTTTTATTACGGTCTCAGCAGAATTTGATTGTTGAATTTTAGTCAAACTTTAGTCTCACATGGCCGCCTGTTTCTCACATTCTTCCTGCACACTTTGTTAAAGGAATAGTTTGACAATTTGGGAAATGTACTTATTTCCTTATGTTCAGGGGAAACGTAGATACTACTATTATGTCTGTGAGGTGAAAACGAAGCTACTACCAGCAGCCTGTTAGCTTAGCTTAGCACAAAGACTAGAAACAAGACTCCATGAAATAGGTTTGATGCTGGTAGGCAAATTTTGTTACCTTTGGACAGAGCCAAGCTAGCTGTTTCCCTCTGTTTCCAGTCTTTATGCGAGGCTAAGCTAACCGGCTGCTGGTGGTAGCTTCACACTACTGCACATAAATGAATGGTGGTATCAATATTCACAATTAACTCTTGGCCAGAAAGCAAATAAGCGTATTTCCCAAAATATCAAACTAGTACTTTAAAGAAGAATTAGTGCAGGAAAACAACTGAAACCGCACGTCTAAAACTAAAGATTGAAAACTAGGAGCTGTTGGGTTTAGTCTTATATTTTACATGTGAAGAATGCAGATGAAAGCAGTTACCCCGTCTTTTTTGTCCCTCTCCAGGGCTCCATGTAGAAAATCTCTGGACACTTCTTCATTCTCGTCCAACCACATGACGACAAATGGTTCAAACCAGCTGCAGAACAAGAAAGGAGAAACATGAGTCTCTGTGCCACAGTGGTAACTGTAGGAGGAAAGGTGTTGGACGCTGTTTATAAAGATACTCACGCTGGATATTCAGGTACGTGCTTCTGGAAAGTGGGCAGCTCCTTGCAGTACTCGTTGTAGAGCCACTTCACCTTGAAGTGCAAATTCATATAATCTGCGCTTTTACACAGGCGGTTCTTCTCATGCTCTGATTACCAAAGAGAAAGAAAGAATGAGGAAAGTCCCACTCCAACACCCTTTCTCCACATAAGGTTTACACATAAAAACATACTCCTGACACAAACTAATGACCCCTCTCTCATTTCCAGGCCTGTGAACTCCCACCATCCCAACAACACACACAAAAACCTACCCTCCATGGCGTATTTCATATCTTGTGCAAACATATTCCACATGACCTCCGCGCTGATCTTGCCCACATTCAGTTCCTGGGGAAACCTATAAGAGGAAGTACTCAGGCTTAAATCCAGCTCTGCATCCAGTAATGGTACTTTATTATTTAACAAGATAACCCAGGCTCAGTTTTATGTAACTCCATCATTGTTTCCTCTGTATATTTTTAGCTGCCACAGAAAGACAAATGCACTGGAAAAGTATTAAATATCAGCATATACATCTCATATATCATAAGTATTAAATCAACACTTTTAAAAAGTGGCATGGGATCCAAATCCAAACTACCCCCACCCACCAAAGAGGCTGTTATACAGGAATGACTTGTCTGTATATACACAGGATGAGGGTTTACTGTCAGTGCACCTTGCAAGTACAAACATAAACAGCATTATAATACAGACAGATATTATACAGGTGGATGCTTTTGTTTTTTACAATATGATATTCGTAAACAATGTAAGTATTTTCTTTATTTTCCATTTCTGGACTGACAGGACACACCTTGTGGCTTCAAAACAAACAAAGGCTGTTTGTTTGTCTGTTTGGCCTGTTTCTGCTTCTTTTAAAGATCTGACACTCCCCTCCTCATATTCTATTGTTTTACATTTTGTTTCTTTAAACAAATCAAATACAGCTCTTACCTAATGAAGCCTTAGTTTCTCTTCAACTGGCCTTGAAATTTCCAACACTGCCTCTGCATGCTAAATTAGAGGAATTAGACTGATGTTATGAGCAGAGACTCACTGATTAAGGCAAGGAGTGTAGGAGTTTTTGTCCTCCTCTATGATGGAGACGATGAGGGTGATGAGTTTGGACCAAAAGTCCAGGTTTTTGATGCTGGGACCCTGCTCATCTGGAGGGACTGCCTTTGACTGGAGACAGAAAGAGGTTACGGATTCATATCTCAACAGCTGCACGCTGGCGTCAACTGCAAACACACATATGCAGCACTTTTGCTTCTCACACACACACACACACACTTACAGGGTCTGTCTGATATTCCCTGTTGTAGAGGTCGTGGCAGTTGTTGAAAATGTACTCATAGGTGGAGTTGAGACAGGCTTTTACGCAGTCCTTCACCACCTGGCTCGCCCTGGGGGGACTCTGCAGCTCCTGGACCTGAACACAAACATTACACAACATATGGTTGATTCCAATTCACCTCAAAGAGCTGTCAGACACACAAAGTCTCTGCAGGAGGTTATCTCAGCGGGAATTTAACCATAAAGTCACTGAGCTGCACAAATCGCACCAACATACATTAACACCCTGACGAACGAACACACACACACACACACACACACACAGCTTCATGATAATAGCTGCAGTTTGGATAGGGTAATGTTGAGCTGAGTCTCAGTTTAAGCCTTAGGCTACTTTCCAGAAAGTACTGCAAATTTGTACCATGTTTATTTTGGAGTTAAGTGCTAATGTGAAAAGAAAAGAAAAGAAAAGATCTTTCATTCATCCTTACCTTCATCCTGAAGAATGTGATGCTCGTCAAGAGATCAACAGTAGACTTAAGGTCTTGTAGTCTTTCAGGACTGCTGGCAGGGAAGTTATTCTGAAAGCACATTCACAAGCACACAAAAAGAAGATTATAAACGGCCCGAAATGTTCACCCAAGTTTAAAAGTTTTCTCTTTCCTCAGGTAGTAAGGTAGAGGAAATAAATATTAGCACATTAAGACAACATCATTTTCATCTCGGTCCCAAAACAGAGAATAGTGATTCCCATGGATTTACACACAGAAATAGCACAAACACAGAAATTGAGTGACTGTGGCAGTAAGTAACTCAGAATCTAAATGCTTTGAATTTGTTATGATAGAGAGAAGCAGTCAGTACCCGGTACATGGACAGGTCGATCCTCAGGGAGTTGTGCAGCTGATCCAGCAGTTTGACAAACCTCTCCTTCTAAACAGGAAAAGACGCAGAAACAGAACAAACCACTCAGAAACACACCGCAGCTGACAGGTTATTTGTTACCATTTGACTGCATAACCCCGAGGCCGGACCTGACGAGCCTCAGCTGATTGGACGTTTGGAGAAGTAGGAAGGGCCACATTAAACTGACTTCCATCTACAACCCCTGAGGGACAGCAGAGCAAGAGCAAGCGGTACTCTGAAGTACAGCAATTTTCAGTTAGGATATGAGGCCTGTTGTATTATATTGTCACATATATGAAGAAGGGACAAAGCATATAGAGAAGTATTTCTCAGGGACTCACGCCAAAGTTTGATGCAGCAAATCTGTCCGAGGCAGAAACATTGTTGGAGGACTGGGTGGTGTGGGCGTAGTAAGCGTTGATGTTGGCAAGCAGGGTGCTCATCACAGCTGGCACCCCTGGGCACATGTACTTTGATGACAAGCAGGCAAAGTGGCTGTGGGGTGGAAGTGGCAAAAAGGACATTTAGTGCATTTACTGTACTGCTCCTGATACACATGTATTGGAAAAAAAAATCTAACTGTATATGTCAAAAAGTGAAAGCCATTGCGTTGGTAAGTTTCCTATTTAATTTTCAACGTCAGACATTGAGAGTAATGTTTGAGGGACTGACGTCATGGCCTGGTAGATGGACTCTACTCCGTATCTCATGGCAAACTCATCCACTATCTCCTGAGCCGTCTCCTCAAAATACACCTTCCAGGCATCGTCCCCTTTGGCATCCGGGATCTTTACTACGCCGCCATTCTGCTCCTCAGTGGTGTACTGGAACAGATGCTGAACAAAGACACAGGACAGGTAAGTATGTGTTTGTGTCTCAGGCTGTTATTATTAGTAGTATTAACTTGAAGGACTTTACAAAGCGTATAATAAAATAAAATGCATTTTCAGATTGTAAATAAAACATACAATACATTTCAAATAAGATTAAAGAGGCCTTAAAGTATTGAAGCTTGGACAGCCAGAGGCCTTAAATTACATCATCTGAGAGACCTTGAGGTAA
The DNA here is from genome assembly GCF_043641665.1 of Enoplosus armatus. Lineage (NCBI taxonomy): Eukaryota > Metazoa > Chordata > Actinopteri > Centrarchiformes > Enoplosidae > Enoplosus > Enoplosus armatus. Next base: position 14,803,845 of record NC_092193.1, read on the forward strand.
CACAAAGCAACATATTCATGTGTTTAACAGTACAAAGCTTTATATGTGATTAAAATGATCTGTCTAATCTGATCTAGTCTAAAATGCTCATCCAGCTGGTGTAAGGAGACAAATAGCCTTCAGTTTTGGACTAGTTGAAGCTAATTGAATTTAGACATGTACAATAAACAAACAACACAACAAACATTCACTACTTTTTTTTTGGAGATACAGAACAACGTTGAAACTAATGTCAAACTAAAAAATATGCCTAAATCCAGATTGAGTTTGACTCAAATTCTATCCTTTGAACACAGCTGATTGGCAAAGCTGTATCCTGACTCATCCTCTTCTTACAACCCTGCAGTGTAAGAGGATTATATATATAACTGTGAAATAGTCTATAGGACTTCATGAGAGTCTTCATACACTGACACTGTGTCCATGCCTGTCTCATATCCAGGAAATCCATATCCCCCTTTATTGGTGAAAATGGCTCAATAATTCCAGACAATTATTAATGATGTCAACTATTAAACCGTTTCAACAAACTAATGTTGGCCATTTTATATTTTTATAAAAGCATAGAGAAACATTTCCTAGAGTATAAACGCAGAAACAGAGAATTTACAAGGTGATTGATTGTGTTAATGTGAAACCCAGAATGAAATTGACTGGAACTGATGAATTCAGCAGGTTGCTCTTGTATATTTAATGTTTTATTTTGAGTGTAAATAATAATAACAACCTTTGGAAGATTTCCACTCAGACTGACCTCATGTAGACAGGTGTACTGGACATGGTAAGGAGCAACCGTCTCCTCTCCTTTGATCTCCACACTTATGTGCATCCGGATGGCTCCTGACACAGCAGACTTATCAGTTCTCTTGTCTGTCAAATGAAAGTAAGATATAAATGCCTCCTTAGTTGACTGAAATCTGTTCTATCTGCAAGAGACAGGCGCTTCAATTATCTGTTTCTTGTTCTGTTATCTCTGTGCGACTTGCTGTTCGTCTCATCCATCTCTAATTCTCCATCGGCTTCTGTCTTATCTTGAAAACTCACCCAGGTTGTACCAAACGTCCATCTCCCCGCTCAGAGTCCGGACTTCGATGATGGTTTGACCCAGGAAGTCGTCGCTCTCACGTTTGAACCTCTGTTTCACACGCGACTTGATGTCGTCATCCTCGTCCCACACGCGAACCTTGATGCGGTCAGACGAGTTGTGGCATTCACTGGACGAGGCCGAGACAGAAAAGGTTGGCAAACAGAAGAAGTCAACCACTGACATCATGATGGTGGAGGAAATGGGGGAAAATGCACTAATTTCTAAGTATCGCATAGTTCTCTGGTGAGCCAAAAACATAACAAATGAGGTGTCTCAAATGTTTTTTCTGAGATCACCCTAAATTAGAGCACTACCGCTGTCCATTATAGTGACATAAAATGAGTGTTACAGAAAAGCTGCACTCACAAGTGGAAGTTTTCTTCCCAGACAGGGTTGAGGTTGCCGTAGATGGTCTTGGTTCTCTTCTTGGTCTTCCCAACTTGAACAGTTACATAAGGGTCACTGGAGCCTGTTTTGTCTTTAGCCTGCAGGCCCTGAGCACATACCACTGAGGAAGAGACAAGAGACATACAGACAATTAAACAAGATGGCTGTCTTCCAAGATACCTTTGTTGTACCTACATTTTATTAGAAAATCTTTTTATGTCAATAATAGCAAAAGAAAACAACAACAGCACTATTGTCAGGCATCATGACATCTGTATCACAAACAATAATTATGAAGAGAAAGTTTTATGTATATAACCCAAAATAACAAATCACAAATCTGTACGACATATGAAACCCTCTATCCTTAAACCTTCGATTCAGATAAGGAAACAAAAAAGCTTTTAACTCACCAGTGATGTCGATCTTCGCTGACCATTTGGAGGTTCCATCAAGCACGCTCTGCTTGATTTGTTTCATTTGCGTGCCGTGTGTTGTTTTGTCGAGGCCAAACACTTCCTGGATTTGCTCAAAGATTTCGGGTTTGTTCCTCTCTCTGATCTTCATGCGATCCTTCAAGACCATGATGATGTTCTGGGTTCTGTCCTCCGCCCCGTGCTTGGAGCTCTTCTCTGCAGCTCCTGATGAGACAGATGAATGGGGAGTGGGATATAGGAAGATTAGTATATAGCGTAAAATATATTCAAGGCGAAATGGCCCATAGGCTAGCAGGTTACAGTATCTCCTGTTTCCCTGCAATACATCTCTTTAAAGAGCCAAGTTAAGATAGCATCAATTTTGAAAGTCTTTGACATTTCTTGGCCAGGGATCAAACCCCAAACCTCCCAATATCATGGCAGAAACTGTATTCACTTAACAACTGATATGGTCAGGAAAAAGTAGATAGTCGCAGTATAAAAGACCAACAGATGTTTTTGGCATTAAGATCTTATAAGACTCTTTGGAGACAGCAGAGCGATGAATTATGCATCGTGTAGATTGACTCCAAAATCAGTATGGGAATTGGATAAGTCACCCCTTGTGGAGCTGAATTAGACAAAGAGGTATGGATGCAAAGGCTATGGGTAGAAGAGAGAGAGGAAAGAGGCAGGGGTATGACAGCACATTACTCAGGAGATAAATTGGAAAGGAAGAGGGGGAAGAATGTGAGAGTGGATAGAGCACAAGAATAATGGGATGTCAATCGGGCAGAAGGATACAGAGGAGGAGCTAAAATAGGTTTGGGGTTTCTGTGGACGGCTGGGTGTGTGTACATGAAAGTAAAAATATATGCATATGTTTAAAAGTGTTTTAATGCACGTGTGTGTGAATGGATGCTGCGATCCTTACTCTGCAGACAGTCGGCGTTGAGCAGATCCTGGCACTTGTCGTGGCATTTGACGCCGCACTCTGAGCAGCGCATGCCCTGTCGGGCTATACCCCACAGCAGCCCCTCGCATTCGTAGCAGTAGGTGGGGGTGGTGGCCGTCCACACCTCAAAGTTGTGTGGAGTAGTGGAGGAGATGGGGTAGATCAGAGCCTGCAGGGTCTTTTTGTAAACGTGACTTTTCTGCAGAGGGCGTGGAGAAGAGAAAATGTAAGTTTGACACCAGCAGTGATCAAAGGTTGGAAGATCCTGAACAGAAAAATAAGTGAGATGATGGAAACCCACCAGCTCTTCATTGCCAAGAGTGGTGGACGCCATGGCAGAGGTTATTCCAGCCTTACGAGAGTTCTGCACCAGAGACTGGGAACAGAAAAGTGTTTATGTTTGAACATGAGCTACATTGTGGACTTCAGATAGATGTTTGATTTCAGTAAGGGATAAACAAGTACTCACCATTGCCTGATGAGGCCAGGTAGTGATGAACCAGAGGAGAAGGGGGAAGAGAGAGAAAAATGTAAAAGAAACAAACAACTGGCTGTACAAGTCTTTATAATGCATTGTGTGTACATGTGTGTGTCTGACAGGTATGCCCTGACCTCTAGAAGAGAACAGTAACTACATTGATTAATTACTGTAATTATATTAACACCACAGATATGCATTTAATGTATCAACAAATCAAGCATGACACAGCTGTGGAAGACATGGGTTTAAGTATATTCACTTTTGATTATAGCAGAAAAAGGAAAGCTGGGAAGTAGAGAAGGAGTGAAATAATGTTTAGATGATTTCAGAGTAAGAAAAACTAACAATAAAGAACAAGAGGCAGGAACAGAGGTGATTGTTGAACTGCAGAGAAAGCAATAATGTCTGCTGATTCCAGGGCGCCCCACGAGATATGTGTATATTATGTTTGTATGTGTGTCCATGTTTGTTTCTCACCAGATCTCTGACAAGAGGAATGGCTTTCCTCTTGCGAAGGTCAGGCATGCTGTCAATACTGTAGAGTGCACCTCCCATTCTGAATAAGAGAAGTATGAACCATTATACATTCATATATATATGTTTATCAATATTTACAGTAGAAAAAACAATTCCATCATCAAAATTTCTTACTATAAAAGCATGTTTACTATGTATATACTACTATGTTACTATGGGGCAGGTGTAATTCTCTCTATCATTGTTTCTAATGCTACTCCAGTCAAGGACTTTACTGGAGAGTTTAATTAAGCAGACTGCCTCGTCTCAAATGGTGGCAATGACGCTCCTCATACCCGGGTATAATTGCTGGGTTTCTATTTGGCTAACGTAGCACTTCTTCAGTATGCAGCCTCAGTTCCACTCTGAGGTTTGCCTCATCTACAAATGACCTGCTGGCTAAGTCAGGGCAGCCCACCGCTGTTCAATACTCGCTGGCCAAATGCCACAAGCTGAATGAGCATGTGGATCAGAATGAAAAAGAACGGAGGATTCCCGGACTAAAGAAGGGCATTTGCAATCTAAAGCAGCGGTGGCAGGTTTCCACGACGATATGAGGGTCACTTTAAGTTTAATTTCTGGAGTTATTGCATTAGCTTGAGAGAAAGTACATTACTTGAGGAACTGACAGCAGACACTCACCCTCCTTTACCAAACCAGAGCGAGCTGGAGGTCTCTCCTCGAGCCTGACAGAGACAAAGAAGGAATGTCAGAAGAAGAAGCAAGCAATCTTAAGTTTATCCCTGCAGCCTTTTCTAGCATTCGTCTGATTATGAAACTGCTCTTCATTTCTAAAATCCCCTCCCATTTGTGTATTATTGTATCAGTGGTCAAAAGTAGGCTGGGTCAGTAAAAACTCCTATATAGAGCTGAAGAAATCTGCCAAGATATGAAGCATAAAAAGAAACCAGTTATTCAATAAATGTTACCCTTATTCATCTCATTACAGAATACATACACAGGTTGTGTAACTATGCAAAAAACACTTTGCCTGAATGTTGAAATCAAACATGTCTTTGGAGAATCTGATGCAGAGTGGCTGGATGACAGCTCTTGCAAGATACAACAGAAAGGGTCTAATTGTTATGATGATGAATGAGCGGGGTGAAGGTGCCTGTTTACAGACAGTGAAGAGCTCAACAAGACATCTGTTGCACGCATTTCCTTCTTTCTCTCAAGCAACCAATCAGGTTGTACCTACCTGTCAGCATGCTCCAATGATGGCCGAGCAAAGTGCATGCGAGTGTCACTATGGCAATGACATGAAACTGGAAAGAAAACAAAGTGGGTGGGCACAAACAAACAAAAAAAAGACAAACGGAGGGAAGCCAAATGTACAAAAACGCGACATACATCAACATAAACATCAAAGCAAGTGATTAATTCTCTGCACAACTGAATTCAAACGTAATGAATAGCAACATAATATGTGAATAAAATATGCAAGTGAAAACATATCAAGCAAAACTTAATGTGTACAATTAAATCAAGCAGTTTTGTCAAGGAGTGGTGTGGTGCTGCACCCAAACTAAAATAAAAAGCCATCAGTATTTTTATTTTAGGAAAACCAAAAGGAAGCAATAATAGAATATGAAACACATGAAGTCTGCCTCCTGGTGTCGAGCAAAAAGCACCATCAAAAGAGAACTCAAGAACTTACTGTATGTACCCTTTCTTTGCATATAAATAATGCACTACACATACATATTTCAAAGACTCTGTAGACACTTTTAGAGTCTCTTCAGCTCAGGTATATCTTTTAGATTACAGGGTGAATCAGGCCTTCAGCTCTGGGACTCGGACTGGACTGCTGTGGAGGACTGGACTGGAATTTGGAGGGTGATCTTACCTCCCGAAGCTGTTCTAAGACTTTGTTATAGAGCCGTAGCCAGTTCTCTTTGGCTCTGACTGCTGGATCCACTGGCTCTTTGGGCTCCTCTATGACTGGAGGACTAAAAGAAAAAAACAACAGTTTTTGATTTTAGGTAAAAATATCCTCAGCTGATACATTTAGGTGGTAAACGTGTTGTGTCTCTTCTAGTCTATTTTTGTTGTTTAGTTCATTGATCTGATTCCCTTTCAACCTTCCCTCTTACCTCTCAGGCGTCATCTCTTCTTCCTCTACTGGCGTCGGCGGCCTGCTCTCTTCAAAATGCTCCTCTTTCTCCTCTATGGGGAGCTTCTCCTCTGGCTGAGCAGGGGGTGACATGGCCTCCCTCTCCAACATCATTTCCTCTTCTAGCCATGACTCTTCCTCTTGCTGGAGAGTCTGGTCCTCAGGGGTGGCAGACTGTGTGGCGACAGGACCGTTGAGATGGGGTTGAGGCTGCCCAGACGACAGGGTCTGCTGGGAGGAAGGACCCATGGCAGTGGAGGGAGGCTGGGAGGCTGAGTTAGCCATGGTGGCCGGGTGGGATGGAGGGACGGTGCTGGCTGCAGCAGACTGGTGTTGTTGAGATACGGCTGGGGCTGGAGGGTGAGACTGGGCAGACTGGGCAGGCTGGGCAGACTGGGCGGTGGGAACAGAGGACAGGAAAGTAGAGGCCAGGCCTGTGACTGCAGCTGTAAGAGGTTTGGCCATTGAGAAGAAGGAAGTGGCAGATGGGGCTGCCTGCGGCTGAGGCTGAGTTTGGGGTGGGGGCTGTTTAGGTGGTTGGGCTGCTGGTTGACCAGAAGGGGGCTGTGCAGATGGGGCCATGCCAGGAGGATGAGACTGGTTGGATGTTTGGTTAGGAGGTTGAGTAGGGGGCTGCTGTTGGTGTAAAGAGGGCTGTTTCTCTAGAGGAGGTCTGGAGCCAGGTACATCCAGAGCTGGGGCGGCTGTTGACGTTGGCGTGGGGGTGAATGGAGGCTCCATGTCCTCACTGAGGGTCCCATCCAAATTGTACAAATCCTCCTCATCATACATCATCTCCTCATCCTCATAGAGGCCCTCCTCTTCTCCCCCATACAGTCCTCCGTCATCCTCCTCGTACAGAGCCGCCTCTTCTCCCCCGTCTTTGCTGTAGCCGCCCTCATCGCTATATGCCCCCTGAGTCTCATCCGGGTCCCAGTCTGGAGAGCCTTTACTGTAGCTAACTGAGGAGTGGCAGGAGTGGTAAGAGTCGTTCTCGTCGTAAGGGTCCCTCTCTCCATATTCACCGCCATAGTCCTCCTCGCTCAGCTGACTGCTGCACCGACTCAACTCTGCAGATGATGCATAGCTCCCCGAGGGACTGGACGGAGGATAAGAGAAGAGAAAAGGAAAGAAGCGAAGACAAGAGATGAGACAAGACGCGAAGAAAAGAGAAGAGAAAATAGAAACAGAGTTAAAACGCAAGACCTCCACATTTCCTGGAGAGACTGATTATTTAAGTACTTTAGAGGGATACAGTTTTATAATATAAATACAGACACTTCCATTCAGGTTATTATTGCATGTATACATTACTGCATTTATACATAAAACAAAACAAATGTAAAGTAAAAAGTTTACCATCCATTTATGCTTACAGAGCACTTTATTGGAGCACATTTTGGCATTCATACTTTGTACTCCATCAGACAGCCCTACTGAAAACCTTTTCTACATGTCTTGGGGGCGCGAGGAACAATGCTGATGGCTAATCGATGAAAAGCACCAGCGATACAAGAGTACCAGACAAGCAGCGAGAAATAGAGCAGAACAGAAAGGTGAGAGGCCTCCAGAAAGCTGACAAAAAGAAAAAGAACAAGAATCCGGAAATGCAACAAACAGGGAAAAAGTATTTATACTCCGTGATGAATGGGGCTATTAAAAACAGAATAGAGGCACAGAGAGGAAGGAGGATAGATGGGGGGGAGAGGGAGATAGTGAAGACAGGAAGGGAGTGGTGAGCACAGAGACAAAATAGAGGAGAGAGAACGCAGGGAAGGAGCGAGTGTAGAGAGCTGAGAGGAGGAGATGAAGAAGAATGGGCGGGGGTGTCCTGTCCAATACACTCACACAAGCAGCTAATCTTATGTTCAGTATTGACCATTAGATTGCCAGTTGAATAATTCATAAAGCAAGAGGTAAGGGATGCATGGTTTCATTCCCAGTCTATGAGAAATATGTCAATAAAAGCTGATAAATGTAGCAGTAATGTAAACAATTCTGAAAGAAAAATAGCGTTGGGTCTGTATGACCCAATGAGGGACTCATATGCACTTACTGCATGGCAGAATTTCATTGATTATATTCATTCCTTTATAGGCCGTTTTCACAGAAGACATGCTGACATGACACAGTTGCAAAAGCACAGGTGTAAATAATAAAATGAATGAGGCTGAATTCCATTTAGCTGCTTCAGTGTCAGGCTCCTTGTATTGTGTATGCTGGCTCACTGTCACACTGACTTAGTGGGACACTTCAATAGAACGGAGCCATCGTTAATGTTATTAGTGACACCTGTGTTTTTCCTGCTATGTCAAAATGTCTGCTGTGAAAAAGCCAAAACCTCACCACTAATACAAACTTTGCTTCTAAACTGAAACTAGCTCTTTTTCAATTTTCTATCAAAAAAACCCCAAAGTCATCATCACTTACTTACTCACATTTAGTGCTACACAACAATTAGTTCATTAATCGACATGAGTTAACAATTGTGGTAATACATTCATCACTGCGGCCACAAGCAGAAATTTCAGCAAATTGGTAAATACTAAAACATAGCCTAACAGTTGCACAAGTAGTGAAGAGTCATAAAATTAACTAACATTAGCCGCCATAAGCTACTGATCATACCAGACCAAGTGCATTTAATTGCTCATGAATTTAAGTTTTCATTTGTGAAAGGACGATTGTGCTATTTATTGTTTTATAAGTTACATAGTCTCTTTTTAAGCCATTTATTAAGCAAAAATGCCAAATGTTCACTGCTTTCAGCTCAAATGTGAGAATTTGCTGCGTTTTTCTGTTTTAAATTATTGTGAACTGACTGAGAATGGGACAGTTGGTCAGACAAAACAGGCAATCTGAAGTCACCTTGTTGCGATGCACTTTTTTTTTTTACAATTTTATAGACCAAAGACTTTATCAATTAATCAAAAAAATGAATCAATAATGAAAATGTTACTTTCAGTCCTAATTACACTGAAGCAGGCACACACCTGACAGTCCTCTGATTGTGGTATTCAAGGTCGTGGCTGTTGCCAGAGCGCGGGTAAGAGAAGCTTCTGGAGCTGCGGTGCTGCTGGCTTATGGGATACTGGTGGACTGAGGCATTGGGCTGGGACGTGCTGTAGTAGGGAGGGGGGATGCTGTTACTGGTTTCACTGCGATAGTCGCTGTCCCTGTCGTCCACAGCACTGTCCTGGTCTTCATCTGCACAGAGGCACATGGCAAGAGAAAAAAATCATCAGACTTTTTGCTGGTTCCTCATAGAGGACAGTAACAGGAGACAAGAACATCATGAAAGAGATGATCCCAATAGACGACTTGTCATGTGGCGCAGAGATAAAAGGCTCTAATCAGCACTGAACCAATCTTTTAGTACTATGGTAATTACAGATAATATAGATGAGCTGGCAGCATTCCACTACTGAAGCCCTATCAGACCCATATAGGTCATTCAGAGTGCATCCATACATGAAGCACATGATGAACATCTTCAGCGACTTCCTTCTCATCCTCATCCTCATAACTGCACATAAATCCATCCCTGCTTCCTAAGGAGAAGCTTTATTTTTCTGTGATGTCCATAGATCAGAGATTAACATCCCAGAGGGAAGTGATGAGAGACTTTAACAGTGCTGAATCAGTCAAAAGCGAAACCAGTATCTATTAATCATTCATCATTATCCATCATCGTCTCTCAAACTGTGACGTAGGCGGCTGCTGCTCCACTTACACCTTCATCTTCATCTGTCTGGGCGTGTAAACACTAATTAAAGGCATCGAACTTTGTTTCTCACTTCAACCGTGTCCCCACATGTCTCCCACTCTCTCTCACTCACTTCATCAGCTCACCATCTATCATTATCCCCCCCGCTCTTTCCTTTTTTCCTCTGAGTGAACACAGATGAGATGAATCGCTGCAGTTGTGTGGGAGAGTCTGACAGACACTTATATAAGACCATCTGCTAATCACAGCAAGAGAGAAAGAGAGACACAGGGAGGGAGAGAGAGAGAGAGAGAGAGAAAGAGAGAGAGAGAAAGAGAGAGAGAGAGAGCTTTTTGCATATATTCATATTTCTAATGTATATGTATATCCATGTAATACAAGTTTCTATGTGCAGTATGGACAGTGCAGTCCATAAGTATCTGGACAATGACATCATTTTCATTAACGTGGGTCTGTACTGTAGAACATTGGATTTAAAATGAAGCAATGACTGGTGTTAAAGGGCCAATTCACAAAAAATGACTCCACAGACCTCACTGTTTTTCAGTGGAACTACTTTCGATTAAAGACATAGTCCCTATGAAAGTTGTTGTTGTCAGTGACGTCTGTTCATTATCTAGAGTAACAAGGACACTGTTTCTGGAAAGAGATGTTAATGTTTCATTTTCTAAATGTCATCTTTTTTTAATGCTGTGAGCTCCACAAATGAAATTTAATTTCCCTTCATTGTTAGGGGGGATGGTGGCAGAAATCCCAGAGAGGGATAAACTAAAGCTATCTGCATGACTAGATACCACTAAAGGTAAAAGGGTGTTTGAAGGTGAACAGTTGCAGCTCATTTCATACATATTCAGGACAATTACAAGAGCACAAGTTCTACAATGTTCATCCAATATGCATGTAAGCACCCTCAAATAGAAGCTGAAAGGCTGCACTTTACCCTCAAATTTACTGTTTCACTTCAAATCTAATGTGATGGATTGCAGAACCAAAGCAATGAAGAATATGCGATTCTCTAGATACCTATGTATTGCACTGTATGTACAGTATGTATTGTCTGTACACTTACTTTGTTGGTCTCCCCATAGGCTCCAGTTACCTGCAATAAAACAGGAGGGTGTCAGTATTGATTATGAATTACACTTGTGTCCAAACATAAACATGCATTCATGCCATTAATGCTTCAAAGTTCCCAGATGGAGCTGCTGAACGGAAAGAGAGCACAAAAGCAGTGCTGAGCCTCCAAGTCTTTCCACCTGCCCCAGACAGCTGGCTCAGCAGGCTCGGCAGACTGGGCCAATAGTCGAGGCGCAGCAGCATCCTGGAGGAGCCCGCCTGTGGACATCTGATACCGCTATCGATCCATTACAGCGCAGCGAGCCAGGCCCCCTTTTCCCCTCAAACACACAATAACCCACGTGTGGTTACACACATAATGCACACGCTGAGCTAAAGCAATCTAATTACATCTCTCAACAGCTCAACACATAATTCTCTTGTTCAACACAAACAAATGACGGTTTGTGCAAACAGTGATCGGTCACTTACAACACTGGGTTCCTGGTACACGGAGAGGACGTTCCTGCTCCTCCTGGTATGAATACTGGAGTCAGACAAAAAAAAACTTAAAGGTTAACTGGTCATTAACAGGGAAGATATTATGTCTATATGCAGGAATTGTAATGTGTAACATAGTTATTCCCCCAATTAATCATGTTGGCATGTTCCTAAAATGTGAGGATGTGCTGGGGTATTAAATCAAACGGGGTGACAGCTTACATCTTGGTCCCTCATGGCGTTGATCTGCTCCAGTTTTTTGGCCCAGTATCGTGCCTCATCCTCGGGGATATCTGAAAACAACGAGCCAGACAAACTCAGGTGACAAAAACAACCCTAATGGAGCTGTTAAAATAATTATTCACAAGACTTTTTGCCTAAAAACTTTTAGGTTTTGTTTTATGTTACAAACTCAAACCAAAAGACGACAAAGTAAGCTATAACGACCCATTTGCAAATATTACTTGACCCAGATCTGAACATGTAGATACACTGGCCTGCTCAGAACACAGTGACATTGAAAATTGGCCTTTCCACTTACAGCCCTAAAGCCAAACCCCTATAAATAGGTCAGGTCCACAAACTGAGGAGTCAGGTGAACACTATCGACTAGAGGAAGGGGAAACAGCATGAAAATGACACCTAATCAATGCTAAAAGGAACACAGCTTGATCACTGAGAAGGAAAGGATACAAACACTCTCCTACTGAAAAGTAGGCCAGGTTAATTAATCTGAGTTATTGGTGTTCATATATCACTGTTTGCTGTGAAAATACACAGACAGGCATAATTTATTCATCTTCCCTCGATGGCTGATGATTTCCAATAGTTTCATATTCTCATCTTGTCCCACCTATTGACACTTTCTGATTTTGACGTGAATATTGATTTCTCACCGAGAGGCAGCTCAAAGCGCGTGTCGAGCAGTACCAGGTGGAGAGTGGGATCCTTGGTGCCACAGATCTCATTATCAGTCATGATGACCTGGGAGTCCAGTGTGAGCCACTCCCCTGGACCTTCCTGCATACAGAGCGACATTTCGCAGCTGACACACAAACAACATGCTGTAATAATAGATGAGCCTGATGAAAACAGGTCCAAACCCTGAGTGAGTGAGTCCCTTAAGAACAGCTGAGTACAGAGTGTTCAACTGCAGTATTTCTGTGGTGGTGGTGGTTAGTGGCAAACCTCATTTGACTGTCGGATGCTGCGGAGGGGAATCCACACAGTGCCGACCATGGTGTCCCAGATTAACCCTTTATTCCACACCTCTACTGTCAGACCCAGGTCCAAGCGGTTAATTTCACTGGATAGAAAGAGAAAGAGAGACAGGAAAGTTCAAAATCAAGAGAATAAGTAACTGATTTAGCAATAAAAATAAATTTAAAGACAGTTGTGGAAAGTAACTAAGTACATTTATTTGTACTTACTTCTACACCATCACATTTCAGAGGGACAACTGTAGTTACTAGTTACTTTTCAGATTAAGAGTTTACATAAAAGAACATATGATAAGCTAAAAAAATACAATACATTGTTAAAGTATATTGCTGATAATACTTTTGCTTAAGTGTGGGGTTTGAATCAATGACTTTGACTTGTAATGGAGTATTTTTACATTGGTACTTTTAAAGGATCTCAGTACTTCTTCCACCACTGTTTTTAAGATAAATGTTAAACACACACAGTCACTCATACACACTCAGGATGCACAGTAATTACTTGTGGGCTTCACTGTGACAAATATAAGACATGTCTCTGTGGGAGCAAGCCTGAGAGAATCTAACATAAAACATTTACAAGACAGCAGGAAGCAGGACAGAAAGAAAAGGGGGGGGGGGGGCAGAGTGAGAAAGAGAGAGAGAGAGAGAGAGAGAGAGAGAGAGAGAGAGAGGGATGGATAAGGGGAGGGAGGAAAAGAGTGTGATGAAAGCAGTGGAGGAGGTGATTGTATCGCATGCCTGGAGGGAGAAAGTAGGAACTTTAATTAAGAAATAGGGGGACTGGATTTCCCGTCTCAGTGGTGACTCCTTTTAAGAAACGTGCCTGTTTGATTCATGGCAGTGACTGAGGGGGCACAGTCATTTAAAGGCTGTTAGAAGGAGGCTCTCTCTGCAGCCCAAACATTACGTAACACAGCTCCACTGATGCAACCCCAGTACAATGCTCAACGCCTCCGAACATCATACAAATGCACAGGACTCCGCAGTCAGCCTGCCTGCTGCATCCCACATGCTAAATGATTGTCATTCATCGCCCATATGCTGCTACACTTCATCTCTCCGCATGCCAAATACAATTTAGTGATTGCAATGAGCTATCATTCCAATATTTAGTATTTATTTATCAAACAAACTAATTCAAAAGTGGGAAATGATGCCTAGAGAGCAGAAAAACAAGGAGAGGGAAGAGGGGATATGGAGGGTGCGGGGGGGGTTAAGGTTGAAATGGGGAGAGGACGAGGAAAGACAAAGGAGAGGAAAGAGAGGCTGGGAGGGAGCCAAGGTTGAGAATGAGGATGAGAGGGGCAGAAGTGTCGGGGGGGGGGGGCAGATGACAAAGAGGATGAGGCAGTTGTTGGAGGCTGAGGAGCGGATGTGGAGAGGAAGAGCTGTGTGAAACAATACAGGGATAAAGGGCACTTGGGATGGAGGAGTGAGAAAGAGGGGAGGGAGGAAGGTTGATAAAAAGCAAGAGATGAAAAAACACACACACAAAAGCACTCAAGCAGCTGAAGTGGAGAGTAGATGAGAGGATGAAAGCAGAGGAAAGAGCGAGGAAGAGGGAGCTAAAGAGAGAGAGAGAAGAGAGAGTTTTGTCTGAAGATGATGAAGGACTCACAACATGAAGTCTTGCTCCCAGCTGGGCAAGTTGCCCCTGACAGCAATGGTTGTGCTCTTCACATTTTGTACCTTTAGAGTCACATAAGTGTTGAACTTCTCTGTTAAGGAGAAAGAGATGAAGACAGAGATGCATTACAATGAAACACCTCTGCATTAGAAAACAATAATGCAGTCCCGGTGAGATACAGATGTTATATTCTACAGAGTTCCTGTCCCTTCATTTCCATTCATGGCTGCAGCATGTAACGTGTCCTCGGTCTGCTAAAAGATTCATGTCACACAACAGCGAGTCTCTCCCTCCTGTGTGATCTACCTCTTTCTTTTTCCAGGATCCCAGGTCTTACCTTGGGGTCCGTCCAGCTTGGCTTTCTTCACTGTGGAAACACAGAGAGGGACAAAGTCACACACAGGAACACCATCTGTTTTCACTTCTGAACACACTACATCCTCTATTCTGGCTTTTACACAGAGAACAGGCAACAAGGGGATGCTCGTGATAAATGAAAACACAGTCTGGGAATTTTAATAAAACACACACGACATGAAACTCTTGGAAAGGACTGAAAACGCTTGGAAAAATGCTTTGTAGACTAAATATAGAGGGTATATCGTGGATATTCACAAGTGTTGACACAGGAAACTGAAATTGCAACTATGCAGATTGAGTGTGAGTACCGTTGTGGTGCTCTGCCTTATTTTGCCATACGGTCCAGACATGTTGGCACTGACTGTGGTGGCAAAACATAGAACCACACAGAGCTGGAAAAATATGGGCGGCTTTCCCGCTGTGCTCCATCAGTGTGGGATACAGAAACAGAACAGAACACCTACATGCAAATAAAAAAGAACCACATACACAGATTAAAGAGATAACCAAAGTACATATATTTTTATTAGATGAAATTCCAGTCATTGTAGTGGTAGATGTGGTGTAAAATCAAGTATAAAACCATTTCATTTTTCAGCATTTTATGATCACAACCCATCACCATGCAGGGCGCTGGTCATGTCTGCTAACTTTGGGAATCTTTATTGAACAATTCAGAGGGAGAATTCCCACCTTCATCAAACGCGATGTGTCAGAGGATTTTTCAGTATACAGTTAAAGCATCTCTCTCTGCAGCACATTTTTACCACCTTTGACGTAACTCACACATACATTTTTAATGCCCTTCTACCCACAGCTCTCTAACCATGCACACACATGCTCCAGAAGACCCCCACACCACACTGCAGGTGTGTGCACATCAAACACACATAGGTTTGTATGAATAAAATGCAAACGCAAGCTCTGTACGTGAACCTGCACCTTTAATCGCCCCCCGAGAAACGCAACGTGAACACCAATTCATGACTTATCTCACAATATCCTCCACAGACCATCCACGCCCCAACCAGTCGCCATAGTAACCACCGCAAAATGAAAAGTTGATGCAAAATTGCCCTGAGTCAGCAAGGGACTTTTTTTTTATTTCTATTTCTCACTTCTTTTACTTCACATTTCTTCAGTGTAACACACACAAGCTAAATCTGCAGCTTTAAGTGCCACGCTGTTACATCAGCAGGCACACACACACACACACACACACACACACACACACACACACACACACACTCACTCAACTGCAGTGACTCACTCACATACACCTGCAGCAATGATAAAAAATATTCATCTCTGCTTCCATTCATACCTCAGCAACCTTAATGTCAACTCACATAAACACACAAGTAAACACGTACATCTGTGTGTTTGCATCTTTACTTAAGGTCAAACTCTGCTCTGGCACCAGCTCAGCATCCTTTTGATGTCCAGTTCAGTTTTCAAAAAGAGCTGTAGCTGAAAGCTAAAACTATTCAACACAATACAGAGAAGACGAAGAGAAGAAGAGAAGAAACCAAGCCATGTTTTCAGCAGCCCTTTACATTGTTCAGGCAGACCACATCAGAGCCTGTGTCAACACTAAAACAGCCCTGGAAATATATCAGTACATGAGGAGGATCAATAACAAAGGAATTGGATTTTTCGACAGTGGAAAGCTGAAGCTTAATAATAGCGCGCTATCATAAATCTCTCTGACAGGGTGAGTTACGAAGAGAAATGTCCATGAGCCCCACAAACGATATTTTGTCACAATTGCATGTTTCTAAGCAGACAAGACGACCCCCAACGCACACATGTAAACACTGTACATGTAAGTGCCCATAACTCATGAGCAATAAGCCTGTGGAGGGCTGTGGCAGTGGATCAACTGACATGTAGGTTATGGGTGAGTAGTTTAGATTCAGAAAACGAGGTCAAAGATATAACAAATCTATCACCACCTGGTTAAATGGCTTAAAGGACATAACAAATCAACGTGTGTTAGTTTTTTTTGTCTTTAATCAGAGGACGCACAGCACAATCTGTAAGACCCAGCAGCAGAGACTTCATTCAGGAAGTACCTCTGACACAGCAGACTCTGACTTAAGGGAACTAAGCGGATTGCCAAGAAAACAGAGACTTGACAGGGAATCAAGCAAACCCTTCAACTTGAACTGTCAGGGAATGTAAAATAGGGAGTGGGTGAGCTGAGTTCAGCCATCCAATGACAAAACGAGGGCTGACATGATTCAGATAGACAGCGTCTTATTCTGAAGGATCACATATACATGCAGATCTGCAGCAGTCTGCAACTGCTGACAGAGACATTACACTGCCAGATTTAGTGTCCAAATCAAGGCAGGGAGAAAACTGGACTTTGAAAGTATGTGGAGTATCTGCAGGGACAGAAGCCAATTTTTTTCAGAGTTAATCTGTATCTGTGTCTGAATTCTGCTTTGTCGGCAGATGCTCCAAAGAAATGCTGCCTATTCAAGAGGCACAAAGTACTGTGGAGGCCAGAAATAGCTCCAGTCAGGTAAGCATGAATGATGTAACAGGAACAGAAAGAGGGCTCTCTGCCAAGTCTCGTAGTCTACGACACTGACAGCCGCAGCCAGTGTTTATGAATGAGTAACGCTCAGGGTCTTAATGACACCTGGGACTGACTCAGAGCAGGGACAGTCAGTGGGTGGACCTGGCGGGACAGGATGAGGTAGCATCCATAATGGGCCTGACGTATAAAAGGTGACTTTGAAACCCCCGTAACTTTCCTTTTGTGCCCACATTGCCATTATTCCATCCATGACAAATGTCTGGAGCCCAATCATACCTCCACACATCGTCTCGTCTACGGACCAGTGCTTGATCAGGTTTAGAGTTTAAAGGATTAGTCGATTAATCGATTAGTTGATCGACAGAAAAATAATCTGCAAATGTCTGTTCTTTTTGTCTTATGTGAATGAAAACTAAACATCAATAAAACAAGCTATTTTAAGAGATCACTTCAAGCTTTAGGCAACTGTGATTATTATCATTATGGAACAATCTGCCAGTTATTTTCTCTATGGATTGATTAGTCATTTGGTCTATAAAAAATGTCAGAAAATGGTTAAAAAATGCCCACCACAATATCCTAAAGACCAAGGTGATGTCCTCAAATGTGTTGTTTTGTCCAACCAACTGTCCAACATCCAAAGATATGAAAGAAAGACAGCAAATGCTCATTGGCATTTGTGCTTGAAAAAATACTTTAAAATCATTTAATCAGTTATTTAAATAGTTAACGTTAAGGTTAATATTATTGTCATTGTACGATGCAGGATTGCAGTTGCCAGTTCATTTTCTTTTTATGGACTCATTGACTAATTAACCAATCGTTTCAGCTCTAATTGGGATGTTTTACTGTACCATTTTCTAGCACCTTAACGACCAACAATGAATTGACAGAATAATCAATAATTAAGGTCCAAAGGTCCTCCTCTGCTTGAAATCAAGTCAAGTGAAGACAACTCACACAGCAAACCCTTGCTATTTGTCATTGAATTAACACAACACTAATTTTAAGAAAGTTGTTTTTGCAGTCATGCTGAGTCAACCCCTATCTGTCAAACAAAAGCCTTGAAGCTACACTGGAGGACCACAAACTGCTGTTGTCGAGGGGTCCCCTCTCTCTTAGCTTGGGCCATACTGATTCCTGCGCCCTGGATGTGAAGCTGGAAGTGGCGTTACTTTATGAGCAATCACAGCAGATGCTTATTCATCGCACTGAGAGGCAACAGTGTCAGCAGCAGGTGCTTTCAGGGAGTCTGGCAGGAGGAGGTGACGCATCGCTTCGGGGAAAACGTAGAGAAGTGACGAGCACCTCAAGCCGACTACGAGTATTCCCTCACGACTACAGCAGAGCGGCAGAGCCGAGGCGGCGGCGGTGCGGCAGCGGCAGCGGCAGGGGCTTTTCCTCGTCGTCCTCCTCCTCCTCTGACTGCCCACGCATGAATGAACAGAGTGGATGACACACACACACACAGAAACCGCAACAGTACTCACCAGGGGAGGAAACAGCAGTTCTCCTCCTCCATGTAGACATTTATAGAAACTCAAAGAGCCTGTGAATGTTTGCTTGTATTAACAGTCACGACCGGGCTAGCCTACAACAATCTTCTCTCTCTTAATAACTCATTCATACGAGGCGTCTTTATTTGAGGTCAAACAGTAAATTAAACAAACATGTCATTCAGCAACAGTGCCGTTAAAAGTATCCCCGTGGCACCCCCTTACTATAAACGTGTGTTTCCGTTAAGACAAGCTGTGTGATTTAATGACTGATCAGCACAAACCCTCCGCGGCTGGGGCTACACTGACTTTTCTACGGAGCTGATAGCCCGCAGGCTCTGTCAGACATCTGGTGCAGTTAAACCGGGAGCAAGTGATACTTCACTAACATCAAACACAGAGGGTTTAATTGCCCCTTTCATTTCCTATCTTACCTCCCACACATAGCAGGGACATCTCTGATAGCGGCGTGAGCGTCCCCGGCTGTCCTCTACTGAGTGCTCCGTGATTTTGTTTGGTCAGTCCGTTGGTCTCTTGGTTACAAAAAAAAAACACAACTAAAACCGCCAAACCGTTACCCTAAATGGTACCGGAAACAAATCAGCATCATCTCAGAGACGCTCGTCTCTTCCTCTGCGGAGCTGTTGCTCTTTTGGCAGGACAAGACACACAGAAGTGGATTCCTCGCCCCCCTCTTCTTCCTCCTCTGCATTGCCTCAGCTCTCCTCCGCTGCTCCTCCTGCGCGCACAGCCATCTTGTTTCAGCAGCAGCACCCTCCGCGCGAGGACAGCTCCCCCGCGCCGCGCCGCCCTGACGTCACGCTTGATGAGTAGCAGGCAGGGAGAGGAGAGAGGGGCTCGCGGTGGGGTGAAAGGAGGAGACCGAGACGGGATCGGGCTGAATTAATAGCGTCCTGGTCGGTGTAATGCACTCAGTGATGACGGCGAGGGATTTCATTCATTGTTTTCAAAGTTACAAAGCATTTTAGAAAAGTTGTCTGGTGTAATATTCCCAGCTTTGTAAACTGCATTTATTTTGGCTATTCTATTGCACATTAATAGTATCCCTCTAATCCTCAAATTATTATAAAAAATACAGGGCATGATCTCATTGTTCTTAGTGCCAGTTATGGCCCTGATAAATTATAAAACATATCATAAAACATGTGGCACTCTGCATAAAGGACTCATTTGATATTGGCGCACATGCGTTGTAATGAATGGGCAGAACCCATAAGTGGGTTTATCTCATAATGACAATATCTCAATCTCAACTTTACACATACAGCTGTACTCATTTGAAGCCTAAAGTAAAGTTTGTCTGATGACTTGTTCACAGTATTTACACAGTATACATGCTATTAAGAGTAATATTTACTCACAATATATAGCAGTTTCTTATATTATCACATTTTCTTCAAAATAGATAGTAAGTATGGGATATATGGATAAGGAAATCACTTATGTTGCTGCTCTAAACTAATTTATTTTGCTCACTAAGACAAATTGTAATTTGCTTATTATTACTTTATGCACTGGACTTTTAAAAGACTTGCTTGCTTCATCCATTTCTATTTTAGGTTTTGTTTAGTCAACTAAAATACTGTGCGTCAAAGTATTAGCAGTTTACTTTTAATAACAGCAAGAGAGAGTGCTGCTGCAGCTGCAATACCATGCATACTTTCATCTAGAAATAATTTACAGTCGGTAATGATGGTGACTGTAATACTGGATAATAGCTTGTGACATGGTGGGTTTACATTGTCGCTTTACAGCAAGAAGGTCCTGGGACTAAAATGTGATCTGACCAGTTGTGCCTAATGATTGTTGAAATGTACAGTTACGTGGCAGGGGTCTGTATGATTAGGGCAGTAATAGGGTGGAAATGGGCATTAAACACTATTATATATATATATATATATATATATATATAGAAGTATGAACTCAAATGTACAGGTTTTAAACTGTTCTCCCATGAACATATTTAGATCAGAGACTACCAATGCAACTGATTAGCTATTACCCTGCTATAGATTGAATACTGGTGTGAGAGGAAAATGGACCTCCTGTGCAGATGAGAGCACCGTGTAGTACCAAGAACAAACGCCGAGGGGCAGCAAAAGAAAGTTATGACTGTGAGACGACTAGAAAGACTCAACGCGATGAAGTGTGTTGTTTACGCCTACGCTAGGTTCAAGATGGCTGCTGGAGACAACAGCGGCAGGCCTCCTTGCCTTAATTTCTCCGGACCGGGTCCTTTGGGAAACAGCCAGCCCAGTAACAGCGTTTTCTCCATGCCAGCATCCAACGGCGGAGCGGTTGGTGCGGCCGGGGGAGCACAGGGAGCAGCGAGGCGTCCGAACCCGCAGCTGGGGCCTGGCGGGGGAGACAGCAACGGTGTTTCGACCGGAGCTCCGCCGACTGCGCAGAACTCCCTGCAGCAGTCCGCTGCGGCAGGTGCTGCGGCAGCCGGAGCCATGGCCACCCCGGCGTCCAACATGGCACCCACCGCAGCGTCAAACGCGTCCTCGGCGGCAGCACCGACCGCCACTCCGGCAGCTGCGTCTGTACTGGTGTACCGAGAGCCAGTGTACAACTGGCAGGCGACGAAGAGCACCGTCAAGGAGAGATTTGCTTTCCTCTTCAACAACGAAGTGCTCAGTGACGTTCATTTTTTAGTGGGCAAGGGAATGGGTGTCCAGAGGATACCTGCGCACAGGTAAGATGATTAACTGCAGCATGAGCATTCAAACTGTTAGCTAGCTAACGCTGAGTCTGCAAAGCGAAAAGACGTAACCTGTCTCTTGTTTTTTGTTGTTGCTGTGTGCTGACAGGTTTGTTCTGGCGGTGGGGAGCGCAGTGTTTGATGCCATGTTCAACGGTGGGATGGCGACGACCTCAACGGAAATCGAGCTTCCTGATGTGGAACCAGCTGCCTTTCTGTCGCTGCTAAAGTGAGGAGTGTGTGGAGGGAGAGAGGGTGGCATTTAAACGGATGATTTGCATGTCCTGAAAGTGGGCGTGTGTTAGGTTTATTTTTATTTCATATGTCATATCAGCATTTGGGAAATAGCAAGAATTTGCAGCTCAAATTAAACTCAGACAATGCAACATAAAATTTCATACCAGTGCATTCATCATGATTTATAATGAAGTTAAGCACACAAATATCTAAATTGTGTGCCACAATAAAATTGCAACGCTTTGTACAACTTGTGTACTCTCCTGCAGGTTTCTCTACTCTGATGAAGTCCAGATCGGGCCTGAGACGGTGATGACCACACTATATACAGCTAAAAAGTATGCAGTGCCAGCCCTGGAGGCTCACTGTGTGGAGTTCCTCAAGAAGAACTTGAGAGCAGACAATGCTTTCATGCTGCTCACACAGGTCTGCTTCCCCCATCCTTGAATGTTGACCAGTTCTTTTGTGTGATTTGATGTGTAGGACTGACTGCCCTGCCTTTATATCTATATGCATCTGTCAATTTAGTGAAAAATTGCTGCTTCTTACAACCCCTAGTTTTGCTGCCCTAGAAGTTGATATTTTTAGTGTGCCAAAGCTGTCAGTATGATATGCAACAGAGCTGAAATTTTTAATTCACAGTTGAAGTTGGGTATCCTTATATATGTTGTTCATACTGTTGCTGATATGATAGCTGAGTTTCAATACAATATGATACCTTATATTGAGAAATATAAACATGTTTTTTGACAAAACTCTTTTTTTATTCAACAGAAGAAGCCAAAGTTCTCAAATATTACATGTCTAAACATGCACCAGCAGCTGTCCAAAACCTTAAAAATAAATGACAATAATATAATACAGTCTACAATTGGCAAAATGATGGTTTAAATCAGAAACTGTCCCATCAAAGAATAAGTAAACAAGATTACAAGTCTGACCAGACATTTGATGCCAGCTTTCGGTATTTGTCAGCTTTTGAAAGTTGATGCCACGAACATATTTTGGCTCATCCCAAAAAAGTATTAAGGTTTGAGATCCAGTCCTGCTCATAGATCTTCTTGCAATACAGTAATTACTGAATTGTCATTCTTTTAAGTGCAGTTGTGAATTCTCTAACTAGGCCGTATAGTAAAAAATGTGTTCTTAAAACTGTGGTATATTCTTTGTTTCAGGCACGGTTGTTTGATGAGCCTCAGCTTGCCAGCCTCTGTCTAGAAAACATCGATAAGAACACTGGAGATGCTCTCGCCGCTGAAGGCTTTACAGACATAGATTTGGGTAATGTCGCCTTGTGAATGCTGTCATTGGTGCCACACGTTGTGTTTCAGGATAACAGCCTAACTGACCATTGCTTTTTCATCTCTCCCTCCCTTAGATACATTGGTGGCAGTGTTGGAGAGGGATACTCTCGGGGTGAGGGAGGTGCGTTTGTTTGGTGCTGCGGTGCGTTGGGCCGAGGCCGAGGCTCACAGGCAGCAGCTGCAGCCCACACCCGAGAACAAACGCAAAGTCCTGGGCAAAGCTCTCACACTCATCCGCTTCCCTCTCATGACCATTGAGGAGTTTGCTGCAGGTGAACAGAAACACAATGAAACCAACATTGTAGCTTTACTTTAATCTCCCAAAACACACACACACACACACACACATCCTGTGCTTCAGACCCTGATCCTTGTCTTCGGGTCTTGTCATCGTGCCCTCAGGTCCAGCCCAGTCCAGTATTCTGACAGACAGGGAGGTGGTGAGTCTCTTCCTCCACTTCACAGTGAACCCAAAGCCTCGTGTAGATTTCATTGACCGGCCTCGCTGCTGCCTCCGCGGGAAGGAGTGCAGCATCACGCGTTTTGGACAGGTGGAGAGCCGTTGGGGTTACAGCGGGACAAGCGACCGCATACGGTAAGTGAGGAGCAGAGCATTTTAAAAATTTAATTACAGCCTTACTCTTTTTTTTTTCTTTTACAAAAATAGACTTTAAAGTTAGTTAGATGTCAAGGCATATTAATTCAGTGCAATCAATATTTAGTTATTATTTATGAACTAAAAATGGCCTATGATTTTTGAAGAAAATTACAGTAAAGTCAGTGAAAGTCCACTTCCAGAGTTCAGCCGTAGAATAAGAAAATTATTAAGTCTGTTTTAGTGTAGATTACATTGGCTGCATTTGCACTTTTCCCTGCTCCACTCAAACTTAAACTGAATGACACATTTTCAAAATATTTGGTCAGTCAGTCAGTAAGCCAATAAAACAGATGATGTTTACCATGCCATACTCCTACTATACCTAATGATGTAAGGCCAGGGACTTGTTAACAGGAACACAGACTTTAAGAAACCTGAAAAAACTTCTGCTGTCGTCACAGAACAGAATATTTACCTGTCAAAGTCATGGTTGACACACTGTCAGCACTGTGGTCATTAATAGACCTTTTCTAAGGCAAGCACAGTTGTAACTGATAACATAAACGATGGCTCTGTTCCAGTGAGAGCCTCAGTATTGTGCATGCTGGCTCACTGGCATGGCTTACTAAGACCGAACCGTCGCTCATGTTATTAGTTACTTCTGTGCTTTTCCTGCTATGACAAGTGAAACTGTCTGCTGTGAAAAAGGGGTTAGTTCTGTGACTAGAAAACTACGAAGGAAGACACACCACATGTTGTACGTACAGTTTTACCCAGCTCATCGTATCTTCTCCCTTCTTGATATATTCCCGTTCTGTTTTTCTTCTCAGATTCTCCGTAAACAGAAGGATATTTGTGGTTGGGTTCGGTCTCTACGGCTCTATACACGGACCCACAGACTACCAAGTTAACATACAGGTGTGGACACGAACCCTTCAGAAACTCTGTGTCCGGTTTTGCTATATGTTGTAGTCATGATGTATAACATATTTTCTCTTTCTCTCTCTCTCAATGCAGATCATTCACACAGACAGTAACACGGTGCTGGGCCAGAATGATACAGGCTTCAGCTGTGATGGCTCCGCCAACACCTTCAGAGTCATGTTCAAAGAACCAGTGGAGATATTACCCAACGTCAACTACACTGCCTGTGCTACACTGAAGGTCTGTGACGTGTTGGTCATCTGACCAGATACACATGCAGCAACAACCATTATTTTCATTATTGATGAGTCTGCTGATTTCTCAATTGTTTGGTCTATAAAATGTCAAATAAATAGTGTCCAGTCCAAAAAGCTGACTACTATAATAGATTTACTCAAATAGAAGACAAAGAACACCAGCACATCTTTACAATTGAGAAGCTTGACTTAAATAACTAATCAATTGTAAAAAAAAAAAAAAAAAAAAATGACAAAAAAAAAAAAAGAAAAAACATTTTCTATCTATCAACTTATTGTTTCAGCTCTAATTTATTTTCCCTCCTTGTGGAAATTTTAGAGTATCTAATGTGTCACTATGCAGCTCCAGCAGTGTGTTCAACCTCTCCGTCTGTGTTGCAGGGTCCAGACTCTCATTATGGGACTAAGGGAATGCGAAAGGTAACACACGAGTCATCATCCACTGGCACAAAGACGTGTTTCACCTTCTGCTACGCAGCGGGCAACAACAACGGCACTTCTGTAGAGGACGGACAGATTCCTGAGGTCATCTTCTACACATAGTCACCTCTGACATAACAACGATCTTCCATCAAATGTGACAACCTGACACCAGCGCGGGGCCACACCTCAGCAGCCGCACTGGGGACTAATCTCTCAGACATCATACTGTTCCCTCCATGTAGTGCACTACTGTTGGCCACGTGGGAGGCCAAACAGCCGTAAAGCGGCGTAGCTCACTACATGGGGCGTAGCTCGTCATTTGAGAGGCTGTCTCTCTCTCTCTCTCTCTCTCTCTCAGTGGCTTCCTTTATCCCTCTGTGTTGTAGTGATGCCAACCTCTGAAACAGACATGACTGTAACCGACTCCACAAGGGAAGGAGAGAGGGAGTGAGGAGCCGCTCAGATTATTCACAGTATTGATGTCACTGCTGTGGATTGACGGCGTAAGGCTCGACACTGAATTCTACTTAAGCTGTACAATTCCCCTTCCTGTTCTCCACAGCATTACGGCAAAGGAGAGTCGCAACTGTATGAATGTACAGTTTATCAGATTTGCCAAGACAAGTTCCTCATCACTGTTAAAACCAGCATTTCACTCAATTCCACATCAGCTGTAACTTCCATAGACTCATAGACCTCATAGGCTTTATGAACTCTTGGTGAATTTGAACCGATCTTCATATTAATCTTAACAACATGATTATGGTAAGCAATTTTTCGGGTTTCTACATACAGTACAATCTGTGATATCTTGTGTCCTTGCTTGGTAGTTGCCTATACCCATGATACCTTGCACTTCTCGGCCTTGCATATGTTCATTTGGTTGTTCTATGGATGCACACTAACTCTTCAGATATGTTTCTTTCTAGCTTTGT
The DNA here is from genome assembly GCF_043641665.1 of Enoplosus armatus. Lineage (NCBI taxonomy): Eukaryota > Metazoa > Chordata > Actinopteri > Centrarchiformes > Enoplosidae > Enoplosus > Enoplosus armatus. Next base: position 14,829,744 of record NC_092193.1, read on the forward strand.
TTTAAAAAGTGTGGGCGGAAGAGCTTTCCCTCTTGGTGCGGAAGTTAAAGGGTTGTATATTAAAGTGGCATTTATTAACATTATATATGTAACTTGAAATAACTATTGATTAAAGAGTGAGGAAAATGTATTGTGGTGCTTGTTTTTTTTGGGTGGGTGGGGTATATAATGCATGATATAAATAAGTACAGTCCTTAGAACAAAATGCCATGGGGGAGAATAAAGACAACGATACACTCATTTACAGTCTTTACAGCTTTCTTATTAGTGAAAGAGGGAAAACAGAAGAAACTTAGCAATAATAATAATCAAATGATACAATAGATAAGTCACAGGGGCCATTTGTCTGCATTTAGTACTTTTACTTTTAATACATCAGCTCCATTTGCCTGATTATAATTACACACTTTTACAGTAACATTTTCATTACAAGAAAGAGTATTTTTTTTTAAATGTGGTATTAGTACTTTTACTTACTTTAACCACCACTGTAAATAACCCCTGTAAAATGGCTAATTGTTTTCTGTCTTTGTGCTAAGCTAAGCTAACCTGCTGCTGGCTGTAGTCTTAGGCTATATTCACCACACAGATGTGAGAGTGGCATCATCTAAATCACTGCCACAAAGCCAATGAGTGTATTTCCCAAAATGTTGAACTTATAGAAATAATAGAATTTCAGGAGTCACATTTCATTGAGTTTAATGTTTTTATTAATTACATCAACTGAACAAAGGTTCAATCCAGGGAATTTGACTTCTGTAACACTTTATTGTGGTTTCCATGGTTTTATCTGGCCATGATCCATCTAAATACGCATTATTGCAGCAGTATCACAGTGCACTGTACAGTCCTGACAGATGAGGCGGGGGGGTGATGTGGAGGAAAAGAAGAAACAAGGAATACAACTGCTTTGATCCAATTGTTCCCCAAAACCCTCGCCCTAGGCACTTGGTGTACTGTAGCTGTGAAATGAAAAAAGCATTGTAGCTTCCACTAGCCTACAACAAAAGCTTTAAGCTTTGTTTCTGCTCTGGAGTCAAAGTCAAAAGAAATTGTGCGATGTATCTTTAAGCCTGTGCAAAGATTTTAAAGTGCCCATGGGGTAGGGTTTAGAGATTGATTTGGTATTTTTCGAATCCAGGGTCGGTGTTACAGTTTGTCCAAGTAGTTGTCGAGGGCAGGTATGCCCTCTTTCAGACCTTTGCGTTTCCTAATTTCAGCGACAATCTGGGAGGGTCTGCTGGCGGGGTCGCTGGGGTCTCCCTGGAGAATCTGCCAGTGGTCAAACATACACTGAGGAAAGGCCTGGCCTCCAGTGTTACTGCGCAGGTCAGCTGTGAACCCTGCAGGCAATAGATACAGATAAATAGTGGAATATTCTTCTCTGCCTGGAATAAGGAAATAAATGTCCGACCCCCTGTGACCTTGATGCTCTGTAAAATTCCCTATAAACATCCTCTAATCTTCATCTCTTTACAATCTGTATTTATTAATTTCGACATTTATAAATTAAAAACACTGATATGGGTCTTCGTGTTCAGACGCTTCAAAGATCTGATTTAATCTTTAGACCTTTCTAGCAGTCTCTCCTTCACTCAAGACTTTTCGAATCATGAAGCCCTCCCATATGAGCGCTCCTGTAAAATTACTAACCAAGACCAAATGAATAAATAAGGTGCATTATTCTAAAACTAAACACATTGGTGCATTGAAAAGAATAACATTCTGGTGAAGTTGTTGAAAATGTGGAAGATTCATACAAGATTTTTTATGAAACTACAGTGTGAGGAGTGTGAGTCAGATCCCACGATAGAAGACATCTCACAGTACTAAGTAAAACACAAACTCACCAAAGGACTCGTTGACAGGCAGGTAGGCTTTCACCACAAACATGGGAGTGCCTATCACTTGGGATTCCTCAAACACGTGACCTCGCTTCCTGTTCAGCACACCGTAGATCCCACCGACCACATGCTCCGGGCACTGCTCGGACAAGAGGAGCAGCAGTCAGACATGGAGTGTGAACTGGCTTCAGAGAGTTGTCAAACATAATACTGATGGTGAGTTAAGTGGCATGGAGACAATATAATCCCGATACGGTACAGTCATTAAAAGATCATTTGGATCATTTCTGTAAATCCGCAAAACATTTGTAGATCTATAATATTTTTACATTCAAAATGATGCCACTTTCTTTTTCTGTTGTAGTTTTTAACTTGCTTAAATAAATCCACACAAAGTCACAAACATAATCAAGTTTAGTCTATATAGATATTAATAGAGATAGATAATAAGATAATAATAGATATAAATTACGATTTCAGTCTTATTTCAAAGATTTGTTTTGGAGGAAATAGGCCTCCATACACACCTGTATCTCCACCAGGTATACCGGCTCCATGAGTCGTGGCTGAGCGGTGAGCTGGCAGGCATACAGGACCCTGCGAGCTGTGGGAATAATCTGTCCTCCACCGCGGTGGATGGCGTCTGCGTGCAGTGTCACGTCATGAATGTCAAAGCGAATTGAGCGCATATTCTCCTCACATAGAGCACCCTGCAGGATGAAGCACAACATCACAGATGCATGTCAAAAAATGTGACTACACAGAGTTACTAATTTAAAATGTGCTTGCAGTTGCAGTTGAATGCTGCCCACCTCTTTAGTCGCCCACTGGAAACCAGCCACCACACTGTCCTTGATCTCGTTGAGGTACTGAACCCCCTTTGTCATGTCTATCAGCAGGTTGGCCCCGGTTCCATCTGGACCGAAGCACCAGATCTTCCTGGCTTCTCCCGCCTCCCACTCGTACTTGTCGGCGAGGTAACGGGCACGAGACTTGAGCTCCTGCCGAGCGGTGACCTCCCCCTTCTCGATGTCTTCAGCCAGGCCGTCGGGGAAAGGACGGGACTTCATGAAGAGACGATTGTGCTTGTTGGGGGACTTGGACAGACACATCTGGTCTGACTCTTCCATCACTGTCTCTCTGTAAGACACGACTGGGTCTGATTTCTGGATAGGGATGAAGGAAAAGATTGAGAGTATGGGTGGTGATGCAACAATGTGAGGATGCGCATATGCTGTATTTAATCTCTTAAAATCATTTTAACTTTAAGTGTCTGTGAAAGGATAATTCTGCTTATTTTCAACTTGGACAAGCTTGAGATGGAAAACTGTGTTCAGATGTAACTTATTATACACACTCACACACCTTTACATTCCTGAAGCTCTTAAGTTTAATATTTTAAACACTCTCAGTCTAAGATGAAACCAATTCTATCAAGTCTCACCTCATACCAAATCTCTATAAATGATTGTCTTTTCTAAATTGTGTAGTCGTGATAATTAAGCCTTTTTTAAATGAAGCAGTGTGTTTAAATTAGAGGGGAGGGAGCCACCACCTTTGTTGTGTTCAGTCTGTACATATTTTTTCTTTAACTTCCAACAAACATTTAGAAGCTTGATGTGTTTTTTGCTTTTGTCTCCTGTAAAGAGCAGAGACTTGTCGGACACCTAGCCACCTTATATAAAATTCTATTTTTGCTTCTGTTGCTTTTCTCCTTTGTTGTCCCTGCCACACCTTCAGTGGAATGCAGGCGTGGTCCTCCTCCAAGTCCTTCAGGCAGATCTCTAGGTGCAGCTCTCCCGCTCCAGCGATGATGTGCTCCCCGGACTCCTCGATGATGCACTGCACCATGGGGTCGGACTTGGCCAGACGCTTCAGTCCCTCCACCAGCTTGGGCAGGTCAGCGGGGTTCTTGGCCTCCACAGCAACTCTGACCACAGGGCTCACACTGAACTTCATCACCCTCATGTTGTGGGACTGTGGACAGAGCCAGAGACACCAAGCTAAAAGACTTTTTGTGTTGTTGCAACAGGAAGAATTATGCAAACAGCAAGCGATAACTCAGTATAAATAACTGTGTGGTGCATCAGTATTTGAACTACAGTATATATCCATACAGGAGAAAAAAGCAATACACTACTTGTTCATAGGTGGTAATGGTCCCTGTCTTAACCAGGTACTGGTCTACTCCAACAAGACCCACGATGTTGCCACATGGCACATCTTCAATAGGCTCCACATACCGGCCCATCATCAGAATGGTCCTGGATGGAGGGGAAGACGGACAAAGTTGCCAACAAATGCATGAAAACATAAGTGTAAGAAAAGTATGAATTTTGAACTCATGTTCTTTGTTCTCCCATCTCAGGCCTCTGTGTAGTGGTTTGTACATCGACATGCTCACCTCTGGATGGGTTTGATATAAAGGTCCTCCTTCTTGCCAGGGCTGAAGTTTGGCCCCATGATGCGCACCTTCAGGCCAGTGGACACACAGCCAGAGAACACACGGCCAAAGGCATAGAAACGACCCTTGTCGCTGGTTGGGACCATCTTGGAAATGTACATCATCAGAGGAGCCTTAGGATCGCAGTTCTTAATACCTGAGAAGACAGCAGAGACGGTAAGCCCTGAATATAGTACAGCCAAAATAAAGCTTATAAATCAGGCATTTATTATAAGAAACCACATCATGAAAATGCTCCATATCGAGCATGATGTCTCCAGAGGGTGTAGGTGGTGTGACAATGTTGCACTGACCCATGGCGGCATCGTCGTCTCCTGGCCCTTCATAAAGCAGCTCACAGCGGTACTTCTGTGCAGTGACGGGGGAGGGCAGGTGGATGGTGATCATCTGCAGCAGGGCCTCTCCGGCAGGCAGCCAGCGACGCATCACAGCCTTCAGCAGGGGCTTCCCCTCTTTCTCCTTGTCCTCTGAGTCTAGTTTGACATCCAGCTTCTCAATTAGTTTGGCTGTCTCGTCCTTCTTGAAATTCATGATGGCATCAAACACCTAGTAGGACAGCGAGAGAGGGAAAAAAGAAGGCGTCAAACTCGAGCCAAAAGGCATCTCCTTAAAGTCACCCATAACTTTTTTTTTGTGTACAATTTTATGTGATCTCTCAAATTATTCTGATGGCATATGTTTTTGTTTGCAGAGAAATTAGACAATAAAAAATGCGAAAATGGGTGCACTCTATGTGTTGCTTTCAGCCCACTCATCTTAGTGTCCTCCAGGTTGGATGCAATTGCTGTCTACCACAACGTGTTTTTGGTGCTACCACTAGGAGGTGCCAAGGTCAGAAATGTTCAAATCCTACATGCAGGCGCTTTACATTTTTAACAATACAGAGACATGTGATGGTCATCAGAAATATTAAGCCCCGACTTAGTTAACATATAAATTGTAGGTTTATGTCACTTTTTTATCTCCATTCACCTTAAAGATGGGGTCCAAAACGAGCTGGCAGAAGGTGCGGGGAAGTTTCTGGCCATCAGGACTGGTGGCAGTCTTACTGAACTTGCCGGCATTTGGGTCAAAATATCTGTGCATATAAATGATCACATTTCATCATGACACTCAAATGATTGACATCTACCTCATAATCCTGTCTTAATTGTGCAATATATGGCAGTTAAAATTTCTGAAAACTTATTGGTATGTGTAAGATTATTTTAAAGAGGTACTTAACACCGGCTGAAAATCTTGTTTTTGCCAACCCCCGGCTGTTTTGCTGCAGTGATGTAGAAGTGTTTTGCACGGTGTGGTCGGTACACAGTGACATCACTGTTGGGTGTGGTTACAGGTGCAACAGACTGGCCACACCCAGCAGTGATACTGGGTGTGGAAACATTCAACAGTGAAACACTGCTTTTCAGTCTTGTGTTAAGTTACTCTTTTACAATATGTGAAGCGTAACACCGGTAACACAAGCCTAGTCTACACATGCCATCATGTTTACCTTTCTCCCCACAGTTTCTTCATCATGTCCTCCACTTTCTTACACCTCTCTGCTGTTCCCAGCTGAGCTTCTCCTTTGGTGAACTTAGCCACATACATCTCAGCAAACTGCTTCAAGGTGAAAGCCCAGCCATGGAGGCCAGAGCCAAACCCGACTGTGCCGATAACAGGGTCAATCTGAGGGGCAAAAAAAGTATATTATTGTTTGAACTTGCAGCTGTAGTAAATGTATAGCAACATTTTCCAGCCATTTTAGCATATCTTTGTGTCTGAGTTGTGTTTGAGCATCTGCCTCACCATGATGTTCCCCATGGGTCCCCCCTCATCCTCTCCATAGGTGGAGATAATGACGTTGACGTTCTCCACGATACGCTGAAAGGTCTGGAAGAGCTCATCTGTCTCCAGCTGCAGCTCAAGTAGGGCCCGGTCCATCTTGTTCATCATCAGAACCGGCTTGATGCGCTCAGCGATGGCCTGCCGCAGTACGGTCTCTGTCTGCACACACACACCTGTCAGAGGAAACAAACAGGTGAGCCTGGGTGAATAGTGAGAGTGCGTGTATGTGTGTGCAGGATGGGGAGGCAAGTGTGTCAGCCATTTTGTAATTACCTGAGACACAGTCCACCACCACCAGGGCCCCGTCAGTTACCCTGAGGGCAGCAGTGACCTCAGAGGAGAAGTCAACGTGACCTGGAGAATCAATCAGGTTGATGAGGAAGCCGTTTCCGTCTTTACTCTGCTTGATAAACGCCAGGTCGTTTTCTCCAAGCTCATAGTACATAGAGATGGCTCTGAATAACGGAGAGGCAACAGGAAAAGGCTGAAGACATGTTCACTGTTCACCTGTCTCTACCACTTGAGCATTTAAATAAATGTTAGGTAAAGGATGGATTAAATAAAGTTTAATTGAATTAGTTCAACTGAATGAATTTCTAAACTGAGTCATTACAATGATGAGTCAGATGGTCCTTTTACTTCAATGGTGCAGACATGGTGGGTGGAGACTTTCCAATTCAAAAGCTACAAAGTGGCTTGACTGGAATGATTAGAAAATATTTAGTGCTGTCAATCAATGTCAGTGTTGGTGCATTTCCTGGAATCAGACAGAAACATTCTGAGTGGAGTTTTGAAAATACAGCAGTAAACGCTGCAATCGACAGATTGAAAGACAGGTGCATTTGAGATTTAAAGGCCCTTAACCTCCAATTGATTAGTATATGTCTTCTCCCAAATTTTGTTGCTGATTTCAGAGAAACAGTCAAGAAGTTTTCACAACCTTTAATAGGCTGCACAAAACACACAGAGCTGTGTCTACACCCACTTCTCTGAGCCACATACGTTGATTTGATGGTGATGCAGCGCTCCTGCTCGTCTTTGCGTGTGTCTGTGAAGCGGGTCTCTCCGGCACGGGATGAAGCAATGATCCCTGCCTTGGACACCAGCGAGTCAGTCAGAGTGGACTTCCCATGATCCACATGGGCAATCACAGACATGTTCCTGATGTTGGACTTCTTGTCCATGATGGCACGGATCTGATCCACAGTGAAGTTCACCTGGTGGTGGGGTTGAGTGACGGGGGGGTTACATTCATCCATTTACAACCAGCAGAGGCTCATTTTATTTGTCATATGCGTGTATTTATTTATGTCCACTACCAGATCTCCTTCCAAGTAGAGTTATAAAAAGAAAGACATGTTGGAAACTGAATCCATCAGCCTGATTAGGAGGAAGGAGTGAGGGCACAGCATAAAGACTTTACCTTCTGGTTTCTAACCAAGCAGCAGATCAGGAATTACTGAGTCACCACTCATGCTGCAGGCTGAATGGGCTGGCTATATCATCCCAAAATCACGAGGTAACATGTATTTCACTTCATACCTTAAATTCCCCTTATAAATACTAAAACTCCAATAACAAGCACTCAGTCTGCCCTTACTTTAATGTTTATGGGGTTATAACCACTTAGTTTAAGACATAATTCATGGGACAAATAAGACACAAGTGAGGCCAAAAATTAATTTCATTCAGTTTGTCCCATAGTATGGAAATACAGCCATTTTCACTGTAGGCATAAATTCAGTATCATGAATTTACACAAGGATCCAGCATCATTTAACACAATTTCGTGTTAAATGCATCCAGCTCACATAGTAGTTATAGAAATATCACATTTGGGATGTCCAGACATTCACTGGGACAATCAAAGGCTCTTATATCATAATAATTCATTATAAGCCAAATGCAAGAGCGCAGGGTTGTGACGCAATCTCTTGTAATCTCATGTAAATCTACAAGTTATTAATAACAGGTTTCACAACATCTGTATGAGACATGTCAGGACCATGTGCTTTATGTAACACAGTGTATCAACAAGATATTTCTTCCGTCATGCGACAGCAGCAGCTTGATATTAAAGGCTTTGCTGTGAACGTCACACCGAGGCAGAACGGGCCGTGCAGTAAAGGCCACAGCCCTGCAGCTTTATCAGCTGGCTGCTGCGTATGTTGTAACGGATCACATAAGCAGAGCCTTTATCTGATCATTTAACACCACCATGCATCGGCATCAATTCCACAAACACCTGACAGGCTCCGTTGCAGTGAAACTATTATGACTATAGGCTACATGAAGGTTATTCGGTGGAGTGGCTGACAGCGCTGCTACAAACAGATTAAATACACAATCACCTGAACAGTGTCGACTCACCATTTTGTCTGCCGATCGTTGGTCTCTCTGTGTGACGGTTTATTGCTGTAAACACTGCCTCTGAGGACAGGCAGTCCCGGTAGTGACAGGAGAAACGCTACTGTGCTGCTGCTGCTGCTGCTGCTGCGGCTGTCGTGTAAGTGTTGCAGGGCGGAGGCTGCAGCAGCAGGGGGCGCTGCTGCTCATGGTATCATATTATGGATGTGTCCCCACTGCTGTGCTGCATTAAGTCTCTGCTGCTGCCGGGTGCGTCTATATGGAGGATATTTTTGGTCATATTTCTAATTAAAAGTCCAAATAGAAAATGAAAAGAGAATTAAGACTTTCACTCGCCTTTATACTTGTGTATACAGTGAAGTTGATACATGACCATTTTCCCTTGTTGCTGTGTACTCGGGTTTAATTCAATTCTTGATCATGATGATGCTCAGATGACAACAAAAGGTGCAAGCTTTTCTAAATCAGAAGGAGGGTTATATATTAAGATACTGAAATATGGCATAGTGGAAACGGTTAAACAACCCTCTCTGTGGTTCCTTCCTCCTGTTTGACTTCAGGTGAGTAGCAGCACAACACTGAACTACGGCTGTTAGCTGTGGTTGTTTCATCTTTCCACAGAAGGCTGATTATGTTAAATTAGTGATCCAATGCTGCAGACTGCACAGTGTCACCAAGTCACCAAGGCAGGTGATACAAGCATCAAACATTAAACCTGTTAAATTACATTAAGCTTTTGCATTTTAAATTTCACTTTTTTCCATTGACACTTCACATAGGTTCTTCCCTTCCTCCTCCCCTTGCTCTTTCGCTACCTCTTCCCCCCAAAGCCCTCCCCCTAGCTCCCCCACCCCAGGATTAGAAGAGGAACACTGGAGCTGTGTGCCGTCAGATCATCCTACCAAGATCACCCTAAGAAAGCTGCAGAAGGTGAGCTCCTCTAACCAACCCCAGGCACCCAGCGAGCCTTTGAAAACCTATTATGCCCTCCCAGTGAAACTCCTCTGTGCAGAGAAAGAAAAGGATGGCGACACCATGTCAAGGAGGTTCACATGTCTGTCGACGCCCACCCTAGACCAAAAAGAGTCTGCAGTGACAAGGACCTCATCAGGGGTCCACACTGGGGGAAAAGGGGTAGAAATAATTGTAGTGGTTAAGGTTGTAATTGTAGGAAAGGAGAGAAGAGAGAAGGAGAGGTGAGGAGAGGAGGGGAGTAGCGGAGGTGGAGGCAACAAGAAGTGAAATCTTCTCATATCAAAAGGTATGTATTTCATTTACTGATGAATTATACCTCCGTTTACCTGATGTGTAAAGATTTTACCGACAACCCTCCTTAACTTCCATCTGTCTTTTACAGTGAGGAGACGAGAGGAGGAAGGGAGGTGGAGATGAGAGGAGAGAAGAGGAGGAGGGGAGGTGGAGGCAACAGGATGTGAGAATCTTCTCATGTTCATGGTATGTATTTCATGTTACTTTTACATTTCATTTACTGATGAATTATAACTCAGTTTACCTGATATGTAAAGTTTTTACCGACAACTGTCCTTAACTTACATTTGTCTTTTACAGTGAGGAGAGCGGAGAGGAGGTGGAGATAGGGAGGGGAGAGAAGAGGAGGTGGAGAGGAGAGGAGGTGGGGCGGCAACAGGAAGTGAGAATCTTCTCATATTAAAAAGGTATGTATTTCATGTTATTACTAATGAATTATACCTCCATTTACCTAGTGTGTAAAGTTTTTACCGACAACCCTCCTTAACTTCCATTTATCTTTTACAGTGAGGAGAGGAGAGAGGAGAGGAGGGAGGAGGTGGGAGCGCAACAGGAAGTTACTCAAATGGAAAAGGTAAATATCAGTTAATTTAATATCATCGCAATTTGTGTGTTGATGTAGTGATGGATAAACCTGATTTCAGATGTTTTTAACTCTAATCCTCCTTGTTTTCTGTTTGTCTTTTAGAGGAGAGGAGAGAATTCACCTTTATTCTTTTAAGATTTTAACTGTTATTTCCTGTTGTTTGCATTGGTTTTTTAGAGAGAAGAAGAGAGGAAACAATTCAAGAAGAGATGTGAAGAGACGAGACAATACAAGGAGGAGCAGTAGAGAGAGGAGGGGAGGTGGAGAGGAGAAAATGAAACAAGAACTAAAGAATCAAGAATAAAAGAGGGGAGTAGGGGCTGGGTAAGTATCAATTATTTTTTGTTAGTATCTGTTCACCTGATTTCCCTTTGTCTTCCATTTATTTTTCAGAGGAGGTGGAGGGCAATAGGAAGTGTTAACTCGTGTAAAAGGTAAATATCAGATTATTTAATGTTTCAGAATGATACAATAATCTGCTGACCTTCATTCTCAAGATTGTAGCTGTTATATCTGTTTTTTGGAGAAAGAAGAGGAAACAATTCAAGAATAGATGTGAAGAGACGAGAAAATACAAGAACAGAGGAGAATGAAACGAGGACCAACAATAAAAGAGAAGAGGAGGTGGTGGTGGTGGTGGTGGTGGTGGGGGGTAATATGAGGCACCAACTCATGCAAAAGGTAAATATCAATTTATTTAATGTTATCACAATTCATGTGGTAAATTAAATGATCTGTTCACCTGATTTCTGATGTCTCTAAAAAATGTAAAGATAACCAAACCAAACATTCATCCAAGCATATACGTAATAAAGACTTTTACAGCTGACCAAAATTTGGAGAATCCTGAACTAAAACTTTAAAAGTGAAACACCCACCCAAATGGTGCAAAAGTATTTTAAATAAAAAGTAAAAACAAGAGGAAATGTCTCAGTTTGGTTTTACGGTTTATGTTTTACCTCATGGTTTATCTTTGCAGTTGATAGTGTGTTGGAAAAAAAGGCTCTGTATTTTCATATTGTTATACCATTTTGGGACTTTTAAACAATGCACAAGGGGTGCCACCCATTTGCAAGTTTCTGCTTCAGTTAAATGATTGTTTGACTTGGGGTAAATTATGTCACCCCTACAGTAAAGCCCTTCAGAACCTTTGGGTAGTTAACACTTTTGAACAAGGGGGGATCAGACTTTGTATTATTCACACCACCTGCTTTCTCAGTATTTCTACAGTCAGAAGGCAATATAAAAAAGACATTAAAAACTATATTGGCATATTTTAGAGGTCTTCTGGTTGGACACGTCTGTTCTATCTTGAATAGAAAGATGCCAGAACACAATGGAGTACAAAATACCTCCAGAAACCAGCTGGCAGGCAAGCAGTGGTGTTGCCCTAAATGTTCCCTCTGTCATCTGTTAATGGAGACAAAGTTCAGGAGTAATGGTGGCTATTGGACTGTAACCTCTCTCAGCGCCATCATTTGAAACTGAAAAAAAGACACTGCAATACTTTTGGCTGGTCTTTGAACGCAACACTAAAGAAATGTGGGAGCATTCACAGCAGAACCAGGTCTCATGGTGCTGACAGTCTCATACAATAGAGTCCTCATCTGGTACACTGGGGTTTGGTCAATTTTAAAAAGGCACACTACACAACAATATTTTAACTTCACAACTGGAAGCTTGAGAAACAATAGTATTGAGAGCAATGTGCTGTTTGTCCTGGTGAGTCTTTAGATTCTTACCATCAAGTTTTAAATACCCTCAGAGAAAACACTCCAACCTGTCTGTTTCCTCAGAGCCCTCCATCTGTGAAACAAGAAGCAGCTTTCCAACTCAGTAAACTGAGAGCCACAACAGAAAATAGAAACTGACGAGACAACTTCTACTGAGTAAATCTCATGAAATAAGTCACCTTCCAAAACACCGGCAACAATGTACAAAATACAAAAAACAAGTCCAACAACAACTTTGACAAAAGTAGATTTCAAATATACTGAACATGCAATTAGATAACTCTTCATGTTTTAAGTGATGATGAAATCATCAAGGTGCTGTTGCTTTACCAAATGGAACAGGATGCAACATAATGAAAAATTGTTTAGTTTGAGTTAGAGTTTAGAGTCTGCATAGTATAGACAATATTTGATGTACCCTTCATTTTATTTGAATTTACTGTCAAATAAACAAACTGCCCAGTCTCTGGCAGATGTGTATAAATCTAGTAAGCCTACACTTACCTGTCTCTCAAATACATGTATACACTACACAAGGGACAAGGGTGGACGAACCTGGCATCTCTATCTGAGAGAGATGGCTTAGTCTGGTTTGTAAAGGAGTGCTTTTAGCAGGGTTTGACTTGTTAGTGTTGGGTGTAAACTTAATACCACTGGGGTAAAAAACTTGACCAGAGCCCTGCTCATCCCCAGCGGACTTACTTCTCTGGGCTGTTGTTGTCCAGTGTGTCTGGTCCCCCTTCTGGCTGCTGTGAAGACTTCGTCCAACTGAGCTGCTTCCTCTGCAGTATGAGGGCCATGTTCACGGATCCAAACCTCAAGTTCAAGATGCACCAGCCACAGGAACTGTTGAAGAATCATCCCAGACATCTTTCACTGTGGACTTTTCTGGTTTGACCCACTTGGAAAACAAGTCTTTTAGGCAAACATACAGCTCACCTGGGGTCTCTCCTTGAAGAATGTCCATGGACAAAAATCTTCAGCGGTAGGTATCTGCCATGATTTCATATTTTGCCAATATTGCCACGTTCACTTGCCGGCTGCCATGGCCCCCTGGTCAGCTGATGTGCTTGGTCATGCTTTTCTCACCTCAAGTCATTCTCAACTCCTCACTGTGCTGCAGGCCCCAGCTTCTTGACACCACTTGTTAAGATGACCGTGTAGCAGTTGGACTTAAACAGCAGGAGACTTGAGGCAGAGGTTGGGTGCTGCAGACCAATCAGATTAACAACAGTCATACCTCTCCAAATAAAATGTGTGAACCACAGGTGGCATGTGATCCTGACAGCAGTCAGGCTCGCTTGAAGCCTTATATAGCCTGCCACTGGCCACGCCCTCGACCCCTACCACAGTAAAGGGGAATCTGCACTTGACACCCTGACATCAAAACTCCACAAAACACAACAAATACATCAAAATACATCTATACTACACTACTGTCAAATAATATGCATAATTGTATGTTATGTTACATGTTACAATAAAATCATAGAAACCTGAACAGCAGATAAAACACCCCAACAAAGATTACAATATGGTATCTCCCGGAACCTTTAACTTGGTGCTCAGATACCCTGAGGACTCTTTTAGCCTGAACACCCTGAACATCATACACAACAGAGGTAAGTGACCTGAACATCACATCTTGTGTTATTGTACAATGAAGCAACAGTTGACACTACATGAGCACATTATGTTGCGGTAACCAAACTAGTCAAACTAAGCCTTCAATCAGTTCCAGCTGAGGGGCAGCTACAATATCTACCAAACACACATAATCAATACATGCAACAATTTCAATAAAAACATTCAACCTTTCAGCTTGTGCCTTATTTCTTTTACCCATACTGTCTACAAATGATGCTACAAAACGAAGAGGACCTTTACACATTACCATGTCCTGAAATATGTTGTCAGTCTACACCGTATGAATCGAGGGCAAAGTGGCAAATCTTTAATGTCAGAGATATTCACCTACACTCTTTGTGTTAACGACAGTTTACCAGGTGAAATAAGTCAAAGGTCTACTACTTGGAGCACCAGCATTGCAGTTGGGTCTGTCATTGCCTTTTAATAAAGAGGATTAGTGGCTCAGATGTGGGCCCTCTGTGGACAAAGCAGTGGCTGTACTGTGTCCGGATGTTGTAGCTGTCCTCCACCAGCTGATGGCAGAGCAGGACAATCTGAGAATCTGAAATGGGACATGCGTGTAAAATGGGTGTTATATCTGTGCTTTTGTGAATGTGTTCATATAAAAATGCACACATGTGTGCGTGTGTGTACATGACATGGGAAACAGACATTTACGTTGCCAAAGCAAGTGTGTTAATGCTCATTTTACCCCAGTGGACTCAGAAATGAAAAATACATGCTTCACAGATGCACCTTAACAAGCACATAATGGACCCTCATGAGAGCAGGTGTGTACCTCACACAATGGTTCATTGTAGTGGAAGAACCCCCTTTTTTATTTTTTATTTTTTACAACAATAGACAAGACTTGATTAAACCTAGGGGATATATTCACAAAAAATGTGAATAACTTACTTTTGAATGGGTTTATCTCCTTCAACTGTTGAGAAATGTTCAATTATCCAGATGCCCTTCAGTTGTTTTCTAGAAGGCAAGTGGTTATATTGTCCTGATGAATTTAAGACGAAGATAAAACGACAAAGCAAGCTGTGCTGGAGGAGGATATATGCTACTCATAACAAATATGCAATTAATACTCACATATAACTGAACTATGAAGCATTTTTAACCATGAAAAACACATTTGTTATAAACCTATAAGGTATGTCTTGTTAGAAAGTGGTAGTGTCTTTTTGTGTGTCCAAATCTCAGCTAGAATACGCAAACTAAATAAAAATTTAGAAGGAAAAAAATCAAAGGCTATAAAAAGTTTATTATAGTCTCTGCAGCCTTTATTAATGCAAGGGAGGTAGGATATTAAAGTTTCTGGTGAGAGCCAAAATCCAATAATTTCTGTGGCCAATACAACCAATACTAATATAATTTCATTGCAGTATCGCTGTGCACTGTGTTGTATGACCTACTACAACAGTGATGCTTAGTACAAATGCAGTCTGTTTCCAGGTGTCTGCAGTCACTCCAGGAGATTAGCACAGATTACTCCACCTCAAAAATAGTGCCTGTTTTGTGGCATAACACTGCCAAACATTATTTCCTGACATATAATGATAATACTAATAACATATTTAATGCCGGCGATATATTTTGCACCCCTTCTCTGGGGAATGCTGCAGAAACTGAAATTTAGACTTAAAATGAGTAATAGGGTCACTGGGTCAAGCTCTTTAAGGAAATATGAGAGCTAACCAAGTGATTGAGAAAAATCCCAATACGCAAGTCTCGCAGCCAAGAAACCACTTGTGTGACACTTGTAGCAAGCAGGTTATGGAGAAACTTCTGGAGGAGGGAGGCCGTTATCTCACGTTTATGATGTCAAAGAACGATGGGCAATGAAAACAGGTGCTGAGCTGCTACCATATTGTCTTGCCGTGTGTTTAATCTTCATTTCTTGAAGCTCAATTTAGGGTTTTACCAGATTAAGAAGCGCTCCAAACCTGAGCAACCAACTTCACTCCACACAACACAGAATTGCTTTCATTTCTCTTCCTTGTGACACACTGGGAATTTCCCACAAGCTGCAGGTATTGAATCATTTTGTGCACATGAGAGTTATCAATGAGCTCCAGATAAGAGCGATCCAACATGCGTTTCATGGCTGGTGGAGTGATAACGCTGTACGCTTCTCATCTGTCCTATCTGAAACACGGGCGTTCCTGGGTTCACTTCAGAAGCTGTAACCCACCAAGTCTCTCTTCTCTCTTCTCAAGTATTTTCAACATGCCTTTTCAATTTCGTACATCCTTGTCAAGGATATGAGACTGTGAACTGTGAACCAATTTTAGGTGGGCTTGAGTTGCACTCATACGTATATGTGCAGGTGTAATAGTCATAAGGAGAATTCAGCAGCTTGACTGTGATGTCATGGTACATTTCATGTTATTTGGTGAATCGCTTCTAGGAATGTTAGGAGTGTATATACATCCTTTCCCTTAATCCTAAACATACCCATGAGTGGATCTGATGTGCATCCAAATGGACACGATGATGTGGATTTACACTTTTCAAAGATGCTACATCAACAAACACTCATGCCAGTGACTGTCACAGCTGCATCAGTTGAGTCTTTTTTTAGGAGCATCGCAAAGTGTCTTTTCTTATCATTGGAAGTCCTCTTAAATTAAAGTTCCTCGCAAGAGATATTCAGAAAGCTGCTGAGAACAACTTTTACGAAGGCCATTACATTAAATTGAAGTCATTACACAGTTAAATTACATTACATCTCAATAACTTACATTACATTAAAGACATTAGATTACATTAAAGTAAACTGCATTACATTATTAGAAACTATTGATGAGATTACATTATGTTAAAGCCATTAAAATTAAGATTGCATTACAAAATTAAGGACATTAAATAAAAAATATGTATGTCACAAAAGTAATTCCATAATAAGAGCAATCATATCACATTCAAACATTTGATCACAAAAATAATTAAAAAAAAATAATTATTGTAATTAAATTATAAAAGTAATCTGATTACAAGAGTCAACAGGTTACATTCAAAAATTTGATTAGTTTAGAATAATTAGAATAAAAAACAAAAAACTTTTTTAACCACAAAAGTAATCTGATCTGATATCCCTCATCAAGGTTCCACTTTGCTCTTTGTGCTGCGTTATTATAATCATCAATTAATTTTTCACCTTCTGTCTCTGAATTATGGTGTGATGCTAATTCATGTTGTATGCCAGACTCATACAGTCTCTGACCAGGTTGAAGGAGCCGAAAGCCAGTCAATACCAGCTTGGTGTGGGTTAATGTAAATGTGTATGTGTTGTTGTTCCTCCGAGGCCTGATGGACTTAAACTCATCTCTGATGTGATCCAGGAGAAGCTTGGTATCACCTGGGTGTGCTGATGGGGGTCAACGTTGCCAACGAGGTTGCTGATGAGAGGTTTTGTGAGACTCTGATCACTGTGTTGCATGTTTTTGTTTTTTTATTTCTTGCCTTCACGCATGCCTTATTAAAGGTGAGTTTCAATTACAAAACAAAAGTGGGATTCATGCCTGTTGACGTCTTACATTTGAACTATTATGATATCATATGCAATAACACAGCAATTATCTGTGCTCAGCTACAACCTATTCTTGGTATCCAGAGATGTACTTAAACATGTCCTGGTTAGATAATATCTGCATGTACTTTGAAACTCTCTAATCTGAAGATAGTGCAACAATAAAGATAGCAGAGCTCCGCTGCCATGCAATTAGACTTATTACAGTACTGATAATACTGTGCTCTCTGTCATAGATCAGTGGAATTTGATGCAACAAATAAAACTAAAGAGGCGAGTGCTTGAAAGACTGAGGGATAGTGATCAGATAGGGTTTGTACAGGGGCCACACTGTAGGAATTATTTTACTTTTATAAAATAGCAATGAATCCATCAGACCAAGTCAGTGAATCCATAACTCACACTGGTTCCACAAGAATTCATTTAAGTAACCTTTTCCTGACATGTTATATCCTTATATGTGAGGATTTTTGAAGTTGAGAAATTCTTGAATTATATTTCTATTCTGTAAAGCCCCTGTGAACTGTAAAATGAATTTCAAATCAAACCCTTCAGAGCTATCTTCAGAGAGTTTGATGTATTCATATTGTGCGACATGCCTGACACATAATCATAAAAGATGAGAAACAAATGGGTCCTTCCCATCTGAACAGTTTCTTCAGAAAATGACTCTCTGGTGTCTCAGCTGTGTGCTCTGAATCCTGGGAATGAGTCTCCTTTTCTTTCTTCCCTCACATTCATGTCCCTCGCCACTTTGAAACTTGTGAACGGTTTAATAAAAGCGACATCCCAGAGAAAAGAAACTAAAAAGAAATGAAAGAAAAATCAAAAGAAAACATATCACATCTCTGTCTACTTTGAACTGTCTGATGAAGTTAAAAATATCAAAAGAAATCATCTGAAGAGAAACGAAAATGGCTTTCAATTATTTGAGCCAGGTGTATGCATGAGGTGTAACAATACTTTGAAGTCAAGGCAGCGATGGAAAGATTGTGTTGATGATATTCATTGTGGAAACTAGAAGACAAACTGGTGATATTACTTTTTCTGTACTGACGAGGAGTTCAACAGCTCTGCCATTGAAGGAATCTCTTCCCCACTGTGATAATAGTTAGATACGTCTTTGCAAGTGTGCATGTTCCTCTTGTGTAACTGCTCTTCTATTACGTAATTTCTTTGCTTTATGGTGTGTACGCTTAGAAATAACACGAAACAGATGCACCTAATTATAGCAATAAAGATAAGAAACGGTGAGGCGGGGTCAGGTCGTTCTGCTATAGAAAAGCAAAAAGATTTTGTCATTGTTCGACTTTGGTAACAGATGGAAAGCACAGCAGCAGCAGCAGCGAGTGTCTTATTGATAGACACAAAGCTGAAGAAAAGTTTCCAAAAAAGTCCACTTTGACCAATTTTGACAACATCAAAAGTTTGCAGTTGCAGTCAGTTGAACCACAAAGCATTCTTCCTGTATTTTATTCTTAGAGGTCTGAAAGGGTGAAAATATTCACAAGGAAAACAGCAAAGAATAGATAAAAGTAATTCTTAGACTAACGACATGAGGAATAGCACTAGCAAGCAGTTCTGTGAGGCTGTACTTAGGCACAGCATTTTGTTTTTATTTCTTTTTCTATTTAGTTAACTGCTAATGTCAACATGCCAACATGCTCACAATGACAATGCCAACATAATTTTTTTGGTATAAAGTTAAAAGCGTGACTCTTTCCACCTTCTGTCTTTGAAAGCAATAAAAAAAGGAGTTCTAAATTAACCCTTTACAACAAAAAATTAATGTGAAACCACGCAGGGACTCAGTCCTGACTTGTCTTGATGACATCAAAGGTCACTCCGGGCTACCTGGGAGCAACTTTGAGTAATTAATCCATCAGTGAGTTTTCCTTTTGTGCTGATTGGCTCTCAGCTGTCTGCTAAACACTGGATTGGACGGTGATCAGCTGGGTTTGGGGAATACAGTTGTGTGATATGGCATTTCAACTTTGTCCCTTGCTTCAGACTCAGACATTCCTCCCACAGAGAGGAACACATTGATCTGATTGTGTGCTTGATTCAGTTTCAGTGTAATTTCACCAGCTGCTGCATTAATGTTGGAATAATGTCGCTGACTGCAGACAAGGTGAGACACATTTACTATTTCACTGGGTGCAGCTATTGGGTTGTGTTTTAAAGAGAATGATTCAGACTGATTGTGCTGAAAAATAACAGTTTTAAAGAAAGGGGACGTGTGTTGATTTAAGGGGTCTTTGTCAAAGGCAAGTGTGGGATTGATCAACCTGAGTTTGCAACACCCCGACTGAAGATATTAATCATATTCATCAAAAACAAGCAGCTTTTCCTCTGAGAAAACAGGGAACACCTCAACTTAAAACCAGTGGTGGAATGTAACTAAGTATTTTTATCAAGTATTTAGGTGGGCTTGAGTATCAAGTAGCATTTTGGGCTACTTTCAACTTCTATCATAATTAAATATTGTACTTTACTTCACTCCATTTATCTGATAACTATGATTACCTTTCAGATTAAGATTTCATATGATAAACGTGATCAGTTTATGAAATACGATGCACTGTCAAAGATTAAAACAGATGTTCCCAACATTTTTGGTTGTGACTTCTAATGAAAAACAGTGTCTAGTTGTGGCTCCTTCATCATGTTTCAGATGAGTCGTTGATGAGACTTAATGAGAGACATTTCCCCTCTAAACTTCTCACATGGTTTCATTTAAATACGTATTTGAGGCACAAAGAGGTAAAATGATCCAAGAAATCAGAGAAAAGTGCAAAAACATAAATATACATTTGTGTATCAGAATTTAGCAAACTTAGTTTTATCTGGTGACCCTTTGGAGGGGCCCGACCCCTATGTTGGGAAACACTGGACTAAACCAGCTAACTGTATATAAAGTATTTAAAACTAGTTCCACCACGATCCGTAAAATACTGCTTACACATTGATGCATCAGTATTAACAGTCTAATAATGTCAGATAGAATCATATATTAGTCACAGGAGACATTTTACTGCAGAATTAGTACTTTTGCTTTTGATACTTTAAGTACATCTTACAGCTAACACTTCTGTGTTCTTATGAATGCAGGACTTTTACTTATAACAGAATATTTCTACATTGTGGATACTTCTTCCACCACTGCTTAAAACCCATTGCTCAGAGTAGTCCTTCGTTTCAGGTGCACGGTGGGATGGACCTCATTGACCTCCTGCTCAGGAACACAGATGAAACACCCGGTTACCACAACAACCAACCGTGGACTACTCATGACGTGAGTACGGTGGAGACAGAGTCACTCGGGAGACAATATGAATCTCATCATGAAAATCCGACTGTTGAGTTTGATCTGTATTCTCAACAAGGGTCAATACATTATTGAGCTGAATCTTGGGACATATAGGAGCTGAGTTTCATTGTGTTCTCCTGTGTGGCAGCAACCATGACACACAGCAAGAGTCACGGGCAAATCAGCTCAAGTATTTGGATGGCAGCTGTGTGTATGATCTTGTCTAGTGGCTGTGAGCGGGAATGTGATTGTCTGATTAAATCAGTCGATCCAGCAGTGGTGGTGTCATTTGATGATGTATACATACCCTCCTCCTCCTCCTCCACAGACCCTGCGCCCCGAGGGAAGTGCTGCTGATGACTTCCTCGACACCCTGCTGGGTGGGAGCGACTCCTCCTCGGCTCCGGCTTCCCCACTGTGGTCACCCTGCACCACTGACAGCGGCATCAACGAAGACCCCCAGACAGATCCCACAGAGAGTCTTCCCGAACCTTCCTGCACGGCTTTCCCAGCCTTCCACACACATGCTTTCCCTCAGCCTCCACCTCTGGAGACCCAGCCGCCACTACGTGAAAAAACGTCTGATGTTTCCATTGATCTAGGTAAGGCTCGATTTAGAGTAAAAAGGAAAGCTATGATGTGAAACTCTGTCACTTTATACTGGCAAGAAACTTGAAGCTTCAGAGTGAGCTGTTTTCATTTGGCCTGATGATGGTGCTATAGATGAAAGGTCAGAAGGTCACCAAAGCTGTTACAATTCATCCTGAGGGGCACATCAATGTACCAAATGTCTGTACCAAATTTCATGGCAATCCATCCAATAGTTGTGAAGATAATTTACTCAAAACCCCAAAATGGGAACGTCATGGTGGCGCCATGCTGACTATAAAACAACTTTCCTATTCACATACAGAAACTCAAACTCTTTCTAGAGAAACTATTGTATATGCAACGTAAAACATATCAAGGTATAAGCATTACTGTCCTCGTAAAACAAGAGGAACAAGGTGAACCACGGCACTGGGCAACCAGCTATAAAACGGAGACCTTGGTGTGAGATTTATTTGTACTTTCTGTTGCAGAATAATGAGAGCTATTGACTGAGCCTTTGGACAGTTATGGGCCTTTTCAAAGAGCAAATAATTTGTTTTTCTCATTTCTGAGCATTTGTGAAAGATAAAGGGTTGTGCATTTGTCATTCATCGCATGAGGAAAATGTCTTTTGAGGGCTGCTTTTGAATAATGGTCCCTTTTCACATTGCTGATTATCGACATCCTCAATGCTAAAAATACTGAGTGAAATTGACTGAGCAAACCAGATCTGCAACTACACAAAGATATCAAACACATAGAAAAGTCTCACGTATATTTTATTTGTTTAGTAAAGAACAGCAGGGTGCAGCAGTCACATATTTAAATCACTTATTGGCAGCAACCTAAACATTTTGCTTTTTGTTTGAATAGCACATGGAGGCAGTTTTGTGAATCATCACCAGCTGTTTCACTGGTTCAATCTGCAGGCTGGGAGTCCGGTGACCTCCAAGAGCAGTTTGGCATTGCATACCACCTAAGAACTACGAACCAAACATCCCCTCTGTCGTCCACTCAGACTCTCACTGTGAAAGACCTGCTGCTATCCAACCTGGGACAGACAGTAAGTCAAGCTTTCTAACCGATGGAGGTATTAAATAAAAAAATAATTCAGTGAACTAACTGTACGGTCCACTGCTTCTCAGTGTTATTTGACCAGAAACCAGAGACCTTTTTGTGGCGACCTCACTCTGAGAAAACAGAAAACAGAATTTTATGAATTCTATGAACTGGTCCACTGCAGTTACTTCTTTTGGGTAAACTGCCCAGAGAGTCACTTTTACTGGAATATTCTGTCCATCTGGTTCACAGGCGCAGCAAACCCTCCAGCATTCCCTGCAGGAGCTTGTACTTAATGAGGATGAGAAGAAGCTTCTGGCTAAAGAAGGGGTGAACTTACCCAGCAAGCTGCCCCTGTCCAAGGTACATGAGCAAGGCACACACTTATATGTATGTAGGGCAGATGTCTTGGCACACACACACACACACACACACACGTTGACTTAGGAAAATACATAGACTTACATTGATTTCCTGGAGGCTTACCCAAACCCTAACCTTAACCACTGACCCAAAATCAGCTTTTTCCAAATTGGGGACACAGATCTTGTCCCCAGTTGGACAAGCTGTCCTCAATAAACTGGTCTTTAGTCTGAAATGTGTCCCCAAAGGCAGCCTAAGTCAGAACACACACACACACACACACACACACACACACACACACACCACACCACACACAGTTACTGCCTCCTCTCTCTCTGTCACACACACTTGCATGCTTCATTCTTTGTTGATCATATTACCCCATGTGTTTCATCTCCCTGTCAAGTTTCAAGAGAGGGTTTTGAAGAAGATCCGGCGGAAAATCCGCAACAAGCACTCGGCTCAAGAAAGTCGGAAGAAGAAGAGGGAATATGTTGACAGTCTGGAGGGAAGGTAAGCATCCTCACTCAACTCCACATCATCTCTGCACACCATAGAAAATTAAACTTTTATCTGCACTCATTTGTTGTGCTCTGATTCACTCTATAATGAGCCTGTTTTGTCATACGCTTAATTAACTTTAACAAACTGTTGCATGGATGGGATGGGAACTATGTTAAAGAGGTAATTGCCCATTTTTCTATTTCATATCATTGTTGATAAAGCAGAGCTCATGAAAGCTTTTTCATTTCCTGATACCTGGTGATACCTTGAAAAAGATTCTTGGGCTTACAGGGAATTCACAGCAACAGAAGTGGTTTGTTGGAATAAAAAGACAAAGAGCGGAGTTGCAGTAGCTGTCATGGCTGACCAAACAAAAAACAGACCAGATGCCTACAGAAAGTCAAACTTTTTCAAGAGAAAAAAGGCTTCACAGATTTAATTGACATCTGGGGAATTAAGCGCCAAAACACCACAGAAAAAAACACTGATCAAAACACAATGACTCTGCAGATGTTTGCTTCAAACTATCCGCTGATATTGTTCATTGTGATGTGATATGTGAAATGTGGATTACAGAATTACTAACTTTATGTCAGGTTATCAGGTTATTTAGATGGTAAATGAAAATACTATGAGAGCATGATGAGCGAAATGCTTGTCTCAGTCTCTCATGACTCACAATAGCCAAGATATGTACACATGCTTGGTAACAAGAGTGTAGTTAGGCACAGTGGTGCTTTGAGCTAAATGCTCGTCTTAGATTAGTATGTTAGCGCGCTAACATTTCCTAATTAGCACTAAACAGAAAGTACAGCTGAGGATGATGGGAATATAATTCGTTTCGCAGGTATTTGGTCATTAACCAAAGTTTTCATTTGGCCTGATGATGGTGCTATAGATGAAAGGTCAGAGGTTCACCAAAGCTGTTACAATTCATCCTGAGGGGCACATCAATGTACCAAATGTCTGTACCAAATTTCATGGCAATCCATCCAACAGTTGTGAAGATAATTTACTCAAAACCCCAAAATGGGAACATCATGGTGGCGCTAGAGGAAGTCAAGAGATCAAAAAAGTAATTAGGATCCATCGTCTGGGCACCATGAATGTCTGTACCAACGTTCATCTTAACCATCAAATAGTTGTTGAGATATGTCAGTCTGGAGCACAGAGGTGGATACACTGACATTACCATCAACATAGCCATGCTGACTATAAAACAACTTTCCTATTCACATACAGAAACTCAAACTCTTTCTAGAGAAACTATTGTATATGCAACGTAAAACATATCAAGGTACAAGCATTACTGTCTTCGTCACCAAGAACTCCAGAGGGAGGTGCTCTATGCTCACAAATCATTGTAATTATCCTGATTGTAAACAGAACATATTGTTGATTGTGGACTAATACTACTAAATAAGATAGGTAGTTCAGGACTGCCATACAATTAATGAACAGTCAGAATGTGAAGGTTTTCCAGCACAATCAGGAAATATTACATAAACAGTGCAGCTGTGAGCTTTCTTTGTCTGATCTGGGGTCAGTTGGAGAGACAACACGGTATATTGTGATAGCCTCTGGCACTAAAGAGCAGCAAAACCTCTCTGCGTTGCATCTGGAGGGGGAGTTAAGCCGAAGTCGAAGACTCTGTGTAGATGCAGCATCTCACAATGGAGGAACAGGAGGTTTGCCAAGATGGAGCTCAGTTTAATCCTCCTCCTCCTCCTCCTCCTCCTCTGTTCTACCTCCAGGCTGTGCAGAATGAGCACTACCAAAACAGCCAGCCTTTGTCACCAAATCCTGCCTGCCTCCCCCACGTTGGCTCTTCCACCCCATCACACCTCCGCAAACAATGCAGGGTGGCAGAGCTTGTAGTTTGATTCGCAGGTTGAAAGACTTCTCAAAAAAGGGCAGTGCAGCAGTTCCCCCACATGGGTCGGGACCCCTCCAGGTTTATTGTTCATCAGCCCTCCCCAGACGCTTTGAACAATTGCTTGACCTTCCTGATGCTGACCTTCACATGAGTCTCCTTACACCACTGGACTGTAAAAACTTCAATGATTGATCCCAAACATGAATGTGAAATCAGAGTGGTGGAGAGGGGAATAAAGCTGTGCTGCAATCCGTGTGGTAATCTATAAACCAAGAAACATGGGGGTTTCCACCTGAATCAATAAACATGGATTTTAATTATATTTTAAATAATACAGTTGTTTACACACAGTTGTGTGTTTCTCTCTTCTGTCTGTGTGCTTACTGCATCGCCAAAAACAAACCTTCATGCATACACCCATTCTTTTTAAAACCCTTAATTATCGAATAGGAACTTGAAATATCTAATAGTGTGCTATCAACATCTCATTCACGCTTGAGCTCTGTTGCCTCTGGACAACAAAAGTTTCATGATGGGGTGAGATTGTCAGCGGAGAGCAGAGTCAGCATTTGCTGGTAATTAAGGCGGCTGCAAGCAGAGCGTATCAACAGGGTATCATTATCAGTCGTCAGCTCAGTCAGAGGGCCATAATGGAGGGTGACTCACTCGCAGTGAATGAACGAAACAAGGGTGGGGGGGAGTCACTGGATGACAGAATGAGGTGCGAGATAACACTCAGCAGACGGATATTGGCAAAGAGAAAAACGAAGGGGAGACAATGCATCATAGCACAGTGTTATTTGATACCCTCCTTTCCTAATTTTATTTCCCCTCGATTCTTCTCTGTCTCTCTCTGTAGGATGTCTGCTTGTAGTGCTAACAACCTCGAACTGCAGAGGAAGATCCAGCAGTTGGAGAAGACCAACAAGTGAGTCCTCAAATGAGCCAAAAAGGGCTGCGACTAATAAATATTTCTGTTATTGTTTGATCTATTTATTAGTTTTAGTTTTTAATGAAAATGACAGAAGGTCAAAGTGACATCTTCAAATAGCTTGCTTTGTCGGACTAACAGTCCAAAACCCAAAGATATTCAAATTACAGTGATTTAAAACAGAGAAAGGCAGCAAATTACCACATTTGAGAGGCTGGGATCATTGAATGTTGTCATTTTTGTTCAATAATTACTTAAATAATCCTATCGATTGACCATATGATTAATCAATTAATCAGTTGACCGTAAGCACAGCCTCCCTTAGTTGCTACGCCTGTCGAGCTCTCCGTTCTCACAGGGCACATCTTGTGCAGTTTAGTTGAAACATTGTGAAACAGTTGGACCCTGATTCTCATGTCCAGCTGACGGCCGCCAATTTTGTGATTTTTAAATGATAAACTACCACTTGCACATTTTATCAGCTGTAGGTAATCAGTTTATCTAACATTAGTTCCAGCTGACTTGTTTTAGAATGAAAACCCTGTAAAAGGTGCACGTGATGAGGCTAAAGCTGAATGTGCCGGGCAAAAAGTCAGCGTCCTCACCAGTTAATGATCCTTGTAGAAGACATGGAAATAAAGAAACAACATTGTTCTTGTGTTGCACATGTATGATAAGGAAACTGTAAGATTAGACGGTTATTTCACTGTAACATAACACAGTTTGGGTGCTTAGAAAAAGCTTTTCGGATGAGGACTAACCAATGTGTTTGTTGTAATGTTGCTGGAGTGTAAACTTCCCCAAATCCAATAAAGTTCAAGAATCCAAGTTCCAAAATTGTTATCCTAAACTCTGATAGCATCCAGGATTGGCTTCCACATGGTGAGGGAATGCAAGCTACACAGTGAACGTGCTAATGTCGTGAACGGGCGTTTTTTAAATTGTAACCTGTAACCCCAAAAACTAATGTAGTGAAGTGGTCCTTGGCTTTGGAAGTAATGCTAATGTTAGTTTAGGTAGTTAATTTAGGTAGTTAGCTGGACATAAACAGATAAACACACTCTTCAATCTATTCTTTACACTTTTGCTTTGTTTCTTTTTAGTTTTAGAAAGGTAATTTACGGTCAGTTAAGCTCTTCAGCTGACTGCTGCTGGAAACACAGAACCACAAATGCAGCTCAGCATCACCTCTTTCCATCTTTGAAAATCCTCTTAAGGACTCCATTGTGGGCATAATCTCAAACACAGGAAACAAACCCAACAAAGTACCATTTAAAGTGGTGCCTTGAATATTTTACTGTCTCAGTTCATCTTTTTATTTGCCATTTAATCTCACCCTCTGTTTGTTTTTGTGTGGCTAAATTGTTTGTATGAGCCATGTCTCTCTTTTGTGCGTTAATTCTTGTGTGTTGGATTATGTCTGTGAGAGTTTCATTGATCTTTATTGATTTTGCCCTCAGCGCCTCCCTCTCCAGATGCTGACAACCTCCCTCAGAAAACTTTCTACTGAGGAGGCTCAGTATAAAATTACCAGAATACAAAGCCCATCCAATTTTAAAACCTCACACGGCACTCTCTGACTTTGCTTCCTCTTCATCTCATTATGCTGCTTTCTTCCTGACGCTGGCAGAGTGCTGCAGTGAATTGAAACAAAACGCGGGAAGAGACGGCGTGCCAACACTTCCCCCCCGCGTGCGGTTCTTCTGTTTGTTGTTGTCGTTGCCAGTGATCACAGATCCTGAAAAAATGATGGTTATAGGAACCTTTGGACCCTCATGTAAAAAGTCTCTTTCATCTTTCTATCTGTATTTGTATTGCAGTGCTCTGTTGGAGCAGCTAAGCCGGCTACAGGCTCTCCTTCCTAACAGCTCCAACAAAACAAAACACAGAGGGACCTGCATCCTGGTGAGATATATAACACATTACATTAATTTACACCATTGGGAATTTTCTCAGACAGCATAATCTGCACCAACTAAATGATTGAAGTAGGTCAGTGCCCGAGCACACCATTAAAAACCACTGCCTGTGCTCCCCTGTTGACTACTGCTGTGTTTACCTTTAAGATCTTAATCGAGCCAAATGTTTGACTAGCAGCTGCGCTCATCTTTTGTGCAAACATGTATGTAGGTTATGCCTAATAACTCCCTTTCTTCTTTTCCCTGTGCTTCCTGTCATTTCCCTCTGGTCTCCGTCTTCTTGGCCTGTTTTTGTCCTGCTGTCTATTCATGTCCAGGTTTTGCTCCTCTCCTTCTCCCTGCTCATTTCCTCAAATCTTCAGCCAGACCCTTACAGCCAAAACAGCCAGAGAGAGTACACACAGAGCAAAGGTCTGTATACATACACAGTCACTCTCTCTCTCTGACACACACACACACACACACACACACACATACACACACACACATACACACACACATACACACACACACACACACACACACACACACACACACACTCACTCCTCTCCTCCACATCTCTGCCCCACAGTGCTGTCCCGCTCCTTGCAGTTGATGGATGAAGTGCAAGACGTCCCTCCTCTTCCTCTCTTCTCTGTCTCCAGGGACTTTGATGCTCTGTACAGCCTGACAGAGAAGCACTGACCCTGACCAATCTCCCTACGGTAGACTTCCCATCCAGCACAGGGACAATCACAGGCCTCCTTGGGACCCCCAGGAGGAAAGATGTAGCAAAGGTGCGCAGGCTCGCCTGCATCCAAAGGAGCAGTTTGATTGTTTTCCAGCATCCGTCTCTCACTGCAGAGACTGAGTGAGGGTTTTATGGTGCGTTTGCCATCAACACACAAACAGCTAGTTAAAAGACTTTAAACTGAAATTCACTCACTCAGACGGAGGTCGGTGTGGAGCTCATCCAGATGTCATTTTTCATTTTGATTTGGAAAATGGAGCCTCAGGGACTTGGTGGAATATGTATTATAGTGCTGCATGCATTGCATGTATGATTTGTAAAAGAAAATGTATATGTATATTCACTGCTATATTTTATTATTTACTTTTAATGTATATGTTGAAAAACCTAAAAAAAGATTTTAGTTGCATTTTGTAATAGTTGCAAAGTGAGTGCAAAACTGACAAAGCACAAGAGAATTAAAAAAAGTGTATTCCAGTGGATTTTGTTTCTTTCAGTAATTCCATGTGTCCAGTTTGAGATTGATTTGATTTGCATCCCGAACATACAGAGGCAATATCTGAAAAACAAAAAAGTTGCTGGATGACTTCTCACTTCAATAAAAAACGTATAATAAGCTTCACTTTCATGTCGGCTATCAATATGGTAAAGTGGGCTTCAGGTTTAGAAAATAGTG
Organism: Enoplosus armatus; assembly: GCF_043641665.1. Lineage (NCBI taxonomy): Eukaryota > Metazoa > Chordata > Actinopteri > Centrarchiformes > Enoplosidae > Enoplosus > Enoplosus armatus. The sequence goes on from NC_092193.1 coordinate 14,858,969, forward strand.
GAAATCATATCTCAGTTCTAGAGCAAAAGTCTTTGTTGTTCTTATGTTTGTAGAAATGTAACCCGCTGTTGTTTAATGCCTTTGAAGGATAATTATTAAAACAACACTTATTCTTGTCTCTGGTTCGCTGGTCACATAATGTTCTGAAGAAGATGAATATCCACTGTTTACATCCTCATCTCTGTTCCTGTCCATGACATATCACAAAACAGACAGCTTATCTATCTTACAGGGTCTCCGCTGTAAATCCATGACAAAATGTGTACAACAGACAAAGCGAAGAGGCAACAACAGTTCATCTCTGTCCATATTCACCAACACACATACAGAACAAGTAGTGTACCATATTTTATTAGCTTGATGCCGACTTGGCCAAAGAATGAGAGCAACATTGAGGTCAGATGGGGATTTATTTTTGAACCGTTGATGTTCAAGCAGCCTCTGCTCGAGGTCAGTCCCACAAGATGCTCTTCACATACTGTATGTGCTGAAGTTTTACTGGGATACAGTACGGGGCGTAGCTAACAGAGGACAGTGAGGTCATGTCCTTGATTTACAGTATGACATAAATAAGAGTTGACGTTTTACACTTACACGCATGCTGTTGTTTTTTTAAAGCTGATTCTGATATTTAAGACAGCCATGCTAGCAGCTCTGTGAGCACTGTACTTAGGCACAGTAGTGCTTTGAGCATGATAACATGCTGAGGGCAATGTCTTTAGTTTTGTAAGTAGTCATAAACCAAAGCCTTGGACACATTTACATTTTGAATCTGATGGTGGTGACAATGGTGCCGGATGAAAAGTCAGGGAATCGTCAAAGGTATTATATCATAAGAGGGACAATCCATCCAATGATTTAGTTGTTGAGATATTTCACTCAAAACCACAATGGCCAACCTGCTGGTGGTGCTAGAGGAAAAGTCAGGTGGTGACCAAAGTCAGTATGTCAAAGTCATGAATGTCTGAACCAAATTTCTTGGCAATCCATCCAATATTTGTGGAGATATTTCACTCTGGACAAGTGGTGGACTGACTGAACAACCAACATTGCTACCCCTAGAGCCAGGCCGCTATCATGCCTAAAGACTAAATAGATTTAAGTAAAATGAAAGGAATTTAGTATTCTCTACCAGGGTTACATACCTGACACCAGACCATAATGTATGGAGATCAAAATTATCAGATAATATAATTCAGCAGTTAAATGAATAATTAAAATATCAAATTTGGTGATTTTGTTTGATACTCTGAAAATTCTACAGAGTTTGGTTGGTGGCTAGTCATGAATGTCATAGGTGGGTGGGATCTGTTGGGTAAATTAGGGCTTATGCCCTCAATATTTCTAACATTCAAGCTTGTTTGAACCTAAAATGTGGGTACACCATCCGCACTGAGAGTCAGAAATGAATTATTGATCAGACTGCTTTAAGCAGTATGTTGTGGTGGTGTGATAAAGAGTTATAGATGTAGGTAGAAATTCAATCAGAATATGAATCATGTGAGAGTTGAGCAGAGGGGCTGCTACCTGAGGGGGAATCAGGTTACAGGAGGGGGAAAAAAATCATGAATTCAGATATTCTTTGGCGCTTCGTTTTAGTTTTTCTTGTAAGATCACTGCTTGTATGAGGAGCTTTATTTCACTGCTGTTATATTTTATGCATTACAGCAATGCGGAGGGAATTCAAATCACTTTTTTCATGTGATGTCATGTCAGTATCTCCCTATCCTTTTGTTTTGCAAGTGTCGTGAAAAATAAAGACAAGCTCTTGAAAAAGAAATTAGACATCTTTAAGTGCCTTTGAAAGCTTCAACAGAATTTAAATGAGCGTCTCCACAGAGAGCTTCAGGGTCAGACTCTGACCATGACTGCATTTCCATCCATCTCAATATTGGTAACACAAGGGAAAAAAGGAAACTGTCAACAAATTGGTGTTGTTTTCATTTGAAGTTGTTCCTGAAACCAGACACAGAAACAGGGATGACAATAAATTGCCTTTAACTGTCTTGACTGGACTTTAAATCAGGATTTAATGTCACTAACGGGTGAGGCATTGCAGTTTGCTCAGGAACAAGATGTCAGACTCTCTGCTGCAAGTGGCAGGTTTTACAAATTGTTCAATAAGTTACAGACTTGTCCAGTCTGGCCTGTTGAGGCTGCTTGAGAAAATGACTCTGAATATCTCCTTTTTTCGCCTGCACCTCCGCACACACAGATGGCCATGGTGGTGCATTGTGTGAATACCAACAGTGACCTATAAGAAATGCAAATCAAAAACACACACACACACACACACCTCTCTCTCTCCTCCCGGCTCTCTCACAGAGACTGAAAGCTGTTTGAAATCTAATTGATCATTCCTCTGATGTGCATCATTTTAGATGTGCGTTAACAAACCCTCGTAGGCTAAGGAAACCTTTTCTGAAAACACTATCATATATAATTTACCTTCACATCATAAGCAGGAATATTAAAGGTGATATTTGGACATAACATCGGAGACTGTGATTAGCTGACTCCATCAAAGAGGAAAACAAACAATGAACAGATTATAGCGTACAAACACTGTGAACTAAGATGGTCTGCAACAGTTTTAAATAAAAGAAAGCAGAAACACATTTATACAATTCAGGAAACACTGACTCTTTTGCAGTGTGTCAGACTGCTAAATGATTTCTCCCACTATACACACAACACAAGGTTTGTTTACCCCTGAATCATCAGGAACTGCGCAGAAAAACAAACCTTGGAAAAACATCTGATTGTATCTTTTAATGGAAACAAAGCAGAGAACTGGCTTAACTTTGAAACCAGAAGTGGATCTTCATTCCAGCCCAGTGTCTGCTGTAACAATCATAAAAAGTAATACTGCATATTGAAGCTCAGGCAGGGCGCCATCGTGCGGCGGAGGAGAGCCTCAGCGAGTATAAAAGCCTCCAGTTTCAAGACGCTGTCAGCAGCATCACAGAGAGAAGAGGCGGCTGCGTCACTACAGACTGACAGTAGGCTGACGCGGATTCATCAACTTTTACGCTTCATATTTCCTGTGAGAACAATACAATGCAAGCGGAGACGCGTTCAAGTTCAGAAATCACTCGGATAAATCCTGCGACTCTGAGACTTTGAACAAGACTAACTTTACAGGACGAAGATTATGTGGCTTTCTGCATGCACACCTGCGCACCCGCACTCTGGAAGTCACAGAGAGCAGAGCTTCTTTTAAAACTCGCCCTTTCTCCCCCTCTGCAGAAGCATGCAGAGCAACAGCAGCGCCTCCGGACCCCTGGCCGCTCCGAGCGTGTGCGGAGGGGAAGAGGACGAACGCGAAATCTTTGAACTTGTCAGCCCCGCAGGAGCAGCCTCCAACGTCGCAGCTTTTAACCTGTCACTGAACTGCTGGCTGCACATCCTCTCCAAGGAGTCCTCGCTGGACCTGCACGGGGACAGCGCGAACCTGGCAGTAGGTTTATTTAAAGGTTTTACCAAATCCTCAAATCCTCACAAATCCAGATGAACACAATGAGTGAATGTTTCTGTCAAGAGAGTATTTCTACCTGAATCACCTCAACACATGCTGAGAGGAAGTGCTTGGAAGGGTTTTTACTCATGCATGTTGTATTTTGAGTTCCCATCTAGCAGCTCCAACATGAATACTGTTTATCAGAAAACACAAAATAAAAATGTCATTGTGTGTGTTCGACAGGTGCGAATTCTCATTGCCCTGGTCTACCTGGTGGTGTGTGTCCTGGGGCTTGTGGGTAACCTCCTGGCACTTTTCCTGCTCCACTCCCGCCGCCGGGGCCACCACCACTCCTCCATCGACTGCTTCGTGATGAGCCTGGCGCTGACAGACCTCCAGTTCGTCCTCACCTTGCCCTTCTGGGCCGTGGACACGGTGCTGGACTTCCGCTGGCCCTTTGGCCGGGTCATGTGCAAGATCGTGAGCTCGGTCACCACCCTGAACATGTACGCCAGCGTCTTCTTCCTCACCGCCATGAGCGTGACCCGCTACCGCTCCCTGGTCACATCTCTGAAGATGGACAGCCCTGGGATCGGCATTGCTCGAGCCAAATGGGCCAGTTTGGCCATTTGGGTAGTGTCACTGGTGGCTACGCTGCCTCATGCTTTCTACTCCACCACAGTCCAGGTTGGTTGAATTGAGACTGAACTACCACCCCATGATTTGATTTGGTTCCAGTTCATGCGTTCTGTTTTGGGTTAGTAGCCTCTTATGCAGTTGTTGTTGTGTTTACAGGTGTCCACAGATGACGAGCTGTGCTTAGTACGGTTCTCTGACTCGGATTCAAGCCACTGGGATCCTCAAGTCCTGCTTGGACTCTACCAAACACAGAAAGTCCTCTTGGGATTTGTAGTTCCCTTGATTGTCATCTCTGTGTGCTACCTCCTCCTCCTGAGGTTCATCCTGAGCAGGCGCATCGTGGGCAGCATGGTCAGCGGGAGTGTGACAGAGAGGTCGGAGTGTGAGAGAAGACGCCACCGCCGCCGCTCCAAAGTCACCCGCTCTGTCACCATCGTAGTTCTGTCCTTTTTCATCTGCTGGCTGCCCAACCAGGCACTCACCCTGTGGGGGGTGCTAATCAAATTTGACTTGGTGCCCTTCAGTAAAGCCTTCTACAACGCCCAGGCCTATGCCTTCCCCCTGACTGTGTGTTTAGCTCACGCAAACAGCTGCCTCAACCCAGTGCTCTACTGCCTGATCCGGAAAGAGTACAGAGCTGGACTGAAGGAGCTTCTGCTGAGAGTGTCGCACTCAGTCCAAAATGTTCTCACCCTGGCTATGAGAGGGAGGAGAGTGGAGGAAGCACCACCCAGCCTGGTTATGATACACAAAGACATCCATATGTGATTTACTCTGTGAAAGGAAGAGTTTGACATTTTGGGAAATACAGTTATTTGCTTTCTTGCTGAGAGCTAGACGAGAAGATTGATACCACCCTCGTGTTTGGACGGTAAATATGAAGCTACAGCCAGCAGGTTAGCTTAGCTTAGCAAAACAACTGGAAACCGGTGGAAACGGCTAGCCTGGCTCTGTCCAGAGGTAACAAAATCTGCCTACCAGCACCTCCACAGCTCTTTAATTAATTAACACGTTTTATCTCATTTGTTTAATCTGTACAAAAAAGTGAAAAAATGACAAATCACTGTTTTACGAGGGGTTATGTGCGGGACTATTTCTTGTCTCTGAGTAGTAACTTCCTGGAGTCTCCACTGGTTGCCTGGCAATAGGTTGGTTTTTGTGTGGATTAAACAAACAAGATACATCCTGTTCATTAGTGAACTTTAGAGGTGCTGGTAGATTTTGATACCCGTGGACAGAGCCAGGGAAGTTGTTTCCTCGTTTCCAGTCTTTGTGCTAAGCTATGCTAGCCGGCTGCTGGCTCTAGCTTCATATTTAGCTTATAAAAATGAGAGTGGTATCTCCTTGACTCTTGGCAAGAAAACGAAGAAGCATATTTCCCAAAAATGTCAAACTTTTCCTTTAATACTGAAGGAAATGCCTCTTTATGAGTCAACTTTGTGTGCCATATTTTCTTTGGTGCCATTTTTTAACCACGTTCCTGTGACACTGTCATCCCTCCAAATCTATTTCTGCCCTCAAACTGGACACACACACACTTTAGCTCACTCGCCTATTACAGACAAACCTGAACAGCAATGTTTTAGCTTCATTATGCACTTTTGTGGAAAACTCCACACCAGATATGCCACTGTGGAAATAATCTGCACTGTAGAAAATGATCAAACCCTCGAATTAGCCGATGAGTTTCACTGTGGGCTGATTTTTTCTTTTCTCCAATCAAGCAAAATACAGCGTGGTGTTTGAGCAGCTCAACCTGTAAAGTGATTTCTGTACTTTGCAAACACCCACACAGGCAATCATGTGGACTGTAAGATCGTTACATTTTCATTAGGATTGACGTGTTTAATATTTATTTGTGTTATCGTTGATAACCCAGTCAGGACACTACTCTTCATAAGTAAAACGTAACGCCAGAATATTTGTCATTCAGTGTAGGGAGTGTCTGATGCTAGCATGAAACTGTCGGCCATTTTCATGTCTCTCAATGTCTGCCTTGCTGTTTTGTGAGTACAATAATGTAATGTGACATTAAATTAAAAAAAAATGAGGGGACAAAAGACTTTAGTGACGTCTCAGGAAAGTTAATCTAGTCTGCGGTCATAAACAGCCACAAAAAACACAAAGACGAGGAAAATGAGTCAATCGCACAAAAGCTGCTCCACGTTTTTGCCCTTTAGCAACCTTTAAAGTCTGAACACAGATAACCATCTTCAGCTGCCCACAGATAGGGGCAGACATGCAAATACCACAAACACACATACACACACTCCACACAGTCCCTCCATTGTGTGCCACTCAGGTAGTAATTACTTGTCCAATCAGAATGACAGGTTTATTCAGCATGTTTCTGTGTGGGAGGCAATAAAAAGCCAGTGGGTCACCAAGGGAACCTGCATCTTCCAGCTGTGAATGGAAAACAATCAAAAGTGTGATTTCAGAACGAGCTTTTGTCTGAAAATTGCCCGTCACTTTGCTGTTCACTGTGTTATCAAAAGAAAGTTCTGCTGCTGACAGCTCTTGTATTCTCTGATTTAATCTTTATTTTCTCACTTCATATTTTCAACTGTTTTCTCATCAAGCTCTGAACATTGGAGAGAGCAGCTACAGTGCATCCTCTCTCACCCAGACGGCCCTTTTCTAGTTCAGAGCCGGTTCACAGAAAAACAAGCAACACCTGACAGGTACAAGCGCTGCAATTGTGTGCCCTGCTATTCATCTTTTAATTTCACAGAGTTCCACGGATGAAAACCATCCAACATATAGTGTCATCCCTATACCATATATGGCCAGTATGGATCATGGCTTTAAAGCAATTACAGGCTCAAGATGTTTATTTTCCATGAGGAGATGAGCGTGACATACATAAAGGCACAGAAATGAATCAAAATCAATCACACTTCAGTGTCAATCATGCAGTAAAGACATGATACATCTCAGCAGGCAAAGTTGTTTGGTTGTGTGTGTGTGGTTATGTGCAAGGATTTACAACCTGTGCAGTACTCAAGTGGGAATTAAAAACCTTTCAAAAGCAAGCAGCAAGCCAATTTGTACAGAGTTCACGTTCTGATCACAAACTGGAATACAGTCAGAAAGCCGGGTTCATCTGAGAAAGAGCTGTCAGTTTTGTAAAGAAACACTCCTGCGTCGGTGTGCACAGACAGCGAAGAGAGAGAGAGAGAAGGAGGACGGAGAGTGACACAGATTCTCTAACCTTTAGTCGGAGCTTTCAACCACATATCACAGTCTTCAGAATGAAGACCATACCATGAGTTGCAGTTGACAGCTCCCATACAGAGCTCAATGGCTTCTCACGGTCTCCATTGTGAAGAGCTTTCAACCGTTTCTCACGGTCTTCTTCGTGTTTTTGTTGAGGCTCAAGTGCATCTCACTGTCACCAAGAAGTGACCGTAGGAATTTTGACGGGAGAAAAGGAGAAAGTCAGGTGATGTTATCCGGTGACGTGTCATGGATGAAGTCCATGTGGGGTGTGTGGCTCTGTTATCAAAACTTTGGGCTTCAATAAGGGAGACCATAGTTCGTTTCCCGCTTCCTACTGTCAACTTTATTTTTAAGCACGACCACGATCAGTTTCCAAACCTTAATCACCATGATTATCGTAACCCTGACGATGAAGCTTCCCTAAACTGAACCACGATGTTTCCCACAACCCAACCAAGTCATTTTTGTGCCTAAGCCTAACCAAACCTTTACCAAGTGGTGGTCACATCATAAAAGGGATTTACTTTTCAACAGTGATCCGTGACGATGTCGTCCTGCCGATAGCGGCGTCAGATCATTGTTGGAGATTCAACCTGAACTCAAGATCCACTTACTTCTGGAATTTTCAAATGCATCTCCCAGCCTTCATGAAGACTCTGAACTACAGTTGAAAGCTCCAGTCGAAAGCTCAATGCCATGTCATGGTCTTCATCATAAAGAGTTTTTCAACCACATCATCACGAAGACTATAAGATGCTGTTGAAAGCTCAACCCTTCATCTTCAGTCTTCAGCAAGAAGAGTTTTCATTGTTGAAAGCAAGTAAGTGGACCTAGAGTTCAGATTGTCAAAGTACCCCTCCAAAGGTCAAAAATGAACTTTTACACTCTGAAATAATATAATCCACTGAAATAAAAACTCTGTAGCATCATCTGATCACACTGTAACTGTAGCTGCTAGACCTTATCTTAATCCTGTAACCACATCAGGGTTAGATTTTCTGACTGATCTAAAATGAATGTTTTGAGAATTTATGCACAAGCAGGAAGAACAAAAACAAGCCTCTCTCAATAGAATAGTCTCCATCAAGAACTGCAGTAATTAATATGAATGCAGTTGTTAGTGATGTCAGAGCGTGTGACACACGACTCGGTACTCATATTACAATTAAAGTGCAAGCGTCCTCAAAGAGAAATGATTGACATTGTCTTTAAAATTATTTCCATATGAGGATGAAAAGGTTCGCCCGACCTTAACTGACTGCTGCCCATGGTAACACATGATCAATCAGGGAAAAGCGCAAGCTTGCCACAAAATCTGCTCCACTTAACAATAACAGCTCAATTTAGAGAAAATCTGAACATTTTGCTTCTCATCTATGAATAAATTACAGGATTTGAGTTTTGAGCAAAAGGGCTCAAGGTCACCCCAAATTATCTCTTCTGGCTCATTCTAACTTTCTGAACTTTTTTGTTCAGTTTGACGTGAGAGCAAAATATAATTCTATGAATCTGCCGCTGCCGCCTCCATCTGAAGGAGACTCGTCTAATTTCTTGTGAGTTTTGACTCTGGGCTTTGGTTTTCTGGTTTATTGGACTCATCAGAGAGGACAATGAGAAATTGAGACATTTATTTTAAGTATAAACTATTCAAAATGAAGTGTTTTCATTTCTCAGTCTCTTCCTCCTTCTGCTCTCCATTTTTATCACGTTTGCAGCGCCGCACCTTCGACGGTGATTACTTCAGCCGTCTTCCTCAGAGACTTGCTCGAGCTCGCTTCTGCTGAATGGGTAGAGTGAATATTCAAGAATGAGATTCAAGGACTCCACTCTCTGGTTCCTGACTCACTCAATGACGTGCTTTGGTGCGACAGCAGCGTTGGAGCATGAACCCATCTCAGTCTAGAAGGCCTTTGACACTCTCTAGCAGGTTAGTGGGTCTGACCTCATGACCTCTGTTCATTGTTCTTCTCGCTCTTGTTAAAGAAGTCCCAGTAACTGCCAGTGAAAGTCTCTCTAATGCCGCATGAAGCTGCCACCCCGGTGCTTCACAGCAGGGTTCATGTTAAATGTTAATGAGTTGCGCCTGCTTTCCTCCAGACGCAACACTTTGAATTACAACTGAGGGGTTTGATTCTGGCTTCATCAGACCAGAAAATCTTTGATGCACAGTCTTCTACTCTCCGTGCGCCAACTGTCTCTGACTGTCTGTCCTTATGGCCATTCTGCCATGTAGCACAGACTTAAGAAGAGCTGCAGTGACTGTTCTCCTTCCAGAGAGATCTGCCTTCACAGCCAACAGGGCTCTGATGTAGAGTCTCTGAACAAGGTCCTTCTCGCTGGGTTTAGGAGGATGAGCAGCTGGAGGAAGAGTCTGTCTGGTGCTATATATAAAGTTTACAGTTTCTAATGATGGAGCCTGTGAACACTATCACATTGGAAGTCGTTTGATGCTGTTCTTCAGTTCTGTGGCTCCTCGCTACTCTGTCTCTGAATGTTACACAGTTCCTGAGAGTATATGGTTCTACACTAGACAGTATGCTTTCTTACCTATTTCCTATCATTTGAACTGATCAGGTGGACATACATCAAGTTATAAAAAATGTACTCAGTGTCCTCTTTACTGTTGCCTTGCTGTCAGCTGACAAAGATCAAATCTTTTATCACAGTATATGTAATTCTATATGGCGGTGCAGATGTCTACGACAATATAGTGAATTTTCTCGAAAACTAAACAGAGAAATTGTTGATAGATGATATAACCAGAAAGAAATGTCTGTTCTTAGCAACTCCAGAAAAGTTATACTTCACAAATCAAGGCACTTTATCACAATCATAAAAATCAAACATTGCCACAAAGCAAACAAAGGTTATTGATTTACAGCATTGCCCACAATGGCTCAAGACAGAAGTTCACCCCCCCCCCCCGCAAGGGATATATTTAAACAATAAGGGTTAGGTTTTTTTTCACATTTTCGATGTTTTTTTCTGGGGAAACACTGGATACTTTCAACTCTTCAGGACTGCAAAAATCCTTTAAATCAAATTATCTCAGAAAGAAAAATCCCTCTGTGGTTGTGGTTTTAAAGAGCTTCATTTATACTTTCATTCATTTTAAGGGGTCACAAGCCAAAAAAGGTTGGGAATCACTGGCCTAAGAAATGCGATGGTGTATATATCTATATATATATATAGATATATACAGTGCATCCGGAAAGTATTCACGGCGCTTCACTTTTTCCACATTTTGTTATGTTACACCCTTATTCCAAAATGGATTAAATTAATTTTTTTCCTCAAAATTCTACACACAACACCCCATAATGACAATGTGAAAAAAGTTTTTTTGAAATTTTTGCAAATTTATTAAAAATAAAAAACTAAGAAATCACATGTACATAAGTATTCACAGCCTTTGCCATGAAGCTCAAAATTGAGCTCAGGTGCATCCTGTTTCCACTGATCATCCTTGAGATGTTTCTGCAGCTTAATTGGAGTCCACCTGTGGTAAATTCAGTTGATTGGACATGATTTGGAAAGGCACACACCTGTCTATATAAGGTCCCACAGTTGACAGTGCATGTCAGAGCACAAACCAAGCATGAAGTCAAAGGAATTTGTAGACCTCCGAGACAGGATTGTCTCGAGGCACAAATCTGGGGAAGGTTACAGAAAAATTTCTGCTGCTTTGAAGGTCCCAATGAGCACAGTGGCCTCCATCATCTGTAAGTGGAAGAAGTTCGGAACCACCAGGACTCTTCCTAGAGCTGGCCGGCCATCTAAACTGAGTAATCGGGGGAGAAGGGCCTTAGTCAGGGAGGTGACCAAGAACCCGATGGTCAGTCTGTCAGAGCTCCAGAGTTCCTCTGTGGAGAGAGGAGAACCTTCCAGAAGGACAACCATCTCTGCAGCAATCCACCAATCAGGCCTGTATGGTAGAGTGGCCAGACGGAAGCCACTCCTTAGTAAAAGGCACATAGCAGCCCGCCTGGAGTTTGCCAAAAGGCACCTGAAGGACTCTCAGACCATGAGAAACAAAATTCTCTGGTCTGATGAGACAAAGATTGAACTCTTTGGTGTGAATGCCAGGCGTCACGTTTAGAGGAAACCAGGCACCGCTCATCACCAGGCCAATACCATCCCTACAGTGAAGCATGGTGGTGGCAGCATCATGCTGTGGGGATGTTTTTCAGCGGCAGGAACTGGGAGACTAGTCAGGATAGAGGGAAAGATGAATGCAGCAAAGTACAGAGACATCCTGGATGAAAACCTGCTCCAGAGCGCTCTTGACCTCAGACTGGGGCGACGGTCTATCTTTCAGCAGGACAACGACCCTAAGCACACAGCCAAGATATCAAAGGAGTGGCTTCAGGACAACTCTGTGAATGTCCTTGAGTGGCCCAGCCAGAGCCCAGACTTGAATCCGATTGAACATCTCTGGAGAGATCTGAAAATGGCTGTGCACCGACGCTTCCCATCCAACCTGATGGAGCTTGAGAGGTGCTGCAAAGAGGAATGGGTGAAACTGCCCAAAGATAGGTGTGCCAAGCTTGTGGCATCATATTCAAAAAGACTTGAGGCTGTAATTGCTGCCAAAGGTGCATCAACAAAGTATTGAGCAAAGGCTGTGAATACTTATGTACATGTGATTTCTCAGGTTTTTTATTTTTAATAAATTTGCAAAAATCTCAAATAAACTTTTTTCACGTTGTCATTATGGGGTGTTGTGTGTAGAATTTTGAGGAAAAAAATGAATTTAATCCATTTTGGTATAAGGCTGCAACATAACAAAATGTGGACAAAGTGAAGCGCTGTGAATACTTTCCGGATGCACTGTATATATATGGTCATATCACCAAACCTTAGGTACAACACCACAAAACAATAATGTTCTTTCTTAGACTTTCTTTGTGTGTTTGTCCTGTAAGTGATTCCTCATTTAATATTTGATTTACTTTCATTATTTGTGTCGAGGTATTTGATTTAATGTTAATAAATGTGTTCTCCTTGCAGAGCTTAAACCACACAGACATGTAAAGAAATGAAAATAAAATAAAACTCTCACTCTTGAACATCTGCCTCATCTATGGGTCTCTCTAACACACTACAGCCTGCCTACAAGCCACTGGGTTTAGGGTCTACCGAGCACCATAGAGCACAAAATAAAAAAACAAATTGATGCATAGACAGAGACGGTAAGAGCTGTAATGAGGACTGTGTAATGATGCTTTTACAGAGCAGGCAGTGGGACTGTTTGAGTTGCATCTGTTACATCTGTTGCTTATATATCTGAAGAGACCTTAATGCCTTAATGGACTGAAGCATATTCAACATCAGACACGCAGGGCTATGTTCGCTGCAGTAATAATCTACAAACACCTGTGACCCATTGTACAGACGTAGCATCTGAGGAGTGTTCCTGCTTAAAAAAAAGAAGAAAGCTGAGAAATATTCTTTTTATTTTTTTTGTGGTATTTAGGGTGAATGGAATATCAGGAGGAGGCTCTTTGGTCCTTATTGCCATGTTCATGATGCATAATGACATTTTAAAACAAAACAAACACAAAAGTGATGATGTTGACCTCAGAAATGTTAATGAGGTTTCATGGCAAACACAAAGAATGGTACCATTATCTCAAATGAACAAACGCATGCCATCTCCACTTCCATATTCATAACTAGGCCACTGCTGTTTGACAGTACTTCTACCAGGAACTCATTGTGTTTATTGCCAGAACATAATGCATATATATATGTGTGTGTGTGTGTGTACAATGCTTTTATCCTGAGGTAAAAACATTTTCCTAGAAACATACAGTGTAATTAAATCTACAGCCAGTCAGCAGCAGGCGGAATTATACTTCTCAAGAAGCAGAGAATTACTCGCACAACTTCACCGACTTCCAAGGTGGGAAAAAGTTTGACGAGGTCAAAACTCCAACACTTGTAGTATACAGCACAACTTTATGGTCAGACCATACCAGACCAGGTCTGCCCATGAAGTTGTTCTGTATACTACAAGTGTTATTGGAGTTTTGACCTCATCAAACTTTTCCCATCTTGCCAGAGGAAGAGAAATCTTTTGTACGATCATTTGTTGGGGATAAAAAACAAAAACATCTGCACTGTATCAAATTGTTTTACAATGCAACATAATGACACCCAAAATTACTGTTTAGGTAATGCACTAAAAAACAACAACAAAAAAAACAGGTTTAACCTAAAACGTCCTCCAGCTGTGAGACGCTCACTTGTTATCTCTTCTTGTGAAGGTGTCTTTAAAGGCAGTGGGGATGAGATCTGGAGCACATGGATATAAATAAAGCTTTTAATAAGGTGCAGCAACCTTACACACCTTATTAAAAGTTTTATTTATAACTGCGTGCTCCAGATCTCATCTCGTTGTCTTCTCTGTTAAAGACTCAAGCAAAGAAAAGTCCCATGTTGGATAATATGTAAGATCCCTCTTATGATGTCACTATAGCAGGAGGAACATTTACATCGCAGGCTGCGTATTGGTAAATGTACTTTTCAGGCAAGTTGTTTGACCAGAAATGAAAAAGAAAACCAATCAAACTTCCCCGTAATGTAGTGCTGTCCTCTTACCCTGGACACACACACTTTGCTCATTTTGCTTTATGGAGAGGTCAACCTCTGAGCCTTCAGCTGAGGAGCCAGTTTCAAATCGCTGTTCATCGTGGCTGTAAGGGGAGTGTAAAAGATCTGGGATGAACAAAACCACTACAGCACTAGAAGAGTCTTTGCTCCAGAGGAAGTAAGAGGAGAGGAACCTCTCTGGCTTCGATCAAAACGAGCTCCCTCAGTTGTAAAGTTTGTTTCTGGACGGGTTTGTGTTGTGAGGAAAAAAAAATACCTGAGGCTATTTCTCTTCATTTACCTCGACTGGGGAGTCTGCTCTCTCCTTCTTTACCGAAACCGTCTCCTCCTTAATGCTCCCATCGTTTGTTAGTGCTGTCGCTTCTCTTTTCCTCTCCTCCTTAATGAGGTCCTTTTTCACCTTTTGCTTTGCAGTAAGTGCACGCGGTGGTTTGACATCGGTGGTGGACTCGGAGGAGGCTGTGGAGCTCTCACAGACGGTCGGACCCTCCCACTTTGGGATGTCCACTCCCAGCACCTCCATCAGCTGTTTCATGACCTCATCCACGTAACCATGGATACGCAGGTGCGCATGTTTGTCCTACAAGACAGAAAATTACAACCATGAAATGACGTACCTGAAGATGCCGAACGAGTAGCATTTTTTATTCACAATTTTGCCTTTGATTTGTGCAGTTGCCATGTTTCTGTTCATGTGTGTCAGGTGGTGGTGCGTAAATGAGACTCACGTGTTTCGTGGGCTGCAGGTTGACAATGGCCACTTTCCCTCCTTTGCGCTTGGTGAGGAGTGGAAGGTCTCCACTGGGTTTGATCTGCAAGGAGGTGCCCAGCGTCAGTGCCAGGTCCGCTCGCCTTGGTACAGACAGTAGAGATATACGTCACTCATAATATTCACGTGACTGCTTGTGACGTTCTTCGTCTTTGCCTGTTGTTAAGGGGGGGTTTATTGTTGTGCGTTAAAAGGGTTAGTCGAGTTTCCAATGCTGGTAGAGATTGTTGGTAGTGAGGAAAACATTAACCAAGTTGAAGGAAGGCTCAAAGCACGTCCACATTTTGTCCTAGTTAATGCTTCTCATGTATCACAATTACATTTGAGTCGCAGCGCCAAGCATCCGTTTCTCTGAAAAATGATTACCAGCCAATAATTGAAAAATCCAGAAGATCATTTAGCAACACTTACGGCTGTTTTGGAGGTATTCCCAGAATCCACAAAACTCTTTGAACCATATAGATGTGTCATTTCCAGCTGCCGTCTCTGTGTGGATTTGGGAAAAGCGGCTCAATAAAAATAATTTCTCATCTTGCAACATACAAATATTTATTCATCCAGATGGTCCGAAAAGTCTTCGAGGATTCTCAAAATACCTTCAGAGCCATAACTGTTGTAAAATGACCTGCTGGGTTTTTCAAAGATTGCTGGGTAATTCTGTTTTAGAGAGACAGATGCTTTGCACTGTGACTCAAATTTAATACGGGAGAAGCACAAACTTATCTACCGATTTTCAGTAACACACAAAGTAATCTCCACTGCGGACGTTCTGCTCGCTGCCATCTGTCATAATGAACGAAAGAGTGTAGACAGTGATTCCACGGCAGGAGTCTCCTATTCAGTACAGAGACACGGTGAAAGAGAAGTTATCTGGATGTAACTCCAGGCTGTTCCACAACATGGCCCCAGGGTAGCTATCCCAACTAAACCCAACTTTCATTAATCCCTCAATTCTTTGTCAGATTTTTGTTGCAACAAATAAACATGCTGCACATCGGCTTGCCTCGAACACATGACTCCAAATCTCCTCTTTGTAATTTAAATGTTAATTAGCATGTATTATGGGTCACTGAGTACACCAAGGTGAAACACAAACAGAAAATTCATCCTGCTGTTTTTGTAAACACTGACTGAACGAAAATATTGACACTCAAGCGGCAAATGGAAACATTAAAGCAGATGTGATACATACATGAGCCCAAAAAGGATTTTCAAATAAGGGCGTATTTGCATTTCAGGACACAGCAGAGTCACGCAGAATGCTAAAGCAAAGGGATCCAAAACATTATTTCACATTTTTCAGTTCACAGGACACGTTTGGACTGTGACTTGTGTTATTTAGCCAGAGAAGAAACAGTGATAACAAAGCAAATCAGGTTAGATAAGAGGATGTACTGTGTGTTTCTTGGTTATCACAACAGGTGCTGAATCAAAAACAAATGAAGCACAAACTGCTGCAGTTTAGTCTGTCTCACCTGCTGGCATCTTCCGCTTTGTTCAGGTCTTTGTCAGGAAGAGCATCCTCCCAGTCCAGTATAGTGCTTATCAGCTTTCCTCTGTTTTAGTAAAGAATAGTAAAGTCATACTAATAAACGGATCATGGTACATGGTTGGTTATTTCAAAAAGGCGGTGAAAGCATACGTTACCTGCAGGCTCTGAGTCCTCTGGATCGCACCACATCACAGTAACGTCCTGTCGGTTTCAGCCCCATCACACCGATCACTTTTTCTCTGACGTACTGCCTGTAAAACCAAAACTCCAACAGATTACATCTCTGTGCCGCCAGATCAGCTTCAGTTGAATTACACTTGAGGAGAAAAAACTGCTAACAGGCACCATACATTTCTCATACACACAATACACATGATAATATACACACAGTGACGACTTTATTAGATAAAACAGACAACTGTTGTCTTCAGAGAGCTTGATTTCTTCAAGAAATGGACTCTATAAGATCCAGGAGATGCTCTTTAGGGATGTCAGGGACTCAACAGCATCATGCAGCTGCAACATTTATACCTCAGTTCTGTTTCATCCCAGAGGTAATCTACTTGGATGAGATCTGAAGACTGCGCAGGTCACGGGAGTAGAGTGAAGTCACTGTCATGTTCCTGGAATCATTTTCAGATAATGAGCGCTCTGTGAAAGGGTGCATTATTTCCATATGAAAAGGGAGAGACTGTGGTGCAGCTGCTCGGCGACAAATAGGACCCAGAGTTAGTGTTAAGGTGCCTCGTGTGCAGAGAAAACACTTGACATACAATTACACCAGCGGCTTTTACCTTTGACACAACGGTTCAACAACCGAGCGTTCAGAGATGGCCTTCTGCACATTACTTGAGTACTTCTGGCCTTCCTGTGAGCAACTCTGGCCTTTTTCCTCTGACCTCTCTTCTTGATGTGAAGTGTTTTCAATCACAGAACTGCCACCGAATGAGTATTTAGCTTAACAAGTCACTCTCTGTAGAACCTGCGGTGTGTGAAAATCCCAGGAGGGCACCAGTTTCTGAGATGCCAGATAGACAGCATCTGGCACACATCTGATACTGTTGCATGCTAATGTGAAATGAACAGTAACTGGACCGCCTGTCTGCAACCTTTACATATTCTGTTGCAGCAGCTTGATTTGCTGTTTGTATTACCAAACAGGTGTACCTAATAAAATGGCGTACATACCTGCCACACTTCTCACACTCCTCCACAAACATGTTTCCATGAAGCTCTGATAGCATATCCCTAAGAGAGAGAGAGAGGGAGAAAAGTCCACAAAGGCAAAAAGATCACAAAGATGATATTCACTTAGATCGTTGTCTCCTACGTTAACGTCAGGGACTGTTCAACACAACTTTTTCTCAGTCGTTCTTTGCGTCTCACGTTCTTCGTGAGGCCTCATATTCACTTCTGCGTTCCAGCTGGCAGCTGCGCAGATAAGAGCCAACCTGTTTACTTTACCAGTTTGTCTGCTGTCGCAATTATTTCCTCAGAGAACTACCACTTCGCTGTGTAGCCTTGTGTAAAAAAAACCTGACTCATGGAGACGGCGTAGAGGGAGAGCTACGAAATGGCTTCCAGGGAAAGCAAGTGCTCCAATATGCGTAAAGACTGGATGTACAGTATGTACTGAATGAGAAATTGGATTCTTGGCCTGGATATTCCAGAGTCATACAAAACATTTTCCATGAGACTGAGCGTTATTTTAAGTTATTTGAGCTGTATTTGTTGTCACGAAGCAGCAGCTTCATATTTAAAAACAATGAGTCACAACTAAACTATAATGTGGTCGCCTCCTCCTCAATAAGGAATTCACTGCATTTTCTGAACAAGTTAACTTTTCCTCTAAATATGTTCCTCACATCCACTCCTCACTTATTCCACTCATCCACTCACTTTGCTTCCAGCACAGTGATGTCCCTAAAATGTAATATATATCATCACATGGAGAACATTTTCATCTATATTTGGATCATTTTGTGAAAATGAGGAACTTAACTGTTGTCGATGACAGAGCATCTGATAGGATGCTACATCTTTGCTGCACTAATAATTATTTCTACATTCACCATTGGGTCAACTGACTGCATGTAATTCAAAAGTGGTCACTCATAGTGACAAACCCACTCAGACTCTGCGGTTCCCCTTTGAGCATTTTATAATCTTTCAGCTCCTTGTTTTGGTTTTAATGTTTTGGTTCAGTCTCACCGCTCTCATCAACCTTGTTTCCAGCAGCAGCAGCAGACAGATGTTTCCAGAAATAAAAAGCTCTGATAAACCGAGTATACGCCTACACCTGCCAAACACAGCTAGTGACTAGCTGGTGAACATAGTGGAGCATTTAGCAGCTAAAGAGCCAGATATGTTTCTTAGGACTTGGTGGAGCCCAAACAAGCAAGAAGCAGAGTGAATATTGGACTTACATTCATCAGGTGGACACAAACATGACTCCAAATAAATGCTAATGTTGCTCTCTGTCTGCTTGGTGTGTAAATAATTAAGTGTTTGCAAACACGTTTGCCATAAAAACTTGTTGGGTGCTAATATGTCAGTGTTGTAGAGCTGCAACTTTTAGATGATTAATCAATTAGTATTGCTCCATGCCTAATGTGTAAAATGTGTGTATGTTGTGCTACAGGACAGGAGGCAGGGCGGAGTTACCTGGGGAAGCCTGATCGGACATGTAGGCCGTCCACATTCTGGCTGATGAGATACTTGAGACACCCGGCCCTCTGCAGTCCCAGGAGGGCCATGTGAGTGAAGCTGGGTCGGGCGTCTTCAAATGTGGTGTCAAAGTGAGGTGACTCGCCCTTTTCTTCTAACGTCCACACACCCTTTGGACCCCTGAGAGAGAATATAGCGATGAATAGACTGATAGCTATTAGACAACAGGTGGACTGGAGGCATTACGTGTCTAAAACTGGTGTGTGGGTTTGTATTCATGGTTTAGTATTAACAATCTGATGGGAAGATTTCTGCATAGAAGTTCTGCAAAGTTTGTGTACTAAATTGACAACCCGCTGTCAAATGCTTCAAGTCTGAGCCCAGTGAAAATAGACCAATAAAAAACATTGTGCAAAGATTCTCCCTCAACTGAAATCTACAGAAAAATAAAATAAAAATTATTAAACAAAAATATCAACAATTTGACAGAAATGTTTCCAACAGCGCACAGAGACAAGTTTTCAGACTAAAATGGACTAAATCTGTTGTCCAATCTGAGATCACTCTGTTCACGCGTCTTTGACTGAACGGTCAGCTCTGGGTGTCTGAATGAGCGGTGAACGCAGCCGTACTGTCAGTACTGGAGCCGTCTAACACCCTGACAGTTGCCAAGTTTCTCCGAGGACACACTACTTAAGCTTTATGCATCAGAATGCTTCGTGCCACAACAGCCTCATCTCTGGCTTTCTGTTTGAACTTGAACAGCCGCGTTGCTCATCACCATATGATTCATTGCCTGCTCGGCCAAGACAAGTTCAAAGATGTACCAGCATTAACGGAGAGGCGAGTGCGTCAGTTATTACACGCTTATCACTGTGGAGAAGATGCTGCAAGACATGAAAGCCACGGAGGATCTGTAAAGCTGGTATATTCACGTTTTGGTGTCGTCGATAATATAAACCTGAGGGGCTGAATTTCTTACTCTCAGCTGGAGCGTGTGTGTGTGTGTGTGTGTGGCAGCAGTGGGAATATAATTTGAGTTAGCGGGCCTGATGTGTATATAGGAACCTTTAATGATGTTGCCATCCAAGGTCGACCTGACTGACAGGCAGAACAATCAAATATTAAATATTAACATCTCCAGGCACATGTATATGAATTCACAAAGGGAAATGTCTGTCAGTCACACCAGAATTAACTCAGTAAAAAGAAAACTGTCTTATGTGCCACAGCTCAGCTTATTGGTGCATTGGAGCTTATTGGATTTATTTCAGTGTGTTACTGTTTTATAAAGAGCTGGATCTGACAAATAATAAGCAAGTACCGCCCCCATCTGCTCATACCATGGTACTACAAGAGAAACCAGGAGGCTGAGCCAACAGGTCCAAGTTATTTTTGTTTGTTTATTTTTTATTTTTGGCCTGGATTTTGCAGCTTACTTAAGAACAGTATTTGTATTATGTGCGGTGGCACAAATTTTGGTAGCTGTCCACAAGTTTAATCCCTCAGAGTTGCAATATCCTATAATCTATTTGCCAACTAATTCAGTCACAAAGTGAAATCCATAAAAATGAATAAATCCTGATGGGGATGTGGTTAAAGACTCATCACTTGGTTCATTACAATCTGTTCAACGACTCTGACTGAAGCAATTCACGACTCCCACAAGCAACTATTCTGTCTCTTATTGTTATATTGTTATATTATACTGTGCTTTCTTTGTATTATCATTCTTTGTTCTATACATTTCATTTGTTTCAAGCCTGTTTACTAACTGGATTTGCTAAACTATATATTTTATAGCATTGTAATTTGAATATATTTGGGGTTTCGACAGCTGGTCAGATAAAACAAGAAATTTGAAGACGTCACCTTGGCCTCTGGGAAAATGTGATCTGCTTTTTTCACCATTACCTGAGCTTTAATAGACTATAAGATACATTGATTAATCAAAATAAATAATGGACAATGGAAATACTGATTGCAGCTCTACTTGTAATGTAAGTACCAATAAAATAATAAGCATTTTGTTTAAAAACTGACTAAACTGTGGATGAAGCATTCTAAGGAATAAGGTATTTGATGTGGCATACAAAGTAAAAATAAATACTATATTTATTTGACATTGATTTTAAACAGTTCTTTATTTATCCAATTGTAACAGTCTAATGACAGATGTATCAAACATTCATGTGACCACTGAAGATCAGGTACAAAGAAGTGCTGGGAAAAGCAGATTAGTGCTGAGGAGAGGTAGACAGCAACTTTTCAGAAATTCAAAAACAGGGAAAAAAAGATCTACATTGTATTATTTACATTATCATAATCCATCTTTCAAAGGCTGCCAAAATCTGAAATAGCACTATGAAGTTAAGAGTCCTTTTCTTTTCTCCTCCTTCCAATTTCTGAGCAACTGTTTGATCGATCTCCAGAATGGCTGCTATAATTCACAATTCTCTGCACTGCAAAATGTCCATTTCATCAGATTGACCTGTTAATTCACCACCACCACGACAATCAAATTTTGAGATTTTAGATTTACACAAAGAAATTATATTAAAATATTTGGGACATTATTAATAACCTGCATGCTTGGAATACTACATTAAGTTAATTTGATACATACATTTTGCATAGATGTGAACATATTCGACATGGATTTTGCGCTGGCTGGCTTTCATAGTAAGAATATGGAAGGTAAATGCACATTAAAAAGGCTTGCTTGAGCATTGCAACAGACACAAAACAAATGGCTAGGAGACACTATATAAAACAAAACATAAGCATAAAGAATATGTATTCTATGTTTTCCAAATTGCCATTCAGACAAATAAATAATACTGCAGATTCACAGGTCTGGCGAGAACAATGTCTATGTCACTGTTTCCTGTGCACCATGTAACGCCCCGTATGTGGGGTGCCAATCACATCTCCTGATGTCAGCCTGCCAACATGGGACACCATCCAATAACTGCTCATTAGCTCAACTCTCAAGCTGTGTTGAGCAGCGGCGGCTCTGAGAAGTGTTGAAACAATGTGACTAAAACCTGCAGGTGACAGCTGTTCATGTCCACAGATATTATGAGTTTGTTCTGCGATTGCTGTACTTGGATTCTTAATTGCTATTTACCCCAAAAAGTCTCAGTCCTCAGTTATGATATATTGCTTTTTCCCCCCAGTATGTGTAGTCTTGATATCATTCTCTTTATCTTTGCATTGAAAGCAGTGAGTTTGTGAAAAAGGGCCATAGAAGAAAAGAGCTGGAGTGACGTTGTTTGTGCCTCACCTGAAGTCAGGGATGCCTGCTGAGGTGCTGATTCCTGCTCCAGAGTGGACAACCAAGTACTGAGATTCTTTTATCAACTGAGCGAGGGTCTCCACCTTCGCCTTTAGGTCCTCGGGGCTATCAAACACCTGCCACAGACCAGAAAACATCAAGTTCAAAAAGGGTTATTCGTTCATACAGTATTTTATCTACACAGCGGTGGGGTATATGGTCTCAGAGAAAAAATATATATAATACCCACATTATGATGGTCATCAGAGATTCACTTAAACTTTCGCAAAGTTTGAACAACTGAAGCCAAAAAAGACCAGAGAAATGTATCTTATGACAGTTATGTCGCTTGTAAATAAAGTTCCCAATGTTACAATAACACTTAAATTCATATCTCTTATAACTCTTATGTTTTAATGTAGTGTCATTTGCTGTACTATTTAAGATCCAAAGTGTAATAAATTACAAATCCGAGAATAAAAAAAAAAGAAAATCTCCACCACTAGTAGAGTATCAAATGTAATCTAATACATAATATCCAGTACAAATGGGACACAAGATACTACAACTTGTGAAGTGTATTTACTCAAAAACCCTGATGAAGCCTGCTGAAAAGGTTTCATTGAACTGTGTTGAATCTATGAGTGTGCAACTTGTGTGTCTTTCAATTTGGGTAACTTTAAATGGTCTTTGGGTAGGAAGCCCCCAAAGGGTCAATGCGAGAATTCAGAGTTCAAATTCCGTTCTTGGCTAATGGTAATGGCAGTAAAGACTTGTTACAGTACAGCAACCATAGCCATATCCACATCATCACAGATTTAAAAACAAATGCAGTTGTAGTCCAAGCAATAACCAGATCCACAGCCAGCTTCAGACTGTCAGAGCTCGGCTTTCTGAAAGGAGTAATGAGCAATAAATGCAGAATGTAAAGTATCACATCATCTCTCCTTTCTGTAGTATCTGCAGAGTGTTTACCTAAACTGGCAGTGTATTACAGCTGGACTGGACCAACACAGTAGCTGTTCTGTTGTCAGGGGGAATGCAAACTTAATGCAAGGTAACGCAAAACTTACAGAGGTGGAAAGTAATAAAGTTTTGTATGCATCAATTAATGCTTCTGATATTTTCTGTAATAAGATTCAGAGTAAATTATTGTACTTATTTGCCCTTCACTTCTCCCCTGTATCTGATTGCTGGAGTTACTGTTTTTAGCTCTAGTTTGTGCCTCTCATGTAATCCAATTATCAATGCAAGTCTAACATGTAAAACCTATAATCTCAACACAAACTGGGAGTGATGGCTACCTTACAGACAAGATTTAACACACACAAAATAGGCTTATAGTTTGACACATAGCTTGAGTTTAAAATGTAATTAGATTTTGCGCCACCTGGACCAGCTACAGCAATAAAAAACTGCTTACACATTAGCTAACGTTAATGGTGTAAAATTAATGTAAAACTCTGAATGGAGCCATTCTTAACAAAGACTCCTAGCGTTAATGTTTTTGATAATGTTACCTTTACATTCTGTTGTTAGCTATCATTTCCGTGCTTTTCTTCAGGAAAATTTGGAATGCACAGCATTTTTAAATTGAGGTATTTCTATTTAAATTATTTCCCACCCTAACGTCCTACGTGAATCAGGTATCCTCGGCTAACATGCTAGCAGTTGATTAGAAGCTAACTAACTAACTAGCCCACGGTAGCTATCTTTTACCTCGGGAAGTCCGCAAACACCTTTGTCTGCGTACGGCGAGAGTCCAGCAGCATAATTCACAGACATGGCTGTTGTTGGTATCGTATCTTTATTATTTTTGTTTAGAAAGCTGTCCCTCTATTATAAAACTGAGAGACTTCCCAGGCAGGTATCTAACTGTGTTGTTTGGATGACGTCATCTCTGAGCGACGCCGTATGCTGCATTAACAGAACTGGGAAAGCATCTCCTCTCCCAGCCGGGATCCCCGCCAATATTCTTTGTTTCGAAGAATACATTTCTAGCCTTTACATGGATGTAGACCTACAAATGAAAGATAATCCTTTCACTCTCTCCCGCCTATCCTGTCTCGCTCTCACTGTCTAGTAAAGGCAAATGCCCGAAAAGAAAAAAAAGAAAGAAAAGCACTTGTTAATTTCCACTCCCAATGTCTGCCCAGGTGTTAGAGGCCTGTCCCACTCCTCATGCAGCATTTACAGCTTTTGTACCCTCTTGGTGAACCCTATTAAAGTAAGTGAAGCTTCAGTGCATAGTGTGGACATGTATATTTATATATTAGGCAAAACAACCAAAATGTACACGACGTCTCCAGGGCAAAATGTCTTCAATCTGAGGACTGTTGATTTGATCTGTCATGGTCACGTCCGATATTCCTGTGTGACCTGAATGCAGCACAGTCGCTTCACCGTCCTGAGAGAATCGTTTTCAGTTTTAAGGACGGATTCCTACATGAAATGGACTATATAATCCATGATGTAGACACATAAAACAACCAATCGCATGACAAATAGTCATATCTATAAAGGACAGACAAAGAAAAAGATTAAAAAAGGACATCCATACAAAACAATGTTGTAATGCTTGTGTGGGATAAACAATCCTTAAAGACAAGGAAAAGCTCTCATGCAGATATATATGCCGTTTTAGAAATAGGCATACGGTTTTAAGAATAAAATCAAAGGTGAATATATTTTCTAATGAATCTCCTCATTGTAAAAGTAAAAAAGTGTAATAAAACGCAAAAGCAAAGGGGTAAATTAAGTGAAAGTGTTGCATCAATTACTCCAAGCACTTTAAGACATTTTATTTCCCAATAAATCTTTATTTTTCAGTTTTAAATAGCCAAAAATGAAAAGTAAACACAGGTGAATAAAACAACATGGTGATCATCCATACAGCTACATGTGCATATCAGTTATGGTTCCTGTTAAAGCTGCAAACCAACTCTGAAGACCACCTAAAAGAGGAAAATAGTTGCTTGTCTTAATTGTTTTGTCATATGTAATTCATTATCCTGAGAAATTCAGTATGAAGTCCCAATTTCAGTAAATGAAACAATCAATATTGCTGATGCAAAAAATACACACAGAGGACACCCATGCACTCTAAAAATGATATCAAAACCCGTCCACTCTCCGCTGACACAAAAGATAGAAATGAAAATAAAACATGGCGGCCTTATTCTCTTTCACTTCCAGGGACTTCCAGGGCTGAAAAACTTTGATAATCCTGACTGATACTGCAACAACACCTTTTAACAGACACTTTTCCTACGGAAGCTTCTTTTGCCAATAAAACCTAATTATCTCATCGCATAAATCATTCTCAAGCAAAGATTGCAGGCATAATGTCTAACCAAAGAACGAGACTAAAATAACAAAGCTTGCAAGAGAGCAAACAGAGACAAGAATACAACAAACAGTCAGAAAATGTTTTGGGCTTTCTTTTACATCGTTTTGGGTCTGCGGCTCCGTCAGGCCTCTCAGAGAGCAAACCTGAGGAGAGATACAATTCTGATCAGTAATTAGTTCTGCCCTCCCCCACCCTTGAAAAACTTGGTCATCCTACAAGACTCTGAGCTACTTCAAATAACATAACCCCACACTCAAAATGACAGAGAAACACATCCAACAGTAACCAGAAGAAACACAGCAAAGATCAATTTCATGTTACCAAAAATGTTCACATGAGGATTTGACCCACTCGCTCAGCTTGCCAGCCACTCCCTCCAGATACAGAGTTCTCTGGGATCTCTATCAAACACAAGTCTTTCTCATCACTGCAGCTGAAAACAGATCATAATGTAGGTAAACAGTCCACCAGTTAAACGGACACAAAGCTTCCAATGATGTTCTGGCATGCACCGAACTTTGAAAACATCGTCCCATGACATCCCGTCCTGTCGAAGCGAGACAGACTGTGACACTTGGAAATGTCTGACTCGATGTATTTGCAGTAGACCGTTCGACAAAAACAGGCTACTTGAAGTCCTCAATCTTCTGTCAGCCACTGTGACCAACTACTGGTGAGCGACACCCAGTTACAATTAGGGAAACAAAGATATGCAAGAGAGAGGCTGAGCAAAGTTTGGAAGTGTTTGCACCAGTGCAAATGTTGCTATTGTTGACAGTGGTATTAACCCCACAATACCGTAGACTATACAGGGGACTGAACAACTCAACAGGTTTAAGTAATAGTTTAAGTTATTCGCTCAAAGTAAGGTTTTAGGTGATAATGAAAACTATTTGCAAAATTGAAGAAACTGGTGACTTTTCTGCTGGTGCAAATCTTACCAGGTCTGACCGTTCCTCAACGGTGCAACGATTTTAGCCTCCAAACATTATTCAGAGGCTCAGGAAAAAAAATTGCTCTTTTCATTGGTTTAGAAGTGGGAAGCTTCAAATCTTTCTTGGTTGTCAACCAAGAATTTCTGGCGACCCAGACAGAAAAAGCGGGTAGCATATGTCGGCGAGATCGGGGGATCCTGTTACAAAGCATGTCACGACTCCTCATTGCCTGAGTCGTCCTCATCGTAGCAGCAGTCGCCGTCCCCATCCTCCACGTCATCGTCGTCATAGTAATAGTCGTAGAAGAGGTCGGAGCCTTCGTCGGGGGCCGGGGCACGCGTGCGGACGCAGTACTCGGCCAGCGTGGTGGGCACCTTCACACCGTCACGCTCAGCTTCCGCCTTGGTGGCCAATACCTGTTTCCTGAGGGAGATGATATAGAATATACGTGATGAGTCGAGACTGACGCTTGACAAAGAGCCTCTTCTACTCTTGTATGTGAAGTTTTTTTGTGTGCCAGTTTACCTGATGATCTCTACATACTCCCGGTCCTTGCCCTTGCTGTCCCTCCATTTGCGGTACATGACGGAGGCGTCCACGTTCGCAGGAGAGAAGGTGTTGGGTTCATTCAGCAGCGAGATCACACTCAGCAAAATGGTCCTGGAAGAAAACACAGAATGAGTGGAAAGTGTTAAAGAAATAGCCTCCAGAAATGATACAGCCATTTTAAACAGGATACAAACACATAAATAATTGATTTGATTAACAAATGTGGAATATTTAATCTACCCTCTCTGTCATGTCCGTTTTCTTACATGCTGTATTTTACGGCTACTCATTGGAGCTGCAAATATGAATTGTTTTCATTATCAATTTATCTGCCAATTGTTTGCTCAATTCATTGATTAGTCGTTTAATCTATAAAATTGTAATAAATGGCGTTCACAATTTCCCCGGCCCCGAGGTGACGCATTTAAATGTTTTGGTCTGCCGACCAACAGTTCAAGACCAAGACAACCAGCACATATTCCCATTTGAGAAGCTAGAGTCAGAGAATGTTCGACAAGTTTTTTGTAAAAAATTACTAAACAACAATTAATCAATTATCAAAATGGGTATAGATTAATTTTCTGTCAATCAATTAATAGGTAACTCCTAATAAAAGAATTGTGTATAACAGACTATAATGTAAGTATATGTGCGCAGCTGCAAGGAGATTTTTAAGTGTTTATCAACTGTTTGTACAGCAGTCTCCACTTATAGGTATCCAAAGGAGTAGTTATAGTTACATTAATAATCACTTATATCTGCTTACAACTACATTATGCGTTATTAAAAATAGGGGATTCAAAGTGTTGCAAACTAATCAGCCATTTCAACATGTATCAAGTACAACCGCTCTGCCATATTCTACTTTTACGAAGCTTACAATGTCCAGATTTTGTTAAGACTTTCTGAGAGGCATTAATCTAACTAATCTAACTATAAGTTTGTCAGAGGTCGTACAAAACAAAGCTTTCATCATTTTGGTCATATAAACATGTCAATTTATCCCATTGTTCCACACACTATAAGTTGCTCAATATAAGAATGCAACATAATTTTAAAATGTATTTTTATTTTTTACAGCATTATTAATAAAGGTTGATCTAATTTTGTCTGTGACTGAGCATTAAGTGGGTTCAGTTAAGGTGCAGCCTTTATTTTTCAGCATTTTCCTGATGAAGTGGCCCTTAATAAATTATTGCTTCATAAACTATTTGGAGGAAATTGTGCTCTGACACAAATCTACCATAAAGCACTTTTGCTTAAATATTTTCCTTTTTACACTGAGTGGTAATGCCTACACATTCTGTATATCTTCAAATATTTCACAACAAACCCACATACAAAGGGACATGCCTATTGACAGCACTGGCCCAGATATGAATTCAATATTAGCTTCTGGAAACTCCTGAAGAGACTCTGCTGAAGACAAATGCCAAGGGTATGAGTCAGGTCAACTATTGAAGTGGTTGAGAGAAAACAAAGAAAGGAGGTACGCAGAAAGGAGGAGAGATAATGAGGGAGATGCTAACCGGACATTCTGGGTGGGATTCCATCTCTCTGAGGGCAGCTCTCCGCTCTGTGGGTCGTCCACTGGAGGGTGCAATATAGAAATACACACATCTCCATTCTAAAAACAGAGGAAATAAACTCTTTCAATCTAAGATGCATCATGTAACCACTGAAAGACGTTTAATTAAATTAAATATTAGAGTCACAAAAGTGTCACAGTAAAGACGTTTAATCAAATTAAATATAAGAGTCACAAAGGTGTCACATTTAATATTAAACAACAGAGTCAGGGTGTGATACTGTACCTCATAGATGTTGGGGTGCCACATCTTGGTGAGGAACCGGAAGGCAGGTGGGGAGTATGGGTAGTCAATAGGGAACTTGATCCGAGCCTGGGACACAAAACAGGTCTTTACATGTGGCTGTACACAGTATTACTACAATATACTATATGGCACCTATTATGTAGGTTATGGCAACCAGATCGGTAAATTCAGTAGCAAGCTGACTACTTAGGATTGCCAGTGTGGCCATCAAACTAATCAAAGGGCAATAGAGCCAGTTGGGGACTCTTTGGGAACAGAGAGCAGGGCTCTGAGCATCACATAGAAACCTGCATCCCATGTTCTCAGGTTGGAGAGAATAAACTCTGATAGGATGTTTTGGCTTGCTCAATTATTAGTCTCATTTTTCTTGGTGTTTTCTTGAATTTGTGTATTGTATTTTATTATTTGAATAGTGCATACAGTCAGTGTCGAACTTATATACAGTCTATGGTCAGTTCTGTTATTATGTGCTGCGTGTGTATGTTTGAATGAACAGCCAGATGTGCCAAAGACAATTTTCCACCTTGGTGGACAATAAAGATTTATTCTATTATAATCTTACCTTAAAATATCCCCCTTCATAATGAGTGTTTGGGGGTCCGAAAATGGCCACTTCCCAGTTGTACATATCAGCCTCGTCCACCAGTGTTATTTTGAATCCCTCGACAGGCTGCTCCTGGAGGCTCTTCATTTCCAACATGAGTGCTTTCTGTGAGCTGGCTACATGAGAGGAGTCGTGTTGCGCCATATTGTAGCTTTCAAGATAATCTGGAGTCGACAGCTGACGGGTTTGTTTACACGGACACGTCTAGCCTAACTAGCCAAGCAACTTACTGAAAAACAACTTCAGTGTTTTCGATGTGAGACAATGAAACAGGCCAAACCAGCCAGGCTGCGCACAAACCAAACAAAGGTTGCGTTGATTTGTCCCCAAATCAGATTAATTATTTACCAACGCCAATACTCAGATATTGGTGGATTGACCAAACCATTGTGACTGACCAGCGCCTCCAGATTTCAGTTGATCTACCTGGCAGGGCGGCCGCTGATATAAGCCGTAACCTAAATCTACTGGTAGCTGCTGGCTAATGTAAGCTAGCTAACAAGCTCTTCCTTGCCGACCAGCAGAAACCGAGTTTACCGTGACACGAATACTTTCTAACTTCCTACGAGAGCCAAATTAGAAAAGAAAACACAACTATTAATCTGAAATGCTAGCAAGCAAAACCTCCAACGATAATAGTGAGAAATGTAGTTGTTATCGACCTAACAGAAGACTGGGCAAACAAGAATGTTGCTTAAAGGAGTCCCCTCTCTCTCCCCTCCACACAGGCAACGGCGCCTTGTGTTCTCTGGGATTTGTAGTCCAGTTTTCATTTGTAAACATTACTTTTAACCTTGAAAGCAACCAAGGCGCCGCACAATGACGTAAAAAATGACTTGGTTATATGAAGAAAAAATAAACATGGGAAATTGGTTGAGTTGTGACCGTTATTTTCTGAACGATGTATTCAAGAGTGAATTCAGACAACTACATTTGCCAGTTGCATGACGTCATGAAGACACAAATGTTGTTTGTGTTTCCGAAAAGCAACCCTGACCTACTTTCACGCTCAAATTATTTGAACACAATAACACACGTCTATGATGTTAATTTGATTTAGGGTGTTCAGTGTCCTATGAAAACTTCAGATAAATAAAGGGTATCTATTTGTACTTTTTCTCATTTTATACTCGTGACGTTTAGAATATGTGCCATTTTGTAGAAAGCCCGTTTAAGGTGGCTTTCTGCTGCCTGAGTAACTCATTTTTAAAACCAGACAGCTTAGCGCATTGTTTTAATAAGGATACGTGTTTTAGAGTTCGATGTGAATGTTTATTTACCTAATTAAATGTTTTACAAAAACACGGGTATACTTTATAATATGAGAACAGGACAGGAAACCGGTTTAGACCGTTTTCTTTGTTACCTCTTATTTACGCGACAGAGTGCACTCAGGACCACACCGGGACAGAAAGTACGTGATGGATTCGAAATCACGACGACGGTCCGACTCAGAGTCCAGAAGTCGGAGCCGGGACCGGCGGAACAGGTCCAGAGTGAGCAGGTCTCGATCTCCGGAGGAGAGGAGAGGCCGCAGTCGGTCTGCGGACACGAAAAGAACCGCGCGTGGACGGGGACGGTCGGGCAGCAGGGACTCCAGCGATGGCTCTCCCGGCCGACGTCGGCCTCAACACAGAGACCGTCCAGGTTCCAGGAGCGGTTCGGAGAGTGACAGAAGGCGAGTACCACACCATCCCAGGACCAAGTCAAGGGGTCGATCATCAAGGTATCTGTCTTTGCTGCCTGGTGCTAGCTGGTTGGTGTGGGTGTTCAACGTCATTCCAGTTTTACGGCTCGATTCAACCAGTTATTATAGTAACGTAAAGGGTAGTTGAATTTGAATACAGTGAAATAAGTAACGTTAGTGCCCGTGTTAATCTGTCAATTTATTTGTCCACATGACAATTTAAATAAACCTGAGCCCATGTGTCTCACTGAATTAACACGCATATAATCACACCTCCACAACTCAAGCACTCCAATATGCATAAGTTGCATACCATCATGCAATTCAGTTAGAAAGTCTCTAGACTGCTTTGTTCCTTCTTTTAGACCTGTCTAATAGATTCCAGACTGTGGCACCATAATACTGAAGGTTGCTATTGCACGCAGCTTTTTTTTCCACTGCTGTAGTGTTACCACAGTTTATTACACTGCTGTAGTGTTGGTAGCCAGGCTGGTCCACAGTAATCTAAGTGGGTAAGGAGAAGGGCATCATACACACTGATAATGACTTTCCTGTTTACAGATGCCTTTGCTCTGCTTATTGCACCCAAAACAGCAATCATATATTAACCCTGTCACTTAAGAATGTCGAGGAGTTTTTAGTGCATCTTAATGTAGGTTTTAGAGGGTGTCTTTCCATGTTCCCCATTACAGCCTGCTGACAGTCACTCTGCCAGTATTGCTGAAGAATATAGAACAAACGTATTCCTTTAGGCTCCATTACATGGTTGCCAGTCCAGGAACAAAAATGTACTGAATCACTTTTTCTGTCTCAGTTCTGATTCAGATGATCCTAGAGTGAGTCGGAGGAGACAGGAAATGAAGAAACTGGGAGGAGCATCTCGAGAGAGGAGAAGGGGAAGGTCGCAGTCCAGCCCTGACTCCCGTGATGGAAGCAGCGACAGAGAAAGGAGAAGACGGAGAAGTCCTGACAGAGGGAGTCCAGTCAGAGACAGCCAGAGGAGGGAGCGAGACAGAGATAGAGATAGAGAGAGATGGAAGAGCAACAGCAGAGACAGGGAAAGAAAAGGAGACAGAGACAAAAGTCGAGAGCGGAGGAAGAGGAGTGAGGATAGGGAGCAGGGGAGGAGGGTGAGAAGCAGAGAGAGGACTGACAGAGACAGAGGGAGGCAGCGCTCCAGTTCACCTGATTCGTCAGATAGCTCAGGGTCTGATCGTGGGAGGCGTGAAGTCAAAGAAAAGGAGGAGAAGAAAAAACAGAGGGAGGTGATGAAAGCTCTGGAGACACCCGAGGAGAAGAGGGCCAGAAGACTGGCAAAGAAGGAAACGAAGGAGAAGAAAAGGAGAGAAAAGATGGGCTGGAGTGAGGAGTACATGGGATACACCAATGCAGACAATCCCTTTGGTGACAACAACTTGTTAGGAACATTCAAATGGCAGAAGGTGAGTTGGCGCAGTTTTCAACAGCATTTGATGAGTTATTATTGTAAACTGTATTCAAATTTTCAGTCTCAGAATTTTGGAAAGTTGCCATAACCTGGCTTTGAATATTATAACTCATGCATGATTCTTGTTTTTTTATGTATTTTGTTCAGGCGTTGGATAAGAAAGGTATCGGCCATCTTGGAGAAAAAGAGCTTAAAGAAAGGAACAAATGTATTCAAGAGGAGAACCGCAGAGAGCTGCAGAAGGTACAGTATGAGCTGTGGGATTGTTTTTGTTGTGGCAGTATAATGTGACAGAGTTTCATTCATCTTAGTAACTTTGTGTATGAAGGTAAAGCAGCTGCGTCTGGAGAGGGAGCGAGAAAAGGCCATGAGAGAGACGGAGCTGGAGATGCTGCAGAGGGAGAAGGAGGCAGAGCATTTCAAGACCTGGGCTGAACAGGAAGACAACTTCCATCTGCATCAGGCCAAACTACGGTGAGTGTGCATCATGTTGCAGAGAATTTCTGTTGCGCTATGATTTAATCTGTTTGTTTGCACAATTCCAGCTAAATTTCAGGTTATTCCCTTTGTGTCCAGGTCTAAGATTAGAATCCGCGATGGTCGTGCCAAGCCTATTGACCTCTTGGCGAAGTACATCAGTGCAGAAGATGATGATCTTGCTGTGGAGATGCATGAGCCTTACACCTTTCTCAACGGGCTAACAGTCACCGACATGGATGACCTGCTGGAGGACATCAAGGTGTGTGTAAAAGTTGTATAACTAGCTTAGATTAGCTCTAATCGCACAGGATTGTGTTTATAGGGGAGATGTGGTGAAAATTGAAATTGCATATGAGTTTGGTAGTCCTCACTGTGAGATGAGACCTCACAGTCTGAATACGTTTCAGTATTAAAAGTTCAAGTTAAAGCCATTATATGTTGATTTTTTTCAATGTGATTTATAGCATCTTTCAAATTATTCTGATGGTACAAGTTCATATTTGCAGAAAATTAGACAATCTTTTCTTTCAACAGATTAATTCGAGTGTCTTTATTTTAACTGCCACTGAGGGGAACCAAATCCCAAAATCTTCAAGAAATATTTGTTGTTTCGTAGTGAAGATGTTACACTGACAGATTTTGATTAAATTTAACTGATTCAGTTAGACATGAAATCTGTGAACAATGATGTGTCAACTTAAAATGTGTCACAATAGAGTCGTATACAATAGAGTCGTATGCAGACATAACATTAATATTGAATGATCACACTGATTGACCCTGAACATAATGTGTGTTGAAAGTTGCTTCAATCCTGTTATTCTTAAAATGAACCCCACCTGTATATGGCTTACTGTACGAGTGTTGTACTGGTAGGTGTACATGGAGTTGGAGCAGGGGAAGAACGTGGACTTCTGGAGAGACATGACGACCATCACGGAGGACGAGATCAGCAAACTGAGAAAACTGGAGGCCTCTGGGAAAGGACCGGGTACGTAGTTTTCCTGTTAAATGCTAACCGTATGTGCAACAGGAAGCTGTGCTCGACTGTGTTTCTTACATTTATGTTCAATGCAATCTATTTAATTCTCAGGCGATCGTCGTGACGGCATCAACACAGCCGTGAGCACTGATGTACAGACGGTGTTCAAAGGAAAGACATACAGCCAGCTGCAGGCGCTGCACCTGAACATTGAGTCGAAGATTCGGGCTGGAGGATCCAATCTTGACATCGGTTACTGGGAGAGTCTGATGCAGCAAGTCAGGGTCTACATGGCCAGAGCAAGGTACGGATGTGGGAAACCTTATTGTATTTCTGCTGTGGTAGTAATTTAAATGCCTGATTAGTTTAGCATGTACTTGATCTAAATCTACACCTAGAAGTTACATGGATGGCTCATGATTTGTCTGGATAGACGGTGGAAGTGTGTGTGTGTAAAAACCACAATTTTATGTCCCAGGTTGAGAGAGCGACACCAGGATGTGCTGCGTCAGAAGCTGTTCAAGCTGAAACAGGAACAAGGAGTGGAAAGTGAACCTTTGTTCCCCATCATCAAAGAGGAGCTGAGGAGTGACGAGGAGGAGTAAGTTACCTCACACGTGGTGGCTCAGTCTGTTTCAGTGCATATTTTCCAGTAACAGTGACCTGGGGTTCAAGTTTCACTTCACACTACGTTAATTGTCACTTCTGTTTCTGTTAAGGATGTGTATTATAACCTCAAAAATATGTGAAGTACTAGTGATGCGTTGATTTGTCACTTTTTTTAATTTTTCAAATTTAAACCCAAATGTTTTTGTAACATCAGGGAGAGAGAGGAGCAAACAAGGGCGACAATAACAGAAGAGGCTGGCCAGTCTTCATCCTCCTCCACAAGAAACAAGAGCAGAGAAACAGAAGACGACGAAGAGGAGGCAGGACCATCGACATCCACCGCAAGAAACCAAGATGAGGATGGAGGAGAAAAGGGTGACAAGAAAGATGAAGAGGAGAAGGGCGAGGTGGTGGAGGCTGTGTTGACGGAGGAGGACCTGATCCAGCAGAGCCAGGCGGAGTACGACTCTGGCCGCTACAGTCCGTCGCTGCTCGGCTCCTCCGAGCTGCCACTGGACTCGCACACCATCACACCGGAAGAGGACACACACAGGCTGCAGTTAGCACGCAGACAGCTACAAGTCACCGGTATGAGATTAAAAAACACACACACACACACACACACACACACACACACACACAAAGAGCTTCAAAATAACAGAATAACAACAAACAAAATAATCTGTAAAAATGTTCCCAAAAGTATTGCACACAAAACAAAAAAGGTTCTGAATGCAAAAAGAAAAGACGGATCTGTATCAGAAAACTGGAATGTTTGATCAGAAAACTAACTAAATGCATCCAGAAAATAAACGGTACCATGTGGCCAAAATTTTGACAGAAATAAAGTATTTTGTAAGAAGAAACTTAACCGTAAAAGAGTACAGTGACTGTACCGGTGGGGAAACAGCAACACCAGCCTTCTGTTAGAGTTGCAGTGAATTTCCAGCTGTAGAAATGTTGATGAAACCAATCTTTGATGTACCAAATGAATTGATTTATAAATTTGTGATGCATATTTCTCCCCAAGACACTCACTGTTGCTTCTTTGACTTCTGTATCAGGCGATGCCAGCGAGAGCGCCGAGGACGCCTTCGTACGCCGTGCCAGAGAGGGAATGGGCAACGATGAGGCCCAGTTCAGCGTGGAGTTTCCCGTCACGGGGAAGATGTACCTGTGGGCGGACAAATACCGTCCCAGGAAACCCCGCTTCTTCAACAGGGTCCACACAGGCTTTGAGTGGAACAAATACAACCAGACGCATTATGACTTCGACAACCCTCCGCCCAAAATCGTCCAGGGTTACAAGTTCAACATCTTCTACCCGGACCTGATTGACAAGCGCTCCACCCCGCAGTACTTCCTCGAGCCCAGTCCCGACAACAAGGACTTTGGGATTTTAAGGTTCCACGCGGGCCCTCCGTACGAGGACATTGCCTTTAAGATTGTAAACAGGGAGTGGGAGTACTCTCACCGGCATGGCTTCCGCTGTCAGTTTGCCAATGGGATCTTCCAGCTGTGGTTCCACTTCAAGAGGTACCGCTACAGGAGATAGAGGCCACATACCAAGATGGACCAAGAGCCCAGTCAGTTTCAACCATACGTGGTGTATTATAGAGGCTGTACAGTCAATGTGCTTTGTTGTGGTGTTTTTTAGCTGCTCTCACACCAAAAAGCAGTTTGTCAAAGCTACAAATCACTCTGTACTATTTTCTGAAAAACTAAATTGTAATGTCGTCTGAAAATTACTCATTAAAGATTTTTTCCTATTTTATTCTTTGCAAGCTGCCACTGGTTGATGGTTTTCTGTTGTGAACTCCATTTTAAAACGTGTAATTTTAGAGTTAGTTAAAACATCGAACATCTGAAACTCTTCAAAAACTGAGCTGTCACACACAAAAGTACGAAGATGATTCATAACAGCAGGTTCTTCTACATCTGTTCTTCACATTCTTGGCAAGTCAAGTCTTGCTGAAAACTAGAAAACCCTGTTGGATATATTTGAATACACTGGAACAACACAACCACCAGGTAGAAAAGGGTTTAATACAGTAAAACTAAATCTTTGCAGCTAGTGGTTAGAAATGAAATGGCTCAATTTCAGTTATTGTACATTCCCTGTGAAAATCACACCAATCTTTACAAGACTTTTCAATCTAAAATGGGATTTACAACAATTAGTAGGAAATTAGAACATACTTTTAAATGTACACAATTGAATTAAAACAAAAAGTAAAGCAGAAATTCAAGTGTCTCTCATACAAAAAAACTCATAGAATCTTTTGGTTCAACAGTTTATAGTCTCTTTTCAACCACTGAATGTTCTTATATCGAACATATTACAGCTGAACTGAAACTAGTAGTTCTGCCTGGAAACAAATGGCGTGCAGCACACCCATTCATTTGTCCAACTTGGACGCCACTGAATGGGAAACTAACGTGCTCGCCATTTTCAGATTTCTGACTCATCATCAATATACTGCAGGGATGGAAGAGTAACTGTTGGGGCATCACTCTCCTCTCCGGTGTGGTTGTTACTGCTGCCGTTGTCTGTTCCTGACACCAGGGGCTTGTCCTCTGCCGGTGCGGGCCTCAGTGCATCTTGGTAGTTCACGCTGGAGTTTGGCCCCCCCTGCTCATGGGTCTCCTGGGATTGTGCTCTATTACTCTTCCCGCAGTTCCAGGGCAGCCATAGGTGGCCTTTGTAAAAGTTCCAGGCCAAAAGGGCAATAAGAGAAACTACAAGGAGCCCGACTACAGCCTGCAGTCCAACCACAGAGGGGCCGTCCGTCTGAGCCTGGGGTAAAATCACATTCCCATCACCAGTGCCTGCTGGACCTATGCTAACCTGGTACTCAGCCACAGTGGTCTTGTACTCGTCAACTTTGGAGCGCTCCACAGACAGGCAGTGGTACCGACCAGCGTCGGAGTGTGAGGCGTTGAGGATAAGCAGTCCGTCTTGTAGACGCTGAAAACGAGCCGAAGGGGTCAGAGGGCTGCCGTCCCGCTCCCACAAGGTTTCTGCCAGGTTGGACGGCGAAGGGCAACCGAGCTTCAGGTTGCCTCCGGGCCAGATGGACTGATTCACAGGCTTAACAGGATCTGAAAACAAAAGAGAGGTCCTTCACAGTAGGTGCTTTCATTTTGACAACCCACAACCTTTATTATGGCTCTTCCAAGTTTAAGGAGTAGAAAAACAGTGCAGTCCCTGCCAGGTTCAGCTTTTATTCTGAATCACACAACTTAAATATAGATATTTAAGGTAACTGTGCACTAACTCACCAGAATCTGGGCAAAGAGAGGCATCTCCTTCTTTCACGCTTTGGATCAGTTCTCTGAAGCACAATATGCAATAAGTTTAGTTTGGACAGAACAGATATCAGCACTGCTTGCTCTACGTGTTGGGAAAGCTGCTTACCTTTGAGAATTAGCAAGGACAACACATTTCTTAACAACTTGGTCCCAGCCACAGTACGGGTCCCTGGCTAGAACACAGTCCATACAGGATGAGGACCTCCCACATGTGGCCA
Organism: Enoplosus armatus; assembly: GCF_043641665.1. NCBI lineage: Eukaryota > Metazoa > Chordata > Actinopteri > Centrarchiformes > Enoplosidae > Enoplosus > Enoplosus armatus. Next base: position 14,897,117 of record NC_092193.1, read on the forward strand.
GTGGTATCTGTGCTGCTCCGTAGTCTGAGCCTGCATAGAGCTGACCCTGTTCAACGGATCCATCACACACAAACGCAGTAATGAAACAATGAACAAACACTTGAACAGTGATTTAAAAGTGATAAGCCATCAATTAGGCTATGATAGAGTTTTAAATTACCGTGACATTAGAGAATTTCAGAATCTTGATTGGCTCTGGAGGTTGGAAGAGTTGTACTTCCTCTATGATGAACATCTCTCCATCGTAGTTCACTGCTTTCAGCATTGTGCCCTCCTCTTTTCGTATAAAAACATAGAAACATGCTTTACATTATATACATATGGCCTAATATCACTGATATAACCCTAAACACACGCACCTGTGCCTATGAACATCACGTGATACTTCTCGCCATCTGCGGCCTGCACTTGGTTGACTATGATGCGTGTGAATGTAGCTCCCCTTCGCACCAGTAGAGGCTTCTCTCCTATTGGCTGGATAGCTTGGTCCATGAGGGGCCTATCTTTGATAAATTGAAGGGTCCGGTCTGGGAGGTCCAGAGTCTGAGTTATGCCCGCTTTACGAGCCTCATTGTCTATGCACTGGCAAGGGAAGCGGGGAAGGAAAGAGAAAAGAGGACAACGGAGTCAGAGTACAAAAGGAATCAGCTTCCTGCTGGGCCTGCGCTCGTTTAGAAAAAAAAAGAGTTGCCTTTTGAGTTTTGTCTTTGTTTCTAACACACGCACACACACACGTTGAATAGTGGGCAGACTCACAGCTCCGGGCCGAGGGACGGGCACATCTCCGCTGTACATCACCCACTTAACAAAAGAGGTTTCTACGGGGACTGGGGTCTTATATTTCCCTTCCGCAAACACTCTGCTGATCTCAGACACGCGGTATACACACACTGCAGACAGGTCTGATGTGTCCCTGAAACACACACAAAATAAGTTAGCAAAGTGGTGTGCCAAACCCTCCTCCTTTTAACACAAACACACAAATAAATGTGTTAATTCAAACATACGACTGTGGTGTGAAGACGGCGAAGAACAAACAATCCTTCCAGCGCTTCTGGGGGTCACACCAGCGGTACGTGTCCTGGATAATGTACGGCAGCTGAGACTCAAGCACTGGACAGTCCATTCTGGCCTTCAGGAAGGATGTCCATTTCTTCTGCAAGGTCCTCTGACCTCCAAGATCCCCCTGTGAGCACAGGAGTACACTATAATGCCACACTTAAGTGGAAAAACATGCAACAGGCAAACAGGCTGCAATCAAGCAGCGGAAAGGGCAGAATGAGCACAACTCAGGAAGTGCCCTTTATATGTTATTGTCTTTTTCTGCAAATGGAGCTTCAACAAATAAGTGCATGCACGATAAGCTGTTTCTTACCTTGCAGACGCGGGCCACGCGGGAGACCACCAGTTTGTTGTAGCAGTCGCACTCCACAGCCATCTCACTGAAGAACAGGTAAACCTTGTCATCATCTCCCTCTGCACTCATCACACTCTCTGGCATCTGAGCCATGGAAACAAAGCTGGGCTCTGGCATAGGAAGAAGACAAAACGTCAACTTTGACTCAGCTACTAAGCAAATCATCATGGTGAAACCGTTCAGCTCAGAAACAGTGACAGTGAGCATTGCATACGATCACGTTACCATGAAGCCAGGAGCTCTTGAACTCAGTGCGTATGGAGACAGAAGAGCTGCGCATCAGAACGGGTTCAGAGCCCAGGAAGTTCATTGAAGTAGCTGAGTACAGCTGGTTTTCTGGCAAGACACGGCAGCGGACACAATGATATAAATGAAAACATTTTGCAATATTAACTGTTCTTCCACAGTTTATCAACTGTTGTGTAATTGCTACTCACCAAACATGATGGAGGCATATCTCTGGAAAGGATCAAATGGACACTTCCCTTTGCCATCCTCTCCTTTCTTCTCAAGAGTCAGCTTTCCATCTGCATAGGACTGCACAGACAAACACAGAGGCATCTTTAAATCCTGCAGTTGTTTTATATACACTATAATTTTGATGTAAGAAACTATACAGAATCAATTTATACATAAATATTAATATGAGAATATGAATTGAGCTAAGCGAGCACTGTGGCTCTGAATTTGTCTCACCATGTAATCACACTCAGGATCAAAAGCATTCGTTCCACACACATACATCCTGTTATCCTCTGTCTTATGCAGGATCCTGATGTAGTTCTTGCACTCCATCTGGAAAAGCATTTTAAAAAGCGATGATTACATCTGCACAATATGCAATACGTTTTAAATTGCAAAAGCTAAAAAAAGAACCCACCTCAGGATCTTTTCCTTTGTTTTTACACTCATCTTTTTGCTGTTGTGTCACTTCCCATTTTGCCTATAAGAGTGAAAAATAGTTTTAGTCATTTTGTCAGTTGACAGTGTAGAGAGTGACATGACGTTATATTAACGTACATCACCCCTGTCCCCACTGCGTTACATTAACGCACCCACCCCCTACTGGACACTTTATCTGGACACTTTACTTTATTCTGGTCACTGCACTGTTGTTATTTATCTTATCTTATTTTTATTTTTATTCTTATTCTTATTTTAGCTTTTATATTCTACTTATTTGTTATCAAAACAATAGCACCTTCAGACCACAGCAAATTCCTTGTAATGTATGTTACTTGGCAATAAACAGTTTCTGATTCTGATTCTGATTCTGATGACATGAAACATGGGAAGAGATAAAGAGAGAGGTATGACATATAACAAATGTTAACTACATACACCCTGGCTGCAATCGACCCACATTACGTGATGTGTGGTATTTGTCTGAACCATTAGGCTACAGGTGGCACGCAAAACAGTGGTGGTATAACAGTTGCAAGGCAGTTTGTCTGCCAACTTTGTGACAACAGTCAGATTGGTCCCAATAAGTGTTTTCACACACTCACAACAGTGAGCTTGTAGTAGGTGCTATTCAGGGCAGACAGCTTGGCACAATACACACATTTGTTATTAAAAAAATCTTAGCCCTGGGCCAAGAAAGCTCTGATAAGACATTTCAAAAGTAGACTAATGCCAACAATTAATGGGCGCTGCTCCAGGGTGGAATTGGCATTAACTGCATTGTTAACAAAGGCGTTCTTACTGAAGAAAGTTTCTTGGAGATGTCCTTGAGGTCAAGAGCATACACTGCCTCCCTGGCACCCAGCACTAGCAGGTCCAGGTCTTCTCTCAACAGCATAGTGGAGTAGTTGAACACGCCCTCCTCACGAAACATGTGAGCGTTGTCCCCTAGAGACAGAATATAATTAACTCAGCAACCAGTGACTAAACCCTGTTCCCCAATGAGTTAGTCCAAACTTGAACCATATGAGCCAACACGAGCTGGCACACTGTAAGCCAAGGTTACACAAGACAGATAGCAACACTCACTATGATAGGGCACAGATCTACGGGGGACACAGTCCAGTGGTGAGTCGTCTTCCAGCGTCAAGGCCAGGGGCAGCAGCCAAAAGACACTGAGGGACAGCAGCGGATACATGGCTCTTTTGTTCAAGCTGAGAGGAATGTGAGCTTTATTGTTTCCGTAACAGTCAGTCATACAGGGGTAAAGACAGCGAGTGGCATCTATGACGCGATGAGGTCTGTGCTGACTGAAGGGCACTGGCCCCTTTACTGGCCCCGCTCAGCAGGCTGTCCATGATGAGATGGATGGCACAGACCAAAGAAACAAAGCCGAGGAGGCCTGAAAGAGACAAGGTTGTGTGGATATCACAATCGATTCACCGGACGTGAAAAAAAGCTTCAAATATGTACAGCAAAACACCAAACACACAAAAAAAAGAAAAGCAGATGTGAAGAGAGACATTTAAGACATGTTTAAAACAAAGCACGAGAAACAAAGCAAAAGAGCAGAGGAATGGCCAGAAAAGGGCAGAGTGAGCTAAAGTCAGCGCGGCAGTAATTCTGTCAGTGCCATAGTGATGTTAATGCAGGGCCATGAAAGGCATTCAGCAGGGTGCAGGGATGTCAACTTCAGCTCTCCTGCAGCACCAAACACAAGCACACAATGAGAGATTCACAGAGAGTGCCAGAGGCTGGTGCAGACCAGAGAGGGGCTCTGGCACCAACTTTGTTGCAAGAGCTGTTTGCACACAGACAGGAAACATGCAGGTTTGCCTCATCATTACCACTGCACACAGTCAAGTCTACCAACAGACTAACAACAGTTCCACTTCTCCTTTAATTATCTTGCTGTAACAGTGACAGCTGTTGTTTTAGCGTGATTTTATCCAGCAGTGTTACTACAACCTGCGGAGAGGGTGTGTGTACTGTGGGTGCTTCTTTCCCAACAGAGGTGTGCTGTCATTAACTGATGAGTTGCGGCATGTCAGAGAATGCAGCCCTGATAAGATGTTTCACATATTTTACCTTGGGGAGAAAAGACACACACACACACACACACACACACACACACACACACAGGCTATCGCATTTATGCACCAAGAACAAGCCCGTCGGCAAGTGTGTACAACTTCAGCTTGAAGCATTAAAGTTAGCCTGAAATCTGTTATTGAGTTAATAACGCAAGTTAGAGCAGTTTAAGAGTAAACTAATGAGTTGTTTTAGTTAATTTAGAATAGATTATGTTGATTAAAGTATTTTCTACAACATGTAATTAAGCTTTAAGCACAAATTTCCCGAAAGCTGGCACAAACGCAACTAGCAAAGTTCACGTATTCAAGCAGACTAACCGTCACCAAACACTCCTGTTAAAAGTTAATCACTTACCTGCTCAGCGACACGCCCAAGACTGCGGAGACTTCCATTAAAAAACACTACAAACACCTGTTAAAGCGTTACTTCAGAACCACAACTTCTTCATTAACTAACAGGTAGTAAAACTAACTCGTCGTACTAATAAACGGCTGAGAAGTGTCGCTAATAAACCCCACACATAAACGCAGCTGTCGTTAATGTAACCCTGAGATGTGAAACTTTGATTCGCGCTGTTGTTAGCTTGCAACTTCCTTTAAGGTTGCTCGTAGAAACGATACAGGTTCACTCCTCAAAACCAAAAATACCGCAGAAGAAAAAGCGTCTCTCTAACGGCTCAGCAGCCTCTGTCGGGTCCTCTCAAAGTCACAGCGGTCCTCCGTTATTGTAGAGAGGGTCCCCGCGCTCACATCCCGCGGTGAGGAGGGTCTGAATGGCTGGCTGCTGCTCCGGTTCGCCCCGCAGGTTGTGTTGTGTGTTTTTTTAACCACACACTGCCGTTGAGGCGGCGGGAGGCGCTGATCTCTGATCAGATTAAGATTTCATTGTTCTCATATATTTTTATCAATCGGTGGAGGGCAGAGCTGACTCAAGATGGGCGAAGTAAAAGATAGAAACAGTTGGAGGGTGTTCACGGGTTGGCACGTTTTGTTTTTTTTAAACTTGTGCAACATGTCCACACAGGGGTGATGGACTCACGTTACCTAGTGGTGTGCTGTGGGAGCGTCCTGTCCTGCATCTTGTGAATGGACGTTTTAATTGTTGTCATGTTGCACCTGCACATAAATATATGTATATAATTATACTTAGATTTATAGAAATACTTAAACATGATAGACTTTTTAGAGGTTGTCTGTGGTTGATAAAACATAACCTCCTGTAATGCAACCCAAAAGTGTTTCTCTTATTTTGTCCACAGCACAGGCTTATGGTACAGTACAAATACAATATCAACAAAAACTCCCTCATCAAACTGACCAATAAATAAAATTGAAATTCAATGCCTCTATGGCACAATATCAGCAAAAAAAACCTATGACCTATGGTCTAATGTGTGGACATCCAGACATGCTCACTGTTCTTTGTTTGTTTTATTTTCAGTTTTCAGATTTCACAAGTCAAGAGAAACGACAAAACAAAAAATAAATAAAATGTAAAAACAGAACTTATACGCACATAAAAAAAGAAAAGAAAAAGGTGGGTCAGCTGCACCGATATGAAAAAAAACCCCAAATGTTGCAGATTAACAAATGAAAGAGAAATGCGTGATATTTCAAATTGGATTCAAGTTTCCATTCAGTAGTAGAGGAAAGGCCATCAAATGTAAAAAGAAAAACACTTGTTTTTTTTGTTGATTCAGAGTTAAATGAGCGTAGCTGTGTCAGTGGAATAATGAAAATAATCTCATTTAACCCTTTTTTAAAAACATGGAGCAACAAATGTCCAATATAAATGTATTACTGAAGTGAGTGAGATCATGGAAGATTATCTAAACTAAAAATACACACACCCTCTTGTTAAACTGTAAAACATAATGTGGACTTTTGCACACCTTTGCTGACACATTTTCCCTTTTCTTCTGTCTTTCGGTGGTAAACATTATAAACAAGACTTGAGTCCAGCTTTCTCTCTAATCGTCCACTCAGTATTGATTAACTCCAACATGATCTAATGTCCTCAATCTCCTTTCGTCACGAGAAGCTCGGTGTTTCAATCAATGACCTGCGTCCTAACAGCCCGATACTTAGGGAACAAAAAAAGAAAAGAAATGGTGTACTTCTGAGAAAGCACACGCTATCAGTTCACAACAAGGGCAAATCACATCCATGCAAAACAATTTTAATGCCCTTGATATCTAACAAACACTTCATGTACAAACATACAAGAAACTGCTCATTGTAGGGAGACACTTATGAGTCAGTTGATCACAGTTTGCTACTAGTACTCAAACACTTCAAATCTGCAAGGACTGGCCAATAGACAGAAATGTAAGACAGAGTTTCCCATGTAGAAATACTTATTGTTTAACACCTTCACATCTGTAATAAATTATAATTTTGTTAATAAAGGTAGAGAGGTAGGGCGTGGTGTAATGCTGTCATAAAGCCTTTGCCAGCTTCAGTCTGTAACATAAAAGGGTTGGTCTAAGTCAAGCGTTCAGTACTTGTATTAACACCCAAAGACTGTGTGCTGCTAAGGTTTCTGTCCCTTTTAGCTGACAGCCTTCCCACTAGAGGGCACCCTCACATATGAATACAGTAGCTTGATGAGAGGAACAGAAATCACCTGGGAGTTTCCAGGCAGGTCAGATAGCACCATACAGTCGCACGTACACAGTAGCAGAGAATAAGGAAACACTTTAAAATAAGCTCCAACGGTACAGTTAAAGTTGAGTCATAAATGAGCCACAACAGTGTCATTGATTCAACAATACATTAACGGTTGCTTATCAATCACAAATAGCACTCAAGAGCAGCAGGCAGATATTGTGCAGTTTTCTGTTTCTGGCCAGCTCGACTGTATTCAGACGATTTCTTTCTTTCTTTCTTTTTTTTTTAAGTCTTGTTACATGAAATGAGGTGAATGAAGAGAGTTGCTGAGCTGAAACCTGAGCATGCCTGGCTTATTTTACTTGCAGGGCAGATAAAGTGTCTCTCAGGTCTCAGGTCAGACTTTGTCGCTCCGGTGTTGATCTTGGCAGTCTGTGGTTTGCTTGTACTTAAGTCTCCAATGTTGCAGCAGTAACATCAGCGGCTCAGACGGGAAAACATCAGGCTCAGTTGGTGGTCCGGTACGTGTCAGTGCTTCTCCCATAGATCTTAGCTGCCAGTCATATTGATGCAGTGTTTTTGTGGACTTTATTCTGAATGAATTTATTGTGGCACCATTTTTTTTTTTTGCTCAGTGACAGTTTGTAAACAGCTTTATGCAGGAGGATAAAGCACTAGTGGATTGTTACCCCAACGAAGGCAGACAGGTTTTATGAACCTAATCCAGTGTTTACCAGCTGGTCTTGCTCTTAAGGAGCTAGTCAGAGTCCATTTAATCATCTAAGTCCAACAACAAGACCAAAAGAATGAAACTCAGACCATTTTCTATCTCCCTATGAGAAAGTGTCGGTATTTGTAGTCCCTTGTCTTCCACCCAGAAGGCACAGGATGAATACATCGCTGCGGTGAGGAGTTTGGCACTGATGATTGAGTATGCTGTGACAGTCCCTTATGAGCAAGTCACTCCTGACTGGCTCGCCTCTTCTCCAGCTTCATTTTGAGTTCCTCGTTGAGTGCTGTGGAGAGAAACACACTAGGTCTGACCTAATACCCACACTTGCGGTCTTGAGCACTTAAGTGCAGGTAGTAAGCAAGTGCATCCCATGTCGGAAAATGACCAACACACAGTCCACTTAACCCACACTCGATGCACACTTCGGTCTACTGCGCCACACCAGCCCAGCTGTTTTAGCACTGACATTTATCAGCAGACTACAAAGTTATGGCAGAACCTCCACAGATGTTTATCACATATTAGCAATCCCCTCTCCTTGATAGAATATCTGACACTGTCAAGATAAATATTAAATATCATATCCTTTTATCAAAGAGATATGTTCTGTCCTTAAAAATGTTATCAGATATAAACCATTCATTAATATCATGTTTGGTCTCTTATGCTCAGTAGACCTACGGGTTTCTGGATAACTTCTAATTACTTAATTAACTGTATTACTCCTCTCAGCTCCTGAATGTGTGTGTTTTTTTTACTGTCATCTGATTGTACCCTGTGCACTATTTATATTTGCGGGAGTGAAGGGATGTCCTTATTAATCAAGCGTGTCCCAGTGAGCTCTGATAAACTTCCTCACGCTCGCGGTCCTAACAGGCACTCGGGCACTGTGGCAATTACCGGATACCTCACACAAGCAGCCTCTTGTGGGTATTGGGACCAATTAAGTTGAAATAGAACTGGTAATAAATCCGGATGGACTGCACTGTCTACTCACTCTGTGCGAGAGGTGAAGGGGAGAGGATGAGCCGTCTCATCGGGTTGGTGGGCGAGGCTGGCACTGGTGAGGTCAGGATACGGCGGTCGGGGGCCGGAGACCTGGACAGGGGGCTGCTGGGCCAACGATCTGCACCAGAATGAAAGCAGTGATCATTATCTGTCTGTGACTGTGTGCATGTGGTTCACGTGACCGTGACAAACCTTGTTTTGGAGGCAGGGCAGGAGCCTTTGGCAGGGGGCTGGAGGGGGCAGTGTGAAGGATCCTTTCTCCATTCTCATCATTGGCAGAAACGTATGCTGATGACACAAACAGTTTTATGTGGTCAGCCTCATTGATCGCTTAAAAAAATAAAATAAAAAAAACACACAGGAAGACAAAACAAAACAATCTTGAGAATATGTGTGTGTGCTGCACGGTCGCCTCACTGATGTTCTCTTCGTAGGGCTCCTCCAGTAGGAAAGGCTGCAGAGTTCCTGCTGTCTTCTCTACCAGAGCGTCGATTACCTCATGAAGGTCAGCACAGGGAATCTGGAAGAGGAAACCTGATGTATTACATGGCCAAAGTTGGTTTGTACATACAGTCTGAGACATTGCTGATTGCAGTCATCTCAAAACCTTACTCCAATCTGTCATTTTCATGTTCTACACTTTTTTTGCTGTTCTTTGTTAATTTTTTCCTCTATGTGCTGAGTTGTTGCCATGTCCTCCAAAATCCTGAATCCTTTAAAAAACACATAAATATGTGAAGATGCAGCTTACATCTGACAAGTTGTCAGAAAGGGTGTTTTTATCTGACAGCAAACAAGACAAAGAGCCGTTTGGAGATTTGCAGCATCACATATTTGACTTCCCTCTTAACAAATCTGTTATGTCCATCAATCTAATATGCCTGTTTTGTATCGCTACCAATGCTATTAAGCAGATCAGGTATTGGTCATGATGTGACTCATCCACATTTAAAAAAATAACAACTTATAATTACATTAAATTGATTCTGATAACACACAGTGTGTATAAAGATTATAAATCTGATAAAAGAGATCAACCTGAGGTTTAAAACACAATCATGATATAATATTAAATACTGTGAATATATAAATAAGTCAATTATAATTAGGCAGAAATGTATAATTCCACCTTGTGAAATGTTGTATGTCTCCATGTGTTACACACTTACAGGGTTTTCTACATCAATGACATAACCACCTTGATCCCTCTGAGTGACACGGTAATGTCTGAACACTGACCTGCAGAAAAAGAGAGACAACAGAATGCTTAGAACGTGTGCAGTGGATGTTCTGTGTTGTGTTATGTGACTGTGCTATTTGCAGCTGTGGTGTCCAGATGTTCAGCAGGTGTTTACCCATTGAGGTCCTGCCGAGTGGTGACAGCCAGTGAGCATCCGTCTCTCCCTGGACGGAGCAACATGTTGCCGCAGTCAGGGTGTCTCTCTAAAAGGACCTCGGCCTCTGTCCGAGACACAGGGCGAAAACACCTGCATGCACACACACACACACACACACACACACACACAAAATAGTCACGCACATACACTAGATGCTATAGCTACAGTGCACCTTTTCAACACAACACAGAGGAGAACTCACGGTGGGATCTCTCCCACTAAAGGCACGGAGAGGGGCGAGGGAGGAGCACGCGTGGGAGTGCGAGTTCTCCGTCTGGACCTTTCTTTGTCCACCACCTCCTTCAGCATCTGGAGCTGGCCTGGCAGCAGCGTGAGACAGGACGGTACATTCAGCTGTGATTGGGACAGAGGGGAGAACGCTTAATAAGACAGCTCAAGAGAGAGACAAATAGCTAGAGGATTGCAGGTGAAGCAGGTGTGCAAAAGATGAATAATTACATCTACAACAGAGTAGAGGAAACCTTTCCACAGCTCCCTTGATTCCAAGTTAGGTGCCTGGAAAAGACAACAGCACTTTTACACCTTGCAAAAAGTGTTAATTTAATATATATGTCTGTTTGTGTGTGTGTTCAGTGGTATTACTGTGAGTTTGGTCTCTCCATCCTTCATTCGCAGAATGAGTCTGGCCGCCTCCAGGTTTCTGTCCCGGCTGCAGTCGTCCTTCAGGGACACAAACCCACTGAGGTCCAGCTTCTCCACATACTGTAACACACACACGTTTCAGTGTCAACACACTATGATGCATAAAAGAAAAACTAAATGTATGCAGTCTGAAACTTACATGAGTGTCCTTGGCGTTATTGAAGAAATACAAAGAATTCCCACACAGACAGGTCCACAGCCGCCTGGATGCCTGTCACGCACAGATGTCACACACAGATGTAAGCATTAAAATAAGGGGGGATACACTGCTGTGGCAACAACAGCGCTGTTTGTCACATCTGTGTAATGGATATTTCCCCACATTTCCTGTCCCAAGAGATGGATTGGGAGCGAGCCACAGCTGCTGTCAGTCTGTGGCCATGGATCAGTGCAATCCCCTGCACCTGAGCCAGGCTCACATTACATGTCTATATTGCATTAAAATGAGCCTAATGAGAGAGGGTGGGCCTTGGGGGGGGGGGGGGGGGGGGGTTATCCCAGTCTTTGCCACCTTATATCGCCTACAAATAAAGACAATATGCAAAAGAATGAATGAATGAATATTATCAGCTTCACTGTATGTAACTTTGTATTTGACATACACACTTCAGGGATCAGGCTGTCAGAACAATATGTCAAAAGGAGATCTCTGAGTCAGCAGTGAATTCTGGGAGATGAAAAAGCCCGGCAGACGTACTGTATGTGACACAGAAGCCTAATTATTAAGATAAGGGACAGACATAAATCCCCCATGTGATGTAATTGAAATGGCAATGTTTTGACAGCGGTCGGGTTTCCAGCGATTCATACGTCGTGATTCAGTCATGGATTGTTGCATGCTTTCCCAGTCTGATTCTTGCAAAACGAGATTTAACAGCACAACAAATCTGTGATCCGCTATGTGCAGCGATCCCCACCAGCACCGGTGCACAGTCTCGCCTCGCCCATTCCAATAAGGAAGTTGACATCTCCCAGGCGATGGGGGAACAGCCGGCAAACACACACACACTGACCACCGCTATCCACAGCATGTGGTGGAAACAACATGGCACTTGATCTGCACCGGGAGAGCCTACCTTTTCTTTCGGTGCTCGCTTCTCCAGGTATCCCTCGTAGTAGCAGGGCGGGAGCTGCGCCCGGGGTCCCCCTGGCCCGGAGCGCTGCCTGACGGGTGCAGCCGCCATGAGTGTCGCTGGCTGGGCACCGACAGAGGACAAAGGGGCGCTGAGTAATTCGGGGAGTGACACGCCTTCCCCGATGAGATAGTGCTGTGGCAATAACCCAACAGCTGGCTGGTGTAGCCTGCTGTGTCTGCGGATCATGCAGACGGGTGGTGGTGCAGATTAAAAATTGGATGGTTGGGGGATAAATGTCCAAAGTATAGCGATGTTTTTGAGCAAAAATGAACAATTGTGCAAAGGATGGATTTAAATAAAGGTCAGGTGTGCTACATGTAAAAATAGATAATCCTAAATGATTTCTATGATTTCTTTCTGCATCAGTGTATAACCTTATCATTCAATTGTACACATTTAAAACCAATTCAACTGCAGCAGGGCTGCTGTAATTATCTGTAAAGACACACTGGGAGCCAAATTACTTAATATTTATTTGAAGAAGCGAATGAACAGCATCCATTCCCTTTTACATAGTAACAAAAATATACAATACACAGAAGATTACACTTAGTATAGAGGTAATCCATATATCCTAAAGATAATCCAGGATAATCCCACTTTGAGTCTCCCCACAGTGTCACAGTTACAAAAATAAGGCATTGCCTAAGAAACAGAAGCTGCAATGAAGACACATGCAAAGCAATTACATTTGAACACAGAAAAGTCCTCTAACGTTAGGCATAATAAAATAAAGCTTTAAAGTCTGATAATACTTCATTCATCAATATTGCAAAGTTGAGACACTCATAGGTATGGATGCAATACAGGCCATCACAGAATGTAGTGTTGCAATCAATGTCAGCCGCTGCAGTCAGACAACTATTTCAGCTGTGACAGGAGCAGCACACAAACATTGATCTCAGCCCTTTGTCCCACAACATAATTCGCCATCAATATTACACTGCTGTATAATAGCTCAAACTGAACCATTGACCTCCTTTCCCCCTCTCAAACTCTGGGCTTTTGATTTAGTGTAATGAGACATGTAAACCCACACCTGAACCACAGTTATTACTCTGCACAGCTAAAGCCCACTGGCCCTATACATAACATGAATAACATAGGAGGCATGCAAACACATCATTTAAGAGGCACATACTATGATAACAATGAGGAGATTATTCCAGGGATGGACCAGGAGACTGAGCTCCAGAGGCACCATGGGATTGGGATGGGGCCGATAATGAGAAAGGGGGGTAGGGGTACAGGGGGCAGGTGGTGAATAAAGACTAGTGGGGGAGGGAGGGCATAATCCACTGCTGTGTGCCCTTCCCTGCTGAAAAGACCTGTCTGTTCCGCTCCCAGTTTAAACAGAGATGGGATGAGATGAGTGGGGCGGGGGGCGGTCTAACAAGGGGATCATGACAAGAGGAGAAAGTTGGCATTTTAGAGAACAGCACAAACCCTCACAGTTCATAGTCAGCTTGTAATAGGCTTAATTGAAACTGAAACCGGCTATTGTGTATAGGCCTTCCTCATTATTAGTAAATTCGGAACACAATAGTTGGGAGACGGCATTTTCTGTCAGGTCTGCTGCACAGTTTCAGCCTGAAAACTGAGGCAGGTACAAAAACACCCGAAACACATCAGATTAATTTCCATGCTCCAAATTATAGGTTAGAGTACTAAAGCCAAGCTTACCCCAGCACTATGGGGGAAAAACAAACCACAGACTGAAAATTCATTGACAAACAGTTGGGTAAAAGTCCACAAAACATTGTGAGCGACACTGCCAGCAGTATCAATAGAGCCTGAGAGAATAGAGGGACTGAAGGATGCATGCATATGGCTTTGGAGTGATGCTGCAAAATATTTGGGGCGGGGGTGAGCCATGTTACATAGTTGTGGGTTGCACTGTAATGGAAACAAATGCCTGCTTTTCTTCTTTAAAATGTGGAGTAAATAAAAAGGGAAAATAAGATGTTTGCATGTAATCATCTCAAATATTACCCTTATATTAACCTTAATTTCCTGTACGAAATATGTTTCCTTTCAATGACAAAAAGCAGCCTTGTCCAATTTGGGAATTTGTGCAACCTTTCTTTGGCATGAGCTCTAAGAGAAGAAAGTGGAGTGCAGTGAGAAACATTTGAAGAGCTGTAGGTAAATTAAGTCACTGACAGCTTAACAACTATTAGAGTGATAAAGGTTATATAGCTAAGCATATTTACGGACGCCCTCCAGCTCTTAGGAAATCGACTATAAAACAACTTTTTCTGCCTTGAATAAACTTAGCTAATGTTTGTGAAACGCGCTGAAGAGTTTCTCTGATCAGCAGTAGTGTAAGAATGAAAAAAACATTTAATACAGCAGTCAGTCAATGTTACCTGCTGACTGGCTCCAGCTATTTTTAAAGTTTCATATATATTTTGGGGGAAAGAAATCGACACAAAGACAAGCGACATAAGACATAAGACAAACCACCCAACGTGTATTTGGTAAGAGATAACAGAGGCCATATGATGGTGCCACTCAAACCAATAGCTAAGAATGATCTCTAGTTCCACCAGGTGGCAGTGGAGGATAGCCTCAAACATTAACAAAAGGCAGTCCATGGCCTCCATGTTGACTAACTAGTCCAAGATGACAACAGTACGAAAGCCTGAAGGCCACAGCAGTGAAAACTGGGAGTGTAGAAAACTGCTTAGAAGGAAGCATGCGTATACATGCATGTGTGTAGTACCAATACGAATGAAGTAGGTTAGGAATATAAGAATAAAGTAGTTGCACTTCTTAGTGTTTGTGAATACTGCTGGACATGTCAGTACAGATGTCATCCTCATCAGTCATCAGTCATCAGTCCCAGTGATGGAGGTGTAGTGTACGAAGTGCTCAGGTGCATAGAAAATGAATGTAGGGACTCAGGATATGGTAAATGCTCCCAAACATTACACCGTCATTTTTCTGCTTACTCTTTTTAAAAATCTGTTACATCTTGACATAATCTGACAGAATAAAAAAAGCTCTTTACTCAAATAACTCCTACATATAAAAATTAGGTCCCTGTCTTGAGATGTTAACCCTTTAATTACAATAAAGAAAAAATATCTTCTGATTATTGAGAGCTGATAATCCTCTATCATCCACCCCTTTTCATCTTCTCCATCCTGCTGCCCCCCTCTTGCCTTGCTGTCTTCAGTGTGACAGGGGCACCACCACTTCAACATAGTTGTTGGGGAAGAATCCTGATTTGCCTCGAAGGCTTCCCTCGAACCAGTTCTCATCGATCTGATTGACCAAGGTGATAATGTCGCCCTCGTGGAAGCCCAGCTCTCCGTCGTTCTCTGGCTCAAAGTCATACAGGGCTTTGCAGCATGCCTCGCCTGCAGAAAGAGACAACATGTAGAGAGACGCAAGGAGGGAAAAAGAACAAAGACTGTCATTTTGTGAAAAGAATATTTGACATTTTTCCTTCAACAAGATTAGTAGGTGTGTCACCAGTATGTTTTCCAATGGGACTCTGGAACAGACCATAAAACGAACGTCATTAAAACAGGAGATGTTTATAAGTTAGTCATCAGTGTGGTGAGGGAGACCTTCTGAAGCTCAAGATCAAAGCTGACATGTTTCATAGCTAAACTACTTTATTCCAAACATAATGAACATTTTCAAGTTTTAGGCCTTTAGACTTTTCACGTTTACTTTCTCTTGTGTTTGACTGAAGAGGTGAATAACATTAGAGTCAGCCCCTGACTATACCCGTAAAATGAACCATGTGGCATGTAGGTCTTTTTCTTGAGGTTCAGAAGCTTCAGTCAGTCAGTGAACAGGCTGTCAGATACATACAATTCAGCAAAACCATGACTGCAGGTAAAATACACATTTCTGTTAAAAATTTGGGTGATTCTATATATCTGCAGCCTTGGTCAAACAGGAGTAATATTCACACTCTGAACTCTGTCTTGTTCTGGGAACCTCACAGACTGGACAAAGTGGACCCAACAAACACCTTTTAACAATGTTAGTCAAATACCATCACTCAGACATGCATACACCTCTCTGCCACACAGATATGCAACAGAGTGAGTGAAAGTAGGGAAACTTTCTAGTTCTGTGTGAGTGACACGTTATCTTCATCTGTCCCACTCACGCGGTCTGCTCTTGATGGAGGCTCTTTGGAAGGATGGAGCTGGATATTGCGCTGGGGCTGCTTAATGTCGCAGAAGGAAAGACACATCAGTCTTAAGAATGAGATCGGCTTGCATATATGCCTTCTTGGGAGTAGGCCTTGCACACATGTTCAAGCACACTCACACAGCTCTAACTAAATATACAAAAGTAAGTTTACCAGGGGAGTACGCTGGAGGGCTTGTTGCAGCGGGTGAGTATCCTCCATTAGAGTCTTCTACCTCTCCATAGTCAAAGGCCGGTCTGGGTTTGGGTGTGTATTCACGCCTCGGACGAGACTGAGCGTCATTCACCCTGCACACAATCAGAATAAGAAACATCACCTCTCTGAGCTCACAAGTAGGGGATACGCCAATACAGACACACGCAGGTTACAAGATGTCAATTCATTTCTTTGTGGGATATAATACAGTTACTACAACTACATTGTCAAAAGCAAGACATATCTACTTCATAAGTATTCATAAAATGAAGTAGAAATGAAATTATATCAAAATTATCTGTGCCTACAAAACTAAAGATAATTATATAAACACTGTTAAAAACAAGGGATTTGTGCTCAGCATCGGCTGCTACTTGACATTCATTACTTGAAATTGGATGGGTAAAACAAAATATGGTACGGCTGAATCATCCCTCGTCACGAGCCAGAGGACACAGCCTCAACATACAAAAGACATGCCATCTTCCACAAATAGTCGTGGCACTGACCTTTCTCTCAGTTTGTCAGAAAGCTCCTCCAGGATTTGCGAGGCCTGTTTGTGGTACTGCAGCAGAGACTCCACTAAAGAAGACAGCTGACTCACCTGCTCCACCTACATGCGCGCGCACACACACACACACACACACACACACACACACACACACACACACACACACACACACACACACACACACACACACACACACACACACACACACACACACACACACACACTATTTTAGAATGAGACCAAACACAGAAACAGCAGCGGCGCTTCAGTGCATTCTTTACTGGTTGACTGTTTGCAATTCTGTCTCTCATCATAACGTAAGTTTTGTTCATCACAATAACTGAACTCAAACAGGTCTGAAACATCTCATTATGGCTGGTATGAAAATGGGACATACCAAACAAAACGAGTTTGACAAGCTCACACTACTGCAAGTCACTATGGAAAAAAACGAGGCATGTCACCTGACACACACTGTCCTTAAAGACGTCACATGTGGCTTGCTAGCTAAGAGGCTGTGAGCAGCAAGCAAAATGCATTTCCAATGGAAGTAGAAACAGATACCAGTCATGTTTCATGCAGATCTAATGGTGTTTACCTAGGGTCAGATTTCTTTCTTAATTTGTCCCTCTATTTTGAGTTTGTCTAACTACTTCTTGAGGGCATGAAATTCATTCACTACATTAATGCACCACTCAAATATGCCAATTCAACTCCATCTCCAGAGTGCTTGTTGCAAAATATTTATGCATGTTTTCTGAGAAATAAAAGATAATCTTAAGTAACAGTATATTTTGTCTCTTTCAAAATATTGTTCAATATATATGCTGCTCTCTGTTTATATTTCACAAACAAGGACAGTCTCAGTCACACTATTGCAGATGCATATACAGTTCTAGCTAAAGTTTCTCAGAGAAACTTTGACAAAAAAACAAAACAAAAAAACATTTGAATAAAATAGAAATTGATTGAATTCAAGGATCGACACTCTTCCTGGTCGTACACGAGGTAACAGTTACATTACCCACGTGAACATTTTAGCAGCATATCAGTCTCATCGAGAACAATCACAAGTTTCAATGTGCCATCTGCAAGGCCAAGATAATCAAGTTTAGTCTACAGACTACTCACATCTGTTTCCAGCAGGTTGTGCATGGAGCCTTCAGCCAGGTCTTTGGACTCGTGGAACTTCTCCAGGGACTGCCTGATCTCTTCATCTGGGATTTTACCTTGACGTTTCTTTTTATAATCATAGTCCAGACGGCGGCCCTCCAGCTTCTTCAGGTGGTGCTGAGGGGGTGACAGAGTTTCACAGATACTATATGAAGTATTTTCATGTGTTTATCATAGAGAAATTTGCAAGATTTAAACATTTGCATGTAATTCCACTGTTATGCATCTGGACTGTTTATGCTTTTTTCATACTGATGCAGCCTGCATCAGTACAGACTGCAGAGCTCATTAGTCAATGCCTGGCCTGTACACGCAGAAGCATACTACCTCTTTGATTCTACCTGAATGTCTCTGATATCCCTCTCAGCGACTGCCTGCAGTGGGTCAATAAAGTTCTGCTTCACATCAATATCCAGAGAGTCCTTAACCTCGGCCATCCTCTTCATTGACTCCCCAATGTCTATTAGAGCCCCACCTGTAGGACACATAAACACATGCAAAATACCAGCATTATTAAGTGTGGGTTGAGTTGCCGTATCAAGGTCCCGCCTATACACCCAACTGAACCAATCGCGAGCACACCACAGTCAATCACAGCTGTCAATCATGACGTCTCACCTCCTTTTTGTAGCACTAAATAACTAACTAAAACTAAACTTATCATAAAATATGTTTTGGCTTCACTTTTGGGGATCGGTCATGTCGTCCATCCGTATATACAGTCTACGGTTTCGTCCATTTTCCAGTTGCTTTTCGGGATCCTTAAGTATGTCTCAAGCGCTCCCCTGTCCATATGTGTCCCAAAGCTTTGGTGTAACGTTACACATGCTTGTGCCCCTTCCTGTGTAGATTCAGCAAGTTCATCCAAAAGAAACTGGCCTCAATGAAATTCGCTTAAGCATAGCAACTCCACTTTTGTTTCAATTGGTACACATTTACCGCAGCGGCACCACCATCGGGCAGCCTCCATACTCCATAATTCCTCCGCACTGTATTGTGGCTCATATAAGTAGCCTCGAATGTCTGATTCCACCATTACACTATTAAAAATGATTCCATATCTACAGGAACATTGCCCTCTGTGGTTGTCCTAGCCAGTTGATTTTGGACAGGATGTTTCGATTTTGGAGCGCTCCCATTGTGAATTTGCATAGACTATCCACATTTTAATGACACAAAGCTGGTTGAAAATCAGCAAAGTTTCCCTTTTAAAAAAATTGATTCATGGGCAGACCCTGAACAAATACACTTATACACACTCAGCTCTACTTCTCCTCTCTTTTCAAGGTTTTTTACGTACATATATCTTCCACCCTGTATCTCATCCTCTAACTGCCTTCACTGTTCTTACCAAAGTTGGTGTCGTAGCCCATATCCCGTCCATACTTAGTCATGCACTCCCCCAGCAGTCCCTCAGGCTGGGGGTAGCCTGGACTCTTCACCTGCCCACGGATTTTGGACACCGTGTTGAGCATGGAAAGCTTAGCTCTTGTTGCCGGGTTGGGCTGGAGGTACTCGGATGTTTTATTGATGACTTCCACCACTGCTTTGCTGGTAATATCTGCTCTCTGGTGGTACAGGTTAGAGAGAGAATAATTGATACCTGTGTGCATATGCTAAGTTGAATACCTTTGAAAGTGTTTAAGTGAGTCGTTTAACATTAAGTAAAACAAAAGAACACAGTTAATCTCTGTTTTCAGTATACATATGTTCTTAAAATGTATGTATGTTACCCTCTCGAGGTCCTTGAAGTCTTCATCGAGCTTGGTTCCCTCTGCACCTCCAACCTTCTCACTAACCATCTGAGAACACAGAGCAATTGGAGCAATGAAGCAGACTGAAGTCAGACTTTTCACTGTATTTTTGCTCCGTGAGTAACTTGACAATCTACACACGGTCCTAAAAGAAAATGAAAGATTAATTGAGTCCTGTATATTGATAAAAATCTGAAGTGATAATATTGTGAACATTTTTGTTAACTGTCTTCCACTTATGCACCTCCAGAGGGAGGTCAGCTACAGAACAGAACCTGTTTGACCTGTTAAACCTTCACAACCACACTGTTGTCTGTTTCCAGACATTATTGGATATATAACATCTTCCACCATTTTCTTTCTTTCCAGGCCTGGTTAACACAATTCTACAATTCCAAGACATACCCATGTTTTCCGTCAGTGGAGGAACCTCCTCAAGTCTGCATGAGGGAGTGAGTTCTGAAAACTGGATTTTCCTCTCTACTGAGAGCCTTTGTTCCAAAGGAACATTTTTCCTTTTTTCCATCAGATCGACACACTCATTGCAGTTTCCTACACTACAACCACATCCATGGATACTTTTACTAAACACACATGCTAACTTCATCTTACTCTCATTCACCAAGTCATATCCTGAGACAGGGCACATACATTCTCCATATCTCATCCAGAGCAACAAACTCTAAAATCCTGTGCAGTTGGCTGACAGGCCATACAGAGACTCATTGTGTGTGTGTGTTTTCTCATTTGGTTCAACTCGGTGCAGCTGCCAGCACCACACTGCACATAAACTCTATGACCAGATGGATCAATCAATCTCTCTTGTTTATATAACACACAGGCCTGGCAAAGTTATTTTGTGTGAAACACTGGCTCAATGGCTATGAACGTGCCCTAAGCACTGATTGCCAAATGATTCATGTGATATAACTCAGCCCCACATGTTCCCTAATTATGAAGTCTAATAGACACCATTTTAATTGGAATTAATGAATCTCTTGGTACCAGATGTAGAGTTGTGGCATTTAGATGTGTGAAATCCAAACACAAACACACTTTCAGCACCCCATCTGGCTTCATAATTGCCAGTACAAGTTTTTTGTCCTACATGACTAATAACCCTGCCCATGTGACTCTGGACTATGGTACGTAATACATCTAGAAAAACTTGAGCTTTAGTTGTAGTTATATGACATTTAGCTTTAAATTATTTATACCTTTTGTTACTTAAAAGTGTTGAAAGCTAAAAGATACAGCTTCATAATAAGATTTGATAAAGGACTCAGATTTGGTAAAGAGTTGTTGTGGAGGTAGAGTTGGGGATCTTGCCTTGACAAAAAGAGCATGTGGGTTTAGTCTTGTTGGTCAATGACAAAAGCAAGATACAACACTATGTGAACAATACCAGCTATTTCAGTTTGCTTAGCAACTTAGCTGACAATTACTCTGTTCAATCATTGATTGCATAAAGTATATATTTATGGCGGTATGACATGGACCCTGTTAGGCAATTGACTTGCGGAACTGATTATTTTCCTCCACCCTGTTTTCTTTCTTTTTATAACCCGAATGGCAAGAACCTATATGTTAACGTCTATATCATACGCCCCAATTGTTGAGACTTTTGCAATGGGAGTTGACCAGTCCCACTTTATTGTGGTGTTAGAAATCCACCTGCACTGCTTAGCTTATATAGAAGATTTCTGTTCATTCACCGCTGTTATTATTGCTGTACTGTCAACTTACTGGATTACTTAAGAACTGGAAGCTGGTTTGGGCAGAGTATTCACATAACTAGGATTCCATTACACACCCACTGAGCGAGGAGTCGTTACTTGCATATTGCATAATATTACGCCAAAGCAAGGACCTGTTGCAGGGCAGTTGTCATCAAAACACAGGCCACCGGTTTTGCAGTCCATGTCTTGTTGAGATTCATGTTTGTGGTGGCGGGCTTAACATTTAACTGACTCAAGGGCCAACAGCTATATTTCTTTCCAAAGAGTTGAGTGCGATTTGAAATCTGGGAGCACAAGACAAACCTGGCTCAATAAATTCAAATGGTTGAAGATCTTCAAAAGTAACAAATACAGGGATGTGATACGGATGCACAGACTACTGTGAATGTCTGTGCACAATCTGGCAGTCAGACATTTGACTGACATGGCATCAAGTCACTTCCATTTGTTTAAATATTTGACTCGCTTCTCTAAGCTTCCAGATCCATCCTGATGTCAGTGTTAACTGCTTTAAGTTTTACATGCATGCTACACTTTCTTTTTACACTGTCACACTGACAGTGTAAAAAGAAAGTGTAGAAAAAGAAAATTGGAGTTATATTCCAAAATGAACTGTACAGAAATGGAAACAGTATCGCAAAGTTAAAAACAAGAGCCTGAAATTGATAGTCCAATGATACTAAATAATATCAGCGCCTGTTTGAAATTATGGATACTTAATGTATGCTTTTCTTTAATAAATTATACTATAGGTGAGGATATAAACTAATTTAGATAGAAATATCTGAATATGAATGTCATGATATTATCCAGTAAGCTGGAGATGCTCACAGGTCAGTTCTATAGTTGGAAACTATACAGCTGAAGGGTGACAGCTGTTTTATGAATCGCGCAAACATGTGTTTTGCGATTTGAACTATGGTATCATCACCACAACACATTGGCCAATGTGTCTTGAAACATTGTGTAATCCAACACGTTAAGTTAGAAATAACAAACATTAACATCACTTTAGCACGAGGGTATTAACACATGAATGATGAATCTATCTGCTGTTTAACATAACAAAACACGACGAAACCAAGCACCACCCAACACATACAATATCAAACCCAAAATTCATCCTGTCAATGCCTGACTTCTGTCAGTCAGAAACTTTGGCAAATTAGCGTTGATCTTGTACTGTAACAGTAATTTTGTGAAACTTCAGGCATATAATCTACCTAGTTGGACAAAAACTTGGCTACAAACTCACAACAATTAATCTACCCTACCGACAACTCACTTAATTAACCTAAGGAAAAGTAAGCGCTTCAATACATAGCGTTATCTGGGGCAAAAACCTACTGTGGAAGCAAACAGCCAAGTTTAACGTCAGCTCGGTTAAAGTTAACTATAACGTCACAAGTTAATTTGCTATCGCTCTAGATTAGCTTTAGCTAATTTGACGTTATGGGTTAACGTTGACGTTACCTGAGAGCCACATCACATTTGACAGTTGTTGACGAGTTTAATAACAATATAGCTAGTCGTATACTTTTCAACAAGTCAAGGCGTTTAATTTAGCTAATGCTTAACCAAGAGCACATGTTGTAACGTTAACTACCCATACCGTTTTCCACTTTGGTTAACCAGCTAGCGTGAAGCTAACGTAAACTGGCAATAAAAGTAATGATAGTGTTAGCTAAGTTAGCTAGCTAGGCTACCGGCTAATGATAAAAAAAAGTCGCGCGATTACCTGACTTGCTTTGTAAAATTGCTTCTTAAATCCTGCGACCGACATCTTGCACCGTCAGTGTTGGCACCTAGACCTCGACGGGGAAATTGCGTTTTAAAATAAGTTAGTTGCTGTGGGTTTGTAGTTTACAGCACCGACAGCAGCCGAGCTACACGTCTTCAAACTTTGCACCGTAGATGTGAAACTTACTAGGCAACCACAATTTCCTGGCCTCAGTTTCATGTGGGAGGCTCCATCCTGGTGGATAAACTGGGTCAAAACACACACACACACACACACACACACACACACACACACACACACACACACACGTACGCACGCACGCATATCATGCATCCAAACATCCCTCTTTCTCAGCAAAATGTCACAATGAATAAATTGTTGACTTTAGCTGAGACAGACATCCATTAACCCCCATAAAACATTACTTTACTGTATATTGCTGCTGCCTACTTTTGGTTTATAGTAAACCAAAATATTATTTGAAAAATATCTGATTCTCTATTTATATGAGTTTTGTTAAAATAAGTAGTTATTTAAGTTAATATAGGGCTGCAACTAATGATTATTTTCATCATTCATCATCATTCATTAATTTACCTATTATTTTCTCGATTTGTCATTAGGCTCATTAAATCTAAAATATCAGAAGAAAATTAAAAAGGCCTATCACAATTTCCTAGAACCAAAGGTGAAGTCTTCAATCTTTTTTGGCAAAAACATCTTAACTCAAAGTCCTCAGTAAGAGATGGTTGAAAGCTCCAGAAAAAAAGTAATTTTAGTAACTTTTTTTGAAAGGAATACAATATGCACACAACACAAATGCTCGTGATTCACTTTAGAACAGTTGTGGCCATTTACATTCGCAGGATTATAATTTCAGATCCGTGATCAGACACGGATTGGGTGTCTGATCAGTCAACGATGTGCGAGAGATAAACATGAAATCCAAATTCAAGACTCAGTAAGACTCAATGAAACATTTCAAAAGAAAAAGAAACCATTTATTACATTCTTAAAACCACATATAATGTATCCCATTGGGCAACAATATATATCGCGCTGTGTGACTCAGTTACTCTTGGACTAGTAATATACCTCTTGTACATTTTGTCATACAGGGAAAGAGAAGGGAGACAAACTATGCTTTTTTGTTTGTACTTTTCCTAATCTTTCTTCAATTAAAAAAATAGATCACTGACTTTACAAGACAGAAGTGGAGACACGTAAAGAAAAAGGTGGATAAAAGACTGACAAATAAATGAAAATCACAGCAAAAGAAACATTAAACCCCAATAAAGAAAACTCTAACTGATTCATTTTTTTTATTATTCCTATGTCTCGGAAAATTTCATGTTACAATATTAGGACAAACGGGAAGGGCTTTGACACTTTGTGAGTAACATTCACAAAAATAGAACTTACGTCCACAGTGATTATGGTTATGGGTCTCATCTTAGGTGCAAAAGGTGTGAGGAGCACAAGGCTAAAAGACGACACTGGTAATAAAAGGGTCAAGAGATCACAGCTAGCTCCCTGAGCGGCAGGCAGCAGGTCCTCAGACTCTGCTCGAGAACTTCACAGCACCCCAGGTAAGACATTATCATCATCATCATCATCATCATCTCAATGCAATAGCAACCTTCAGAAAGCTTGTTATCTATGTACATGAAAAATGTAAACAGTTATGGGTGACCTTGTGTGACAGATATGAAATAAAAAAACCAAAACTAATACAACAGATTGACTGAAAGCTATTAAATCTTACTGGCATTGAGGCCCAACTCAGGGGGGCAGCTGGTAGCTCTGTCTGGCCTTAGACTTGTGTCCAGTGAGAAAGAGGAAAGAATAAGTGCTTGGTATTCGGACAAGTGTTGGGTTTGGGACTAAAGTAGAGAGGAACAGCAAATGTACAAAATAATACAGTTGCTCCAACCAGCGAGGAGAGTTTATGATACATATTATGGACCATCGTTGTCCTGGCCTTTAACCGACTGAAACACTATGAGTGACAGACAATTACACTACACCTACTGACTGCTGGTTAGAAACAGGTGGGGGGACCCTGTGTGTCCCATTTTATTTTACAGTTCATGAAGTCATCTTTTGCCTTGCTTTGTCTTTTCCTTAGTGTCCTGTTTGTCCTCTTGTCTCTTTAGGCAGGGAGGGGTGGGGGGCAGCAACAACGCAGACTGAAAGCTCTCAGTTTGAATGCAGGAAAAAGGCAATGTTTGTTTATCCTTTGCTTGAGTACGCTGCCCTAACCCCCCCTGCTGTGTCGCATCTGCAACAAGTGTCCACCCCATCGCTTGCGTGATGGCCGCGCCTAACCCCGCTGGGTTTGCCATCAGGGCAAGAGGGGGTTTGTTGCCGTGGAAACCTGAGAGTTCTTTCGAGAGAGGAAAACGTCCAGAAAAAGATTTGAGTCAAAATATCCGGCTTTCGTGAAAAATCCATCTTCGTTTCCCCTCTCTGATTCTTACTATCCACTTTTCTCTCCCTTTCTCTCTCAACTGAACTCACACATTCTTAACTCCCACCATATACTATATAGTCATCTATTTACATTCTTATTTAAAATATTTTGCTTATAAATGTGTATATAAATTAAAGATAATTTCATCTTGTCCTGTCTCTAAGTGGCATTTACAAGGAAAGGGGTGTGTGGGACTGAGGTTTCTCATTGCATTACAAGAGCCTACAAAGAGGCAGCACCGAACACTGTCTAAATGTGTGTGAAGCCGGCTCTCAGCTGATTACAGAGGTCAGCTTTAGCCGTGAGTCATCTCGTATCTGTGTGTTCCTATTTATATCAGAGAAAATGACTCATGATCTTGGTCCCTAAATGATGGTCAGTACAAGGATGTTGTCTGTATGAATACGCATACGTGTACCATACTGAGATGTATTAATATAGAGAGATAATTGACTGAGAGCTGTACTAATAGTGAGACTAATATTATGTGTAAAACTCTGTCTCAGACATTGTCAGTACATTCACGGTTGTTAGGTTCTGGCTTGTGCACTGGTGCTTATCGATGAGGTACATTCATAACTGGTTGGGCGACCCACAGTGGATCTGATGTTCAACAAGTGTTAGAGCTTGGAGCTGTCTCATGCTTAGTGGGCTGCTGTGTTATTAATACGAAGCCCATCCGCTTGTTGTTAATGCTACAATATGCAGAGGACCATGAGCATGTGCGGTCTGTAGTGTAAGGTGCTTTGCCTGCTGGGAAAGTGGAGGACTACTTTGGGATCATGGGAGACGGAGTATTTAAAGTCCTGGATTGTCTTTTAACTGCTGGTTGTTGAGCTTCAACATTTCTATCCTACTCTGTCTCTCTTTTTGCTTCCCTACCTCTTAATACACTCTCTCCATCTGTCTCGATTGTCTATTTGCCTGTCTAGCTGTGGGTGGAGTCTGGCAGAGACATCTCGCTGCCAAACACTTCCCGGTACAGTGGTGGGAAACTGTAGGCGGTCTCCGGATGGACCAAACGGAAAAACTCCAGTTTGTCAATGTGGAGGTTACAGATAGACTTCATTATGGGCAGTTTGGACACCATCTGTGGGGACAGGAGATGTACAAAGGTAAGTTTATGTACGTGTCTTTATATGAGTACATTTGTATGTGTTTTAACAACAGTTGTGACTGCTTGTCTTTACCTTGTCCAGTTTCTCGTCAGACGCACCACTCTTATGTAGACTGTGTTGCAGAGCCAGGTAGACTTTCTCCTGGAGTTTCTGAACCTTTTGGCCTTCTGATAGCCAGGGTCGATCTACAGGGAAGAAAATATGAACCTGTTAATATACAGTTTTCTTTCTCCTTAAGAAGCTTTAAGGTTGTTAAAATCATATTCCACATTGTCCGGCAGTATATATTCCCGTGTCAGCTCTTGATTGATTTGATCCAAATCCAATTCTCTGTTCCTTTAATGGCCGCACCATTCAATCAAATACCCAAGATGTCTCACACACCGTTTTTACACATACACACTTGGTATGTTTGGAAACTTTTGAGTTTAAACAATGTTTGGCTTCACAGGATGAAAGGATCGACGGGCTGCTGCTTTTAAAGATGTTAAGCATCATTTAAGCGACGACGTCATGTACTAAGTGCTTTCTATGCAATTCTAAAACTGGCAATCCAGAAATAAGTAAAAAGCTGATGCATATGAGGAGAAATTACCAGTTTTATAATGAAAAATCTTAACAACATAGCTAAATAATCTGCAATAATAAACTGAAAACCTACATATGTGAGGCATCTACAACAAAGAATGTATTGTGTTGAATGTGCATGCTGAAAGCGGACATCCTACACTCGCTCTTGAATATCAGTGTAGCCTTCTTTACCAAGGACAGAACAGAATTAGACTTGCTATGATTTTGCAGTATGAAGTGCACTTCTTCTTGAACATCTTTGTGTTTGTGTACGAATGTGTGAGCGAGAACTGGCATTGAGGCCCAACTCAACCCTAACCCTAAAAAAAAAAACAATCACCAGGAGATAGAAGGACAGCGGCGCTAAACAGAGCCATCTCTTCATCTGACAGCTGTAGACGGCAGAGTCCTTTTCCCAGGTCGAACACTGCACTGACCAGGTCGTCACAACCTGCAGAAACAGAGGAAATGGATAAATTAACTGTCAAAACAATAGCTTGAAGACTTTAATAGTCCTGCTTAAGTCGACAACTGACCCAGGAGACACCAGGGATGATTGAGGCCTACGTTTCTTTCTCAGTTTGGGCTTATTGGCCAAGAAGGGAAACTCTGCCTTTTCTCAGTGTGAATGTTCTAATGTTAAATTACTGTCTGCATGACCTCTCAGTCGGCATAAGACGTAAGTGTTTACAAAAATCGATTAAAAACAGCTCAGAGAAATACTGCTGTATTGACTGCTGAACTAAATCTTGATGGCACAACTTGGGTATTTCCCCTTAAGTGAGTTTATCACACTGTTTACTGCTGTTTGTTTTCACTTTGCATTAGGGTTGCATTGTTACAAAGTTCTGGTGGTAATAAAGAGGCAAGACAGTGCTTCAGAGATTCAGCTGGAGGCTTTCAATTACTTCTTTTTAAAGCCAGTTGTGGCTGTTGTTGACAAGATTGAAACTCAAATTGATGTCTTATAATCATTTTAAGAACAAATACCACTGTCAAGTCATTTAAAGTAATGAATCACGTTAGCCCGTGTAGTGGGAAAATACAACATAATCGTGCAGAGATATCTCTGTGAGCAGTCAATAATGGATTGAGAACAGTTGGAGCTGATGCATTTTCTTCATCATTAATGGTAATTATGGTAACTTGCATAGAGTGAGAAATGTCAGAAGCTTTCATGTGTGACCCTGTCAGTTATCTGAATGCTTTAGTGCTACATTCCCGTCTGATCCTCACCAAGTGCTTTGAAGAACTGAGCCGGAGCAAACTTTCCGTTGAAGAAAATGGTGCTGTTGTTGACGTTGAACGCTCGGCACATACGTATCAGCAGGACTTCCAGACAGCCTGAAAGTGTAGCCAAAGATAGAGGCAAAGACATGGAGAGATGGAGAGATGTAGATAGAGGAGGAGGGGGGGTGGGGTGGGGGTGGGGGTAGATACTCCAACATGCACAAAATACAACAAACAAAATGTAAATAATTTTGATCCAGATTAGTGCACAGCATATATAAGACATTTTGAACCATTTAAAAATCAACAGGATAACATGGATATCCACAAAGATTTCAAAAGTTCAAAAGATTTACAGAGAGTAAACGCATTGTCAAGTATATGCATTTTAGTCACATATAATATATGTGTTGAACAGATAAAGAAAGTAATTGGAAATTTTGTTTTCAGAATTGTGGTTTTCTCCCCAATGTTTGAACCAGGTATTTGTCATTTATTAAAACAAATAAACGGATGGTAAGACAGGCAAGGGTAGAAGGTTGGAGACAAACAAAAAAAAAACAGGAAGGAACTACAGTTAGCAAGTTTCAGACTCTGTTTACATTTTTTGAAGAATTCATTCTGTG
The DNA here is from genome assembly GCF_043641665.1 of Enoplosus armatus. Lineage (NCBI taxonomy): Eukaryota > Metazoa > Chordata > Actinopteri > Centrarchiformes > Enoplosidae > Enoplosus > Enoplosus armatus. The sequence goes on from NC_092193.1 coordinate 14,926,384, forward strand.
AATTGAGTATTTGAGATGAGAGCTTTTTTAGACTGTACACTGACCTGCTTTCAGCAAAATGATTTGATCATTCTGGCACAGGTCCATGAAGCCAGCGATGCGTTTGGCAAACTCCACCACATACTGAATGGCATTGGTGATGTGGTGTGCACACTGCTGCCACATCCACTCTGCTGACTGAGAAAGACACAAAGAAGAGATGTGAGTGTTACAAGTCCATTGACATCACGTCAGCATGATTATCTTCTTAGTATCTGTTTAACATCAGATCAGATTCAGATTTTTCTGTTTTTTTTTGTGGAAATTACAATTTCTCACTGAAAAACAATATATCAAAGTAAGCTAATTAAGTTAGTTTTTTACATTTCTATCTGATATTGTGATACCAAGCTGTTATTCTAATCTAGTATTGATACATTTCAAAGCTATAAATGTATGCAACTTTACACATGAGGTGTTTAAAGTGTGCATTGCGTACCTTGTTTTGAAAAGCACGCGTTTCCTCAGGTGTGTATTGTACCCAGGTGAATCTCTTCATGTCCTCAGCGCTGTACTGACACGTCTCCAAGTGGGACTTAACAATACTTTGAGTGATGCGCTCTGTGAAAAAAAAACAAAACATAAGCATATACACAATAAACATCAGTATTTTTCTCACTCAGAGTTGTTTGTGGTGGTAGCAGGTTTGGGCTTTGAAGAGACGGAGAGAGTGTAGCAGAGTGTAACAGCGGTACTGTTTACATATCAATGGATCACGGCAGTGTGACTTTGCATAACTAGATGCTTTGCACCACTCTGCTGTTACGTTTGCCACTGATGACCCCGAGAAGATTGAGCACTAATGGCTCATTTTACTCATCTCTTCTACGCAGCCATGAGGCTCTTTTTCCACCTCCTGCGCTCATAATATCCACTGGTCACAATATCTACTCATTGCTTCCTCTAATAGTCCCCAGAGCCCTATTCAAGGCCTACTTACAGTTTATTGATGCCAGCAACCATAAAGATGTACAATAAAAACACAAATTTATTCTTCCCCAAGGTCTCTAGAGACACCTCTGTTAAAAATGCCTGTGCTTCCTTACCTCTATAAATACTACTACACCATCCTCCCTTTATCTGCCTGTTTTTCGAGCTTGTGCTGCTGTACGTCTTCTGCCCGTGTGATATTTCCTGCTTGTTTTGCCCATTTAATCTTGTATTTGTGTCCTTGTGTCCATGTGATCCTGTTTTTCTGTTCAATCTGCCATATATCATTCTGGTTCTTTTTTTTCCCCACTAACCTGTTTATGAGATATGTCCTTGTGCTTTATCTTTATTTTTTATTGAATCAATTTAGCTTTTTAAATTATATTTGATCCTATTTCATTTAGTTTTATTTCATTCATTATTCAATCATTTTTGTCCCTTTCCAAGGCAGCCCTGCTAATACTTTAAATAAAGTAAATTCAAAAATAAGAGCACATCATGGCCAGGGGAAAAAACACTAAATGTAAACTGCTGTTATTGAAACACGTGCAAATGTTTCACAAAGAAAAGTGCTCACGGTGAATTCATGACAAACATTTGGAGTCTTGGGTTTGCATTAAGAGCATGTAGCAGAACATGAACATGAAGAACAGAACTCACCAAGGTCTGTTATCGAGCAGTCATCAGGCAGATGGTCCAGCAGTGCATGTGTGTGTGCCAGCAGCGGATGTGTGTGTGTGTGCAGGAGCTGGATCCCGTTGCCGTCTGCCCCGTCCAGCATGGTCTGCTGCGGGGAATTCTGATTGGACAAGGACGAGGAAGAGGAAGAAGCGGACGATGAGTTGGAGGTGTTCCCGGTGCTGGCCCCTCCGCCGAGCAGCTCCAGGCTGCAGTACTCGCTGGCCTCCTCGGGGGTCAGCGGCAGGTCGAACAGGTCCGGCAGCGCTGCGATGTCATCCAGGTCGCTGAGGGTGGAGCTGGAGCCCCCGCTGCTGTAGGACCGGCTCAGACCCTCTTCACCATCCTCCCCGCTGCCGCTACAGATGCCGTCCTCCTTGGGTAAGGACAGAGCAGTGGAGCCGCCACCTCCGGAGCCCACACACTCCTGGGACTTCTGGTGTTTCTGCACCTCAGCGTAGAGGCTATCACGCTGCTTCTTGGACATACGACCGAACTTGACCGCTGCAGAGAGAAAATACATTTCATTATAGTAGACAAACATTCTTCAAACATCTTACAAGTAGCTGTAAATACAACAAATGAAATATTTTATTCATATGTTTTCACCTTAGTGCGGAGTTATTGCAGTCTTGCTGTGGCCAAACATAATACATTTCACATCTGTTTCCTAAAGCTGTTACCTCAATCTAAATGTGTTACTTCTGCCACCTTATCCAAAAGTACTGTATGTTCCAGTCCCTATATCCTCTTCAGTCTATATACTGTATTTGTTTTCTCTCTGTAACCTACAGATAAGGGCAACCTGTGGCGAGCCCTCTTGTGACAGCTGATGTGAAACATTACTGCTGAGGGCTTCAAATTCTCCAGGTATCAGCTTTAAATTAAAGGAACACATGCACTGGGATTCACTGGAGTAACACGTCTACTAAACTCCCCCTGCTGTGAAAGTAAAAGTCTTAACAAAACTACTCAGTTGTGGTACATTTTTGAGTTTACCGTTGAATGTCATGGTTAAAGGTAGCGTGTAAAGAGGGTACAGTGCACTCTTTGTGTGTGTTTACCATCTCTGCTCATGCCCAAGGCCAGACACTTCTGTAGGCGGCAGTGCTGGCAGCGGTTACGGTTAGTTCGGTCGATCAGGCAATTCCTCTGGCGGGAGCAAGAGTACATGGCATTGTTCTGCTGGCTGCGACGGAAGAAACCCTAAACACACACACACACACACCGTAAATGATACGCACGCTTGAATAAAACAGGTCGGTTGAAGTAAAGTTTTGTTTACTCTCTGCGTTTCCACCTCACCTTGCAGCCTTCGCAGGTGATGACTCCGTAGTGGATTCCTGAGGACTTGTCCCCACAGATCTTACACGGGATGACCTCGATCTGAGCTGCAGGAACAAAAATAACATTGACGAGAGAGGTCAGAATGCTGCCGCTTAATGTGTCTGTATGACATTGCCTCAAACTTACAAAGACAGTGAACTTGAGATTAGTCAACATCTGCTTAGTGAAGTGCAGCAGTCACATCTTTGGCTTGTTTGACAACATTGAGTCATAGTATGGACTGTTGCCAAAAACAGTTAATGTCTGAAGCACTAACACAGCATTGAGTAACATCATTCAGACATAACACACATTTGGCGTATATTCAGCTCCAGCCAGACTCTATCAAAAGATTTTGTAAATGATTTTCTTTATGAATAAAGTTTTTGAGAAACTGCTCTGTAAAGCACTAAAACTGTATAAAATCAATAATGATTTACTGATCTCTGCTGATTCTGCTGATATTCTAATCCTCCTTTGGTTAGTGAAGTTTTTTGTGTCGTATTTGAAAGTGGCTCTTCCTCTTTGGTGGTGGTATACAGTAGTCAGTTATATGTCTCTTAATACTCTCCATTTATTTGCAGCCCCCTGAGCATATTGTCAGTAAACATATTATTACATTTCCAATGGCATGCTAATGATACACAGCGGTACAGTTAGTCCCACTTAAACCGGACAAGATGGGCAAATTATCCTGTGTTACATAATTCCTGGTGGTGGATGTAACATAACTTCTTCCTGCTTAATGACACAACATATGAGAGCTTTTTATTTTAATTCTTGGCAACTTCTCCATCACTACAATACAAGCCAGCCAAGCTTTTTCAGACATGATATTTGTCTCTCTCTTTTGTTGGTCATTGATGTTGTGCTATCATGTTTTCTCCAGCTATAAACTTGCAGACCTTGAAAACATCGCTCATTCTTTTATCTTGTCACAATTAGATTGCTGTAACTCTGTGCTCTATTAGAAGGCCATCTCCTGCCTCAAGCTGATACAAAATGCAGCTGCGAAACAATTTCTGTTTCATTGAGTTGTTATATTACACGTATCCTTGCCTCCCTTCTCTGGGAGCCTTTGAGTCCCCTTGAGTGCAGTCTGTGATCCTGAGTGATCTTTTTTGTTGATGTATTTTTGTCCTTTTGGCTTCTTTAAAGATGCTTTATGACCTCTGTATTTCACATTGCTTTGTAAAAAAAACAAACATAAATCATAGTTTATTTATTATTTTTATTTTTATGTTTATGATTATTGGGAAATGATTAACACATTTTAGAAACTGAAACTGAGAACAATCCTGTACCAGAGTGTGATAATCAAAGATGAAAAACATCAATGTGATGGCCTGCAGACAAACAGTCACACAACAGGCACATACAGTACAGGAGAAGACAACTTGCCATGAACTGTGTGTGACTGCACCCTGCATGTGGCCCCCATGAGGGAACAGAGTACACAAACAGATAGGGAATCACATGACACTTGCACACATGACACATACACAAAGACTCCCTTCTTTCTTGACCAAGGAGAAAAACAACAGCAGCTATATCATTAGACGGTTGTTGCTCAGCCTTGCTGTCTGTGCAATCTTAAAACTGATTTACAAAATCTCACTTGTGAGGACGGTGTGTGGAAAACGACTTATGTCTATGTGATTGGGGAGGAATTGTTGCACTCTTAGGTACTGGAAAACACAACTTTCCACTTCTTTTCCCCTTTTAATGACACAGTCTGCTGTCTCTTCTCTGAAACTGTTGACTAAAATACTCCAACTGATCAGGGCAGCTGCAGGCATGCAATGGAAAAATATCTCCCTCCCTTCCTCTCTTTCTCTCAGGTTCCCCTCCACCCCTCCCTCATCTCACAATTATATAACTCTCCACCGCCAGCATTCCTCACAACACTCATTCAGCAGGCTCACTCTAGCAACACTGACACCCCGCCCTCCTCAGACTCTCTCTTTCCCACTGGCTGAGCGGCGTTCGCAGCCTCCTTGGTATTGGCTGAGTCATCCGTCACTCGGGCGCTGTAGCCTGTCAGCCCATGTGGACATTCTGTCCTACTGACACACTTTCCCACTGCAGGGGGAGAGGGAGGAGGGAGACAGGCTCCATCCCGCCTCTCCAGCAGACCAGTTTTTAAGGTGGAGCTGAACAATGCTCAGACTAACCCATAAAACATTTCCCTGAAGGCTCGTAGCTTGCATCAGAAAACTGGCTATGTTACATAACAACGAAATTAACCTAGAGAGGCGATAATAATATTAATAAGCCTAGAATAGCTGCACTTACCAGTTAATTAACACAGATCTTCACTGATTTCCCAGAAGTCTATTTCTGTATGGACTGATATCCATGCAATAATCAAAACACTGTGCCATTTTATTTATGAGGAACCACATTTGACTTGATTTGACTGTAAAAGCCCATACTGTATCTGGCTACAGTCCACTCAAAGCAGACAAACTCTGAACTTGAATGTCAGCTATTCATCCCCCACCCCTCTCCCCTGGTCTTTGACATTGAGCTTCTGCTTCAGCCTGTTCTATTCTTGTCCTGTGCAGAGAGCCAGAATCACACAGATGCCCAAGCCACCCGCCCCTGTTGCTACAACCACACATCACATACATGCCTTCTCACTCCTCTTCTCTGGCTCTCAACCCGGAGACAGTAAAATATCCATCTTCTTACTGTTCCCTTATTTAATGTGACTGTCTTGTCAGTAAGCTGCTGAATGAAAAATGACCATGCAGTTAAACCAATTACTTACATCCAAAGCATTAATAAGGACAGACAATGAACAGGGATGTCTTGAAGACATGTCTTGAAGGGGAAAAATATATAGGGCTGCAACTTACAATTATTTTCATTATTGCTCACTCTTCATTAATTAATGGATTCATCGTTTGCTCTAAAAAACATGACCAATTGTCCAAAACCCAGCAGTTATACTGTTTACTATCATACAAGACAAAGAAAACCACCACATACGCACATTTGAGCAGCTGGAACCAGTGTATTTCCTGCATCTTTGCTTCAAATGTGACTTGAGCAATAGTTGCAGAATCCTTTTCTCATCAATAAATCGAATAATCGCTTCAACTCTATAAAACAGTTGTGACATAAACACCCAGTGAAAATTTGCTGTATTAATAGATATGACAAATTCATCTGTCTAACAATGCTGACAGAGACGCAGCAGCAGAAGCAGCAGCCACACTAATGTTAAAGCAACATTTACCTTTAACCCTGAATATCACTGTTGACCTGTGCTAAAAGACATCTGACCTTTAGCTTTCTAGAGAGAGTCTGCATCCAAGAAGATCAATAACGATCCTGCTTTTTGCTGACATGATGCATGACGGCTGCATGCAGTGCTTAACGTTTCTCACCCACTGACACATTATTTAAGTCACAAAGTGCTAGCACAAAATGTAATAAATGTGGTGAAATTACGCAAACGTCAAACAAAGACTGGTGTTTGAGTATGGCCGGTGTTTGAGCAGTAGGGCAGCCACTTTGTGTGGCACACCCAAAGCGTTTTCACAAAATAAACTGGAAACAGACTCTTTAACAGTTCAGCTACGAACACGTTGGCCCCAGCGTGTTTATCAGCCAGCTAAATGTGTAACCGTGTTATCTCTACAAAAGGCTAATTCACTACGGGTGGGGTAGAGAGAGGCAGAGAAAAATCACTGACTTTGTGCTTCCAACAGTTCACTTCTTAGTATCTCATGTGGAACAAATGGCCAATAATTCTCCAACAGGAGTCCCGTGTGGAAGGCAGTCAGTATGTCAGTGTGTCAGAGGCATGACAAAGGAAAAAAGCTGAATTTTGACGCTCCACGTATGTGCAAACGTGCACACGCACACACACACACACACACACACATCACGTCTCCATTTTAGAATCTTACCGCCTGTTTTTATAAAGTACAGGTTGTTCGTGTTTGCACACTGCTAGATGCCCTTGAGCAACAGGTTGACACAAGGCTCAATTGAAGCTGGTGATTTGTTTCATTCCCTCGTCTTAGATAATGACTGACAGAATGAGAAGACACACTCAATAGGAGGTCGGGGGCCTTGTGCTTGAGCTCCATATATATTAGCAATGCTGCAGCACTTGTTGTGTCATGCCTCACAGTCGGCTGTGTAGGCTTACAATCCGCTGTGGCCTTGTCGCCTCCTCCTCTTTTGAAATCATGTCAAGAGTATGGGAATGTTTTCCAGATTATTTTGTTTCCGTAAAATGAAGGGCTTGCTCAGGCCTCCACAGATAAACCCAAGGAGAGAAGATACATTCTCACATTTGAAAACAAAACTGTTTGTTTTCACACCTTCGACAACGGTCTTACTGATTACACTTGACACCTTGTGTCACAGCACAGCCTCCTTCTCCAACACACAGCTCTCAACAAATATTTGTATTTTGCTCTCTAAGGATGACACTACTTGAAAAACTGATGAGACGAAATCCCTCAAAATACGATGTGGCTGTCTGGCGGCCGGTGCATTCAAATCAAGGGGCTCTATTTTAAAAGATGCAAATACCAGTGGAGGCCAAGCTGAGGCCCACAGAGGGGGGGATTAGTACAACAGAGCGAAGAATTCCATAGGCCTCTTTCTTCTACCGGCTGTCAGTGTGTGATGAGAGTCTTGTGATCTTCCACTATGTCTGTATGTAATAAATACTAATGCACTCTGCTATCCAGTACAGTGCCAGAATCACCACCGGGCCTCTAAAGATCAGTCGACATGCCGAAGCTGAATGACTCAACAATTTGGAAGTGATTGTGATTGCAGAGCCGTGTATGCATGTTCAAGCTGGGAGAAAAATGCTGACGTGCTCTTCTAGTGAGGAAACGACAGGTTGAGTTAAAACCTACACTTTCAGTGCAGTGAGCTAAGAACGGGCCGTGGTTTGTTTACATTTGGATATCCTGCCAGAACCTCCCTCCACCAGAGGCCCCCTCTGCTTCTCCTTCCTCCCTCTCCCCCCCCCTCCTTTTTTAGTGCAAAAATTCATCTCTTTCCTCCCCTGCTGAAAAAACAACTCCTTGCAGCTCATCTCCCGTCCTGCACAAAAGACTGTAACGTTGGCGGTGCTCATAGAAGAAACGTAGAAATGCAACACAGGCAACAGAACCAAACATTAGCGAACATTAAGAAAAGGGTGATTTAAATTATGATCTGTACGAGTTTGTCTGTTTGGAACCAAAAAACTGCTGCATGAAGATGAGTTTCAATTAAAATGCTGAGAGGTTGCAGTATGTTGTGGATGTGATATGTGCACAGTCTTCCCAGTATACAAAAATATATTTCAAATTAACTTAGATGTTGCTATTTTTAAAATGTTTTAATTATAGGCCTATCATTTAAAACATCTGGATGTCGCAGATAAAGAACACTGTATATGAACATCCTTCCTTGTTAATATCAGTTATCTGCTGCCCCACAGCCCAGGTTCAAACTCGGCCTGTGTCATGGAGCCACACGCTGAATGTGGCTGTAACCGCACATGGAGCTACACGTCGTGGCGGCACGGCACTTCCCATGGCCGCTCCCCCTCCCTCTGCTGCGGGTGCTGTATAATGTTGGATGACATAACTAGGTCAGTGGAACAGCCAGATCCCTCTCTCCCTCTATACGCTCACACAGTCGGCCATGCTGGCACAGCCATTATCACATCACAACAACACCACGGCTACAGCAACGCTGCCCAGATTCATCTTGTCGAGTTAATGGTGCAAAAACTAAAAGTTTGCAAGCAATCTTCAGGACTGGTTCATTTTTCAAAAAAATAAAATATCACTAAATCACATGATAAAACAATGCCAGAAAAAAATAGATAAATGTGTGTAAAACGTTCACTGTTTTAAATTCACCTGATCAGATACCTGATAATCTCGATTAACGTCTCGATTACATAATTCTAGTTTTGGTTAACAACAACCTCCTCTCACGCCCCTCCCTCTCCTTATTGCATAACTCATGAACATGGATCCCCTGGCGACATTTACAGAAGGACTCCCAGGTGAGATGTGACTCACATTTCTTCAAAAACCAAGACACATTTGGCACCGCCGTGAATCATGAAGCAGAATTACGCATGTGTACAGCTGAAGTCTCGGGCTGATCTCACCACACACAGAGACATGATCAAACTACTGAATTCATCTGGTTGACCAACATGCCCCCCCACCCCCACCCCCCCGGCTTTTTACCGCTGCATGCTGAACTTCGAGCGTGGGGCATGCGGGCTCCGTGCAGCCATAATCCAGTCATGAGGGATTAATGCGCACTGGGAGGAAAAACGGGCGCACTCATGTGGCCGCACAAAACAAAAAGCCTTGCAAAGTTGAACTAAACATGCACACATTTATGGTGACATGGGATCGACTCACCTCTCATTTTGATGTTTTCTTTGTTTTCTGTGCTGGACGGTGAAAACTCGACTACATGTGGTTCATGTAGGTGACAGGAGAGGGGAGAATAAAGCGCTGGAGCCAGAGTGAGCTGGCTCTGTAAATATTAACTTGGTCCCGGCTGCAGACAGCTCTCGTAAAGCACGACCCAAGGAAAAAAAACTACACGAAACTCCTCTCCTCTATCGCTCGGTCAAGTCCGAGCGGAATAAAAGAGTGAAGAAAGTCGCTTTGGATCGCATCGTAACTGTCACTGGCGGATAGATTTTGCTCAACTTTTTGACAGAATAGTCCCACGGTGAACGAGCGGTGTTCGGTGCCCCCCTCTGCGCTCTGACTCTCCGCTCGCTTTCCTCTCAGTCTACCCTGCTAACCTACTTTCTCCAAGCGTGGACTCTCCCATGATCTCACTGCCGACAGCTCCTCTCGCAGCTCTCGCGGGGTCGCGCAGACGGGAGCGAGTTTAAGGTGGCTGAGCAAATGATTGACGACAGCGCTCAGTTGTTCCTCACAGGGATGCAGTGAGACATAAAGATGATCACTTCCAGCAAATAATAGGAAGGTAATTAGAGCCACAATCAGTTCTGCTTTAGAACAGACATTAATGTGTGCTGTTTGCCTGACTTCGTGTCATTAGCACCAGTCTGCGTAGCCACAACATCCATGTCATTGAGATTCATTCCTGTCTTATCAGGTTTTGCTTAAGTTAAAAAACAAGCAACAAGAAGCCATCAAGCAGGTTCTTTGTTTGCCAGAGAGCTGACACCTTCTTCTCAGAGTATCCACTTGGGTTGATGTTGACGTGGATGACTTTATGTAAACATTTGGCCTGAGTGAGCTTCCAAAAGTGAAAGCCTGAGAAGTGTCTCATCATGCAGAAAATTTTCAGAGACAGAAGCAGGATGAAGAGCTGATAATCGATTATTAAACTTAATCTTTTCTTAAGCAAAAATGTCAACAACAACAAAAAAAGCCACTGCTTCCAGCTGCTCAAATGCTGGTTATCTTTTCATTATTTAAAGGTTTTGGACTGTTTGTCAGACAAAACAAGACATTTAAATATGTCAACTTGGACTTGTGATCAGCATTTTTCACTGTTTTCTCTCATTTTATAGACCAAATGATTAATCAACTAATCGAGAAAGTAATCAGTAGATCAATTGATAAAGAAAATAATGCAGCCCGAGCAGAGTCCCAGATACCCCTGAACATTGTTGAAAGTGGACACTGTTTCTCCAAAGACTGTGTTTCTTAACTGCACACTGACACTCAGTTGAGACTATTATAGATAGTAATAGTATAGAAAATGAACTTTTCCCAAAGAAATAAAATGAATTTAAATTAGATGGCCAACAATCTAGAGTTGCTGCAGTGACTTAGAGACTCATTTTGTGGACTTAATAAAATATTTATTTGAGCCATTGTACTCAAACAAGCTTTGTTCCTTCGTAATGTTCTCAGTAGAGTATCATAAGAAAATATCCCTGGCTGCTTTCCCGATGATTGCTCACCGCAGTTCAGTCAGGCTCCAGAGTTTACACCCAGTGACCTCGCAAAGTTTGATTCACACCAGTCTGGTTCCTGTTTCATGTTCATATTTCTGTACTGAACATTTCACATGAATATAACATTTGCATCTCATCAGCCTATTTGTATCTCAGTGCCAGTGTTATCCACAGTGGTGGGCGTTTTTTGCAGCAAATGTACCAAATGTGTTATTTTTTGCTCGAATTAATCATCTCTATCGTTGTAGATTGTGTACATTTAAAAAAAAAAAAAAAAAAAGCAAATTTGCATCTTCCCAGGTTTAATCTAATAAAAAAAAAATGTGATGTAAACATGTGTGTCACTGTGGCTGCTGATGAGGAGGTGGATGGGTGCTGTGGGCTGTCGGGGTGGGGGGGGGGGCTGTAGCGGGTGGCCTTATGATGCAATGTTCTGGCAGCAGTGTTATGAAACAGCATGAAGGCAGAGATTACTCAAACTAGGTTAGTGGAGCAGCCGAGCACAGAGCACCTACAGTCACAGATTCTTTTTCTGTTTCTCACACACACATTCACCCACACACAGAGACACAGGCGCTCACATTCTTTTGTTTTTTCCTCTGCCTCTTCCTTGTTTTTCATACGTAATCACTTATCTTTTTTATTCATGCACTTCCCCCTCTCCTGTGTCACAGCCCCAATTAAATACACTCTGACAGCTTGATGTATTTATTCATGCACACATGTTCAGATCCTTATTTTTCTGCCCTTTTCTGCAGTTTTCCCTCTCAGCCGTTTGTGCGTACTGCCTTTTCCCTCCCTCTCGCCCCGTGCACATCTCCTCTAAAGCCCCTCTGTTCTATGTCTCCCTTGACAACGGCAGTGACACTTTGACCTTAGCTCTTACATAACCACAGCCGAGGAAGGAGGGAGTGGGAGGAGGAGGAGGGCCTCGGCATTGGCTCGTCTACGGCAGACATTTTGTTGCCCGCTGATAAAGTAAGAGGTGAAAGAAGAGGCAAGGAAGAAGAAGAGCTTAGAGCTGAAGGATTTGGGAAGGTTGCCAGCAGCAGCATAACAGGATGAGGGAGCAGATGGGGAGGGGTGGGGGAGGCAGCAGAAATGATAGATAAATTAACGGATATTTACATGATGGACTGTATGTCAACCAGCAGAGGTGCAAGGAGGTGAAATAGCCCATGTCCAGTTTGCCTTGAGTCTTTTCATGTACAGAAAAAGTTGCCAAAGCCACACAGTCGGTTAAACTGACAGCCCTGTGGAGGCAGTGATGGACAGAGATGATTATTTTAGGCTCTCTGAGATAAAACGCACTGCAAAACAGTGTCTTTTTTATAGGGCAGCGTCTCTTTGATTACTGTGCATAAGAAAATACAGCTACAGTAGGTTACTAGTGATACTTGTTGCTGTTGCCTTGACCAGTTACATTGTACAGGCACATGGACGTCATCTACATGCAGGAAACAATCACATACAGTATGCTTGCTTTTAGTACACTGATTTTAAGATTTTCCATGCTTATGCGCTGATGCAAGCAGACATTCTTGTTGTTGTGCAGAAGGTTTCTCCTGACTCAGATCAAAGCCAGTGCAGCCTTGTGACTCCTGAGGGTTGAATTTAAAGGCCTCGCTCACATCAAAGAGTCTTTGTAAGGATGAGGGACCAACTGTAACTGATTGGCTGCACATGGTTTCAGCGGGGGCCCCGTAGCCAATCTCTCTGCCTGAGCAGCGTCGACTCCTGACATTCCAGTCTATCTTCTCACGCGCCACATTGTAAATCGCTGGCATGTGAACAGGGCTAATTTAAGATTCACCTCGTCATGTCCTTAATTTTCCTAATTTGTACTAATTTGTACATCACACCCACAAAAAAACACCACACACACTTACACATGTACTGGACTGTGCCAGTCAATTTGCTGGGATTATTTCCGGCTCCTGCCATCCACAGAGCTGTAATCCCTCACTCCCTTGTTCAGTTAATCTCCTTGTTTTCTCCTCTCTGGAGGCACCATTAATCCCCCCCCACTCCCTACAACCATGGCTCTGTAATCTGGAGCTGTGAGCTTTGCTGCATCACCAGGTCAGTGTTTCAGAATCCTGTCCCAATCCGCTCATTCTCCTGCACTTGACTCCACTTCACATCCTCATCCTATCACCATATTTCCTATTTTTCATTCCCCATTCTTTTTTATCTTCCCAGCTCCTGTTACCCCCCTGCACTCTCGCACATCTGTTTCTTTTTCACTCTCAGTTTCTGCTTATCAGTTTCATTTTTCATACACTGTACAACTCTCAAGGTTTGATAAAGCTTGCAGAATAAATAATACACGAGTTCAAACGCAGGTCATTAGCTGCAGATTCATCTCACTGAGGACTCTCACTCTCATGCTTTACAGGAAGAGCACAAACATATATTGTTGTAGCACCTTTCACTCAACTACACTGCTGAACGTGAGTTATTTCTAAGTGTCTTGAAACAGTTCTAATGCCATTTATCACAGAACAAAACAAACATCATCAGCAGCTGTTTGGAAGGTTGAGCAATACCTACACTGAAGTAAAACCTGAATGCAGCTTATACAGGACGAGACCAGTGAAAATGCAAATAATTTTCATTTTGTTAAAAGTAATTTTTTTTCATGTATATTTCTTATCAATCAGATTCTTACTGAGTGATTGGATCCTACATGAACACACTGTTTGGATTATTTTACATGAGAAATTGAGGTGGGCAGGACGCACACTCATACGTCTGTGGACCAATCAGGGTCTAGCAACATTTGAATTAGGATCTGAAGACAGTTGGTGGATTGTTTGGTTACTGTCAATCAAACGTGATCAAACACACCTGATAAAGCTAATTAGCTGAGTTTTGGAGGGTTTCATTCTTCAAAAATATTAGCTAAATATGAGTTTAAACTTATTATTAGCTTATTTAATCATATAGCAATACACACAATTTGAAACTAAGTTTAAGTTCAAGTTTGACTCAATATAACAACAAATCCACACAAACTGCATGAACTCTGGCAGAGTAAAAAATGTTAACAGACCATCTCAGTTTAATTATAGCACATCAAATATTTATAACAGTAAATGCCTGCTTTCTGCAACACAATTACTGATATTGACTCCTCAGATCTGCACAGTGGAACCACAGCATTTTACTATTAATGCGCCTGAACATTCAGTGCCTGTTCAAGGGCACTCTACAGTATGTACTGAACAGGGGAAGATTGGCTCTCTATTTCCTCTTTACAAATAGTCACATGAATCAAACTGGCAAACCCTCTAATGAGGAGCCCACTTCTCTAAACCTCCACAACACACCAGCATGTCCTCTGAACAGGACGTGTCCTTCTAACATGCTGCTAAATTCAGGCTGCCCGCCTTCATGAGAATGTTCTTCATGGCTGTTTGAGTATGTAAGAGACATGCTGACACACACACACACACACACACACACACACACACACACACACACACACACAGTCACACCTGTGTTTAAACTTCTACAGTATGTCCAGACTTGATTTGACAAACACAGTCAGCAGAAGATCTCTTGCTCTGTCACTCAATGCCCCCCCCCCTCCAAGTCTTCCCTCCTTTGTTCCTGACAAAGCAGGTTCAACATCCACACCCACAGATGCTTGAATGGAGGGAGGACTCTGAGGTGTTGACACATTCACTGTGCTGAACCTCTAATTTAGGTAATGCATTATCAAAACAAAAGAGGGTCATGATTGATTAATTAGCCTGTTCGTATTCATAAATGATAGCGCTGGGCTTTAAAATACATGTTTGCCTGCGGCTTTTGTCAACATTGACACAGAAATCTGATGCAAACACTAATATGTGCCATGTAAGAATGCTGTAACAGTAAGAGGGGTGTTGCCACGGCAACTGGGCAGTGTTTATCTCCAGTGTGAATCAACATGCTTTGCCATGTGAACCTGACCCAGTTACACCTAAGTGAGTGTGAATGCACACATCCATCCACACACACACGCGCGCGATCACACATAGGCACCGACAATGCTGTGATTTCTATCATGGAGTAAATAACACCAGCCGGCACAGCGAGGTGAAAAAGTTATTCCCGTATCCTGCACATTTTCCTCAACACTTCCACCTCACATCATCTTGCTTCCTCTGTCTTTGGCCAGATGACCTACATCTGTTGTGTGCCATCCATGATGGACACCCAAACACTCCTTATCTCACTGCTCTCTCACCCTCCCACTTTCTTTTATCCTCCTATATTCCCTCAGATCCTCTATTCCCTTTCATGCAAGACCGGAGCTCTTTTTTATGTTTAATCCTCTAACTACCTCATATTATGTAATCAGAGAACAATGGAATAACTGGATAATCCTGTTGTGATGATTAATTCATATTCATACATGACACATGAGCTAAAAAATCACTTCTACATCTGTCTTTCGTTGTGCAGCTCTTGCCTGGTTTCTGAACAGGTTTGTCGCCCAGATTTTTGGCTCTTTCTCTTTAACACATGCAATACACAGTGCATCCACATATCTCACCTCAGGTCGTTGTTTAGCCAGACAAACAGTCTGCATTTGAAAATCAGGCATGGGTGAGATCTGGTAAATCAGTTCATATATAACCGCCCAGATGACTCATCGCAGCACGGCCAGCAGAAACAGAGACATCTAGTGTTGGGGTTCTGGTTTAACATGCCAGGCTTATGTAATACTTGGAGTTTGCTCTTCAGCATGCATATTTCATGATTTTCAGTCCATATTGTCAACAGACTGCACGGACACAAGATAAGGCAGTTAGTTACGTATTTTATGGGGTTCAAAAACAGAAGATGAATGCAACAATTGTTGTCTAGCATCCCTGACACACACACACACACATCAGCACATTGTAGGAGTTTTTATAAGAGTGTGTTGCCAAAGCAAATGCACAGTGACATGACACACTTTCTGATGGCTGCACTTGACTGCTCCTCCATATGCCACAAGCGTCTGATCACAGATTGACAATCTCCACAAACATTATGCAATCCCAGAATATTATGTAATCCATCATCACAACAAAAAGGTGGGCCAGATCTTTGAAACTCTGGCTGACCAACAGATCCATATGGTGCAGCTAAGTCATCTAACTTGACTGGCATCTACAAAAGTGCAAGATGTCTTTTTCTCTTTTTTCCCCAGCTGGTGTGTGTTTTCTGGGTGCTGATTTGGAGGATGTGTCACTGTCATCAGTGAAGTGGGAGACGGTGCTGTGTTTTTCAGTTTTCAGGGGGTAATAAGAGAGAAACAGGAGGAAAAGGAGAAAGTCTGCATTGCGTCACAGCAGGGAGCAGAGGAAAAGGGAGAGAAAGGAGACAGGAGGGGGAGAGCAGGGGCACAGCGAGGGGAGAGAGGGGTGTGTCTTCACTGACCTAGTTAGAGCGATGGAAACCCCCCTCCCTTTACCCCCACCCACCACTGCCTCACTACTGACGTGTAAAGGGCACTTTCAAACAGCAGCAGACAGACAGGAATGAACGCAGAGAGGCAGGAAAAAGAGATAGTCAAGCGTTGAGACAGGCAGGCAGGCGAGCAGAGTCTTGTAGAACAATGAGATCAACTGAGAGTAGTAGACAAATATATCCACAATGATGTACCAGATCCGGGTAGATCTGGGAAATATCTCTGTGAAAACAGGATAAGCCTAAAGGGATTTAAAACAAATTAACGATAACAACAGGCCGCATCCGAAATATGGAAACCCTTCATATCCTGCACAATATTAGATTTCTGCCTTTATTTTCAGAGAATAACATCTTTTGAGCGTAAAGCAGCTTTTAATAAAATCAGAGCATCGCTGAGAAATGCAATAACTGCAAAAATGACCAGCTGTAAGTCCTAATAAACAGGATGTAATCTAAAATTTCCGGTGCTTCTCAGTGTTGTTGTTGTTGTGTAAATCTGAATTTTCAAGGCCATTGCAGTGCAAGATGTGTTATTAACAGGTACTGCATCAATCACAGGTATGTCACTTAATTAGGCCTCTGCATCTCCAGGTCACTTTCACACTTATGGCCCACGCTCATTCACACAGCTACACCTGAAACCTTCAGTCTTTCTCAAAGAGGATGATTGTTTCCCCCTCTGGCCTCGAATAGTCTACATTTCAGTTCGAAGGCCGCAGTCTAATGGAGCAAGCTGACTCTCTCGGCTTCAAAGGGCATGCCAAAACTTTCCTGAAACCAAACTGTATTGGCTAAAAATATATTTAACTACATGAAACAACAAGTAAAAGGGCAACTTCATACTCCAAACCTTTCTTTCTGCTCTGTCATCTGTTTTTGTGTCATGTATTTTCTCAACTGTTCCGTTTAGCCCGTCCAAATGTTTTTCCAGATCATATTTTCAGATTTCCACCCCCCCCCCCACACACACACACACACTTTTTTTAAAGGCCCTCAGTCTTTTTCTTTTTCCGTCAATCTTTTCCGTCACATGTTGAAGGAACTTTCAGCTCTGCATTTAGATGCTGAAGTCCTCGTCTTCAATAACAAACTGTGGACCGATATTCTTCTTATCTCTGCACTTTGCTCACATGTGTCACCTCGTGAGTACTTGAAAACATTAACAATTGACAGAGATGGTTTAGTCCATCCACCTAAACATTTAAGGCCGTGATACAGAGACAACCATTGTACGCAGTAATACATTTGAAATGTTCTTTTCATTTTCTCCACAACTCTGTTTTTTTATTCTTTGCAACCATGACCTCATCTACCCAAGCTGAAGGCCTGTGTTCTACAAACCAGCACTCCTTTGCTCATCATTATCTGTACTTGAATACTCGAATATGAGCACAGTATTGGAGCCATTGTGGTATAAAAGATTATGATGCAGACGATGATTCGTCTGTGTAATCTTGTTAAAGATTAACAAGATTACACAGGGCCAGGGTTCATGATTACTGAAGACAAGCAATTTCGGTAAATGCTGCATTATCCAACTTCAACTCCTTTTCTCCCGATTCTTTCAGTTGTTGTAACTGCATACAAACTAAATATTACAATGGACTAATCCTGTCACTGGCATTATGTTCAATCAATGCCCGGGATCTGTGTCACGAAACACTCTGCAGCTTAGTCACTCCGGTGAATACACACCCCCTGCCACAAACGAGTGAATCAGAGCCCAGAAGACAAACAAGCACAGAGACGTGGTTACTGTAAGCAAAAACAAAGCAAAACATAACAACGAGAGAAATGCACACATACACACAAACACACACTGTGATTCTGTGCAGCACTGTGTGGCTCCATTTCTAATTAAATGGCCATTAAGCGGGCCATCCTTGTGCAGCCTCTGGCTTGTGTATTTGGCAGCCAGACCGGTCTGTGTCCAAGCCAAGCCCCCCTCGTCTGTCCGATTGGATAGAAACACTGTGATGAGGACATGTTGACAAAACAACTAAGTAACAGGTTGGCCAAAGCTGCATGAAGGTAGAGAAAGGCCTGCAGATGTCTTGATGATTTCTCAGTCGGTTTCAATTATCTGCGTCTTATTGAATCCAGAAACTTATTTAAAAAGCTTCTTTCATGAACTGAGGTTTAAGTCAGGGGCCTGGGACTGTTGTATTGTCACTGTCAGTTGTTGACAAGCTTAGGAGAAATGACTATGGCTATTTTTGCTTGTCAATTGATATGTGACAATGGAAAACAACGTGTGAGACAAACATTTGTCTCACAATCAGGGCTGACACACTGACACACGTTTTTCAAGCAAAAGGTTCACCGTCACATCTTTTCTTTTGAGTCACGTTGGTTTTTGCTGAAATGTGTTGTCTCCTCTTTTCAGCCAACAGAACAAAGCATTGACCCATTTTTCTTTACAATCTAGCTGTTGGAAGAGCGCAGAGGTTGTGCTCTAAATCGCGCCTGTTGCACAAGGACAAGGTTTATTTTGTAATTTCCTTTTCCAGTCTGGCTTTGTCAGTGCGGCTCTTGACCTCCCCGCTTTCACCTCCAACACAGTGTGATCTTGTTTTTCCTCTTCAACGCTGTTCAAGGGAACTGTCACTTGAACAGATTCAAAAATGTAAATGCAACAGCAATGACTAAAAATGGCAAACAGGAAATTGCTTGGTATAAGGAGGTAGGTGTACAAACAATTCCTACAGAATTCATTATGACCTCCAAGTGCTCAAGCCTCAACAATCAAGTTCAAACAATTTGCTTCAGTTTCATATTAACCACATATGCAAATAATACAACGTATGAAAACGGAACAGACAAATGTCACAGTGAAACTACGAAGGGGAACCTGCGTGTGGTCTTGTTAGCTTCTGCTGCTGCATCTCTTCAGAGTATTTTGCCTCAAGTTGCGCTTTCAGCCACAGTGACTGACATACGTGTCAAGAAGAGAGGAAATGATGCTGCAACAGAAGTTCACATGCCAGCCTGTATCTAGAAGACATGCTGCTGCAACTGCCTTTAACATCAGTTCAGGAAGGTTTATGCACAGATAATTTGGTAAGTTTTGTTTTAACTGCATACATGTGTCAGGAAATGAGAGTTGTTACATTGTTAGCGTTTTTTTTTTTTAACTTTTGGTTTTAATAAAGAAAGATTGAGTTGAAAGATTGTTTGGAAATGATGAGTTGGAGAGGCATAAGTAATTATCAGTTGTTGTATGATGAGTAAACACTACAATAAGTTCTGCTATGATAACGTTTTAATGTAGTTTTGCAGTAAAAAAATTACGGAACTACAGTGAACTTTTGAACATGTCGTCTAAAATTAAAGGATAGGTCCACACACAGTCTTGTCCTAAAACAATACTCACATGTAGATATGGACATTATGGTTGCATCTTGTCCATACCAGCAATGAGGAGATCCTTTCCTAATGGGACTGCAAAACAAGAGATGGGGGACAAAAAGACAACATTTTGTGCAAAAATGCATTTTAAACTTTAGTCAAAGCTAATTTGAGGCCTCAGCAGTTTAACTTAGTAAAATCAAATGGGTATTTTTTATGAAGGTACAGGAACAGTGTTTCCTTGCGGAGCTGTGGAAAAGGCATAGTGACACAAAGTGGACATTTCGAACTAAAAAGACTTTAACGTTGGGAGATACCCAATTGATCTGGCTAGCTCAGGCTACTGAAGCCTCATATTAGCTTTGAGCTAAGAGCACAGAAGGAGGATAGTGGATTTCCCACCTCTGTGGATTTCCCACCTTGCATTATGAAGGGATCTCTTCAGGGCCAGTATTAAAGGGGAACTCCATGGATTTTACACATCAAAATCTGTTTACAGGTCTTGGGGAGTACTACTACATATCTGAAAAAAGTTCTATATAGGCCTCTGTGGCTCCAGGGGGAGCAGAGCAAAATCTGATGATTAGCCTCAAGCCCTGTCCAGGGTGTACCCCGCCTCTCAGCTCCAGCCCCCCACTACCCTCTAACGGTAATAATGGATGGAAGCTTGATGCTAGCGGCTCGAGGCTACATTAGCCGCTACTAGCATGATAC
The DNA here is from genome assembly GCF_043641665.1 of Enoplosus armatus. NCBI lineage: Eukaryota > Metazoa > Chordata > Actinopteri > Centrarchiformes > Enoplosidae > Enoplosus > Enoplosus armatus. The sequence goes on from NC_092193.1 coordinate 14,946,803, forward strand.
ATCCGAATCTCTGACGGAACTGTTGGCGGTCAAGTTGCATTGTGGGTGATGTAGGTGTCTGGTTTTGACAAGGAAGAAGAATGTGTGGATTTAAAAAACATGATATCTCTGATTCTGCTGCATCGATTTTGAGTTCATCTTGATGACGACAATGTTATAGTATAATGCTAAATCTGTGGAGTACTCTTTTAGCAGGATTACAACAAGCAAAACCTGTTTCAATGGTCATGTGAGTATTGTTTTAAGACAGTCTTGAAGCTGTCCCTCAATTCAAGCTGTATTGTTTAACCATCAACAATATGTTTGTGTGTCTCAGTTTTTACTCCTTTCTCTAAACTAACATACTAATTATTTTTCACTCTGACACATGGCCACTTCTTACAGACAAATATGTGCTGCTGCAACACCACAAATATCACCAACATCACCAACACTACTTGCAGAGTGGACGTCTTTCAGGGTTTGGCTTACATTCCTTTGTTTTTCGTGGGTTTCCTTGTCAATGCTGCTGCTCTGCGGGCCTTCATTGCCAAGCGGGACTCCTGGACAGACACCCACATCTACATGTTCAACCTGGCTATAGCGGATTCTGCCCTCATCCTCTTCCTTCCCTTTAGGATCTATGATGCCTTCTTCTGCCTGCCCAAGACTCTCTTGTGTACTTTCCTTATTTACACACATTTCATCAACATGTATGCCAGCATCCTGACCACGGTTGCCATCAGTTTCCAGCGCTACCTGGCTATAAGGTTCCCACTGCAGGCCAGATCATGGAGGAAGAAGAAGGAGACAGCGTTTGTTGTGTGCTTGGTCTTTTGGGGATTTCTGGTGACAATATGTGCTATATTCCGAAAGGACAACCACCCAGACAAACTCTGGACCTGTTATGAAAGATGTAAAAATCGCCCACTTCACTGGCAATTTATTGTCATCCTGGTGTTTCTAGGCTTCCTCGCCCCACTGTTGATCATTGTGTTCTGCTCCAGTCAGATCATCTGTATTCTGTTAAAAGTGGACAACAAGTCGGAGGAAAAGAAACGCACCATTGGCATAGTGACAGCAAACATGATTGTGTTCATCGTCTGCTACACACCCATCCATGTTGCCTTTCTCATCAACTACTTTGATGATCCACCTCTAAACTGGCAGTTTGAATACTTACCTGCACATGTATATTTACTTGTGTCTGAATGGGTCGCTTCCACAAACTGCTGTTTTGATTCCATCAGCTATTACTTCTTATTGATAGGGTTTTATTCATAAGTCAGAGGGAGTGCAAAAGAATCATCTGTCTCTAAAAACAGCATCTGTGTATCATTTTTTTAGACTGTACAATATAGAATAAATTATTATTATTATTGAGACTCAATATAAACCTGCGTTACAGGTTTATATTCATTCCAAACTGGTGGTTGTGTGGGGTTTGAAAGAAGACGTCATTTAGGAGGCAGGGAGGGTCAAATGAAAGATACCATTGAGTTGCATTATGGGAATTGTAGGAAAGAACTTGATACATTTTAGGGACTAAAAGACAGGATATCTCGACCTCTGCGGCTTCGTTTTTGACATGCTTGCTCATGGTGGGAACTGTTGGGTCTCTGTAATAACATTATAAAGAGTCGGTCTAGACCTGCTCTATTTGTTAATTATTCTGTCTCCCCAACTTGCACTTGAAGTGCAACACAAAAACATCATTATTTGCAGCATACTGTAAATAGCTAGCTGACTGACAGCAATGACTATTATTTGACATGTTTTTCACTGTTTTTCGTGATTTATTAGTATGAAATGTAGGCTATGTATAATGTTAATGTAAAAATTAACTTTTCATGTGACTCATCAGCTCCCAGCTGTACAGTTGAGTGTTAATATTGGTATTTATTTTTAAAGTACTGTTAATTATGTCAGCATTAAGTGGCAGCACATAATGTAACCTGGTTACATCTGGCTTGGCCTAGATCATCAAGCTACTGTATGAACTCTTCAGTTGCTTTGGGGATGTTCATGGTTGTGTGTGTGTGTATTTTAGGATATAAATATCAGTTATCTAACTCTCTCAACCTTTTGTTGACCTTATTGCTCTCTGTGTGATGTTCAAAGTATGATATCAAAGCAAAGAACAAGGGGCATTCTCATCTCTCAACAAAACTACAGTCTGTATCGAGCTCAGCAGCGCAGACAGACAATATCCAGTCAATGCACAGGCACCCATGGGAGTTCAAGCCTTTCACTCCCTCACAGAGGCCAGATGAATGAAGCCCAGTGTCCAGCTCCCTCTTGTGGCGAGGAAAGTAAATGCTTGAAATATTTCCCACTGCCTCTGTGCTCTGGAGCTGCTTGCTGTGAAGTTTCAAACTGCCAATCTGATGACAAGTATGTCTCATTTACTGAAAGTAAACTGCAGTAATGACACACTTTACTCGAGACTGCTGTGAAGTAATAGAGTTGCATTTGTAAATGTGTATATTTGTGTGTGTATGCGTGGGCACGCGTATAATGATATGCATTTATTTCAATGAGTGCATTCAGAGCCACACTCCACAACATTAGCAGTCAATTATATAATGCCGTTTAATAGCAGTACTCCAAAGATTGATGGTTATTATAACAGCAGTATCTTAGCAACTGCAAAAACTCAGCAGGCATCAGTCAAATGAGAAGGCTCAGTTCTGGCTGAGATCAGGCCCGCGACTCTACTCTAATAACAGGAAACAGCTGAGCTCAGCAGTCAGCCAAAGTCACGTAAATACTGTACATACATCTTATTCACAGCATCGTCACCGAGAAAAACAAAAAAACCTCACACTTCAAACACAGTCCTGTCTCAGCAGAGCATGAAGGACCCCCCCCCCCCGAAAACCAAACTGATACACTATACCTTCAGGATGATTATTTACACTATTCACAAATGATACAGAACAGCTCCTTTTCAAAATGCAAAAAAGAAAGAAAGAAAAGTTTTTGTGCTTTTCCTTATTACTGCACAGTATAATGACTCTAAACTTAAACAGAATGAGTACATTCATTCACTCAGGATGCTGACGAGTATTTTCAAGGTCCTCCAGTATGGCAGTTGGTCGGCAAATGACAGACAATCACTAGACTACAGAACAAGACAAAAAGCCCAGAATCAGGACATAGAATGAGACACGCAGTGTTCGCTCACAGCATTTCAGTCCATTTGAAGGTTTGCTTATGAACTACTTAATAAATCCTTATCATCACATATCGGCTATTCTGCAGCAAACACAGTTCATGTCATGACATCGGTGAATACATTACAGTATAATCATAAAGGGCATGACAAAATGTCTGTATAATTCTTACATATTTACAGTGTATACGTGTGGCATGATGAAAGTAGTTTATAAACAGACCCTCAAACACTGTTGGCAGCATTCAGTGTCAGTAGCGTCTGGGCGCCGACAGAGGGAGGGAGCTGAAAATAAAATTATTTCAACAGTACAAGCCGACAAAATAAAAAGAATTAAACATTCAAGATGTTAGGTCAAAGGCATACACATCACACAGTATACTGCAACACGTGAGCTCTCCGGCACCACAGCACATGAGGTGCACCGCTGACTGAAATGGTCTTCATGGCACTTTAAAACAAGTTTCTCTTTTTTGCTTCAGTAATCAGGCATCAGTAAATCATTCATATCTTGGTTTTGGCACACAGATGTTAAAAAAAAAATGTCTTGGTGATTTCAATCTTGGAGCAAGTTGATATGAAACTCATATAAAAACAGATTTTCATACATCAATAGCTATAATGGCGTGATAAATGTTTATTTTCGTTTGCAAGCTAGTGCCTGATGTCATTTTTTTTGGAGTTACTGTTTGTCTTATCATTTTATCTAAATTAAAGTTTACTATGTACAGATAAACCATATATTGCTGCTCACCACAAGGTCGGCACGGTTTGTCGACTGCTGACTGCAACTGAGAGTGAAGTCATCTGGCCAGTTCTAACAAATTCTCACTTTTTTCCCCCAGTTGTTGTGGGTGCACCTCATTTCATCCAGTCCAAACTTGCTTTTTTTGCTTCTGTTTTCTTCATCTTGCCTTTTTTTTTATGACTTCCATCTCCTCTCGCTAACACACGGAACAACCGTGTTGTGTTGATCTAAACGCCAACCACTTCATGGCACCGGGCACTTTGATGGGCTGAATATATATAGTCCCATTTGCCTGCTGGGAACATTTCCATTACCCCTATTGGCTTTGAGTTAAGCCAGGGGTTTCAATCATCACCACTGTAACTGTCACTTTGTTCGGTATCACGTCTGTGGGACCTTGACCCACTGCGGGCTTAAGGGGAAATTTTGCCCTAATAAACCGGTCTGTGTTCTATAATGCAGCATTAATGAATGTGTGTGTGTAAAAACCCTAAGGTGACAGTGAAGGACAAGGTGTTCATATATTGCAGTGCGTTTACTTAAAATTCTCTAAAACACCTCTCTTTCGTCCCTTTCTTTCTTTCTGTCCCGCAGTGGCAGTCCAGCGTTCTTGGTGCAATCTCCCCAGACATCCACGTGGAATTATTGGTCATTAAAGAGTACATGGAGTGTAAGGAGGCAAACGAATAGGGCGATGGACGGCTCAGATGCCGTCATTACGGAGAGCGTGCGGTTGGCAGAAATAGTGCTGACATTTCAGTCCTGCACTCTGCTCTCCAAAGATGTGAGTTATGGTCTCATATCCCTATGAGACAGGTTAGAGGCATTTGGCACACACACGGCGTGCTTCTCGTGTACACAGAATACTAAATACCCTCCGTCACCTGCACGAAAACATGTTTGCATCTACTGTAGGTGCGCAGCAAAGAGGAAGAGAGAGAAAAGGAAACAGAGAGAAGGATTTTGTGTTTCCCCATCATCCATTAGATTTGCGTTCACAGTCAGAATGACTCGTCTGATGAGTCACCTACAGCTTCAGATACTTTTACGATGTTGGGAATTTGCAATTTCACTTCAAGTACCCAGTTGGCAATCAGACCAACAGGTAATAGAGTGGAGAACAGATGGGTGGCAGTCTTGTTAATGTTATCCAAGAGGGAAAAAGCATCCCACTCCTGCAGCAGTGTTTGACTGGCTCTGCAGCCTCAGTTAATCTGTGCAGAGGAGGCAGCCTCTAAGTGCCATGTCCATCTTTGTCTCTGTCCACATCCTCTCTGCCTCCAATTCTGCTTTCTTTCTTTCCTTCTCTCTTTCTTTCCCATCCATCCTCTCTCCTCCCTCTGCCACTGAGTAGCAGGAGAGAGAGGCAACTCTGCAATGCAGACACAGCAACAACCTCAGTCCATCTGACCAATTAGTGTGAGCCAGGATATGAGTGGCAGACCCAGCAGCCAGTCATAAAGAAAGACTCATCATGGGGCGAAGGGGGGGGAGTTGCCTGAGAGACTGACAGAGGAGATCAGAAGAGCTGAATGACAAATAAAGATGTAGGGAAAGGAGAAGGGAAGGGACAGGGTGAGGAGGAAAGAGAAAAGAGAGATCTATGTAAACAAAACAGAGAGCTCTGGACATGGAAAATCTCCCGTCCCCGTCATTTCCTCAAGAGTCACTGGCCAGCCTGAGTCCTGTCACTGCAGTTCTTCTTACTCATCAGCTGGCTAAGATCCACCAGCTCGCCCAGCTCCCCTCGCTCCAGGGCCCCTCTCAGAAGGGCCCTGCTCAGCCCGGGGGCGTGTTGCTGGGACATGTAAGAAGCCTGGCCACTGGGAGGGGGCATGGAGGGCGGAGGCAGGGGGACGGGGACCATACCGTGGCTGCTGAGGATGTATCCTTCCGGGGCTGGCCAGCGCAAAGGCAGCGGCTCGCCATACTCCATGGGGGCGCTGGGTGCTGAGACCACCCTCCTGCGCTCAGGCGAGTCCTGGGGGGTCATGGGGTATACATATTCTCCTGCAGACTTCCTGAGAGGGGCTTTGGGCGTCCCCTTCCCTCCTTTTTCTTGCTTGCTCAGGCAGACATAGTGCTGGCGTGGCGTATCATTCCCCCGGCCCTCACCACTGTGTCTCCCGCCTCCCCCCTGCTGGAAGAGTCTGGTGGTTAGGTAGACGGAGGGGGGTATGCGGCAGGGTGAACCCAGACCCACAGAGCCTCCCCCCAGGTACGTCTGGCTGGTATCCCACCCTCCAGAGTTGGAGTCCGACAGTCGTAGGCCTCTGCGTTTCTGCTGGGGCGTGTGCTCTGGGGTCGGCAGGAAACCCGGGTCGAGCTCTCCTGACTTCACCCAGCCGTTGGGCATGACAAACAGGGTCTCCCCGCCCTGAGAGCAGGGGCGCTCCCCGCCTCCCTGCCGTGTCACGCTGAGCACGGAGCCTCCCATCCCGCCGCCGTTGCTCAGCAGGCCTCGTTCACGCCGCTGGATGGAGGACTGGGAGGCGTTGCCGTGGCGACGGTTGGTGGGCTTGTGGGCCATGATCCAGCACACGGCGAGGCCGGAGAGCGCCGCCCCAATGGTGAACGCTGAGACCGCAGACGCCACAAGCAGGTTGAGGGAGACCAAGCTCTCCGGTTCAATCAGCAAACTCTGCTGCAGAATCCCTGAAGATTAAGAGACACAATTATGAAGATGACATTTAGTAGCACAGCACATCCTCTCTCAATGTCTGTCCACAGGGTGCGCTTTAAAATTATGATTATTATTACATATAGTGCTATTCTGCTACTTCTACTTAGAGCTTTCCCCCTCACAAGATATAATGTATCATAATAAATCAATAACTACAATAACACTCATAATTGGTGATCATCGTGTTCAGCATTACACAATTATTATCTTTAAAGGGAGCTTCTCTCCAGTCTGGCCTTGAGGCTCCACAGGATCCAGGTTCAGAGAGGCCTGCACTTGTCATCAGCACAGCTCAGACCACAGCAGCTGACTCTCCTTTTCTCCTCTCCTCTCCTCACACTTTCCATCCTGCCGCCTGGTAAAAGAGTCTCTCCTCGCAGCATACCATTACCTCAGTGTTTCCACCCAGCTCTAATCACTCCCATCTGCAGACACAGCAGCACATGCCTGTCCCTGGCTCGGCCTCTGCTGCGCTTTCACCCGCTCGGATTAGAGTCTGTCAGGTCTGCAGCCTGGCACCACTGACTTCTCCTGCTATCACTTCCTCAGAGCAGAAGCCCATATATCAGTTTAAAACAAATGAGTGTGATGAGGCTATTCACTCTTTTTCTGTTGTCTTTTGGAAATCCAGATCCAACTAATTGGATTATATGACTTTAAAACTGGCGTAAAACAAGCGGAACAGCTCAGAAAGAATCCGCTGGAAAGGAAATGATTTTTTTCTGGTTTCCACTGACTTTGTGAATTTCAGAGCAGGGTTCAAAGAGGCCCTCTCTGGCGCTGCTGCAGTGACATCTGAGCCTCTCGGCAGAAGTGACATCAGTATTTTATGCTAAGCTATTTCCAGCTTGCTCACCGGCTACCCTCGGTCACTCCTCTCTCAGAGGTTCAGCTTTGAGGGAACAAAGCCTCGTACAAAGTCCCTCACCAGGAGGATGTTGCATTTCCCATCATGCAGTCTTAGTGGTATTGCCTACCACCAGTTACACTTCTCACATCCTCCCTAATTAAACTGTCTCACACTGGGAGCGTTTTGACCTGAAGTGAGGCTGAAACCAAAATCCCAGTTCGACTCCCACCTGATTAAGCGCTGACAAAGACACCAAAACACTAGCAACAAGTTGCTAATATCAAGGTTGAATGGATCTTGCTGAGCTGGGGAGGAAATCATGTTACACCTTGGATAATTAAAATGTGCTAAATTACAGAAATTGTCACAAAATATTCTCTCTCAAGGTCTTTTCTCAGAACAAAATGTTCGGTGACAAGTAGACAGGTGTAATGAGGGATTCAGCCACTAGGCGGAGCCTGCCCTCAGTCCACCGCACACACACTAAAGCATCCATGTCATAGTGCTGCAACCTACCATCACAGTCTCCTAGATGGGAGGTGGTGTTTCCATATTCCACATCTTGTTGAAAAGGCAGCCTGCAGTCACACAGAGATCACAGATCAGCACAGCAGAGCCCTTAATTCACTATATTTACAGCCTAACATAACAGAAAAAGTGAATTGAAAATAACTCATACATGTAAAAATTGACTTTTTATATGAACTTGCTCTGATTTGCATAGTAAACTGTACATGAATTTGTTGATAGTAATCAATTAAATTGATATGGCACATATTGATGTGTCATCCAGTGTAATGGGATACACTATTGAGCCCATTATTGATTTTCTCTGCCACTCCTCAGGGAGGTCAGAGGTCAGGGTCAGCCATACAGGTGGTGATGGGAACTGAAGGCAGGGATTGTGAAACTAGGTACAATGTTTGACTTTTATACAGATACAAGTATTACAACAATTGCTGATATTAATACTTTATATTGTTGTTGTCATGGGAACATGAATTTATAAAGGTTAAGGATATAAATTACATTAGAAATGATTAGGATTCATTAATAAATACTATAAATAATGCTACATCAAATATTATATACCCACACAGCTTTCCTGGCTTAATTAGCTTACATGATGAAATGAAATGAACTGAACCGTTACATATTCTGGATGATCTTTTGATCTACTACATTTAAAACATATAACATTATTTTACAGCTTTAACTAATTTATATTGTTTAGTAGGTATGGACACCATGTGAGTAGTGGATTCAGTGTATTGCTCAAAGATACAGGGTGAATATTCAGTACTAACAAATATCAACAACTTAACCAATCTTGCTTAGAATAATAATGGTTTCTTTTATTTAACTATAGAATATATACCACCGTGTGCTTGTTTGGCCATTTTTGGCATTTCTTTAATCATTTTCTTCTTTATTGTATTGTATTTATGGAGTTTACTGAGCTACAAGTGTCACTGTCCACTTTATTTTTGTTTCTTTTGTTTTCTTACATGTGTAACTATTGCCATTGTTTTACAGACTAGTGTGTGTGTGTGTGTGTGTGTGTGTGTGTGTGTGTGTGTGTGATTTGTCCTCACCGTGTGCCTGGTCTCAGGAAGGAGCAGGTGCTGCCTCTGGTCCAGCCACAGTATGGGTCCCTGGAGGCTAGACAACTCCTGCACACACACACACAAACACACACACACACACAAACACACACACACACACACACACACACACACACACACACACACACACACAGACACAGACACACACACACCAATGAAAATATAAAGTTAAGAAATGCAGAGTACTGACCTGATTCTCACAGTGGCCATTTTGACCATTTTAGCAGTAAAACTCTCCCAGGGAAAAAGTTACCTATCAAACCTGGGAACAAGTGTCAACTATGAATTTAGCAGGGACGTTAGCTTACTGTCTAGCTGGCTAACAAGGTAACTAGTGTGAAATAGTGTGTGTCCCTATGGACCTGGGATTTATTTATGATGATGTTTTGAAGTGTGTGTGGAGAACCTGTGAAATGCTAAACTCTCATCTGGTATTCATCTTCATACGCAGCAGCCACACATACTAAATGAAGGTGCTTCTTGTTCTCAGTTTCCTGTATCCAAGTGTGATATATGGCTGCTGTGGGAATCAGGTTCACAGTGTTTCTTCTTCAAAAGATCCGCCCCATATGTGCAGCAATAAACTTCTTGGTATTCATAATGAATCATTCATTTTTATTACAATCTTAGATCAAGACGATCTTGAAGCCTCTTGTATCAAGTTAAATACTATTTCCCAGGGAAAAAAATCACACAAAATAAATATTAAACCAAACAAGCTAGCTGTAGTTCGACAATCACCCCATATATCTGATTGAAGCAATGGAAGAATTTTAATATATTTTATTGGGATAACTGCACTAACAGGGAGTGAGAGCACAGGGTCAAAACTAAAGTTGGCCAGTAAGCAGCACCTTGGCTACTGGCCACTGCTACAGTCAAACTGACCTAATTATCAGCCACAGAAACATTGAGGGAAAGGAAAATACTCTCCGAGACAAAAACAGGAGACTGCGTGTCACTTACTTCATGCAGCGTGAGTGCAGGTGGCAGCGAGATGTGGGCACTCGGACCAGGCAGGAGGGAAAGGCCAGCAGCAGAGTGTGGCTGGTCCGGTCCAGCGACAGAGACAAGAGCTGACGAGCCTGAGGAGAGTCTTCATCACACCTGCAGACACAGGAGGCAGAGGGTAAGGAGCCAGCAGAGGGAGGTCAATGTACTCTTTGTGGCCTCAAATCAATCTGTGACAGGGTCAAAGGCCTCATCTGTTGGTACTTGAAGACAGAGCCCCGTGCCCTAACCCTCACATGAATGGGCCAAACATCAGCATGCCAGAGTTTATCTGGGCCTGCGCAGACGCTGCAGAGACAGTTTCGCTGCTACCATTTTGTGATGGTCAGGTCTAGTACAGTATCACAAGACAATAATTACAGGAATAGTTATAATTTGTTACAAATTATGATCAATTCAACATACATACACATATTTTCATCCTTTAGAGCTGAAACATTTAGTTCATCAATCAATATGTCCGTCGAACTATTTAGATAATATTTTGATTGTTAAAATGCCAAATATTCTCTGGTTCCAGCCTCTCAAATGTGCACATTTTAGGCTTGTCTTTGTTATATATGATAATTAACTGAATATCTTTGGGTTTTGGACTTACTTACAGTAATAATCACACTGCACTCATCAGCATTTTTCATTATTTCTGACAATTTCTGGACTAAACAATCATTATTATTTGAGTGAATAACATGTCACATTAATCGATAACAAAAATGTTGTAAGTTGCAACCATAAAATCAAACTCTTTAATCATATATGAATATACCTGTAATGAATATGGTCAAATAAATAACTGAGTAGGCATTTATGCTAAGCTGCGCATCAAAAATGTTGAAATCAAATATTTAGAATAAGTGTAATTGAAGACAGTTCTTGGGTGAAAAACACTCCAGTTCTCAAATGGAGGCGGGCAGCATGAGACTTTATCTATCTGGAGCAACATGCCAAAATGTATTTACTTTATTGGAGATCAAGGACAAATATATCTCGACTCCTACTCACTTCTCTGGGTTGAATCCTTCCACCTCCTCCAGAAACACGCTGCTGTGGGAGACAGAGTCTCCACTGGGAATCATCAGAAACTTGAGGATGGTTCCTCGGGTCGAGCCCAGGAACAGGACTGTGCGGTTCTTATGGGGACCAGCTTCTGTGTCCACCACCATGGATGTCAGCTGGTACCTAGATAGACATGCATATTTTCAGATTTAAGCTTCCTTTTCTTTTAATAAAAGTTGTGCATGGGCGCTATTAAACAACTGAGTCAGTATGTACCGTCCCATAGTCTTGACCACCCAGGGTCTGTGCCCCAGTAGTGGAACAGTCTCGTCCATTAGCGGGTGGGTCTTCACAAAGTTCAGAACCTCATCCGGCAGGGTGGTAGAGGAGCTAAATCTGGATCCCTGCACTGCACACCCCCCTGGTCTACAGACGGAGAAAGAAACAGAAAGAGGGAAAGTGAAGGTTGAAGAATAGATAGATAGGAGTCCAGAGAGAGCAGGAAGAAAAGAGCCAGGGGAGTTCTTTATGCGGCTGCTGGAGGCTGTATTAAAATATCTGCTGAATAGTAGTGAAGTTGCTGTGTGATTGACAGTTGGAGCTTATAGCAGGGGAGTTAGTAGACTATATGTGAGACAGATGCTCAGGACAGCAGCACTGCAGTATTCTCACAGACACTTTGCATGACAATACCGTAACAATACCTGGGTTTGGGCACTGCTTCGTCCGGTACAGGAGTCCAAATAGACTCGGGGGATTTCTGCTCTTTAAATCGTCCCTCAAAGACATGAGCGAGCTGCTGCATGTCAAACACGCACACCGCAGAGCCGGGGATGCTAGCAGAGACAGAGAAAAAAGAAGACAGCGATGAGAAAAAAAACATTTTGTGCGTCTTTGTGTGCATGTTGTGTGTGTCTCTGTACCTGTTTGGTGGCGTGGAGAAGAGACCCAGAATGACGTCTCGTCCCTGCATGTGGATGATGCCGCTTGTGGCGTGCAAGAGGTTGAAGTAAAAGTGTGAGTCTCCCGGGACGGAGCAGTTGAGCCGTGCCTTCAGGAAGGTGGTCCACTGTTTCTCGAGGACACGCTGAGAGCCGCCCAGGTCTGCCTTACACACACGAGCCACACGGGACACCATCACCTGGAATAAAAACAAGCAAGGTTTAGTAAAATGGAGGGGTGATGGAATAAAAGGAGAACAAAGGTGCAGAAAGAAAGAGTGAGAGCACCTTCTCTAGATGATGAAACTCCATGGCCATCTCTCTGAAGAAGAAATAAATATGAGGCCCCCACTCCATGGAGCTCACAAAGTATGGCTCTGAAAAATAAGATGAGAAAAACACAGTTAGACAAACACACACACACATACAGAACAGCAGCGACGCAGTGCCGGGGGCCAAAGCGTACCGCTCCACAGTCCTTGAAATGATGCTGTAATGTCACATCAACATGGACCGCTGCTGTCCACCGGACTCGCTCATTAAATATTCATGTCCTGTTTAATTTATCATCGAGGACAAGAGGATTCACATTATTTATCATTTATTCATCCATTCAGCACTGTTCTAGCTTTGACCTGCCCCGGCTTGTTTTTTTCTCTGTGGAAAACAGGCTCCACTGTGCAGTCAAAAGGCTTGTTAAAACCCAGAATCTGCAGAGTCCACCTAACCTCAATACATCACTCTGTCTGAGCGTGTTCCACTTATATGAATCTATTAAATGCAGGCTTAATCATCTTTGGTTTCCCTGAATGTAGCTTATTATTTAGCCCCCAAAATCATCTTATTCACCTCGTGAGCAACTCATGAAAAGACAGACAAAAGGTTTAATTTTCTTTCAGTAAACTACTGAAGATAATGGTGATGGTTTCTGTTATTTGCTTCCTGATTGTCTACTGAAGGTGTCTGCCTCTGGAGGGTCATTTAACTGTCTGTTTCTAAAAGTACCTCTGAACCATTTGGAGTCGTGTTTGACTGTGCGGAGGGCGGGGCTGTCGCCGAGGCTGCGATATATCACTGCATCGATGGCCAGGAAGTCGGTCACGGTCCCCGTAAAGAGACTTCCATCTGAGAGCGAGAGAGATGCACATGCACAGAAAGGAGGAAAGGGGGAGATTAAGAAGAAGAAGGGGAAGATACAGATGGAGAGATAGCACAAGGTCAGGGAGATTAAAACCAAACAGGCAATGCAGCGAGAGGTCTGACTATAAATCATTTGTAAAGGTAAACACAAGGGCACAGGTGTTTCAATGTCTGGAGCTGAAGACTGAGTCTGCTGTCTGCTACAAGCCCTGAATTCTTCATCTTTAGTGTGCAAACACAAGACACTACCTGCAAATAAAGCCACATTGGCATGTCGTGGATCATACGGGCACCGTGCCATCCCACTGACAGGCTCTCCCATCATTTCAAGAGTGTCTCTCTGCAACAGGAAAAAAAAGGTATAGATAAACAAACTGGCAGATACACAGAGAATGACCAGCTGACAGATAGATGGTTACTAACAGTGTAGTTGGCACACAGCGGGTTGAAGGCGTTTGTTCCACACACAAACAGGCCGCCGTGCTGGCTGAGCAAAACCTTGATGAAATTACGGCACTCTCCCTGTGACACAAAACACAAAAGGAACAGATTTAAGATGAGGAGAAAATGACAAGGCACAGGGCAATGCGAAAAAGACAGCTTTGAACCAAAGCTAAGCTCAAAACTACCAGTCAGAGCAAGAAGACTGCGAGTGTGAAGTATGAAAAATGCAGCTTAAAACAATCCTTAGAGGAAATAACACCCTCAACCACACTCCATCTGGAGAAACAACAGGACAGGGACTTTATAGCTGTCTTCAAAGTGGATGGCTGCTGATTGAGCTGAAATTTAAAGCCACTACCACTAAATGTATCTGAAGCTTGATGACACTGGTCAGCCCCTCAGGTCCTTTGTGATAGTATTTTACAACAGTGTCAGTTGATGGCACTTTAATAAACCTGTGTAGGTTGATGATTTGTAAATCAGGAGCTGAATTCAGAGCTCCTTCTTGACATCGAATGATGCTAGCTTGTGTAACTAGCTAACAGTATGTGTGACAGTCATGTTTTGTTGGAGGATATTTTAGTAAATATACTGAGACAGAGACAGCAAAGTATTTTGCATAAAATTCTATTTGCACATCATTTGCCAAATGCCAACAAAACAGTGCTCTTACTTGGGATTGAATTATACATACTTATCAACTGATAGTATTCCAGTGTGTGTTTGAACCACCGAGGCAAATCAGTGTTGGCATTATTTCTGGCCAAAATTTTAGTTTAAATGAGACTGAGCAAGCCAAACTGTTTTGCCTTTCAAATGTGGAATTCTCCTTCTGATAATATATTACTGAATAATGCTGTTCTTGTGATACTATGATTGTCAATTTTGAAGACTTTTTTCATTGCCGACTTTCTGATGTCATAGCAGGAAAAGCACAAGTTGAAGTAAATAAAGGAATAGTTTGACATGTTGAGAAATACACTTATTTGCATTCTTACCTAGAGGTAGATGTAAATACGTCGTTGGAGCCAGCAGCTTGTTAGCTTAGCTAAGCACAAAGACTGGTAACGGGTGAAACAGCTAGCCTGGCACTTTCCAAAGGTAACAAAATCTGCCAAGCAGCACCTCTAAAGTTCACTAATTAATTAATTAATTAACTAATTAATCAATTATGTTATATGTCATTTGTTTAATCTGTAGAGCAGTTGCCACGCCAGACTCCAGGAAGTCAATGCTCCCAGCCGAGAAATAGTCCAGCAAAAAACTGTAACAATTGAGTTGTTTTTACACTTTTTATGCGGATTTAACAAACAAGATATAATGGGTTAATTAGTGGGTGGTAGGCAGAGCCAGGCTTGCTGTTTTTAGTCTTTAAGCTAAGCTAAGCTAACGAGCTGCTGGCTCCAGCTACATGTTTACCGTACAAACATGAGAGTGGTATCAATCTTCTCATCTAACGCTCTGCAAGAAAGCATATGAGTGTATTTCCCAAAAACCTTACTATGAGTCTGTAAAGCATTAGGACTGGTCTAGTAACTATTCTACTGTATGTCAGATGATTCGCAGTTGCATCAACAATGCCATTTACCCTAAGCTCTATGATTTGATCTCTTCATCTGAGTTGGCTTGTTTTAGCTAACTCTTTTCACCTTTCTGTCTTTTGTCTTCTTCCTCTCATGCTCTCACCATCTCTCCACCTTGGGTCTTTCGCCTTCTGTCTTTGTTCCTATTTCATCACAGCTTTAATTCCTTTTTTTCTATGCTCCTACATCTTTTCTTCTTCCATCTGTGTTCTTTGAAGCAGCACATCTTTTCCTTTTGTTGTCTCTCTGCCTCTTTCTTACCTGATGGCTGCCCTATCCCCAGCTTTCCTCCGCCTACGCGCATCTCATCCCCACCTATAACTCCCTTCCTCAACTGATTTCAATTACTGTTTCCTCCCTGAGGCTGTGTCACTCTCTCTGCTCAGTTTGCTCTATAATGTTTCCTGTTGCCTCTTTTTCTTTTTCCACGAGTTCCACCCAGACTTGATTTTGCCTGTGGCACAGCTACATTTATACAATAACGCACATATTTTAGGGTACACCCTGCAAACCAAGCTACCATCACATTGAATCTTTCTTTTCTTTCTTTTGAATCGTTTTGGTTTCATATCTCAGAACATTGTCAACATCACTTTACATACACACATAATTCTTCCATTTTCTGGCCTGCTCTATAGGCTCTGAATGAGTTATATGAAGAAAATTGGCACAATGTAGGTATGCGAGAAAATGGCTTTCAAGCTTCATGGACATCTTTCGGCCCGGGTAACGTTTCACTGAGCTAGCGTGATTAAGTGATGTGCTGATTCTGTATCAACAAGATCAAATTTGTGTAAATACCGTATGCAGGTGCACCCGAAGGAAATAAGGTTTCTCTAACAGCTGTTGTGTCCGTCCATGCGTGTGATAGTGTAGATAGTGTTGATGCACGTGAGAGGGGATCTCAAAGTCAGCGTGTTGTGTGCGGCGAGCACTGTACCTCATGTTTGCCCTTCATCCGGCACACTCGAATGTCGTTCTTATTGGATTCCCATGTCCGTTTCTGCCAAAGGAATGAACCTCAGTCAGAATATGTTTGTATGTGTACGTTATCAGTTATTAGTGCATGTTTGGTTTAGTGTGTGTGTGTGTGTGTGTGTGTGTGTGTGCAAGGAAATTAATCTTACCTTGCTGTAGAACATCTCATCGCCCACCATGTTATCCAGCTCCACTCTGTACAAGTCATCTCTAGAAAACACACAACAAATCAGTGCCATTATAACCCTAATATATTAATATATAATATATGCTATAAACAATGTGTAAGGAAGGGGTCAGCATTTCATAATAAAACCGATTTATAAAACATCCTGTTTTAGGATTTTATCTGACGGCAGATGTAATGTCTCCCATTAGTAAGTGAGGGCTAACAGAGCTACAGCAGCTTATGTTAATAATCATTTGGCAAAAAACAAGAGTATACGTGTGAGGATATGTGAATTTATGATCTGTGTTGCACAAAACAGTGGCCTGCTTGATTTATGGTTGAGTGAAAGTGCTGCTGTTGTTGTTGCATTAGAAAACATGTTCTCAGCACACCATTTCTGCCACCTGTTTGTGTTTTTTTTGTGACACAAATCTGTTCTGATCAAACAGGCAAAAGCCATAGAATAAAAACTGCATTTGAAATGTGAAATGTTTCATTTAAATTAGTTGGATTATATTATTTATTAGTCAGCACAAGGTACAGTAGTCTCAGTCTTTATGCCTCTCTCTTTAGTGGGGGCATTATTAGATGTTACATGGTCGTATTTATTGGGAAATATTGTATTTACATTATTAACTACAGTATGTTTGAGAAAATTCATGTAAAAACTATGTAAGTGAACAATTCAGCTTTCATCTTGAGGCAAAATATGTTTGCTGGAGGACCAGATTTGGCCCAGGTACCACTATTTGTCTCCTGCTGGTGTAAGGCAGTTCTTATTTTCTGTATCTCATGATGTGAACAAACAGCTCTCACTTGACATTTAACAACAAGATTGAAAACATCCCCACTAGAACAAACTGAAAATGTCCTCCGCAGAGTGACAGCAGATGGAAGCTGTGGCATCAAATGAAAGCAAAGGGATATTAATGCGAGAGCGTCAGAAACACACAGTTGGAGGCGGTTGCCGTTGGTTACCTGGCTCCTATGTAGAGCGTGCGGTTGACTTGGAGGACTGTCTGGATGTGCAGCTCCTGTCTCTGGGCTGAACGATGAGCTCTGCCCAGGAACACTGGATACCTCCGCACAACTGACATGAACACACACACACACACACACACACACACACACACACACACACACAGACAAATAGAGTGAAATGATTACTTAAAAAAAAAGCTAGAAATGAAGTGCCTTGCTCAAGGATACTTTGACAGTTGATGACAGAGTGAGTACTTTTCCATCTATATTTACCCAAAGAAGGCCATAAAACAGATTCTCTAACCTTCACTTTAATAGTGTCTTCACTCATTCTTGATGCTTTTGTTTAGGAGAGCAAAGATAATGGGCAGAGATGAATGGTGTAGCAGTCATAGCACGCTGAAACACTTTTATCCTCTTAGTGTTTTCTTTGCTTTTGTAGCTCCATAATGAGAAAATCTGTGTCGTTATTTCATTATGAAAATAAAAGCATTCCCTCTCTCTTCTTCCTACATTTCAGATAAATGAGAGATTACAGATGAGGTGGAGGAAGAAAGTGGCAGCATCAGACTACGAGAAAGTTTCGAGGAGGAGGACAACGGTCTCCACAGGGAGCCCTCATCATCAAGAGACAGATTGGGAAAACGTCTCATTGTCCTTGACTGCAGGGGAGGGACGTAGTGATCCATCTCCACCTGTCTCTTCCCCTTCTCTCTTCCACCCCTCAGCCTTCTCTCTTGTCATCTGTATCACCACATCCAATCCAATTGCCACCCACTTTTTCATCTTCCTGCACCTCTCAACATCTATAACAATCATTTCTCTCTCTCTCTCTCTCTCTCTCTCTCTCTCTCTGTCTTTCTGTCTTTATATCTTTCTTTCTCTCTCATATTTATTGATCTACTATACTGCCATTGTGAAGTCTCTTTATTTATCTGTATGTTTGGGTAGCTTCTAAAAGAAGCTCCACACCAAGGCTCTGACCCTTGACCCCCGATTTCCACATCCACCATGAAACCATTCATCAATGCTACACATACAGTCATGCAGTCACACACACACACACACACACACACACACACACACACACACACACACACACACACACACAAAGACACACAAACACAAACACAGCGGGAGGGAAACATACCCTCTACGGGGACGTAGCTGAGTGGACTTGGTTCCTCTGGGAACGAGCCATCAGCCAGATGAAGCAGCAGGAGGAGAAATGTGAGGGGAGGAGCCATGGTCGCCATGGCAGCAACACACATGCACTGTTAACACAGAGAGAGGGGAGAGAAAAATGTCATTGTGGTGTTCTCAATATTTTTCTGTGTGTGTGTGAATGTGCGAGAGTGACCTTTTGACAGATTTCTTGATCAACAGGCATCTGTGTGTGTGTGTGTGTGTGTGAGAGAGGGGACAGGGTCAGAAGTGCAGCAGGGTGACTGCTGTCACCAACCTGGCTTCAGCAGGGAGCTAATGTGTTTCTGTTGTCTGCTTAGTGGTGTAATGGGGATCTATTGTCAGAAATGTCACTCCATTGTCTAACAGTTTGAATTGAAGGGGATACTCACAGCCATATAACACACTGAGAGACAAAACATTCACTGGATTACAAAGCCACTTTGGGAGGTAATGTTCCTTTCACTAATTGTGTTTCTATGCGGACATATGGAGGTTATATTACTGGTAATTAGTGATAAAAAAGGAATAGCTGGTCTTCATAGATCAGAGAATGAGAGGAGAAAAAGGAGAGATGAAGGGAGGGACTCGGGTGAGCTGGACAATGTCTTTCTAAAGGTCAAAAGTCAAGAATGCCCTAAATCGTGAGCAAGGAAAAGGGGAGGAAACAGATCCTGGTCTTTAAAAAGAGACCACAAAAGGGTCATACTATGCAACATATGTGCACACACACACAAAACATGACTAGTGGCTCTGTGAAGCTGTACTGCGGCACAGCGGCACTTCCAACTAAATGCTTACATCAGCATGCTAACTAACTCACAATGACAATGCTAACACGCTGATGTTTAGCAGGTATCATCTTTACCGTGTTCACCATCTTGGTTTAGCATGTTAACATTTGCTTATTTGCATTAAACACCAAGTACAGCCGAGGCTGATGTAAATGTAATTAGTTTTGCAGGTATTTATCATGAAACAAAGTACAGGACAGATAGACATTTTGACCTGACGGTGGTGCGAAACGAAAAGAAGTCTGTTGGATTTGTCCTCTGGGGACCATTAATGTCTGTTCAAAATGTCATGGTAATCCATCGAATACCTTTTGAGACATTTCAGTCTGTACTAAAGTGGTGGACCAACAGACACACCGACATTGCCATCCATGTTAAAAACCCAAGCAGTCAAACGTCCCCATGCTGTACATCAGCATCTCTTTCACCTATAAAACCAAGACAGTGGAATAACACTGCTGCACATAAGTTACTACCAGTCATAAATTGCTTCAGCCACACCACCAAACACATGTTTAAATGTAGAAGATTTTCTTTGCATTTACTCGAAATGCCTGTGGCTCAGCTACACAGCTTGTGTGGCAGAGCGAACCGTCTTTGATGTGAGAATACTTTGAAAAAGAAGAGGAGATATAAAGAGAGGGAAAGAAAAGACAAGACAAATGAGGAGAACAAAAAAGGGTGGAGCACCTCTTGTCTTGGGGAGCTGAGAGCGCTGCTAAAATCCTAGAAAACATGGAGTTTGATGGAACACAAATGAAAAGAAAGGCAAGAAATGGAAGAAAAGAGATGTGAGCAATATGAATGCTGTTCCCATCAAATCAACCTGAATACCATATCTCTCCCCCAACCCCCACTTATTTCCTTTCATCCCCTGTCTCTCTCCCTCCATCACCCACCTCCTCTCGTCATTTCTCTTTCTTTATATCTCTCGGCTTGTCTGTTCCAGGACAAAAACGCTACGACTGTTTTCAAAGATAGAACACCAGGTAGAGAGGTAGATGTGTTAGTTGCTAAGGTGATGACAACTGCTATTTGAAGCACACAGATACACCCAGATGTAACACGCACATGCTCGTATACATAAGCACATTCACCTGTGTTGCCAACACTTCAGACATGTGCATGCGCTTGAGTGACAAGCTGTTTGAAGACATCAGTGAGGCGATGTGGGCTGCATACTATACACTGGGGGCCACTTCAAATGAAATTCTAGCCCAGAGATTGCAGGTTTGACGTCTCTCAGCCTTCTCCTCATCAGAAGCATTGGAGGAGCCCTGAGGGGGGTGGAAGGTTTGTTATGTCTGACTCTCCGTTGGGATTCCCTGAACTAGAACTGATTGAGTCAGGTTTAGGGTCAGCCCCATTTCATTATGGCCATTTCATGAGAGGGATCCAAATTTGGTGCTTAAACCTAAAATGAAATTCTGTTGTCTTGTATGCGCTGAAAGGATGGATGGATGTAATTAAATGAAACGTGTGTTCCAGTAAGATTAGGCATCATATGGTTATGGACCAGCTTTGTCACATTAACCCCTTCACACCGAGTGATAAAAATCACACTCCTTGTTCTCAGAGTCAGAACTCAGTCAAATCTGAACACGCAGACATGATACACATATTGTTAGATTCAGTGTGACTAACACTCCGAGAATGCCATTACCAATGTCCATCATGTAATAAACGTCTATACAAATCATCACATTTTTAAGTTTACTTCAGTATCATAGTATTCCAGTATACTTTGAATGGTACCAATTTGCCAAAATGTAAACATATTTGCAACATTATACTTCCTGTTTACATCCCCCAAGCATTATTGGAATTGTAGTTCCAAAAGTAGAAAGTAATATGATAGTAATATTATAATAATATTAGTGTCAAAATCCATCAATATTCACTTTTTTCATGTTGCACTATCACTGTCTAACTTGTTTAACATTAGTGAGGCTCAGAATGTCCCATCACCATGTTCTTATATTCCTGAAACACTGACATTCTCATCTGTCCGTCCATGCACAGATATTAGCCTTGTCTTGAAAACCTGTTGACATACAGGGAAAAAACGCAAACAATTTTAAATTCCTTACAACAATTTAGCATAAAACTGTGCTAAAACATGAATAGTACAATTTACATGCAAACTGATAGCATTTATAAGTAGCTCAGCTTATTCTGACATGACCACATATAGCATGTACATGTAATGCATGTAATGAAATGCACTAAAAGCCTAAAAGCCTGCAACTAAAGAGAGAAAAAAACGAGCAAAGAAGCCTAGGGTTCAAAGCTGGGCATCCCTCTTCCCTTCCTCACTCTTTCTCTCTCACACACACAGACACATTTGCCAAACAGCCTTCACATGCTAGATACCAAAACCCTGCGGACAATCATTGATGCAGCCCCCTCATTAGAACGCTTATTGATTAAGATTATTGATCCATAAGATAGACCAACAGATCTGGGCCAAGGCCAACATGTTAGAACTCTGCTGCTGGCCAGTGCCATGACAAAGGCAGTATTTTTAACGCTCTGGTCTATAAAAAGAGGTTTGAGCGCTTTGACGTTTGGTTATCAAGGGTTCTGAGTTTTCCCCACTGAGCCGAAAGAGACGAGAGAGATGAAGGATGAAAGACAGAGAAGGTTTGAGTAAAAGACAAAAAAACAAGAGGACGAGTGATACCGCCTGCTACAGACTTCCAGCTCATCAAGCTATAAAAAACAGACCGCTGGTGACAGAATGAGTATCAGGAAATCAAGGGAAGAGAGACGAGCGAGCGGAGAGAAGAAAGGCTGTTATGCTATTTGTGTCAGATCATGTCGGAGTGATAGGATTAAATGGTGTGACACTGACGCGGTTATCATGGGACGCATGTAATGTCGGCGACCGCCACATAGTGTAATCTACCCTCATCAGGCAGCCCATTAGCAAATCACCTGCTAACACTCACATCATTAACCAATCAGCAGGTCATCTGAAGGAGCATAATCACCTGCTTTCACCTGTTATCAAGTCTGTCCATATGTTTTGTCCTCCTGAGCTCCATTTCATAAAGTCTTTTTCTCCAGTGTTTTGTCCACCTGCCTCAGCGGATCTGACAGGAATGACAGCAGCATCCTGGGAATTTCTATACACCCCCCCCCCACCACCACCACCAGTATGTCAACAAGCTGTAAGAAATATATCTATTTAATGATTATATATTTAATATTTACCCAAGATCCCATCCTAAAATGCCTCAGTGGCCTTTAGTGTATATTGGACATGTTCATATTTGCACAAGGCATCTCAACTATTAAAGCTGCTGAGCAAGATCAATACACTCTCATCCCACTAAACAGAGAAAGAATAAAGAGCACCATCCCTATCCACACTGAGAGGCATTTACTGACCACGAGGAAACACCGAGACATAAATTCAAAAGCCCTCAGCAGTCCGTCTGAAGGCACAGATACACTAACGCTAACCAAACCCAACGTCATGGATGCTGCGAGCACTGTTGTCGAGATGCTCGAGCCATGACCTGTGCTGCACCCAACTACAGTGCAGCCATTAATTCATCCTTTGATATGTGTGTGTGACAGAAATGGGATGAGAAAAATCTAAAAACACATTTTTCCGTGGCGTTGAAATCTCTTCACTGTATCAGAATTGTGTTTTCTGATGCGTTGCGTTTAATCTGTTGTTGTGATTAGGTCTACAGGCAAAAATCTTTCTCTCTCTCTCTCAGTTTTATCCCTCTGTCTCTCGCTCTCTCTTTAGCTGCTGCAGCCACTCCACTCTGTGCCTTTGTTACCGTAGCAACCAATAGCAAAGCTAGGCAGAGATGTTCTATTGCAGTAGATGTAAAAGCGGGGAGGGCGGGTTCGCCCTATAACACATATGCATGTGAACATATGTGTGAGCATACACACACATGCATACACGCACACACACTTAAGCATGAACCCAGATCCATGGACATTCATATGAGTGTGCATGAACACATACATGGACACAGACATGGGGAGGCGGGGGTCCCCTCTCTCTCAGCAAGGAGGGGGATGGGGGAGCTGCAAGCATTTTGTCTCCACATTACCAATGCACTGGCAAGACAGTAAAGCTCATCTGAAATCAATAGATCAACAATGGAAAATATTTATTGAAGACACAACAATGAATTTACTACACATTCACTTTGAAAAGATGCTTACTGCTGAGCCTTTTTTCATGGGGTTTCCCCTTCAGAGATGTAATATTTCAGCTATCAGCCTGTTTATGTAAAACCATTCAGACTCATTAAACTTTACTGGGCATAAGGTAAGCTGTGACGCCATAAACGTGATTACTTGAAGAAGTATGTGTGAGGATAGCTCTCTTTTTTGTTGATGGAAGCTCTGAGACTTCCTCTGCTGGATTATTATGACAGGTTGATTTACAATTTAAAAAAAATGATGGATCAAGAAAGATAAAGTTGGATTCAAAAGTGTAAACTGTAAATCAAAAAAGAAAAAAGAAAAAAAAAAAAGATGTGATATATCAACTTGAAGACTCGGCTGAAACAGAATCCTTTACGCCCTCTTCTCATTTGTAACACACTTGCTCCTTGAGGACAGTATGCAGGTTAAAGCCCGGAATAAAGTAAAATGGCCTGAGGGTAGAAACACAGACACAGGCTAAACTGGGAGAAGTGGGTCACCTTCACACTTCAGTACTCCACCCTACAAGCACTACAGCTTCATTAATAGACTTAAAACTGATTTCCACTGAAAATGGAAAGTGCACGAACAAAACGTAACTGTGACAGAATGTTTGTTTCACTACGACACAGTGCTGATTCCAGAGACTAGTACAAGTTCAGAAAAACATTATATGGCTCCACAAAATAACAACACCAGCAGGTGCATTACGTAACAGATGTCTGCACCTCGAGCTTTAAGACAAAGTTGTTAAGAGTTCCCCAGTTAAAGGATTGGATCGATGTGATACACACAGCAGCTTTCTCAAGTTTACTTCACACTCAGGTTGTGAAACTCTACCACGGGGAGAAAAGTCTCACAATCCAGCTTGTGTAGCCTTTCATACCCAGATTCATGTCACGCAAATTAACTGGAAGACTAAGACTAAAATTTCACTGATTACACAGTAAAAAGACAGAATAAACATGGCTGGAGCATCTGTAACGTCACCCATAGAGATGTTTTGAAGCTTAGACTTGTGATTGCTCCTGTCCATCATACCACTTTTTTAGGTTTAATATTTTATTTTTTGAAAGAAATTGAATTTTTTTTTTTAATTAATCACAAAGACACACTGTTGAAAAAAGTTAACTTGGAAAACATAACAATGTGCTGACTTTTTTTTTCCTCTCTCACTCACTTCAGAGTTTTCGGAAACAAGTATTTAACGACGAAATATTAGCACTTTCACCTGAACGCTGAATTCACATTTGTACAGTTTACGTTTTTGAATGGATTAAACAAATAAGATCTGTTGATCAGTGAGCTTTAGAGGTGTTGGTATAGCCAGGCTAGCCCCCCACTCCCCTCTACAGTCTTTGTGTTAAGCTAAGCTAACTGTTGGCTGTAGCTGTTTATATTAACGAACATACATGAGAGCTGTATCAATCTTTTCATCTGACTCTCCACTAGAAAACAAATTAGCATATTTCCTGTTGAACTGTTCCTTTAATTTCACATAATCATACTTTGTAAAGATTACTAACTCAGTTGGTGAATGTTGGTTGAGTCCACACATTGCTGCAGGGGTAACTGTGGTTTTATGAATGTATGAATGAATGTCAGGTATTGCCAACTGGGGCTTCAGAGTTTGATGCAAGTTCAAAATGGTTGCTGTGAGAATAATTATTACTGGTATTAGAAATCTCCCATAACAGGAGGCAGAACTGGTAGAGCCACATGGTGTCAAAGCAAACATGTTGGGGTGAAGAGAAATGAACGCACATATTTATTCAGATAGACCATTTCACATGCACTCATATACAAACACAGGGGTGAGCAAATGTGTTGTCGCACATGCACACCCATGCACGCACGCACGCATACACACACACACACACACACACACACACACACACACACACACACACACACGCACACACGCACACACAAACACAAACAATCATGCTCTCTTCAGCAGAGGAATCACTGTGTCAAGTCTTTATCTTATCGAGGTGGAGGCGATATTCCCTCAAGTGGCTGCCTGTCTCCTCCGAGCAGGTCTAATCAGAGTTAGGGGAATCTGTCTTTTGCTGTTAAATATCCTAAAATACTATTCAATCTACAGGGCCGTTTCTATACTAATGCAAAGGTTACCTCTGCATAGGAACAAGCTGTGTGCTGTTAGGTTACATGTTTGTGTACGAAAGAGGAAAAAAAGATAGAAAGAAGAGAGAGTGAGAGTGAATGAACGAAAAGGAGAGAAGAAAAGAGAAGATGGTAGCGTAGAGACAGAAGGGAGATGAGGGAAGAGAAGAGTGAAGATACAGAGGCAGAGAGGAAGGGAGATATTCCCCTGGGTGAGTGCCATAGGTAATTAAAATAGGATGGACAGAGCTGGAGTCTAGCCAGAGAGAGCTCCATCTCCCCTCAGACTTCTTCCCCAATCAGGCCTTCTGCCTAAAGCCAAATTGCTGCTAGTGACGGACACACAGTAGTCTATAGATACAGTGAGTTATCAGCTTATGGATAATAGACATTATCCATACAGTGGGATAAACAGCTCAGGAAAGCAGGTGCAAAGCAGTCAAACACTCGCAAATGATGAAATTTGGGCTACAAAACAGGTAATGTGTATGCTTCTGGTGCTGCACTGAGACAGAAATGCACAGACATGCACATGACACACACACACACACACACACACACACACACACACACACACACACAATTTATGGTGCTATACAAAGCTGCAGCAAGGGCAAACGTTACTAACCGGAGTTTGACTGCAGTAAGCACATATACATTCACTGCACAGCTCTGAGCTGGAGGCGAGCACATGAGTATGCAGTGCACGCACTCAGACACACGCTATGAGCACAGAGTCGAACACACGCACACTCCAGCGCGTACGACAGCAATGAAGATGCTGAAGATGACAAGGGTTTTTCATCTGTGAATTTGACCCGTTTTCATGCTGTTAATATTCTGTTTTGTCACACAGTGTTAATGGTGCACTTTGTACTGTACAGGGCAGTCCACTGACATCTTTTCTTCTGCTTAAGTGTGTCTTAAGCTAACCTTTGTGATTTTCTAATATATTGCACAAAGAGGAATCATGTTATATCTTGGAAATTGGTGCTCTATTCATATAAATAAATTGTGATACTAGCTGAAATATTATTCTTTTGTTATATTTTTGGTTTGTTTGCTTGCTAACCACAGTCCAACATCTCCCTGCCTTTCATTTTTCTACTTCAACAAAGACTATGCTAAATAGGCTGTGCTAATGTCTCAACGTGGCAGCCATTACCATACATCTCATAGCCTGTTAGTGACTTCTCTTTTGCCGGCGTAGAAAGGAGGCACAGGCTGAAAGGTAGCTCATATTCTCGTCGTGTTGTTCTTTGTGCGCTGTGATCACCAGTATGGGTAAATATAGCTATTTTGGCTGAAGCCAGCTAAGAGGATCACAGCTCACAATAGGTGGTCTACACACAACAGATAACAAAATGCCAAAGAACCTGCTTGTGGATTGACACATGCACACATGCACACATGCACACAGACACACACACACACACACACACACACACACACACACACACACACACACAGACACACACACCACTACCCAGAGACAACACCTCCCCTGAGAGCTTTCTCTCCTCCTCGCAGGTATAATTGTGTTTCTGCTGTACTTTACTCCTCTCTGCTCAGTTGTGACTGGGCCCCACATGAAAAGCCATAATTAAAAGAGAGAAAAGTTGTGTTTGTTGCAAAGAAGGGATGGGTGTGGGAGAGGACAGGATGAAGGAAGGGGAAAGATTAGCCACAACAAAGCTTCATCAGGCTCCAAAACAATCTCGAGTAGCTGGGAGACAAAGGACTTGGATGTGCCTTTATCTCCCAATGAAAAAGTCCTTCCAATCCCTGTGGCTAAGCTGCCATAACTAAAGCCCGCCGTTGGTTTAGGTCTTCGCTGAATTTTGTTGGACAACAAAAGCAGCAAAATATATCATAAGATAGACCAAGCTCCCGAGAAATGTATATCCCTCCATTCATTTTGTGCAAAGAAGTAAAAAGTCAAGTGCCTCTGCAGTGACATTTGAGGAAAGGTTATTTTGTTATTGGTTTATTTTGTTTTTGTGTGCATACAGATGTGTGTGAGTGCCTCAGTGAAAGCATGAAGTGGACAGTCATTTTCCCACTTTTGAGATTTCGTGATGTAAATGAGATCACAGAAGGTAAAAGATCAGACTACCTTTGTCGTTGTAAGTTGAAACAGCTGCGATATCACTCGCAACCAAATTGCCAGGCAGTTAAACGTGAGGACCAGCTGCGTGCAAAGAGATCTTCATTTGAGAGACAAACTAACTCGTACTTTTTATGACCCTCACACACACTATAACCAATACACACACACACACACTATAACCAATACACGCACACAAAAAAGCATGTGTGTACCCTAAACAGACACACTCTCACAGATCACGCATGTGCTATCATCTACTATTATCATTAGTGTCAGAGGTGTTGTTAACATGATACAGTGGACAGAACGATAAACTGCAAACTGAACACACATGTTAGCATGTTATAGCATGTGCAGAGACCACACAGTATGCACAGGGATGCATTAAAAAAAGGCTGCACCTCAGGGGAGGAATCAGTGAAGACAGAGAGTCATAAAACTGAAGATGCATGGCCACTGTAAAGTGGGATTCTTACATTGAAAACAACTGCAAGGCATTATTACACGGTATATGTGGCCGATACAGCAACCAAATCCACATGGTGGATTGTGGTGTCCAGTTTATGGAATGGACTTCATAAACTCATAGATGAATTCAATGGACAATTTACAGCAGAGTTTGCTATAGGTAAAGCTCCTCGCCTTGTGTGGTACCTATTATCTCACTCTTTTACTTTTCAAACATCTGGAAACACTCACATCCAAAAAGCCCAGTTAGGCTCCTGAAAGCCTCTCACATCAACACAGAGAATGTTTTGCATAAGGGAGTTTTTTAAATATACCTGTCTCAGAATAAGAGCTTGTTTCTGACAAGTAAAGAAAGCATGCCTGCATGACTCCTGACCCTCTGGCCCTCTTAATCCCGCACAATGACTCCCTGAGGTCTGCACTCTGAGGACACTGCTGGAATAGGTCACCCAGCAGATGCCTGCCCAGCGAGCTCCTTCTGATCTTATTGCCCCGAGGTCTGCGGACTTCAACACCCTTTTCAAGTGCTGATTTTGCACTAAAGAATCCCACCGAACCCTACCTCTAGATAAACACTGCACTCTGTGTGAAACTGCAACTTCAAACGACTCTGTAACTGGCTGATTTTAAGGAAAATAACCATTCTTTCAAATCTCTTGACACTAGTCATAAC
This sequence comes from Enoplosus armatus, assembly GCF_043641665.1. NCBI lineage: Eukaryota > Metazoa > Chordata > Actinopteri > Centrarchiformes > Enoplosidae > Enoplosus > Enoplosus armatus. The sequence continues at coordinate 14,975,642 of NC_092193.1, forward strand.
TTTTCTTTATTTTATGATCAGATTAGAGAATAATCCCGTCTGCTCTCTGACGCAGAGAGGGCTGGTTTCTTTAGGGCAGATGGGAGTTGATAGAGCAAGTTTTGAAAGTTACATAAAGTTCATCTAAACACTATAAGAGCGCACATTAACATTCCTTCATACATAAGCAGAGCAGTGAGTGGGCGGCATCTCCAGACTGTGTGAAAACAAAGAAATCTACAGTGAGGATAGGTTACAGCAAGGAAAAGAATTAGGAGAAAAAACATCAAGTTGTTTTAAGAAAAAAAATCTTTTGGTAGCTTTAAAATGGAAAGAAGCAAATCCACCCCATTGTCTGATATGAAGAAGAGACAGAAAACTGAAGGTTTAGTGGCAGCTTAGAGCCCCACAGTGTTAAAACCAGGAGTGTTTGAGTCAGTCAATGTTCCTCTCTGTGTACCAGCGGTAAAGACAGGCAATTTGTCGCCGATTGCTTGATGTAGTCTCTTGGCGATAGGAACAGAGAAGCTGTTAGGTAACATCTCTCTCCTTCCAACATCTTCTGTCTGTTTCATCTCACTCTATTTAACACACACAAAGACACACAGACAAGGTCTCAGACAGTCATTCTACAGATTTTTTATAAACGTGGTCCTTAGCAACCCCAACACACTAATCTGCCGTCGATTTACTCTCTTTGTGGAGTAAGGCTGTATTATGCTGCAATCCAATCTCATTTTTCCCCCCGTGCTTGAGATGCCCTGTTTGCGGCTTAGCATGTGTGATTGAATAGGGTCCTATGTGATCAATGGAGCTCATTAAATGTCCCTGTGGGCAGTTGTCTCACCCTGAGGCCCTCGTAGATTGCTTTTACCTGCAGCCTGCTCTGCCTTATTGCTTCAAGTGGTTCCAACTTTGTTTGCAGCATAATTAATTCTATAATTGAATTACTCAAGCCTGGCCTTTGCATGCTATTTTCCTAAATCTCAACTGAAGTATCCATTTGGTTCCCTTCACTATGGGCTGTGGGTGTTTTGGTGTTAGAGGATGGGTGGGGTGTTCGACTGCCTTCCAAAGGGAGGCCGAGGGAAACAGTGGCTGCACCTGTTGTTCCCTGCGGTTGCTGTGTGGTGGGGTTAGCACCTGCTCACACGGCTGCTGTGTGGCTGTCTGTGTGGGCAGCGGGGATAACAGGGAGACCATTCACACCCGCTCAGACTGCTGTCTGCAGCCCTTCTCCCTCAACGCTCGTTCACTCTGAGCTCTCTGCTCCATCATTTCTTTTTCTGTCTTTTACATCCTCCGCCTATCCCCCTGCAGCCTATATGCCAGATTGCTATCTGCCACACTTTATCCTTTGTATCCCCAGTCTGTCTGTCTGTGTTTCTGTCTCTCCCCCTCTCCTCCTCCTCCTTCTCCTCCGCCTCCTTCTTCTCCAACCACTTCTTTTTGCCTTTCAACTCACACAGAAACACCAAACATAAACAGCAGCAGCTGGGAAGCGTTATAGTCCTTCTGTGGAACTAGATAGCTCTTAGTGTGAAGGATGTAAACAATAAATTACATATAACTACTAAATCACTTCAGTAAGAGCTGGGACGGCAGTGAGTGAGCTTTTAACTTGGGCCATGGAAGCTGGGAGTGTGCGGTGTGGTTATGGGCAATTTAGGTGACAAGTTATTGTAAGTGTGCATTTTGGACAAAGGACATATTTTAGATTATTCTCCAGGTTTTGTCAGTCATCTTTGGATCTGTATTTACAACAGCTGTCTAAAGTAAAACGCTAAGAGACAGATATTGGGCATCTATGTCTAAATCACTAATTAAATTGAAATACCTGAAACATAGTGTGCTCAGTGCATCTATCATGCCACTCCTGTTTCTCTACTGTGAGTGAGTAATGACATAATCAATTGACTTCATGGGCTTCCAAATCATCCCGTGTGACCTTTACTCCAACAGGAAACCTTAAGCAAACATCACGAATGTGCACAGGGGAGCCACAAAATATAACATTAGAAAGCAATAAGCCTCATTCCGATCCCGACCTGTGATCCGGATCGTGATCTAAATAAGAATTTCCATCAGGCTTTGTGCTCCTCCTTGCAATGCAGTGTTATAAATGTGCAAGTATTGTGGGCTCTTTTTTTTTTTTTGCTGAGGCATCACTTACGTTAATGAACAAGCACTGTTAAGATCCTATGCAACACGTGAAAGAACAACGACATGCAACAGAGATATGCACATGCCACGCAAATAAAAGATCAAACTTGCAGCAGACACAAAGAGCAGTCCGTGTCCACAGAGGTCCGGGCGATGCCAGCACTCACATCTATTGGCCAACCCGGAGGAGTAATAATGCAGCATCGCATTTTGGTGGCAGTAACACAATTGCGCACATGCTGTATATACCTGTTCATCCCATGCACCCCCCGGTCTCCCTCACACCATATCCGTCTCTCAATCCCACCATTTGGCACACTCACCGCACCAGATGGCCAGGTACAGGGAGGCGGAGGCAGGTGCCAGTCGCCAACTCGCCCTCTCCGGTCGCTCTTCTTCCTCTCTGTGGAGAAAAGGGTGATGGATACCACGGGCTCTCTCGGTATCCAAAAGCCTCTCTGAAAACAACGAGCAGCTCCTCAACCGCACCTCACCTGTCTCTTCCCTCTACGGTTCCTGCGCGTCGCCGTAGCATCACCGTTTACCGAGCGCGTCCAAAAACGCCCAGTCAACTACAAAACGTTTTTTTTTTGTTCACCCTGGAGAGAAAGAGTCCGGAGTCTAAATGTGTAAATAGCAACCTAGTGAGGCTCTCTGTGATCCAGAATACGTTTTCTTGTTGCCTTGTTCAGACCCTTGCAAAAAAAAAAATCCCAAATCCTGCAATTGCGGACTGTATGAAGTCTTCTGTTAGGGGGACCGGCCGGCTGTCTGCACTTGGTCGAGCTACGGCTTTGAAATCAGTAGTCAGCAAAATGTAATCCCCTTTTTAAATTTACAGTGGCGAGGTGAAATGTCCAACGCAGAGCAGTCACAGTGACAGCAGGGGCCCATAATTCACACCCCCAGAAACACAGTCCTGCAGTGGATCAATGATGAATGGAGGACCTCTCTCTCTCTCTCTCTCTCTCTTGCTCTCTCTCTCTCTCTCTCTCTCTCTCTCTCTCTCTCACACACACACACACACACACACACACACACACACATTCTTTGTTAAGCCCTTATTGAAATACGTGTTTGATGATGTTCAGGAAAGCTGCAAGTTGAAGGTGCAGAAGGGAGCATGCAAACATTTATTGGTGCATTTTTGGAAATAATACAAAATAAAAATCTTTTTAAAATGAATGAATAAAGATAAAGAAATAGGCTTACAGCACTCTTTAGGAAAATGATCAAATATTGAATAGACAGAGGTTTTAAAATACTGGACTGGCAAAAAAATTATGCTAATGTTCTTGTTTGCATGACACTCTGGAAAAACTTACTTACTAATATACCTCTGCCGTTTATTACATGAGTATTACCAAATCAATCTGGACTTCAGTGAAAAGTAAGTATCACAAGTAGCATTTTGAGTCCTTTAGTAATGGTAATTTTTTTTTCTTGTTGTGCTAATTACTTTATACTTCTACTATTCCACGACTACATTTCAGGGGGAACTATTGGAATTTTCATTCTACTACATTTATTTCACAGTCACATGAAGATCTGATTTTGCACTTGAATTATGAACAGTTTCTAAAATAAGATGCATTATTATAGAGTGCTATTATAGGAGCTGCCCAGCAGTATATGAAGTAATTAAAATGAACTCCCACTGGACCAGCTATAACATTAAATGCTGTTTAGATGTTAATACGTCAGTAGTATTAATCGAATAATGAAATGTTTAATAATAGCACACCAAAAAGGGGCCATTCTGCTGCATATTTTGTGGACAACATTTCTGTAGCCTCCCTTTAATTAAATAAGAATTTGAATGCAGTACCTTTACTTATAATTGAGTATTATAACACTATGGTATTACTATTTTTACTTAGTAAAGGATCTGAATACTTGTTCCACTACTGATGCTGGATAGAGTTTCAAACATTTAGACTGGAGTGAATATAAAACACAAACGCTTTTTTTGTGTTACATGCTGTATAATTCATTTTATTTTTAATTTCCAGTTTCCCAGGTTGGATCGAATCTGTCCTTTTTGATGTTTTGTTATTTTCTACTTCTGTTTCATTTTAATAATTTATTTTATAAAATAAAACCATCAGAAAAGCCTAATTTACCCAAATTACCAACTATTATAATATTAGATATAATAGCTTTTAAGGAAACAAAACAGTGTTGCCATATGTATGTGCGATGTAGTGATGATGAAGATGAATTCAAGGCACATTGTAATAAAGTTTTGAAAAACGATGCCCTTACGTCACTTCCGGGTTTAATCGGACAGTAGTAGAAAAAAAATCTGGTTGCAATGAAATTCAGCTAGCTAGCCACCGACAACTGTCAGTACACTTGAGTAAAACCATCCATGTCAAGACACAAGAAGGATTTTCGGAGTCTTGTGCTGCTTCTGTGTACATATACGGACACACCAGCCTGCCTGCCAACATACTGTGAAGCGGTAAGTAGCTAGCTTTGAGGCTAGCGAGGTAGCGAGCTAGCCACCGCCGCTAGCTGGTTGTCTTGCTAACGATAAGTGATGATATTTAGACTGTTGGCTGGCATTAACCTGTTCAGTGGGTGGCGTCTAATAACATCGGGCATGTGTCGCCTATCTACACTTCCAGTTGCATGTATGCTGTGTGAACATACTGCTCCCGTTAAGTGCCCACATCCCTGGCTAACATTAGAGGTGAATATCGTTGGTAACCATGTAGCCACCATTAGCAGTCGCTCCCTGTCGCTCTGTGTCTGGATTGAGGGGGTGTTGTAATTAGTCACCAATGTCTATGATCACACCAGGGCATTTCAATCACTTTAAACCCACAGTGAGATTTAAGCAGCCTCAGTATATGGATAAATGCATATAACTTTTGCCTTAATAAACGCTAATTGGATGCAGGAGCTGTAAAATGATGACAATAACAACTGACGTTTCAATCCATATAATGAATCCGGGTTGTCTTTTGTCTTTGAATCTAAGTTACCTCTTCCTCATATCTGTGACACCAGGTTACTATTTATCTTTTACCCAGTGTCTGTGTAATTGTATTTGGTTCCAGTAGCTATATTTTATTAATCAAGAATGATATCTTGGACTTCTAAATATTTATCATGTTACTTTGAATCAGCACACAAAATCTCTATAAAGAGCTACATTAAAAGCCCAGGCCAAATAAGTGGCCATTTCTGTCTGACCATACTTGTCATGTACAGTATGTTGCCACATGACGTAGAACCATTTTAACATGTTACCATTTCTTTTTGATCAAGATCCAGCTGGCTCAGTGACTAGACCAGAAAACCTTGGCACCGTTGTGTGCCGGTTTGTTTCAAGACCCAGGGATTTCTGAATCCAGGTACGTTCATTACAGGATATCCGTGCAGGGTTTCCCCCACGAAATTAGTTAGTGGAGGTGGTAAGCGCTGTTTATCTCTCCTTTTCCTAAATTTCCTGACTTTGCTACACTCTCCTCTGATTAATAACTGCGAAGCAAATGTAGGATCTGAAAGAGCCGTGAATAACCTGCTGAACCGGCAGATCCTGATGCATCACATCTCGTAATCAATGTGGTTTCCAGATGACAATTTAAACATTCGCCTCATTAATTATGAAATAAATGTGGCATTTGCTGTGTGATGTAGTGCCACTGCTCATTTCCCCTGAAGCTTAATAAAAACATTTTCTTCTAATGACAGTTGAGGCGCATTTTATTTCAGTGAAGTCGAGGTGCCTCCACTATAAAACACTGAGGGGAACCCTGCTGTGAATCAGAGGTGAAAGGCTTTGCTTCTTGCACGCTATTCTTTTTCTTCCACTTAATTACTCTGTCTGCCATGTTTATTTTTCTACCAGAAGATGAACGGTCTGTCCATACGAGAGCTATGCTGCCTGTTCTGCTGCCCTCCTTGCCCCAGCCGCATTGCAGCCAAACTGGCTTTCCTCCCTCCAGAGCCCACCTACGCCCTTCTCCCTGACCCAGATCCAGGTACTGGAGCTGGAACTGCTTCTGGTTCCAGCTCTGGGGCTGCTCCGCCTTCTCTTGGGGCCCCAGGACTGCGTTCCCGGCTGGGCACTGGTAGTGGAGGGGACAGAGGAGGCGGAGGTGGTGGTGGTGGTGGAGGAGGAGGAGGAGGGGCAGGGGCAGGGGCAGGGGCAGGGGCCGGGGCCGGAGCCGGAGGTGCTGGCGGTGGCAGTGGGGCTGAGGGCAGGTGGAAACTTCATCTCACAGAGAGAGCAGAGTTCCAGTATTCACAAAGGGAGCTGGATGTGACGGATGTATTCCTGACCAGATCTAGCCGAGGGAACAGGGTGGGATGCATGTATATCCGCTGTGCCCCCAATGCCAGGTGAGACACACACCACCCCCTGGATGTTTTGCATGTGCTTTAAATAGGGCAGCTTGCCTGTCTTTTGTTGGAACCAAATACAAATATATTTTTCTCAGCCATACAGTTATATCCCATGTTGTTCCATCAGCTCAGCAGTGTCCCTGCTTTGCCTTTAGCCTTTAGCCTAACTTCCTTCTTCTTCCTCCTTTGTCCCTCAGGTTTACAGTGCTGTTTTCCCATGGCAATGCAGTAGACCTGGGCCAGATGAGCAGCTTCTACATTGGATTAGGCACACGCATCAACTGCAACATCTTTTCCTACGATTACTCAGGATACGGTGTTAGCACTGGCAAGCCCTCTGAGAAGAACCTTTATGCTGACATTGATGCTGCCTGGCACGCCCTGCGCTCCCGGTAAGCAGACAGAAACTGTCCCTTCCCAAACAGGCAGGGTCCAAAATGAACAGCCAGCAAGCACCAAATGCCAGTTTAAGTGTCTTTGGTAGATAAATCAGTGAGAGTCACTCACATCACTGGCCAGTAACATTTCTGTGAAAATAACATTTGGTTGGCTTAGTTATATACAAACTTTGTCCCTGCTGACCACGGTACCCTCTCTCTGACCATCAGCAAGTCAAATCAAAGCTAAACAATGGCTCTGTATCAAACAGGCTGATGATTGGCTGTCACATACTGTGCTCCGCATGAAGTGGCAGCATCTGAAATTCAGAAAAACATTCCTCTTGTTTATCTGCTGCCAGCATGGTTAATGAGCCTGATGTTAGCAGAAACTGACGTTCCCAGATGGCAACACAGAGGAACTTTGAGGCCACTGAAAAGTTAAGACTTATGACAACAAATATTTGCTAAAAAAAAGTCTGAATTTACTCACACAGTCCCTGATTCTGTGCTTAAGATGGTATTTAAACAGGTAGGGTAATATGCTGTATTGGTGTAAAGAATAGCTGGTAATGATTATTGTGTTCCCTTTATTTTTTTGCTTTGCAGTCCTGGGAGACATTGTGCTATTTTGCTTATGATGTCAAACTTCTGTTGTTAAACACGCAGTTGTTCTTGTGTGTTGTACTGAAAGGCTTACTGAACCACGTTAACGTGCATATGGAAATTTACAAATGTGTACACTGCACATCAGTCCTTTTGCACTTCTCATACTTGCAGAATATATGGGACTCTTATTCTGATATTCTGTACTGAACTGAGTGTGTGTGTGTATGTTGTCTCAGGTATGGCATCAGTCCTGAGAATATCATCCTGTACGGACAGAGCATTGGCACAGTGCCCACAGTAGACTTGGCATCACGGTTTGAGTGTGCGGCTGTGGTCCTCCATTCTCCTCTCACCTCTGGCATGAGAGTGGCCTTCCCAGACACCAAGAAAACATATTGCTTTGATGCCTTCCCTAAGTAAGTTTCTTTATTTTATGTGTTGTCAATGTTTTTCTTTTCAGTATCAAATACTCATATCTGTTAAAAGAACAGAACAGCAGCAGTGTCTGCTTTAAATTGTTTTTTTTAAATGAAAGTAGAATCGTGACAAATGTAATTATCACTATGGAAAAAGAAGTGTGAAAATGTCCTTTAAAACTTCTCAAACCACTCCTGTGGTATAATCAGCTTCTCCGCTGTTTCCCAATATGTTACAAAGCTTCCATTTATATTCTGATAGTCGCAGGAGCCTTATAGTGCAAAAGGGAATCTGTGTGACATATCTACCTTTTGTTTCTATGGAGGTTGAATGCATTTATTGTAGTCACTTTGGACAAAAAATAAGGTTGGCCAATATGACAATACATGGTGAGACGATAGAAATTTGTCTAGTGTCAGATATTTTTTAATTTCATTTATATCAATTTATTTACCCCTTTTAATATCTCTGGTTATATTAGACTACTGTGGCAATGTTGCGCATCATTGAGCAGGACTGCATTATGGCAATATGGGTTTACAAAATTATATTTGAGTCCCCATTGGTTGTTACCTTAGCAACAACTACCCCTCCTAGGGGTCCATATTTTCAAGGACCTTGATTTGTTAGATATTGAACCCATCTGATTATTTTATCTATAAATGATTTCTCAATAAAATTTTGGAAGAATTTGCAATATAACAATATATTCCTGTAATGTGATACTGTATAGTTAGCCATATTTTGATTTAACATTAATTGTTTTTAGCGTAATTAGCGTGTGGATGGATAGCAATGAAAACGCATTGGAATCCATTGTAATTAAGCAAAGCTGACTGCATTCATTGATCTTTGTCAAAGAAGAAACTGCAAATCTTTTACGATCATCGGGGGTGGGTGATACTCAAAAGACAGATTTTAGGTGTAATATCACTTAATCATTATTGTCATTTTTGGTCGATGCTGACGGAAAAATGATCCTGTTGTCTGAAATTTCCAAACCTGCCTGTTTGGTGCATTAATCGCGTCCATTATTCTTCTTCCAGCATAGAGAAAGTGTCAAAGATCCCGTCTCCAGTGCTCATCATCCACGGTACGGAGGACGAGGTGATCGACTTCTCCCATGGCCTCGCCCTGTTTGAGCGCTGTCCCAAAGCCGTGGAGCCCCTCTGGGTGGAGGGAGCCGGCCACAACGACATTGAGCTTTACAGTCAGTACCTGGAGAGGCTACGGCGCTTCATTAACCAGGACCTGGCTGCGCAGCATGCCTGAGAAACAAACAACAGCCTCTCTGCGATTGTATAAATGAGACTGTGTGTGTGTGTGTGTGTGTGTATGCGAGAAAGAGGACGTCAGCATGTTTGCAAAGTATGAGTGAGAATTGACTTAAAAAGGATGTGTGATTTTTGTCACATCTGTGTGTCTTTGAAGCAGCACACCTTTTAGGTTACTTTTCAACACAACATATGTTAAGATAATTTCCTGTTTTAAAGGTGAGAACACTTTTTAACATGTCATCAGCCGTATCCGCATCTGTGTGGAGAAACACTAAAAACAAGAAACCGAGATTAAACAACTTCACAAATACGTTTTTTAATGTGGGAAAAGTTTATGAATTGCAGCTTTAAAATGGCACATGAGTAAAGAAGTAACAACAATGTGTTGTCCAAAAAGGCACACAGATGTCATTTTGAAGTATGACGTGTTGGTGAATGTGTGAGTCATGAATGTAAGTGTTTATTCATATCTCCATGGACCTGTGACACCTGAATAATGTGTGTGCATGTTTGTATGTGTGAGAGTGTGTGTGTGAGCGAGGCAGTTCTGAAAGAAATGAAGGACATCCCGATGACTTGGACAGCTGCAAGTGGAGGAGGCTCATGGAGACTTATCAATATTGATGTTTTTTTTTTCTATTTTTTGCACGTGTATGTATGAAGAATACCTCCACAGCTTGACCAGTTCTCTCTCCAGTGAACAAACACTGGTCAAGTGTGTGCCCCCTTCCCCCCACCACCACCCTCCTCCACTCCCTGTTTACCTGTTAATGGATATCCATCTGACTGCCAGGGCATTCCCCAAGTTGTTGTCCAGCTAACATTAACCTAGTTTCTTTGTGTGGTTTGGGGGTCCATCTCCTTTCCCTTGGTGTCAGTTATGGTGGATAGACACGGACTAGCCTGGAATACTGTCATAGCTTGTATGGCCGTTGGGTGTCTCATACTTTCCTCTTCCTCATTTTTGACTCTGATAAGATCACAGGAATGGCCAGCTTCCACTTCATTTCCTGGCTGTACTGTAGCTTTAGCCTTTTACTGTCCACAGAACTGCAGCCGCAACTTTCAGGGAATTATTTTGATTCCCCTGCATTGCTTTTCCCACCCTACATATTTGTGATCAAGAATGATGGTGTGGTTGAAAAGGAAACAGGTCTTTGAGAGCCACACTGAAAGTATCTCTGTTCATGGGGATAATTTCTATGGCATTAATGGAACAGCTATAGAAGTGCAGGTTTACTTTGTAATTTTCATGCCACATTAGATCTGTCTGCCCTAAACAGAAGGCTGTAGCCCTTCAGTATTTACTGATGTGTGATGTTTAAAGGTTGGGCAGACTGCACTGACTTGGTTACAACAGGAATAAGTCAGATTTAAGTCTGAAGTGCAGCTGTTGAGGAGGTTTGTGAATAATTTGTTTTCTGGTGAACAAACCCTTTTGGAGCTTGGATTTGGAGGCTCTAAAGGTATAAGGAGACAAAGTAGCTGCTCAGTTCACCAAACTAATGAGGATGATGTCGTAAGGATGACGTTTTATTCAGAATAATCTTTTGCTTCATCTGAGTCTCTTTTGTGTAATATTGATTAATTAACTTGTAGTCTTACAGCACAGTTTGTTCCAGTAGCACTCATTAAACCAGGGTTAGTCAACCTCCCCATCATATTCACCCCAGCACATTTCTTTCTAATGTTTTTGTCTTGATGTAATTAATCAGCGCGTGTTCGTCATAGTGTAGGGCCATGGATTGTTGTGTTGAAGTTATGACTAACAATGTGATTCAGATCGGGTGCCAGGAACAGGACATCATGCCTACTAGCTCTGTTTTAACCTCTGTGGCCCTAAAGTTACAGGAGCTCTCTTATGGGTGGCAGCACGCTTCATGTCTGACACAAGCCATATTTGAGCCTCTCACTGTTGGTGTGGTGCAGGTTCCACCACACACACACACACACACACACACACACACACACACACACACACACACACACACACACACACACACACACACACATGCATACACATGCATACACACACAATACATGTACTGTAATATACAGTATATTTACACATTTATATATATATCAGATCAAGCATGACAAAAGCAGGTCTTAAGTTCAGCACTATTGTACAAAGCATCCAAAGTGTAATAAGGGTATAAAATGTAAGTTTGTGTGTCTTCGTTATTATTGACTGTCTTCTACAGGCCAGCATCAAGGACACTAACATCACTTTTGAATAAATAGTAATAGGCCCTGTGTGTAGACCTGAAAAAGAAGTGATTTTGTGGTCGCAGGCTAGCACCACACTTCAGATCTACACAAGGTGTCTGCTGCACAGGAGACCCGTCAGTTTCAGTGAGAGTAGCTGCGTTTTTTTTAAGGGAACATGTACTGAACTAGCACTGATCTGATTACTCCATTTTGGGAGTACAAGTGGAACGGTTACTGAACGCCACTCGCTTCCTGTCATCACTACGAACAGGGAATCTCTCCATTCTCATCCTGTGCTTTGTGTCTCTGATATTTAAATAATGATGGAAATCTGTTACCAACTTGAGCTGTCAGAAGAATTAGGGAGAGTTATCGCCTCTCTTTCTCTCTCTCTCTCTCTCTCTCTCTCTCTCTCTCTCTCTCTCTCTCTTTCTCTTTCTCTTTCTCTTTCTCTCTCTTTCTCTCTCTCTCTCTCTCAAAGTAGAAGTAGGCCTCAGTTTCTCCCGGACCGGTCGTGTTATCAGGGAAACCACGGGATCCATCTTTCATTCATGGGGTTCAAGAAACGGGGTGGAAACTTGCCGTTTTATTAATGCACCACTATGGTTGACGTATATTGTATCCTCTGGCCCTGAATGTTTATTGATGGGGGTGGGGGGTGGGGGGGGGGGTCGAACAGTGAAAACTGTATGCATGTCTATTGTGTTTTGCAGAGAAAGTGACGGGGTGGGCCGTTATCTCTATTATGTATTCTATGTGAGGGTAAAGCTGAACTCATGGCATTGGAACATTGAAGCGCTTTTTAAAAAAAACAAAAAAAAAACAGGACGTTTATTTGAATTTTTTTATTGCTGATACTAACTGATGTATTGTTATGAGTTTTGTGCTAGAGTTTGAGCAGGGCAGTGGTTGGTGGGGGGTGGGGGGGCTAGACAATATTAGTGGGCTGTTTATATGGTTACTGTACTTACCTATTCTATTCTTTGTATTATGATTTGTAATTTTATGTTGCTTTTTTGAACTGAGAATATGATGTAATGAAATTAATTCATGGGACTGAATCTTGACCTTTTTATGGACAACAAAATAATAAAAAAGATCACTTATGTACAAAAATATGAAACCGACCGTATTGTTTTAAAACAAATCATTGTATTATGCAAAAGATTCACCATTTGTATGACACACCTGAGACGTTGGGATTTGGACAATAGTATATAAAATCATATAAAGTGTCTTCCCAGTTTGGCTGGAATGCATGCAGATAATGCACAGGTTTCGTTCAGTTATACGAAGTCCTGGATAAATGTGTTTTCCAGGCCTGGAAAAGTTTTGGGAAATTGTTTTTGTTTCTTTTTTTGTTTCATGTGATTCGTTGAATATCCAATTTAAACATTTAATTCACACAATATTAGAGCAGACATACGATCACTTATGTATCACCACAGGTCTTTGGAAACCACATGTTAAATGTATTTTTTCATATATATACACAGAAATCACAATGTTTGGTCATAAAAATTGGTTTAAAGTCGTGAAAATCAGGTGGCCAAAATGTATATGAGCACTGGACATCACAAATTCCCCAATATCTGTTAACAGGCTTGATTTGACAAAAGGGCAGGTGCAGAAGTCTTATAACATTTGCATTTTGAAGAAGTGAAATCCTGCCTCGAGCCTCACTTAACAGTGAAGTTTAATGGGAGAGACTGCCCTCTGCTGGCTGATTATTGTCATTAACAGTCCTATTCTAGATTCTAGCAGTTAAGTTACACAGTGTGAACTCTTTATTTCATAACATGCAAATTATTTAAAATCAAGTAACGACAAAGTCCGTCTTTCACATTCGTGTTAAGATTGACTCCGGTGAGCTCTCGCTGCCGCAGGTTGTGTTGATCTGAGATGGCAAAGACTCCAGCAACCTCCGCTAGCTGAGCTCAGCTGTTCTCCGGCCAGGAAACAAACATGGCTTCAGCAGGATGCCTCCATATGGCTCAGTGCAGGAGATCCTCGCTTCAATTTTTGATCCGTCAGCAGAGAATGAGCGCACACCTAACAGGAATATTGTCCTGGTGCTTATCTGCCAACACACTCAGTCATCCATGTAGTTCACCACATGTGGCCTGGTTCAGACATCCCAAAAGCATCTTATTGTTGGCCTGCATCCTCTGCAGACATGGTGCTAACACAGATAGTTTAATTTCCACTGTGACTACTCCACTGTGCACAATGCTGTAAATTTCTTTGGACAAAACTTTTCACTAAAAGATGTACTGTACATCAAATGGACCTGGTCTCAAGATGCTTTTGGGAGTCTGTCTAGACAGGGATCAATGTACAGCAGGGTCTTAATAGAGTGGTGAATTGCAGGATTTTGTTTGTCACAGTCCCTTGCCACTGGCTACGTTTCTTGGTACCTGCAAAAGAAGAAGAATCAGCATGAGGCGAGGACAGTGGAGGCGGAAGTACTCATCGTTTAATTAAGCAGAAGTAGCACCATAATGTATAAATACAAGTAGTCGTGCTGTCATTAAAATTTTACTAAAATAAAAGTATTATGAGCAAAATATACTGAAAGTATCAAAAGTACTCATTATGCAGAGTGGCTCTAATTATACAGTAGATGCATTAATATGTAAGCAGTGTTTTAGTGTAGCTATAGCTCAAAGCAGAGCTGATTTAAATTACTTTACATACTGCAGGCTAGTTTAATCTTTAACAATGCATCATATTTTATGTGTTAATCACATGATTTGTATGTAGAAGTGTGAATCTTTAAAGTAACTACAGCTCTTTCAAAATGTAGTGGAGTAAAAAGATTTCCCTCTGAAATGTGGTGTAATGGAAGTAGCATGAAATGGAAAGTACTGTACTACAAAAAAGTAAAAACGTTGAGTAGATGTACTCAGTTACTTTCCAGCACTGAGAAAGGAGCACATTATTTAATTAACAACACACTAAGTTAATCTCTTTATAACCTTAATCTTTAGTTAGTATTCACTGTTGTTGTGAAATGCATGGGTGTGACTCTGCTCTACTCACTTATCTTTTGTCCACGTTGCTGTCGTGAACCTGCAGAACTGCTCTGTCTGCGTCTAATCTGATCAGGTAATCATTTTAGATGTCACCAAAACAGCTTTGAGCTTTTTCCCCACCAGACTTTCTCTTGTGTCTTTCTCCCGACAGGCTCCCTTTCCTTTTTTCTTTACGCTCGTGTGTCAACTCACTCTCCGTGGTGTAAAGACAAATCAGTCAGGGCTCTCAGAGAGTTCAGCTGCTCCTCCAGCGCTATGATCCTCAGCCCGATGTACCCGGACGCCAACAGGAGCAACACCATCCTATAAACGTACAATAACGACCTGAATGCCTCTTTTCACTCACAAAGGGAAAGTGAATTGTGCAGAATGAACCAAAAGCTGAGCAGACGGCCTAAGATGGGCACATATTGTACAGTCCTAACAATAAGATATCAGTTAACTGTATCTGTGTGGAGCCTGGGTGAACATTGTGTGATAACATTTCTATAACCGCATCTCGACGATTAGATCATTTTCTTTCCTTGTCAGCTACCAGCCGATCCAGAAAGTCAACATACCAACATGCGCTGTAGGTGTACGATTCATGGAAGAATTGAACACAATGCAGGAAGACAGCAGGACGTTTTTAGGGCCTATTAATACTCTGAGTTACAGCTCAAGGAAACAAAGTCCCACATGCTTGTTTTACACAGCAGTAATGGTCAAATGTACACCTGTGTAGCTGTTTGAGGTGAAAGTACTTTTAGCTCCTTTATATACTGTTGGGTAATTTTAATCCATAACAATGTGTTCTGTAAAATGAGCATTTGTTTCACATGTTAAGTCTTAATCTGCTAAGAAGCATAAATAAAGGATAATACTCAAGTACCTCAAAATGAAACCGCTGGAGCTGTGAGAAATAACACTACTCACAGCATCATGTAGATGTAGAAGAGAACGCTGAGGTTCCTCATTTCTCTGAGGAAGAAGAACGGTGTGACCTTCTCAATGATCCTCCAAATCCACGATACAGCTGGTTGAGAGAAAAATCAGCTTTCTATTCTATAATGACACTTTACTCTATGCCTTATGGGTAACTTGAGTAGATGTTACAGTACGTGCGTGTCTGTTTGTGAGCTCTTACACACACCTCTGTCGTCTTCTTCTGTTAAGCTGCTTTGACGGGTGGAATTGCTTCTTGTTGGACCTGGAAATGCATTCGGTGGTATTGTTAAGACTTGTTGCTATCACTCTGTTTAGTGATAAAAATGTTCAGTATTATTACCTCAAATAGAAAAGTGCCATTTAAAAACTAAAGTCATCATTGAGAAACATTGTTCTGCTGGAACAAGAGACACACTTCCCATCTTTTTCTCACCTTCACTGGACATCTGAGGAAAGCCGTTATCGAGAAAAACACTGTGCTGTCTGCTCAGTTCATGATCTGCGCAGTCCTCCAAACTGGAATAACTGGATGCCTGTAGACAAGGACGGGGGACGCTGATGGTTAAAAGTCTTTGTCATCTTGCATCATTCACTCATATTCGCTCAACTACAACAAGATAACTGAAAGTCCTGGTTTGGTTGCGTTAGATGAGCAGCAAGACGTACCACGTCGGGATCAGCTTCATTCTCTGCAGCGGAGAGATGAGGGCTGTTCACCCCCTGTTTCAGACAAACACAGAAACATGAGTTTAAACTGAAAAATGACTGACATGATGGCGTTATGTGCATGAAGACAGGGGGGGCACCTACCTGTGCATGTAAACAGACAGTTTGGAGGAGTTTGTAACACATCTCGCGGTGCCTCAAAGACACAAATGAGTACTAAAAGAGAGAAAAGAAAGAGGCGTGGGAAAGGGTTAATCCTGGAACAAAGCAAACTATGTGTGTGCTCAATGTTAAGGAAGTTCATTTGAAGTCTTGGCTTGGCAAGCTGTTACTTTCACTGCATTTCCCTTCTTCTTAACTCTTAACTCAGTTTCCATCTTTCCTTTTATTGACTGGTAGTAAACTGGACACATATGAGCCAAGCTGAATCAATTATTGTAAATTAATAAGGACAAGTGCATAGCATTGGCCACTGCCGCAGCATTTATAGACTTAGCTAGTTTGCACTTCCCGTCCCTCGATGAGCAATTGTACAAATACACAAAATACAGAAAAACACATACAAAACAACACAGAGCACAAATAGTAATACAATAAAAAATATTACATAACTCCCTCTGCTTCAACTTGAGCTACAAAAGGATCCCATTAATGATCCATTTCGAGTCTGGTGGTTAAGTTCAACAACAGAGAAGGGCATCTGTTTATAGGAGGTTTTATGATTACAGTTCCCCATGGATGAGTTCCGTGTTACTGAGCCACAAACCCAAAGAGGTTTTACTACGTCACTCAGCACCTTTGGAGCCTGATTATGTAGGCGTTCAGGTTTAATAATAGCAAATTCAGTTTCTGTTGGCTTCCAAAATGTCAATGCCATACAGTTATACTGTACATCTGCAATGCAAAGATGCAGTCAAGTCAATGTATATTTGAATCATAAATTTGTCTCGGATGAAGAAAGTGAAGTGGAACAAAGGTAATAAAGAACAATACATAAGTGTGGAATCTGACCTTCTCTCCATCAGCAGTTTGAATGGACAACATGGATAAAGCTGAGTTATGTTTCTTCACCTCCCTGACGCTGGACACAGGAATCACCACCTGCAACATGTAGACAAAACACTGATTCTTGATGCCTTCACAGCCTTCAAGAGGACATTACAGTCATATTAAACTTGTAGAACATTCTCAATGTGACCTGAAACACGGAGAACCGAGGTAAAGAACCAACTAGTCATTTTATTCTCTGTCCTAAAATAATTTCCCTCTGTGAAGTCAGTCCTTGATATCAGGGTAAAAAGCCTGAACGCTGGCGATGGAAGTGACTTCCCAGCATTGCTGATGTTAATGTTGACTGCTTCTTTACAACTTCTGGGACATGTACACTCAAAAGTCTGTTCTGCCAAAGTTACTACAAAATTAAAAACCTTAGTTTAACTACTGGCCTGAAAGGTGATTTTAAATCTGAGAAAGTCCAAGCAGCGCAACAGCTGTCATGACATTTCACTGTCAAATATCTTCGTCAGTGTGAATTAGGCTTCACCTCCCTATGACTGAGCACGTTACCTTGGTGTCTTTGAGCAGCACGGAGGAGTAGAAACACACATGGTTGTCAGAAACAAAGAGTTTTCCATGATACAGCACCTCCTTCTGCAAGGCACAGGTGAATGCTACAATAGAGACACACACACACACACACACACACACGCATCATTTCAAGTTGTGAAGTAGTTTCTCCACAGAGACTGACTGTCTGCTGAATCATTTACTAAAGTGTTTCAGCTCCTGATTCACTACAGACCACTTGGCAAACAAAGTATTAGGCAGCACTTAATCAGACAGATGGCAAAAAAAGGACACAATGTGATGTAATTTCCATAATCAATATGAACAAATAAGCAACAGACTCAGCTCAACTCACAGTGTGTCAGGTTCTCCGCCTCAGGAATCTCTTGAAACAGCTTGTGGAAAGTTTTGCTGTGCTTCAGGAAGCTCTGTGTGGAACAAATAGTGAAGTGATAAATTAAGTGTTAAATACTAAATTGTGTTTTTTAATACACAAGAAGCAGGTTTAGTGTTTGTTATCTGAAATAATTTACTTTAAAGCTGTGATAACTAATTTTTTGGCCACTTGGGGGCACCAGAAACAAGTTGTGAGCACAACATCGTCATATCATCGGCTTTTAAGTTGATATGGTTAACTTGTTAGCAAACAGCTGCTTATTAACACATCCAGCAGTTACAGAGCAACATTAACATTCATTTGGAGTCGTGTGTCTATCAACTAGATGAATGTAACTCCTGAGGGAAATATCTGGCTCGTTAAATGCTTGCTAAATGCTCCACTATGTTCACCAGCTAGTTGCTAACTGTGTCTGTCTACTGTTTAGTGCTGAGCAGGTAGTGTACAGTGTGCTTTTAGAGATTTTTCACTGAAAAACGACGCTGTAAGAGCGGTGAGAGTGAACCAAAACAGTAAAGTTTTGGGCTGGACAGCTAAACAGAGACTTGCTATAAAGCTCCTTAAAGCTGCTGACTCGGGTGATATGTCTCCGCAGGTTCATCACTACGAGTGACTCCTCACGTTGTCACATTGCTTTCACATTGTCATTTGATGAATTGTTATGACAAAACATTGATAAACAGCTGCTTTAATTCTCCCTGTGCTGCAAGGAAAAAGGGATAAAACATGCGTGTTGCAGGGACCAAGAAGGAGCAGGACAACGTGAAGCCGACTTACATGCTTGTTGATGAGCCCATCTGATCGCTCAATGGTCTCCTCTGAGATGGTCTGCCCCCTGAGGACACAAACAGGACAAATGCACCACACGAATGATATAAGGACGTTAGCAGGACTTTGTCTAGGTTTAAGAATTTAAGCCGTCTCCTCCTCAGTCTTTACTTAATCCCAGTGTAGTTTACCTGAGGGACATGTTGGAGTTGAGGCTGTGATTGAGCTCATGGATCTCCAGTCGGGCTTCGTCCAGACTCTGTCTAGATTTCTTATTGGTAAACCTGCTGCTGTATCTTCCCCCGCCAAGATGTCCAACTCCGTCCAGACAGCTGTCCCAAGAGAGCAGGAGATAAATGTCAGACTGATGATGATCCAGCTTTTATATGACGCACACAGGTGGGACCGATATAGAAGAACATAAAGTACAGAAATCATACAAAAAGATAAATGGATTTCTACCCGGCGGGAACATCAGTGAATGAATTCAGAGCTCACAGCATGGATGAAAACAACTCCTGCATGCTGATGGTAAACATTTCATTATCCTCACTTTCAGTGTTTTCATCAGGTGAATTAATGTAGTTCAATCAAAGACTCAAAGGATTTCTTACATAAAGCATCAACAAAAAAATCTTTTCATGTGTTGCATCACTGTTGACTGAAGAGTAAATGGGTGAAAGCCGTGAATTTACAGCTCTTGATTGTTTGTGAATCCAATCTAATATCTCTGTCGGTTTGAATAGTTCCTTTATGTGAAAGCAAAAAGGTAATCTAGCTCCAAAGTCATTATTGAAAAACATTGTTCTGCTGGTACAAAAGCCAAACAACACAATATTAGCCGGTGATGATTACTCCATCACACACTTCTCATCTTTTTGAGTACCAGCTGTATTGACTTTCTCCCTCTGCTTGGGCAAACTGTCAGCCCATTAGACATGTCTGCAGTCTCTGGGCAACAGCAGGGGATCTCTGGAGAATGGTTTCACTTTTGTAAACCAGCGGCGTAAACATTGGCCACACAACAAGAGAATTGTGCGCACCTGGTGCTCAGAGTGACTTATTTACACCGTTGGTCAGCTGTAAAAGACGGATATTGTTGTCTAATTTCAACAAAAGAAAAACTGAAGCTGTGCAAAAGAGCAGAGGAAGAAAAAAAAGACAGAAGCAGTAAAATTTTTATACTCACACAGAGCTGTCCAGTGAGAATCTCCTGTTTCTCAGGCTCATGATGGAAAACAAACACTTCCAACTCATACACATGCACTCACACACGTTCATACATGCAGTGCAAGTCTGTATCTCGGTCTCTTTACTTTACAAACTCATTGAAACACCTTGTGAGTGACTCTTTGGCTTCCTTTCCTGGAAGTAACTCTGCAGCAGCAAAGAGGCAGGTGAGAAACAAAAGGCTACGGCAGCCTACTTTTAGGATTGGCTCCTTGTTGTGAAGTCAACCAATCAGCTGTGAGAGGTGGGTATTTTCACTCAGATTAAACCAATCAGCACAGGCAGGTGGAAAGGCCTCACACTGCACAGCTTCTGCTCCTCATGGCAACAGTTGCTATGTGTGGCACCACCTACGCTGACCTTTTGACACACACGCTTATACGCACAGTGTGACACAGGTATGCAGCGACAGCCGTCATGTGTTTGAGACATGACAGTCACACCGCGTCTCCTGCCGCACAACCTGCTCAGCCTGCACAGATAGACATCAGGGAACGACTGATGGCCTACTGCACTGAAACATTACATGACATGATACAAGTTTTATGAAGTATTGGTTTACACAAATGTCCATCATTGTACCCAACTGTAAGAAATAACAGACATAAAATGCAAAGCTCCACAAATCCACAAACAACTACTTTCCACATTTTGTATTTCCATTTCTTAAAGTCATTAAAAACACATTAAAAACTCACAGAGACACAATGCAACAGAAATGCAGCAAATACTTGAGCAAATACAGTTGGGTTTGGCTGTACGACACAAAGCTCAGAGGAAAACAGATTATGTAAACTGAGTGATGGACGAAATGGAAAGTGAGTCCCATTTTCTTTTGTTGTTTCTGTTCAAACTGTGATGATCTAAAAGAATGAAAAGGCTCCACAAACCTCTGAAATATGTGGGTTTTCAAATTATCAAAAATGTGAATGTTGTTTATCTTTTTTGTGTTTAAGTTTGCTTACTTAGTAGAAGACTATTTAAAAAGTATTTGTCAGTGATTTATGAATTTTGTTGCAGACAAACGTCTGAAGATTTGACGGTAAAAGTTATGTCCCTATTTTATCACTTTTTTTATCATTTGAAAATCCATGTGCAGCACCGGGGCTCTGGCTTATATTACTTTATGGTGTCTTGTAATAGTATGTATCCATGACTCAATAAAAAAATTCATTCACTCATTCAAATACATTCATATTTTTTTTATTTTATCCTTTATATTTCTTTTTTTCTTATTCATATTTTTACTGTTATAACCATTATTATTTACTGCACACTAGTCTTTTAGCACAGCCTTATGAGGATGCCACCCTGAATCTCACTGCACATATTATCTGAAGATGTGACAAATAATGAATTCTTGTCGGGAGAAAAGGCAGCAGATATGACAAGAAATACAGTTGGGTTTGACTGTAGGACATGAGCTCACACATTGTGAAGCATTTTCTGTTGAGATCAGGTCTCATGCTACCATGACCCGATCATCTTACAGTTCTATAAAATATTATGTTGCCACAAACTGTGAATACAACAGCAACAGACCTTTTTCACAGAAGTGAACAGTGTACAGTACATAAACAACACCGTGTCAGACAGAGGTTATTTTCATTTTGAAGTATGTGGAAGCTACTCAGGTTGGACCATTTTCCTTGTCCAGCTGCCCACACTGTCACACCACAGGTGGTCATATGATTGCATGGTGTCATTCCAGATGTTGGTCCTCTTCACTCCCCCTTACCCCCACACTTCCTCCACCTTTGCCTCTGTCTGCAGCTCAGAGTGCTGTGCTGACCTTTGTCCACGAATTCTGATCTGAAAATAAGGATTCAGTGCCCACTGAGTGAATCATTGTTGCCTATTGGCAATGAGTTTAGCATTATAAGGCTGGTACTTGAACAACAGTTTGTGTTATGTGTTACATTTGCAATCTATGTGAAAAACAGAAATGTGCTGACTTTTCAGGTTCTACTGGTAATGTGTAAAAATGTAATAACTAACTCAGTAACTACTCATTTCATAACAATGTTTTATAATCCTTTTCTCTTTGTTCTTTGTTGCGATTGTTTTTCTCAACATTTGAAGGTGCTCATGCTACTTCAAAAGCTTATAATCCGTGAACAGTCACTTTATATGTGTTTGTGGCTTACACACAAAAGAGATCAGTGTAGTTTAGTTTAGTTTTTAAATGTTCACATACACAGTTTCACCAGAATAGATAGAGAGGTTAGTAAGAAACTGCTGGGGATAAATATCAGATGTAAACTGAGGAGAAAAAGACAGATAAAATAATTTAATAGCCCTGCAGAATTATTGTTAGTTCTCCAGAGTTGATTTTTGTATTGAAGTAAATTTAACTTCACATACTGTGTCGCACGATCCACACCACTGCCAGCCTTTTCAGTTGAACATGATCTACAGTGCTCAGTAGGTGTTTGTTCGGAGCATTTCAGGGTCACACTGACTTTCGTGACTTGCCTTTGTGTGTGAGGCTGAAGGAAAACAGCTACCTGCATTGAAAACGAACACTTCCTTATACAGGTGAGTGAGATTGATTTCATTGTATGGAGTCATGTAACTACACTTGAAGGTGTAAAGTTACCGGGCCTGTCTCAACACATCTCAAGAAGGAAATACGGCAGTCATTAAGTCATTAAAGCATTCATGAATTGTTCTGGAATGGACAGAAAAATACATTCCTCACATCCTCTTTTTCCTCCTTTTCTTTTTCCTCTTATTACTTGAAAATATTAAATACAAATGAGTGGTTGGCTTTCTGAGGTTTTGAGGGATTAGCAGGTTAAAGTATTAGCCAATTGCATTCAGTCCTCAGTGACAAGGCACTTCAGCAGTTCTTCATATCAACAGACAGATCATAGTCATAACAATGGGGATGATGTTGCTGTATGTGAACTTTATGCAGGCAAAGGGGTCAGAGATCAGATGTATCCAGTGAGTTTCATTATTAGTGAATTACAGCTGATTATATCTCCTCATGGACTGACAACACACACGATCAGTGATGGAGGGAGCAACATTCCTCTTCATCTCCTGATCATAAACGTAATGTTAGTTATCTGCAGAATGTTGCCGATTCAAAGGAAGAGAGACTGAAAATTTAAGACTGAGGGGTGTTTGGAAACACCTCTCATCAGGGAAAGTCATTCCTTTCCTTGTTCCTGTTGGCTACAAAATTGCAAAATTGGACCAAAAAAATCTTAAAACTAAAATGTAAAGCTAATGAGAGGACCTTAAAGGGATAGTTTAGTCTCTTGTCTGTACACTAAATATGAAGCTATCGCCAGCAGCCAGTTAGCTTAGCCTAACACAAAGACTGGAAACAGGGGGAATCTGCTAGTCTAGCTCTGACCAAAAGCGACGGAATCCACCTCAAATACCTCTAAAATCACCAATTAAGACTTTATATCCTGTTTGTTTGTTTAATCTGCATAAAAACTGAAATGGGGATTATGTGGCTGATTATACCTTTACCTTTGGACAGAGCTAAATTAGCTGCTTCCCACTGCTTCCAGTCCTTGTGCTAAGCTAAACACCTGCTAGCTGTAGCTTTACCACAGACATGTAAAAGTGGTATCGATCTTCTCATCCGTCAAATGTCGAACTATTTCTCTGTTATGTTTTGGTGAAACCACTGTTCCAAATGTCAAGAATGACGTTTCAAGCATTTTTCCCCCTCAAGATCTTTCCTGTATGTGTAATTGTAAATTATGCTTTAATGTCACGTTCAGACTAAGTTTCCGACTTGTAACGTTCATGTCAACATCCAAGTTGTCATTATGACTGTCCAAGATATATGACCTTAATAAAACAGAAGTGCCTGAAAATCATACAAACAAAATATGTCTGCCAAACATCAGCCAAATACTTTCAAGGTAATTAAACTCCAACTTGAATGATATGGTGTTATATTGTCAATGCAGTCACAAGACCAACAGTCAAGACCAACATGGGAATCTTTCCCATCTCTATCATCCATCCCATATGATATGAAAGTGGCATAATCATGCCTCTGCTCTGTGTGACTGTAATGCTACAGCTGAAGTTACAGCAGAACTGAATGCAACTTCATTTTGTGGCTCCAGATTCTTTGTGCACTGATTGCAGAAAAGAAAAAATTTCCAAACATTTTCCAGGTGTAATGTTGTGTGCAGCATATTCAGTAAACGCTGGGTGCAGTGACAGGAATGCATTTCAGTTTAGAGTTACTTTGGTCCCATCTAGTGGACGAGGTGTGAAAAGCAAGAAAAAAAAGGCCACAGGAACCAAGCAGCTCATTGTGCTGTATATCCAATCATCCTGCTTTTAATACAAAGTCAAGATACAATATCTACATCCATGGTTTGAAAGGAAAGAACAGGTACATAAGTGAGGGGATGGCGTCATCAGAGCTGGCCCTCAACACATTTCATATTATGTTTCATGTGTGTGCCTTTTATATTTCTCTTGACACAATAATCATTAGAAATCAAAGGAATAACATATTTCATATATGTCACACACTGTCAAGACTTCTGGACCACACATAAATTTCATATCAGAATAATTTCAGATTTAAACAATAACCTTTGAGTGTGTGCGTGTGTGTGTGCGTGTGTGTGTGTGTAGCTGGGCGATTCTTCACCTATTCTCTGTCAAAAATACACTTGCTACCGTGTGCTTTTCAGCAAACTAAATACCAACAAGTCTGCTCTATATATCTAATTTCTCTGATGCCCTTGAACCTATCACCGTGAGGTGGGATCATACCTCTGTTGCTATGATCACACCGATGCTGTTGCTATGGAGGTCGAGTGTGGGAGGGCATCAAAAGGGCATCACTGTAAACTTAAACTAGGTCTGCCTCTAATGTACATCTCTAGCTAACAAGTCGGACATCAGTAATCAGTATCAAATAGCACCCTACACAGAGGGCATACTTTATAATAACAAAGCAAATAAAAAAGCACCAAAACTGACCATTAAAAATAAAAAAACAAACAGTGACAATATCGTACTTTAACATTGGCTCGCCAAAGAAACAAGTAAACAACATCTTATTGGTTATAGTTGCTAGATATCCCAAACAAATAAATGAAAAACATACGTAAAAAGTAACAAAATAGAATAATAAATATCTTAAAAAAATCATATGAAATTATGACAAAGTGAACAATAACAATAAGGCTTTTTTTTTGCGACATTAAGAACTACATCACATCCAATCCCACGTTATATCTTGTGCTCAGACGTATGTAACTGTACTGTACAGGACTCCAATGATAGACTGTATGTACAAAATCGGTGAAATCGCCCGAGATGTCTGATACACTGGAACATCGCTGTGCTCTTCAATCACCACGTGGGACCAATTATGATTATATGTCAAATTAAAGAAAAGATATATATCGATATCAAGAACTTGTGCAGTTGTACTGGAGAGGACAGAGCGGGAAAAACACCAGTCGGTTACGTTGGGTTCTGTACAGTGTAATTTAGGAACAGAGAGGATTTTAATGCTGTTTCTATGGAGGTGGGACAGTTGGGTGAGGGGAGAGGACTGTTGAAAGTGAGCAATTCACCACTTGCACTGAATGTTTTTTGGGATCTCTCTCATTAGCTTTCACTGCCAGTAGCCTTAAATAGTAAAATATCCGACTGATTTAACTGCAAAGTGGTGCAATTCAAGTAGGTTAGCTTCAGAGGAGGAAGATGATGAGGAAACAACTTTCATCCTCAGTTTAAGATACTGTATGACAATAAAAGTTTAGCACACAACGCGTGAACATTAAGCAGCATGGTTGAAACACAAGAAATATGTCAGCATAAGGCAAAGAACGTACAGTAAAAACACACAGAAATCAGGTCTGCAGAAATGGGCTGCGAACTGTTTTTAAATTTCAAGAAAGAAAAGCTCAAATCTTTCATTAGCATCTCTTTCAATAAGCCACAGCTGAACTGACACAATGGGGCTGACATCAAGAGGAG
Source organism: Enoplosus armatus (assembly GCF_043641665.1). Classification (NCBI taxonomy): domain Eukaryota; kingdom Metazoa; phylum Chordata; class Actinopteri; order Centrarchiformes; family Enoplosidae; genus Enoplosus; species Enoplosus armatus. The sequence continues at coordinate 15,001,602 of NC_092193.1, forward strand.
CCGAGCTGGAGGATGAACAAGGACTACAGCAAACAGCAAGCAAGCTTTGTTGAATGAAGAATGCACTGGACTACAAATCTCAGCCCAGTTGAGGATATGATGGGCTCTAATCACTGTTCTGAGGAAAGCTGTTACTCAGTGAGGACACGATTTGGGAGTGTGAACTGATCCGTGGCCAGCGTGTTAGTCTCTAGTCTGACTTTACGTTACGCTGGATAAAAGAGGGAGCTGTCTCTCCTTGTAGGCCACAGTTCACGCTGCATGGTTTCTCTTGGCACTGTGCGTCGGGTAATTGAACATCCACATGCTTCTCCAACAGTCCTCAGGGTGGTGAGTCCGCACTGGAGGCTTCTGCCGAGGCATAACCTAATCGTCTGCTTTAAAACTATAATCAGAAGTACCTGTGGTAGCAGCAGCCACCTTTGAAATAGACTCACGGACACAGAAATGTTCACCGTTGCACTTTGTAACCCCTTAGTACACCAAACCAATAGATACAAAGTTGAGGATAAAAAGCCCATTTAGGGTGCAGCAAATATCCAGGCTCTTTGTGTTTTTTTGTTTTTTTTGTTCTTTTTGTTTTTTTTTATACACATATAGTATCATAATTCCTGTTCAGAAGCCATTTGTATTTCACGGGTTCATATTGGAGATAGCTGACCACAAAACACATGTATTATACGTCCTTCACACTGGAACACTGAGGTAAGTATATGGATTACACATGGACAGCCTCCACACCCACCAGCTCCTCAGGAGAAACTCTTGATGAGTGTGGCTGCTGTTGGACATAGATTTCTTGTTGCTGTTTTTCTTGTTGCTTTTTGTCCTTGTTGGTGTTGAATTCGTCTTTGAGTCTTGTTCCCGGGAAAAAAAAGGTTCAATGTTCACGTTATCTCAGGCCGTCTTTCTCTTGTTTCTCACTTGTTGGTTTGTTTGTGGACCTCGAAGCAGAAAGATGGATGGATGCTCGTCTCTTCACTTACGTTGCATAGTGGTCAAAGCTACCCAGGTACTCGAGGGCAGCCTGGTAGCAGAACTGGTACTCATCCTGGGTGAGAGAGAGGGGATACAGACAAAAATGTAGCCTTGCTATTAACAGGCATGGATTTATGGGTCCAGCTGACACCTATCCACTCTCATTTTAACTAATCAGACTTTTCTGTATGTTGGGAATGCTGAGTGTCACACCTATCTTCATCTTAGCAGACTTGAATCACACTGTAAAATGTTTCCTATTTACTGACAACATTTGTGACAATGTGGGACGATTGAAATGAGTCAAACAGTAATAATGACATTGAGGTATGCACAATAAAATGAGCACATAGTGTTTTGAAATGGAAAATAAAATTGCCCCATACAGATGGCCAAATATATATATATATATATATATATATATATATCTAAGTATCATCAACTAAAGCTACATGTTTTGGAAGTTTCTTAGGTGAGTCTCAATGCATATTAGGGATATGGTTTATTGAAGCCAATACGTGCCAATATTTCACATTTTGTCATCAATTGACTGATAATATTATGCGTGTTTGTAAGAAAGGTTATGTTTACTTAAGTGGCATCATCATTATTAAAATAAGTCATCAGAGTGTAACACAGGTTGAGCTCCTATAGATACGACTTCCTTCAGGAAATCAAATAGTAATAATAGATATCCAAATCTAAACAGTAAGTAAATCCTGGATTGATAAACATATTGCTTTAACCAGTGCCAATAATGTGCTGTATCAGTGCTTTCCTTGCTTGTGTCTCTGCCCTGCTTAATGAATCAGGAAGTCCCACATGCTGTTCAGTGTTTACCTCAGTCTGCACCATGGCTGGTCTCTGTGTGCGCAGCATTTTGACAGTCTGAAAGATGTCCACCGCCCCTTCGTAACGCATCCTCTCCAGGACAATACTCAGAGTGATGAAGACACCTGTCCGCCCCACGCCAGCACTGCAGCCATCAAGGAAAACATTTGTTCACAACGTGCTGCATTCTGACCAACCTACTGGGCTCATTATGTAATTAAACATACTTTTAATGAACAATGAATCGTTTCATTGTGGAATGCTAAGACGAAATCCTACTGCTTACCTGCAGTGAACGCTGATTGGTCCGTCCTGGCCAAACTGCTCCTTGGTTTTGTGCACTTGGCCAATGAAATCGATGAAGCCCTCCCCAGATTTGGGCACACCTTGCTCTGGCCAATCAGTGAACTGGAACTGACGCACCGTCCGTGACTGGCCATCCTGAGGGAGCGAGACAATGATAAGAACAATGTCACAAAAAGATTAATTGAAAACTTTCAAGTTGATCCGACAGCGTATCTGATGTCTTTTCAACACATACCCATGTTTATCCTTGAAATGTGGAGTTATTGTTTATGTGATTTCAAAAAGACTATTTAAAGAGCTTCTTCTTGCTGTATTGACTGAGGAGGGAGACGCTGCCAGGCAATATCCTTTTTTCCCCCTCTAATGATTACTGTTATCTGACCCTGGATCAGTGGCTGTGGTTAACTTCAAGCTGTAACGTCAGTGTGTCTGCTATTGTCAGCCACTCAGTAGGCAATTACATCTTTTCTCTTCTGCTCAGCCTCTCTGACTCCCCTTTAATGGAGATCAATAGAGCATCTGTCAATGTGGCGTCAGTGCAGGACAGGCTCAACTGGAGTTATCTATAACTGGCACATATGTGCACGAGCAGACGAGCACACACACACACACACACACATATGCTGTCGAGGTAATCTGGAGACAGTATGGTTGAATGAGTAATTTAGGGCGGCTTGTCGATAATGCTAACCTGTTGTGTTACATACATTCTCATACGAAACACACACCAACACACACACACACACACACACACACACACACACACACTACAGGTCGATAGGACATGCTTTGCACCGCTGCCTTCTTACAGCACTGATGGATTGGGAATAGAGCAGAAAAGTCAAGGAGTGTGCTGTTTGGATACAACATACAACATGAGAGCATGTCTTTAAAACACACAGACACCATGAACCCACCCTGGCATCAGTAACTTTGAACTCCCGGAGGATGTACTGAGGCATGTTGTACTCAGCCATGGGGTCCACCACGAAGTATTGGTACCTGGCGGAGCGCTCAGCGGGCCAGTACTGGTGACACTTCTCCTGAGAAAGCAGAACGGGAATAAAAAGTATGATGACATTGTGTACAAGGCTGAAATGTGCTGTTATTTGTGTGCGCATGTATAGTTAAATTTGTCCCTACCCGTCCCATTTCTCTCAGTTTAGTGAGCATGACCACTATAGTGGAGTTGTGTTCCCACAGCATCCTCCAGAAATCCTCCGTAGTCTCAGCCAGTGGACCCTGGGTGGCAATGTAGCCTCTCTGCTGCCTACACACACACAAACACACGCATTATGAAGCCACCCCCTCCCTTCTTTTTCCCTGTTTCGTCCTCTGTCAAGCATCAGACTGAAAAGGGGGTCATGCTTCAGGCAAGAAGAGGAACAGTCAAAACATGTGTGTACAACCACTCTGGATGCCTGAATCATCAGAAGCGCTTCAGCGTCCGTCCCCTTCGTCATGCAGCGAGACAGATAGCGGGAACATGTATACAGTAAGGACAGATCTGACAGGACGTGGCAGGTGAGAGCACTGTGCTGAAAACCTATCCAATCTATTCACTCATCAAGCCATCATAAGAGGACGAGGGGGTCAGGTCATATTAGTGTTTTCGGGAAGAAAACATACCTGTATCCGTCGATGTAACTGGCGTTGATGTAGTCAGAGCCCTCCAGGCCTCTGATTGGCTGGAGACAGACGCGGGTGGTTTCATAGGGCATGATGTTGACCAGTCGGTTCTTGAATTTGTTGCAAGGCAGGTTGGCTGTAACAAACCGGGACGTGTGGGCTTTGGTATTAGCCAGTCGCTGGATGGAGAGAGAAAGTGTGATGTTTTTTTTAGGATATTATCAAGCAAACCTTGATTTTTCATGCAAGACTGTAGGATTACTCAGGATTACTTGCCTGGTTAGCTAATGTACAAGGCTACTGTATACTCTGGTGGTTACCAACTTGGGGGGTTGCAGAATAAATCTGCGGGGTTGTGAGATGATTGGAACAAGATAGTAAAGTAAAGTATTTTTCTGTTAAACAAAATACTATTAATCATTTAGACTTTTCTTTAATTTTTTTACTTTTTTCTTTCTGGGTAGGTTTACATCTTCAGGCCAGTAAATATTATAGAAGGGGAAATCAATCTGATCACAACTCAAACGACTAACGAGGGGTAGGTAGACGTGGCTTCATTTTATGGAGCCACCAAACCAAGAAATTTTGGTACCACTTTTCTATTCCTGTACCATCTAATTCAAACACTTTCCCCTACCTTGAACTCCAACTCCATGCCGGTGACGTGCTCCCCAGTCTCCACCTTGGACAGCTTCTGCATGTAAGAGTACAGACTCCTGGCGGCCACCTCAGTGTTGCCGCAGGCCACTGCCTCCAGCAGCGCCTCGTGGATGAAGCTGTATTGGTCCTCAGTCTGCACCATGTAGTTCCTCTGTGAGCGCATCAGGGTCACATGACCGTAGATGTCCACGGTGCGCTCGTGTCGAATGCGCTCCAGCATGGCGTCGATGACGATAAAACAGCCGGTGCGACCAACACCAGCACTGAAAGGGAGGATTTTATTTTTGACTTTTCATTTAAAGCAATGGTGCAACATTTTTGGAAATTTGCTTTCTTGCCTAGATTGATACCGCTCCCGTGTTTGCCAAATATGAAGCTACAGCCAGCGGCCAGTTAGCGTAGCTTAGCATAAAGACTGGAAACGAAAGAGCCAAAAATTAATTATTTTATCACGTTTGTTTAATCCGTACAAAAACTGTAATGTTAAAACAACACCTCATGTTTATCCAGGGCCTACATGCTGGACTATTTCTTGGCTGGTTGTGGAGACTTCATTGAGTCTTGTTGTCACTGGGAGGTTTCCTGGCAACCAGCGGAGACTCCAGGAAGTTACTGCACCCGACCAAGAAACAGCCCCCCCATAACCCCTGTGAAACCACAACTTTATGTCTTCACACTTGGTACACATATTGTTTTTTGTACGGATCAAACAAATGAGATGCTGCAAGCTGTATTTTATTCCCTTTGGACAGAGCCAGGCTAGCTGTTTCACCCTGTTCCCAATCTTTATGCTAAGCTAACTATCACCTCCCAGTAGCTTCATATTTAAAAAAGCAGCTAAGAGTGGAATCGATCTTCTCATGCAAGTCTCTACTGGAAAGCATATAAGTGCATTTCCCAAAAAGTCTAACTATCCCTTCAAGATAAACTGAGGTGTATGTACTCTACCTGCAGTGAGCGATGATGGGTCCGGCGTCAGGAGGGTTGCAGGCTTTGACCCTGCGGAGGAAGTTGAGGAAGGGGGTGGGATACTCTGGCACACCGTGATCTGGCCAGGCTGTAAACTGGAACTGACGCACCTCTCGCCGTTCACTGCTGCCACTCTGATATGACAAGACAAGAGATTATTGTTTGTAAATGCGTTCATCCCTTTGCATTATTGAATGTTACAACACAAAACCTATTAAGCAGATAAAGGGAAGTGACACATTTGCCAATTTGTCTGAGTGTAGTTTCTCAGATTTATCTCCACTGATCATGACTCCATCCTAATTACTGCCAATCACGCAGGCCACGACTAACTTCCTTCATACAGAATGACCAAGAACATTTTAAATTGATTCGTGCAAAAAACAGCATTTCCTATACATACTGTATACATTAAAAGGAATCATCTTCCCCAAATATCCCTACATTGTACACAATCTACACAAAAGGCAGGAATAATACTAGCACTGCTGAATATTTCATGTGCGTTACTCTCTACTGTATGATGGGCCTCCTAACTTGAAGTTTCACAACACATCAACAAAAATTTGGTGCTACACTTGGAAGCTACAGTTGGCCTAGTTTCCGTGTTTGTAAGTAGGCCACGGAGACACGCTAGTCTGACGGTCGTAGATTAGCCCTGTGCTAAAAGAAAGTGCTCTGCTTCCAACAGTGATCAAAATCTCAGCGCCTGACACTGGGAGGCTGGCCTGGTTTGAACGCTCCATGAAGCCCAGACTAATCCATTCTCCTCCGCGTGTCCACATGCACTACTCAGGTTCAGTGACAGCGGAAATTCATGACTACTCCAGTTGCTGCTGTAAACTGTAAACTCTGTTTCTGCTGGATGTGACAGTAATTAATAGAGGAAAGGGCAGAGTGTGAGTCAAGGCGTGGATACAGAAGGAAAAAGGAGGCTCGAAGAGAGAAATAATTTACCTTATGCAGGGAAAGGGTGCGAACACAGAAAGTGGCCAGCTCCATCGTGTCCAGCAGGGTGACCTGGATCATCCCGTACGTCTCTGTGCCACGACTTGGCCAGTACTGGTCACACTTTATCTACACGGATAAAGTAAAAGCATCATCACTGTGAACTAAAGCACCTTTCCTCTTCAGTTTCATCAGATTTGTTAACAAAACAGCCTCTAGAACTATAAATTGCAGGTAAACTAAGAGATATATTTGTGTGTAACAGTACTCTAGGTGATGAAAGTTGTGGATCAGTGTGTGAAGGACTGGTTTCCCACCCGTGACTTCTCCTCCAGGCGCGTCATCATGACGACAGAGGCGGCCCGCTGCTCCCACACCATCCTCCAGAAGTCCCCGAACGTCTCCGCCAGCGGGCCCTGGGTGGCGATGTAGGCATTCTGCTTCCTGTAGCCATCAATGTAGTTGGCATTGATGTAGTCGCTCCCCAGGATACCTGCAAAACGAGACACTTGTGAGGCTCTCGCTAAACTGCAATCTGCATAAGCGACATAATAAATTAACCTGCGTGTATGACATCAAACGGCCTAACGAACTGTTTGTTTCTGGCAGCCGCGGCTTCCAACAGACAGCTGCTGGATGACTAGCGGACGACAACAAACAAACAAGACTCTGTCGGTGTAAATTCATGAGCTCCCGATCAAATCCATTCTCCCCCTTCTTGTTCTGGGGGACTGCTGGCTGCACTTGAATGCACTCGCGCTGTTTGTCAGTCTCGTGCCACTGCACACAGCCAGTCTTGAGCACTGTTTGCAATTTCAGATTTCATCCATCATGCAGCTCACCCTCTCCTCCTCCTCCTCCCCCTCTTTGTGTTCAACCCCCCTGAACACAAACACGCTCAGACTCTCCCACACGAATCTCTAAACATCTTCCTTAACTTGCTGCTCTTTTCCAGCTCAGCCTCACCTTCTATGGGAGCCAGGATGACTCTGGTGTGGTCGTACGCTATGACGTTAGCGTAGCGGTTCTTGGGCTTGTTGACCTCCAGGTTTGAGTGCTCCCAGGTGAACTGCTGGCTAGGGTCGATGGACTGGGAAGAAGCAGCAAATACGAGCACATTAACAGTGTGTGTGGTGGCATATTTAGCAGCGCATTTGAGGATAATGGAAAGCGAGTGCTCCATAATGCAGATAAGTTACAGCAATAAATTGCAGTGCTGAATAAATCATGAACATATAGTCTGCACACAGAGACACAAATGTTAAATAAGATTTGCTTTATGAAGCAAAGGCTTAGCAGGCTTAACATCTCTAAACAATGAAGATGTTATCTATTTATTCATATGGAATAATAATGCAGTTCTCACCTCGTACTCCTGGGAGAGCCTCAGGTTGTCGTTGGCTTTCAGCAGCTCTATGTGCTCAGCCAGCTCGCTGATGGGGATGGGAGGATGGCTCATCATTCCTGCGTGACAACAAGGGGGTCAGAGGCAACGCAGACTTCAGCTGAATGACCTACATCACCGCGGGTCAGCATCACTCATATGCAAAGATGTGAAGATAATTATACAATCAGGGAACATCACATATCATTAAGGAACACGCTGAGGCAGAAAATCAATTTTGATCCATGTGCGAGGACAAAGTGAGGCGAGTCTTGTTTGTTTGTAAATTGTTTTTCTTTGATAAATTGCTCTCTCTGTGATCAGAGGAGCAACGACTCAGAGAAAACAAACACAGACAGAACACTAATTAGGAGGACTGTGCGCACACACACACACACACACACACACACACACACACACACACACACACACAAAGGAAGCATCCTATGCCTCCTACAGTCATTTCTTTTCACAGCTGACGCAAGAAAAGCGAAGCTATAATGATCCATTGTCCATTCAAAAGGCAAATAGCTGCAACAATAAATCAAAGTAACACTATGTACTCTGTACACAATAAACATGATCCATTGAATGCCAAAGTCAGAAAGTATTCTCAATGTTTCTTGAATTGTTGTGCATGTCGATGCATTATGGAGAGCATTTAAGCCTTTCTGCTGCAACAGCTATGAAAAACAGGCTCATACCAATGGTTATTTATTCCCTCAGCCCGGCTCTGCAGCACCCACAGGTAATCACGACAAAATGCTCCTGTCACAACCAAAATGACCTCAGATGGCATCAGCTGTTTTTCTGTTGGAAACAAATTTTCGTCTTTTGCCGAGCATCTCAAAAGTGCAAATCTCGGGGGAGAAGAAGTGGGTGAGGTGGGAACTTCAAGGTTGCAGCCACATGAGAGCAAAAAAAAAATTCTTGTGATAGAAGAGAAGATCTGAAGTGCTTTATTCTGCGGGTTTTGCTTTGCTTCTCAGGAACATGAACAAAGAGAAAAGACTTCAGACCTTCATCTACAGATTTAATAAAATACAGAATCATCTGCCTTTATAAGTCCTGGCAGGTAAAGACTAAACCTTTCTCCCTGGTGACACATCTTACCACCTTTTTCCACGAGGACCCAGCGAGGCTTCTATAAACTGCAACTGTGAAAACACAGCGAAAGCAGTGATTAAATTCCTCCAGGCCGTGTGTTTTTTGGATGCTGTTAATTTAATGAAAGAAGTGAAAGCGAAGCATCATCGGCCTGCTGCCACGACCAACGCTAAGTGTTGTTAGATCTCACTCAGTAGGGGGTGGGAAGCAGCAAAATCCATGTAGTTACTTCACAGTGGGGTTTTAGTCGGTTATGCTGGCGAGTACAGAGTCAGTTCCTTTACAAATGATCACAGTTAACCCCCAGCTCACCTTTTGATATAACATTTTGACCGTTCATCCCGACAGAGACATTCGAGAGTGATGAGGCTGTCTGTTCTCATGTGCTATCTGCAGCCTGGCATGTGGAGCGTGGGCGAGCGGAGATGATCAGATTTTGTCACACCGTTCTGACTCAGCCATGACTAAGCACTGGTTGCACTACCTGGGCAGCGGCCATTTTGATCTAAGGAACGACTGGAAGCTGCCAGGTACATGTTGGTTGTGATGCAGAGTAGTGCTTTCACAATCTGCATAATCGCACCACAGTTAAAATTAGTCGCATGAATATTTCATGATGGAGTGATGAGCAATCGGAAGTACACTTTATTAGGCAAATACGAAGTGTGTGTGTTTGGGTGCCTGTGTGTGTGGGTGCATGTTTCGTACCGGGAGTCTGGAAGTTTATGCGTCTCATCTCCACGGGGTCTGTTGGGTGATGGGCCATCATCTCCGCATTGCTCAACAGGCTCTTGGTGCCGGGTTCAGAGTCTTTGCGCTTGCTGCTCAAACACCAGCGAGTCAAAAGAGCAATTAGCACAGGCAAACAAAAAAACAGACTGTGACACGTCATTAGCATGGATTCTTGATTTGAGTAAATAGTGCTTTAACAAATATGGTGTTTCATGAAATTGAAGTTCTCTGCACAGCATCCGCTATCATGTAATTGCTGCAGGTTAAAACGAACAAAGAGCATGACATTGGTTTAATCTTACCTGTCAGGTTTGCTGCTTCCAGTGAAACAAGAGCAAGCGAGGGAATAATTAGGGGAAGAAAAGGAAGGAAACAGACAGATTGTTAGAGAGGAAAATCAATATTATGCATTAGTATTCAAAAGCTTGATGGCTTGCAGCAGATATAACAGGCCTACGGCAGGTTCAGACTGTTTCATAGCTGTCTGAGGGGAGAACAAACTTCTAAATAGGAACAAATTTGATGAATATCAATCTGAAAGTTGAGCATTTGCGGGACGATGTACGAACATTAAACAATCTCGGTACGAGAAATATCAGTGGGAGCTGCCGGCAGAATGTAAGCACAGAGCGTGATAGACAGAGACGTAATGTATCTTTAAAGGATAAGGCTGGAAATATTCAATATGTTTCTTATTCTCAACAAATCCCAAAAGACTAAAACTAATCCTACAGTACTGTACACGTATTTTCTGTGTAGCCAAAGGCTGATGTGGCTTATTCCTCCGTCCATAGAGCTCCATTGTTGTCCAAAACTATTAAAAACACATCAGTGAGTCACACTGTTGCAATCACTGAGATGTCCCTTGAACATGGACACTGTATTTCACTTTGAGTCAATCCCACATACACCATCCTGGTGCCATAAATACTCACTAGAACACCAAATGTAAATTAATATGTGGCTGAAAATAGTCCCCAACAAATATATATATGTATATATGTATATATGCATATATGTATATATAGAATAATGCTATCCTTATCCTTTCATAAAGAGTCATAAACAACGCTGGTTTTGATGTTCAGCATTTTGTGTTTATCTGTCCCCACTCACTTTTTGTAAAGAAGGATAGCGATGACGATGCAGATGATGAAGACCACAGCCAGGACAGGTCCAACCACCCAGATCAGACCATCACCTGCATCGAGGGGCTGCGGGTCTGAATCTGGGGCAATCACGGGGTCTGTGTAGGGGCTGGCCACATACATTTTCTGTAAACAGATATACAGGAACACAGTCAGGAAAACCGTCGTTCGCTTGTCCATTCTAGAGATAGCTGACTAAATCATAGCAGCTTTAGCACTATGACATAATGACATCATCATTTTATTTCTTGGTAATTTGTTTCATCTCAGTGGACAAAATAACATGAACACATGACATTGAAAGGCAATTAAATACAAACATTCAACACACTATGGTCCTGAAAACAACTAATAAGAGTCAAACGCACTGCTCTTAAGTCTCAACACGATGTCATCTTCTAAGGTAGCATTCATTGCAGAGCTGTTGCACTGGATTGCATTAGATTGAAGGGGCACGTGACTGTTTTTACATGTACATGTGTGTATGAGATTATATGTGATCCGTCTTAGCATTTTAACAACATGTAAAGAACGTACCCAAGCATACTGACATTATGTGTGTTTTTACAATTGCAATTAAGTGAATAAAGCACCTTTTTATTACATCTGAAGGACTTTTGAAGTGCAGTGGGCTAAAAATGTTCCTAATAAAAAGCATCTAATAAAAAATAAAATGTATCGTAATTCAAGTATATTTACGTCTATTCCAATTCAAATGCATATATATACATATATATATATATATATATGTATATATACCAGCAGTGCACAAGGCAATATCTCTCCTACTGCCACAGCAGGTACACTCACTCTTTATTAGCAGGGATGGAAGTCGTGAAGGTTATTGCCTTTTGCTTACAACACTTTGACTGACGTGCATTTTATTGTTTTAGCAGCAGGGCCATATTGATTACAATGTATAGTGACAGCCTGCAGGAGAGAAACACAGGCAGCGGGGAAGGAGGGAGTGGTTATAAACAGGGAGAGAGAAAAGGCTTTTGTACCCCGGTTGTGGAGTTGAGCTCAGCCAGGATGAAGAAGACGTACTCCTGCCCCGGGTCCAGAGCTCGGTTCTCAAAGCCTCCGTAGTCCAGCTGGTCCCCCAGGGTGAAGAAGGCCGGTAGGGTGGCAGGTGTGAAACGGGCTGTGATGTAAGCCCGCCGCAGGTCCACCTGCTTCTGCTGCCGAGAATCCCTCTGCCTTTGACTGATGTCTTTTAACAGCTGAGAGAAAAAGAGAGGAACAGAGAGAGGGGAGACAGAGACGAGAATAAATTAGACGTTCCAATATCTATGACTAATGTTTAAACACTGATATTCAATTATAAAGGGCAAGCGTTGCCAGGAGTTCTCAGTGATGGGATTGTGTGTGAGTGTGTGTTTATAGGTCTTTTCCTCCTTCCAGGCACAGACATCAGTGTTGCTGTCATTGTTGTGGTTCTCACCTCCTCTAGGTCCATTTCATCTGGGCTCTTGAGGTGTCTGATGACGCCGCGGGCTCTCCTCAGCGGAACCACAACAACATAAACATTCCTGTGGGAGCAGAGGAGGACACACAACATAACACCAGTTGCACCGATACAATTGCAAACATGCCTCAAACTATTTTCATGTTTCCTTGCCAACGTGTTGCACTAAAGAATGCGTGTAACATCTTGTCAGTCAGCGTTATCATCATGCCTCACACCTTCAGAGACTGTAATCATCTGACCTGAAAGCCATGACAACTATTTCAAAAACATCTAAAACTCCATCTTTCAATCTTACTTGACAGGAGTGCGAGTCTCCAGCGACGGCAGGATTATGGTGACCGTGGTCTCAGTGTCACGGGTGTGGTCAATTTCAGGGCGGCGGATGGTGATTGGCGGGGAGGTCTTTGCGGAGATGCGGTGGCGAAGGCCTCCCATGTTGCCCTCCGGAGCGGTGATCTTAAAGTCGTAGTTGGTGTCAGCCTGAAGGTTTGGGATAACTGCCTTTCTCAGGCGAGCGTCCACCTCCATCTTCTGTCGGTTATACTCCACCTGGAGGAAGGGAGAGCGTTAGTGAAGTTAGGTAAAAGGCAAAGAGGCTTATTTATATATTGTATGCTGATGATATCCTATTGTACTTTAATGCGTTAACACCTGGCCCCCTTTTGAAGACAGTCTACCTAAATTAAAACTGAAAACTAATTCATTCATTAGACCCTGGAACTTAATTTGGAAATGCAGTTTTCAAGGGTTTATTGGACAACCACCCTGCCCCAATTTACATCATATTTGAAAGAAAAAGTTCAACCTTTTGGTAAATATGCTTTCATTTTCATGCCGAGATTTAGATGAGAAGCTTGATACCACTCACATGTCTGTACGGTAAATATGAAGCTACCACCAGCAGCCGGCTAACTCAGCTTAGCATTAAGGAGGAAACAGCTAGCCTGGCTCTGGCCAAAGGTAAGAAAATCTGCCCACCAGTGCCTCTAAAGCTCACTAATCTCAATTAGTTGTTTTACGTGGTTGTTATGTACCTATTTCCAGCAAGACGGTGAATTTACATTTTTACACTTACTTTTTTTTGGATGGATTAAACAAATAAGATATATGGTGTTATTTAGTGAGCTGTAGAGGTGCCGGTTGGTGGAATTTGTTATATATAGTAAATGTTCATTTTCAAGTAACTTTTCTACGGCTGAAAGGTTAACACTTCCACAGTTGGGAGTATAATTCAAGTTACTAAAAACACAGAAATGTATGATAATGTGAAGTATTATAATCAAAAGCACGTTATGTTGTATTATGTTATACATTATCTCAAGAAATGACAGACAAGGCACACATCACCACACATGTACATGAACCAGTCCATGGACATACAGTAAAGCGATAGGGGTTGCTGCTCTCTGGAAACTCCCAGGTCAGAAGAACACTGGTCTTAGTGGCCAGATTGACTGAAAAATTTCTCGGCACATCTGGGAAGGAAGCAAACAAATAAAAAAAACAGTCACTTGTGATGAAATGTTTTATTCTAATCAGCGTCTCCCTTTGCTTTCCCACTGCAAACCTGTAAAAATGGAAGACACGTCAGTCAGATCTGTTACTGAGGGAAGAATACATGATGGTTAGGAGGACGGGCAGGTGACGAGGAGAGTGGATGGCAAGAGTAATCAGTAGAAATAACAGTCAGACTGGCTGCAGGAATGTGACATGCCACATTCTCAGAGTGTAAGGTTGTGTTTGTATGACTTAGAATTCAGCATGTCAGCAAAGGCTTTGGAAAAGGTGGAAGTGGAGGTCTATCAGATAAAAAAATCTTACCCGCAGATACAGCACCAGGCGCCGGGTTTTCCCTTGTATTCAGACTGAGCACTTACCTTCTGTATTAGATACTGTATATCCAAGCCCTGTATTGACTTTTACCTGAGGGTTTGTGATAAGCAGTGCTCTTGAAGCAAGCATCCGTTTAACATTCAGCCTGCTTCCACTGGTGGTGAAGGGTAGGTGATGAAGGTATAAGTGAGTGAGTGGAGGAGATTGGGGGGAGTAGTCATGTTCCCCTGGACTTTGCAGTTCTCAGCCTCTCTGAGGTGCACAGGTGAAAGGCTGACCTGAAAGAACTGGCCCAGACTTTGTTTAGTGGTTTGGAGTGAAATCCACATTAAGGGGAGCGGACATGTGAAGCTGAACCAGTGCTTAGGAGATGAAGGGGGTTCCTGAGGCCTGAGGCCAAGCCCTACCTGTTTCAAAGGCCAGGGTTCGGCTCACCAGAGGTGGGCTGAAGGGGCCTGGCCCCGCCTTGTTGCGGGCTCTGAGCTGCACCTCGTAGGCCGTGCTGTGATTGAGGCCCAGGATGGTGTAGCTGGACTCACTCGCTGGTAGCATGATCAGCCACGGGGGAGCAGAGGGGGCTGGTAAGGCTGAAGGGCCAGGGTCTGCAGAGGGTTTGGGGCCGGCAGCCTCTTTGTAAGCTATGGTGTACTCTGTGATGACACCATTGCACTCTTCCGGGGCAGGGGGCAGCCAGGAGAAGTGGAGGGAGCAGCAAGTGGCATTAACAAAGTCAGATATTTTGGGGTATCCCAAGGGTGGGAACATGGGAACTGTTATTTCCTGCTGCACTATATCTCCGTAGCCTGCTCGGCTCTTCGCGGAGAGCACAAAGATGTAGGAGGAGCCTGGGGAGAGGTTTCTGACAGTGAAGTTTTTCTCCCGACTTGTGAAATTCACTGTGGTGTCTAAAGAGGTATTCTTTAGGCCAAACTGGAGGCGGTAGCCCTGGATTTCCACTGGAGCCCCCCGGCTATCAGAGCCTGACTCAGAGCACTCCAGCGGAGGAGCCCACCGCACCACTACTGATGGACCCGATCCTGGACGCACCCAAAGGGAGGGGGGGCCGGGCACTGCAAACGACAGCGTAGGCAGCAGAAAATCAATGGTAATATATATCTAAAAACATACATCATGTAAATCTTATACAGGAATTAGAATTGATTCGGCTGTTTATTTACTGCAGGCTCCTGGTGCAGCTTACTGTAAGATCAATTCTTGAGTATGTTACTAAATCCAGTGCACTGAACTGTATACTTGGCATATGCTTACCAATCCCCAGGGTCTGCAACAGCTTGGCTTTGCTGTGCGCTCCGTCCCCTTTGGTGGTGTACGCTGCCACTGTGACAGAGTACAAAGTCTCTGCTTTCAGACCTCCCAAAATCAGCTCCTGTAGGGGAAAACAGCACCATCAAATACTGCTAACTCATTCCTTTCAATACGACACAATACACAGATCTCTTCATTCCCTTTCTTTGCATCAGTGAGGAATTATCAAAAAGTTACATATCAGAGGCTAATCAAATCTCTGGTCAGACTTAATGAGGATTTCATAACTGTCTCTGTGTAACGTATTGGATGCATTGTGCTGTATGTATTAATAGTGAGCTCATTTATAATGAGAAGAGGATGGGTAGTCTGCACTCACATACTGAGTCGAGTCATCCTCCTCCATCTTATCCCGCAGACGAGACACACCCCGCAGGCAGCCGAGACAGATGGGAGTGAGTCAAAGGACGAGGGGAGAGAGGGAGGATGTTTAATGATAAAATAAATGAACATCATTTAATCATTAAAATATTCAGCTATGATGTCACCTGGGACTCGTCCAATAAGAGGTCTTTGATGCGGGGAAGGTTTCGTGATTCAGCGCTCTCTGTGGGGCTGAAATGCACCTGGTAGCCACGGATCTGGCCTTGCCGTAACCGTGGCAACACCGACCGCCATGTGACTCGAAGTGCTGAGGAGTTGAGCGGCTGGACGTCCACCTGGCGGGGGGCTGCGCCAGGGACTAAGCACACACACACACACACACACACACACAAATGCAGAATTAATTAAGTGACCAACAGTCCAGCCAGTAAATAATCAACTTAACAATCAATACTGTGTCGGTCTGATCCACGTCTCTCACTCTTACCGTCCTCATCAGTTCTGCAAAGCACAGTCGGGCTGTTGGGTCCAGTCCCCTCTGCAGTGAAGGCTGCCATGGTGATGTTGTACCAGCTCCATTTCTCCAGCCCCTCTAACACTGCCTGCCCCTGCTGGGCCGGGATAGGAAGCCCCTTCACCTCCTGGCCCTGACCTCCGCCTCCTGCCCCAGAAACTCTCTGGTATCTCAGCTCATAACCTGCCAACTCGCCATTCTGGCCCTCCATTGGAGGCGGCCTCCAACTTACTCTCAGCGAGGTGGAGCTGGCACTCTCGCAGGACACACCCTCGGGTGCAGCTGAGGGCTCTGATTGGACAAGGGGCAAGGAGGGCAATTGGCAAAGAGTTTAGGAGAGACCCAAGAGGGGTTGAAGAAGCAAGAGAGGGGGAAAATAACAGCAAAACGACGGGAGATAAGGACGAAAAAGGAAACAATAAGAAACTAAGGTGAAGTGAACTGAAAGAGATAACACCAGGACAAACATGACTCCAGCGATGACTCCAGCGACCACATAATGTAAAAGCATAATGTTAGGCTTAGAGCCTAATGAAATAAACCAGAGACGAGAGTATCGACCCTGAGTGGACAACCTAATTATACCCGAGGAGAATGTGCATCTGATACCCAATAATTATATTTTATCCTTTGGATGTGGCTAGTGGCACAAAAGGATCCAGATTTATGAATGAAAAACAGATAAAGTCCTTCTTTCTAAAGCAGCGATGCACAGCTCAGTACGCAGGAGCACAGCCAAATATACACATTTCACAACACCAGGCCCCATGGTGGCATAATCCTTGAGTCCTCGGGATAATAGAGTGGTCTGAGACTTTCCACTGCTTACTACGGGAAGGTCTTGGGCTTCGCAGAGGGAAGAAACAAACAGAACTAAAACAGATCTCACACAGCGCCGAAAGGATTTAGGAGGCAGGTTAAAAAAAAAAAAAAAAAAGAGAGAGAAAAAAGGTAACAGGGAGCCCGGGAGAGAAAGGCACTCAGACGGATATTGAAAGTCGGGCTAGAATGATGAGTTGTAGACAAGAAATGAATCAGAAGTAGGCTGGGATATTTACCGTAACACACACACGAGTACAGAAAAACAAAAAAAAGCACACACCTTCATCACCACAGATTTCTGAACTGTAGGTATCACTCACCCTATATAATATCCCTTAAAGAGCACACACACACACACATATAGAGGAGAGCATGGCCGAGGCGTGCAGGCTTGTGTGTGAGCTCTGGAGTGTATAGCATGTGTGTATGTGTGGGAGTGTAATAGTCATAGCTGACAGGTTCAAGTATCTATCCACTCAGCCGTACAGCCACTGTTCTGTTGGCCTCGGGGGACAATCTAGATGTGCACCAAAGCTTGGCGATAACAAAGCGCACATAACCTCCCTGGGAAATGAATTCTGCTGCATGAAATAGTCTGCTTATCTGGCACCTTCCCTTTCCTGAACCCACCCCGCCCCTCCTCTGCCACCTCCTCCGGTGTACCACCTTGGGTCTCTCTTTCTTTTCGGAGGTGAAGACTGAAAGGGAGACCAACTAAAAGTGTTTAGCACATTTTGTACTGTAAAAACGATCTGACTGTGAACACACAAGTTTGAATCTTTGTGTCTGAGAAATGACAAACACTTACCACTCAAGTGATACAGCACCATGAACAGCAGGACTTGGGGCTCTTTTCCTTGACCTCTACTACTTTATTAATTCTTTTCCTTGCAACCTTTTCTCAGTTATCTCTGTATTTTCTTTTCTTTTTTTTCTTGAAATATGAGATATGACTTGATATGTCAGAGCGAAATAGTGGAACTTATTTAACTCTTATCTGCGATCAGTGATCAGTGAAGAGAGAGAAAAGGAGACAAGGGAGAGAATCCAAGTTCAGCCTGGATAAAATACAGACTGGCCGGCACTTACCTGTCAACATAGCAGGCCAGCCACCATCCTTTAATGCTCCTCACTGCTGGCTGCTAGCCAAATAAGTGGCAGACAGTTTCGCCCTTTCAAAAGACACGAGACACTGATAGAGTGGAAAAAGTGAAAGGAGGGTGAAGAAAAGGAAGACTGAAACATTAATCGGTGCTCCATCTCCATCTGTCACGATGTTTTGGCTGTGTAAGAAAGCGAGAGGCTGAGCGGAGGAAGAAAAGGCACAGTCAAACATGGGTGGATGGATGGATGGATGGATGGGAGGGGTGGGGGGGTCTGGACAGATGAGTTGATAAACGAGATTGATGGAGAGATGTGAAGATGGTTCCCAGGTTTTACCGGGTCAGGAGCTGAGGACAATGTACTACAACCTGTGTGTGTGTGTAGAGGACATAATATTTGCATGAGACGTGTATACAAGACTCAAACATGACATAATTAAAATGTGTGGCATCTGTGTGTGTGTGTGAGTGTGTGTGTGCGTGTGCGCGCCTGCAGGTACAGTACGCAAACCCAGTCAAATTGAGACGTACTGGCTTGTGACGTCCTCTGCACCAGCTCGTTGGTGAAGGCTCCGATGCCTTTGGTTGAGATGGCGGCCAGGGAGAAGGAGTACTCTGTGTTTGCTTTCAGGCCCTCCACTGTGTAAGAGTTCCTCGGCCCGAAGGTCAGCTTCTCCTGCGAGAGTGAAGAGAGGGGAGCAGAGGACGGGACGAGAGGTGGAATGAGGGGAGTGAAAACGACAACATTAAAGGGGAGTTGGAGAGAAAACGAGATGAGGGCTGTCACCAGCAGACACAGTGGTGCCAGGCGCTGGGGTTAATCTTTTAAACTTCCCCTTTTATCTGTCCTCTCATCCATCTGTCTTGTTAGGAAGTCCACTCTCAGCGGACAGATTTATAAAAAAAGAGTAAGAGGTCTTACCAAACTGCCAAACTTGACAGGTTTGTAGAGCAGCTCATAGTTGACAATGCCCTCCTTGGTGTACGCAGGTTCCCAGGTCAGCTCAATGCTGGTGTCTGTCACTCTACCGACTTTAAACTTCCCTGGTTGGCCTGGGACTGAAGGGGGACAGGACAAAACAGTCAGTCAGGACTCTTATCTAAATATATATATATATTCATAGTATTCTGGTGCATTTGTTTGTAGCTAAAGATCCTGAAAACGTATTTTCTTATCAGCTTTTTACTAAGTGGTACGGGTAAGTTCACATATGTAAAATATTTCTGTGCACCGATCAGAATTTAGCAATAATACATCTTTTAAATCACTTCTTAAAATTCCATTTCACTGGAAGGCCTTCTTGTAAGATTTTTATATTACATTAGTTGGATTCTTCTTCTTCTGCCTAGTTAACTCATTATTTTAGTGAATTGTTTCATTTATTTCTGTTTTGCTTTGTTGTTTTTGCTGTAAAGTACTTTGTAACTGTGTTGAGAAAAAGTGCTCTATAAATCAAGTTATCAAGTATTATTATTAATATTATTTATATAAGAATGGGAAATTTGTTGCCAGGAAAATGCCACTGTCAATCAAATATGATCAAACCACGCCCACACAGTCCTGATGAAGCCAAGTTTTGCTTTTGAGTGTTAAAATATAATTAATTTATTACTATGTATGGTTATTTTTAGCTGTAATTGTTTCTTATTAAGTCAGAAACACTTAATGTCACTATCAAGGTTTGAAAACAATCCATTTGAACCTAACCTAATTTTTCAGGTGCTTTAAAGTCATAGTGGAATCAAAAAAGACTTAAACACACCCATTACCCCATAAATCCCCCAAACCCTTTCATATTTGTTGATTTTCTAAATATTCTTATTCCTTTCATGTGCTGGAAAATGGACGACTTTTTAGGGACATCTAACGGTGGAGCAGCAGCTCAAGCTACACAGAAATTTAAACCAGTAATACCATCACAGTAATCATCTCTTTGTCCCTCCCATCACATAAAACCTGCGACAGCTGTCACAGTGACTCGAGCGGCGCCGAGGTACGAGGGACATTTTTCGCTGTTAATCCCTGTTTCCTTTTCATAAGTCTCCACACTTCCGTCCCAGCAGGTGGAATTTATTCATTTTGAAAAAGTCATATATATATATATATACAGGTCAAGCAAAGTGTCTCCCAGTGGATTGCTTCCCAAACTTTACATAAGTCACTTGAATAAGCTCCTTAACAGTTTGTTTTCATGTGCACACACACAAATAATGACTCATTTGTGCTTGGTTGCATGTGCACATCAGACAAACAGCCACTTCTCTCCTGCACATGAATAAATGAAGACCACTACTTAGCTGTTATCTATGCACCGGCATGCAAGATAAATGTATTCACTTGCACAAACGTCTGCCAATGATTGTGTTTATGCACACATTCACAGTCACACTGACCTCCAGGCATGACTTTAACATGGACCGGGTCTGAGAAAGGTCCGTCCCCTACAGAGGTGAAGGCTAGGACCTGGATGGTGTAGGTCTCAGAGGTCACCAAGTTCTGAATGGTGGTGATAACGCTGTCCTGGACGTTATGGATCTGCCACTCGTTCATTGGCCGGGAGGGGTCCATGGTGTAGTACACGCGGTAACCTTTCACCTACAACAGAGGAGCAGAGACTAAGAAATGCCGCTAGATAGAGAACGCGGTTCACTTTTCTGGATTGGGACCGGATTTTAAGGTCATCAGTGACTGGGCTGTATTAAATGGACTTCCTACCTAATTCCACTGTCCCGCACCCGTGGTAATCCATAATACCATCCTCAACACAACCTTATCACAGCAAAGGTCATCATCTATGATTTCTTTTTAACTTAAGTCCAGATGGTCGTTTGGATTTGTCAGTTCAGTGTTTATTAGAGGTAACTGTCACAAGGTGACGTCTCTGGCTGTTGTACAGTTGACCTCGATCAACAAATCTCATGCTAAAGATGACAAAACCAGTTCTAATACGAGCTGCAGATGTCGTCATGTTGAAGTGCTGAAGATATAATCACTATACCTGCTCCTGTGGGATTTGTTTATTGGCAGTTCAGAGTATATGTAATCCTGCTGCCATGCCATTGCCCTCACCCTCCACCTCTAACGCCTTTTGTGTTATTACTCTTTAATATCTATAATCCCCATATGCACTCAATTCAGTCTTGCACTTTTATGAACCTACTGCACCGTTAGGTAGGCTAGAAAAGGAAATAGGCCTCGAGAGGGAGTGCTCTTAACTTAGAGTGGACAGCCCAATTACCTCTCCTTTCTTTAGAGGGTGGGGAAAGTAGCGAGGGAGTTACAGGAGGGAAATCTCTGTCAAGACACAATCCCTGCAAACGAGATGAACCTGCACACTGGAATAAAGCTCCCAATGGTGAATTTCATTAAGGCTTTATCGTATTAACCTCGTGTTAGCCTTTGTGCAATATTGGAATGTTGTCAGTTTATATCAAGTGAAGATCACATGTGGGGAATACAACCTCTCTGTCTTGTACTTTTTATATATCCGACTTTTTAACAATGTAGCACAAAGTCATTCAGTTTTAAAAGACTAGAATGTTACAGTTGAATTAGTACAAATATAAACATTTGGGAACTGAATGTTACCTGTTTCCTCACAAGGTGAGAGATGGCCGAGGGTATGAAAGAGTTTCTATATGTTTTAGTTTTGGCTAATGGGACAAAAACTGAAAGTCTGGATGTAGGAGCTGGGAGCTGTCGCACTGAACGAACTGGAATGTTGTACAGATGGAAGTACCAGTGATTTTGCTGCAGACATATTTAAGACGTTTTGCTGATCAAAGAAGATGTAAAAAGTATGTTTTTCTGCCACTGATAACAGATCAAAAAGAGCTGCTTCAGTCCTCGTCCCACCTGTCCGTTGGGTTCCTCCGGCTCCTCCCAGCGGACCATCACCGTGTTCTGTGAAATAATGTGGGCCTGGACGTTTCGGGGAGGGCTGGCCGGGGCCTGCTCTCCTGTTCGGGCCTCCACACGCGTAGACGAAGGGCCCTGGCCGATGCTATTGAAGGCCGACACCCTGATTTCGTACTCTGTGTTGGGGTACAGTCCCCCGATGCTGTAGCGGGTGGTGGTGATGCTGTCCACCGTCTCGTACTTGCTGTCCGGCCCTTTGGCTCGGTACTGGATGATGTAGTAGGAGACTGGGTCTGGGTTGCCAGAGTCCCAGGTGATGGTCACACTGGTGGCGGTGGTCTCTGTGACTATGGGTGTGCCAGGAGGCTTTGGCAAAGCTGGGGATCAGCGAGAGAGAATTATATTATTTACTATTAATTCGTTTCTGTCCATTCTGTACATATTACCGTTACATACATATTACATTAACGACTTATTATTGCATTCATTCATGCACTACATTCTGCACATTTGTTTATACCTATATCTATATGCACTTTGCTACTGTTTGCACCTAGTAAGATACTGCATTTCGTTGTACTTGTACTCACTGTGTGCAGTGACAATAAAGTTAAGTTGAATCTCTTCAAATTACATTTTTGAGGATATTACATTACAGTACATTCATTTGGTAGATGTTTTACAATAAGGGATATATTAAATGGCCTCCCACACGACCATGTATCAGTGACAAACTCACAATGATGAGAGTGCCTTAATCAAACTTAATATGTGGAATCTTTTGGTAAAGTACGGAACAAATTAGCTTGACAGAAGTCAGATGTAACATTACCATCCTGGACATTTAGAGTATCCAATTCTCCTGACATGCACACATTTGGAAATACAGAAGAAACCCAATCAAACTGGATTCATCCTTCGATGAAGTAACAACTGAGGCACTTTCCCACCTCCTTTTCTCTCTCTATGAGCCAAAATGATTAATCCTGATATTAGAGCATCTCTTACTCTTTACTAAGACCTGAGCGGTGGCCTCGATGATACCCAGGCTGCTCATGGCCACACAGGTGTAATTTGCAGACTCCCGGACACCGTTGAGCTCCAGCACGTTCCGTCCAATTGGCATCTCATCCTCGGGGGTCAGGTCTTCGCTGCCCAGCATCCACTTGACGTAGGGCATGGGTGAACCCACGGCCACGCAGGTGATATTGACGCTCCCTCCCGGCATGATCTCGTGGTTGGAGGGAAGGATGGAGAAACGAGGGGGGACACGGCGCACTGGGAAAGGAGGAGAGTCGGAAGGAGGGGGGGTGGGGGTTTAGGTGTAAGGTGGGGGAGGAGAAAAGTGGGGAAGGGAGTGAGGAGAAGAAAGGCGGAGAAAAAGAAGGGGGGGGGGGGGGGGTGCAGGGAGAGAATCAGAGAGAAAGAGCCAGAAAGAAAGATAGAGATTGAGAGAGAAAGTGAGGGCGAGAAAGAAAAAAAGAAAGAAAAAGAGAGAGAGAGGAGAGGTAACAGGAAGGGGGAGAATGAACTTCAGGGTTTTTACAGAAAATTACAAAGGGATATTTCAAGTTTAGTCCCAATTACTTTATGGTACTGATGATTCCAACAGAAAGACACAAATCTTGTGTTGAGCTCAACCAATCAGAGTGAGCTGCTTACTCAAAATAATATAGTGACAAACTCTTGAGTACCGTTTCAACCAGGACATGACACCTATAGTCAGTTTCTCTTATTGGTTATCATTCATTTCAGCTGAATAATAAGACTTTGTGATTCAGGTTTTTGATTATAGCTGTATTATCATTATATTTCCCCCCTTTAAGCAATGACTAAACATGTTAAACTTTACCAGAACTTCAGTGAGAAACTTTACTTCATTGAGATTTCTGCACCTTGAGGTGCCTCTGCATTAGATGGCCTCTTTTTAGAGAGACTGTATGCATCACGGGGGCCGATCAATAGGCCCTGCTGGCTATTTGTGTCCCCATGAGAAGAACAAGTAAAAATGGCAAGTTATATCCAATACTGCATCTGTCAGAGCTTGGTTGACTATATATTAGGGAGAGATGCATCGAGAGACTGAACTCATAGGTCACTTGCATGCCTGGGCGACTCAAGAGGGATAAAAATGGTGGAGGAACACAAAGAAGAGAACGAAGAACTGAAGACAGAGAGGGAGACGGAGAGAAGCGAGACGAGAGCAGAGAGACAGATAGAGGGATAGTATAAGTGTTAGAGACAGAGAGACAGAGGCAGAGAGAGAGAGAGAGAGAGAGAGAGAGAGACAGGCAGCTCTGCTTCTCTTCCAGACAATGACAGGCAATGTAGCAAAGGACAGCCACATTGTACAACAAGATACTGTACAATACATAGGATTCATAACTGATACAGTGTGTAGTCAAATGAATTGAAAATGTGGACAGGAGTGGATCGAGGGATCTATTAAAGGTGTTGTGGCAATTACAGAGTGATCATTGGACACAGTAAGTAAAGAACACCAAGACAGCATGAAAGAGGCAGAACGGGAAAGAACAAGTGCGAGCAAAAAGAGAGATATGTGAGGTAGTATGTGCATGTTTATAAGTTAATAAACTTATGTACATGTGTCTGTCGCTCCTACACATCAGGGTGCAGACAGAATGCAGAAGAAGAAGAGAAAAAAGGGGGAGGGAAAGGAGGGGAAAAGACAGGGAAGTGGAGATAAAGAGAGAGGATTAGAAGAGGGTTTTTAGGGGGAGGAGGGAAAAGGGGGAAGAAAAGAGAAGCGAGGAAGAAGAAAACACATGGATCTATTTAAAAACACGGCTATATACCAGAGTTAGGCCCATTCAGAAAGTAAGTAAAAGAAAGACTGGTAGAGATCGGATGTTGAAGGAACAGAAAAGAAGAGGATACCCCAGGGTCACAACACAGGAAACAGAGAGAGACAGAGAGAGTAACGGACAAACATCTCTGCATGGGAGGAGAGAATGAAAAGGGAAGGCAGACAGAGAGCAGAAACATTGTCGAAAAAAAAAACTCAAGTCAACACTAGGAGGCTTATATGTGTAATAAAAACATGAACGTGAGAAGCAACAAAAGACTAAAAATAAAAATAGATTGAAATAAAAAGTTACTGTAAAGCCCTACAGTAGCAAAACAATATGAGTCGATGTTTTCTTTAGATGACTCTAGCAGTAATTCAAATATATATAATGTATGAAATAAAAAAAATAAAAGATAAATAAATAAATATGGGTAAATCTGCTGCACAACCTCCACTTCTTAATGTGTAACATCATTACTTGGAATCTTCATGGGCCACATCCCCCCTACTCAAAGAATCTAGAGACAATTGGATAGAAGTTAACATTTTGTTGCATATTTCAACAAATTAAAAAGTTGCCGTGACGTCACTACAATTTCATGAATAGCAGATAAAGCATTTGGAATACTTGTAGAAAAAAAAAGAAAAGAGCCGGAAGATACCCAGAATTGGATACAGAAGTTGAAGACACGAAAGAGACAAAGAGACAAAAACAGGTAGATCTGTTAGAAAACAGACATGATTAGGCAGGCACCTCCTCATCTGAGCATGCTGGAGACAGACTGCACCCATGACAGCTCCATGCACAAGACAGACACAGCAGGTGCAATGCAGCATGACACAACACTATCATTCAGTCAGTTATTTTATACCAATCAATATAAAAAAAATGAAAAAACTGAAGAGGACAATTAATCAAGCATATGGATTAGTTTGGTAACAACAGGATGAAGGTGAAGACTCAAGATGATCGTTTAGTAATCTGAAACATGAACTCAGCAGCATTTCTAAAAAAAAAAAAATCTATCTATATATATATATCAGTCAGGACCAGAGACAAAAGACTGAAGAATCCACTGCAGAGACATAGCTGAGTGCTTTACAATAAAGTGAGCTCATAACAAGGGATAATCCTTCACATGCTCACAGAGCCTCTAGCTTAAAGTTAATCGAGCCGGGCTGCATGATTCCCCTCCATTTTCTATACAGTTTGTGAAAGCCAGGAGCTTCAATCTTTATTAGCAGAGCTATCATTAGTCCCGTCCTCTGCAGGGAGTCTGGAGGCTACAGGCTGGGGAGACCTTGGCACAGCCATAAGGATTACCGCTGTATCTCAGCACTGCTATATACCCGCTCTGCACTGTCACTGAGCTGACATTTACGCAGCACCATCCAGTCTGTCTCAAGGACACGGCTTTCATTAACCACTGTAGTAAGAGGGAATCATTAATGTCCCCTCCATATCGAAAACATGTGAATGGATATGAGTAATTTCAAATGTCAGTCAACGGAGGCGTATCTGAGTGTTTGGCAAAGATAGCAACAGCCAGGACAGGCCAGATACAGCACAGGCTATATTACAGTAAAGTTGGCACATGTATCTGTAAATATTGGTGTCAGTATGAATCTTGATGATATGCAGAGGAAGACGTATTCAGATACTTTACTTAAGTAAATACCGTAATGTAAAAATACTCAAATACAAGTAAAAGTCCTCCACTTATGTAAAGTACGTAATTATTACTAATAATGTACCAAATGCAATGCTGTGTCAAGTCTGCTAACATGTGGCCACGAGTGGCAGTTATGGGATGATGCTAAATGCTAAAATATAGCGTAATAGTAGCGCAAGTAGAAACGAGTCATAAGATCAGTGAACTGACTCAGTAATGGCAGCGACGTAGCGTTATCTAGCTAATGTGTGCTAAAGCTGGCTAACATTAGCCGCTGCAAGCTAATGATAATTTCAAGTGGGCCATTAGCAACAAAACCCCTGACAGTATTGAGCCGAGATTTTATTGCTTATTAATTAAACTTTAAATGTGTAACTGTATTTACATAAAGTATCAGAAGTAAAAGCACTCGAATGCAAAAAGGCCCCAGTGAGTGTTACAATATACTGTCGGTTATATATTATATTATTGCATAATTATTGCTGATGCATTCATGTGTACAGATCATTTTACTGTTGTCATTGGGCGAGGTGGAGCTAATTTAAACTATTTTATATACTGTTATGTAGTCTAATCTGTAACATTGCATCATATTTTATGAGGTCATCCTATGCTTTGTATGTAAAATCTTAATTTGTAAAGTAACTAGTAACTACAGCTGTTAAATGAATGCAGTGGAGCAAAAATACAATATTTCCCCCTGAATTGTAGTGGAGTTTAAGTATTATTTCCAAGTAAAGTACGAGTACTTGAGTAAATATACTTTCTACCATTGGTGACGCGATGGTTCTCTCGCCATCTTGAGTTCATGTCATGAATGTGGCCAAATAACTGAAGCTTCTCCTACAAACCTGCACAACACATATAACTTCAAAACAGAAGGGCGTGTACAAGCGTGACTGCGAGTGCAAGACTTCCACTCAGTGCAACATGTGCAGGATTGGAGAAGATGCGATGACACGGGAGAATGTTACACACAATGATACAAAATGAAAAAGAAAACAAAACAAGAGAGACAATAGCAAGACATGACGAGACAGCAAGTTCAATAATATCACAATCGGGGCATATCAGTAGGCGTGAACACACACTGAGCCATGCTCTTGTGTCAGTCCGTCAGTCAACAGACATGCAAGCGGTGCTCCTTTCTCTTTCTCTCTCACTCCTTCCATGCAAACATTGCCTCTTTTTAATCTTCCAATTCTTGGGTCTCCATGACAACAAGATCATACCATGCAGAAAACATTGATCGGGGAGTGAAGGCAATACCAAGGGTTCTGCACACAAGGCCTCACAATGCAGTCAATGCACTCTGCTGCGTAGGCAGACCACTTCATCAGCACAGCAGCTTTAGAGAAATCAACTCTCTTCTTTTTTTGGAGACAAAATCATTTCACTTCAAATCTACTCAGGTGTCCTTTAAATGTTTTTTTTTGTTTCTCTCTGTTTCAATAAGTGAAGCTTTCTGAAACAAAGGAGTAACAAAAGAAAAGAAAGAGCACACCAACCTTCTCGAAGCTCTGAGGGATGGAAGGGGGTTGATGCAGAACACAATGACGTGAGGGGGGAGAGAGAGAACGGGGAAACACAGAGAGAATAAAAACGGCCAGCGCAAAGCCACTCGCTCCACTGCATCACACACATACTGTACACACACACACACACTCACCAACACCCGCACTCACACATCCCAAACACACACACACACACACACACACGTATCCCACTTAACATAGAAACTAGAACTTTTAAATCTGAACATTGGTTGTGGTCTTTGAGCCATAAGACGCACCAGCACCCACAGTCCAGAAGCTAGAATCAGTTAAACAGGGATCATGTGGGTGCACAACGATGCCATTAATGCAAACATATTTAAGAAGAAATTATATCCTGATTGTTTAACTTCCAACTTCATTCAAATCTTCAATCAAATCTCTTGTGCAACATTTTCTGCCTCTCGTACAGAAACCATTTTAGTAGACAGATCAGTGATGTTTCCATGCAGTTAAACCGAGGTGCGTTCCCAACTTCATGTTCAATTTGATCCCACTGTTCGGAGCTCGCACCAAGGTTTAAGGTGGACTTGTTAAGGGTGGTTGTGAGAGATACCAAACAACAGGGTCAACATATACTGTAGACAATGGATGGGTTAGTAATACTTTTAAGAGCACGGCTATGGAAAAGAACTATATTTATCTAAGAAGCACCTTAACCGTAGTGATTCCTGTGTGTTCGTCTGTGCATGTGTGTCTGCATGTGCACGTGTTCTGTGTTCAGGTCCTACCTCGCACATACAGGTTGGCAGGGGAGGAGTAGCGCACGCCTTGAGAGTTGGTGGCCACACACTCGTACTTCCCTTGGTCTGTCTCCTCGCTGTTCTCGATCTGTAACGCTCCTGCAGGACAGGAAGTGATGGAGAGAGAGAGACATAAAGATGTTTAGTTGAGTTTGTAGAAACGTTTCTGCTGCTGTCGGCCTTGCTTTGCATCCTCTCCTTTTCATCCTGAGATGTTTGTCTGTTTGGCCTGTTTCTGTTATATTTTGACCCTGGGGTATCCTCTCTTCTATTGCTTCAACATCCAATAAAGCTTTCTTTTTATATCTGCGAGGCACAGTCTGAATGGGCCGTGCTCTCATATACCAGTAGTTGTATCTTAAAGAGCCTTGTACTTTCCCCCTCCTGCTATAAAGTGAACAGAAATGGCAGCACATTCGAAAAATCTGAATTTTCTTCCAAAAAGTTTGGAAGTCAAAAACAAGTCTCAAAATGACTTTTTATAAACTTAGATGACACTTAAAGGACCTTTTGTTGTATGCCTCTTTACAAGCCAGTGATTCCTCTCCTACAGCAGGCTCGCTGCTGCTGCGAAGAAAGCCTGTTTCTATCTTGGCAGTTAACTGACAGCAGCTACACAGCTTTACCCCACGGCAACAACCCGACGACGCTCTTTAACTCCTCAACTTGTTTCTTTTCCTTCCTTCAGTTTTTATCCTCCTACCCTGATCCCACCGTGGTAAACAGTGTCTCCCTAAATGTGCTATAATTACACACAACGTTCGTCAGGTATTCTTTTGTTTCACAGGCTGCTATTCCTACTGCTTTTTAAAATGCGTTTTGTTTTATTTTTTTGTTAACAGCCTTTTGAATTACCAGCCGTGATTTTTTATTTATTTATTTTTTGCTGTTTCAGCCTGCTCTGTCACATACATCTCATCTGAAATTGACTTTGACATGAAGCCTGAGGAGGAACCACAAAGCCATGGATTACACTCTGCTGAGGGAGGAGAGGAAAAAGACACAACTCAAAATGCACATGACACACACACACACACACACACACACACACACACACACACACACAGCTAGTTTCAGTCTGGTACAAAGCCCAGTGTTTTGTATCAGATCTTCTGTGAGGCTGATAAAAGGCATCTGGCTTGTATGGAGATATATAGAAACTGAAGATGTAGTACTCTCTGCACACTGATTTCTCACGCACACTTACACACGGTGGTGGAGGAAGTGTTCAGGTTCTTCACTCAAGTAAAGCAGCAATACTGTACCACAACAATAAGATACTCAATTACAGGTAAAAGTCCTGCGTTGAAAATGACAGAAAATACAGAAATACTATAGGAAAAATGTACATGAATTGAACTTTGTTTGTGCTTACATGATAAATTAAAACATTTTTTTTTTTTTTTTTTGTAATTTGGGTGAAATTACCTTTTGAATTTGGCAGTTACCTCAACCAGCTACAGATGCTACTAGCATGTTAATGCATAATTTGTAATAATGCAGTTGTATAAGATATGTATAATTTGACATTCTGAAAGGGACCATTCTGCGTAATTATTTAATATTGTATTAAGGTGGCAGCAGAAGTCTTAGGGATCAATACCTCAAAACTTCTGCATGGCTAGATATCCCTGGAGATTAGTGAGAACATATGCTCGGTTGTTTTTTTTAGTCACTTGCTCGCTTTCTCTGAAGTCCCAAAATAAGTTAGTAAGTAGTAGTAGAGTTTTTTTTCCTTAATCAAACTACTGTCTCCAAGGTCAAGAATTAACTTTCCCACAATACTTCATATGTTGTTGGGTAGTTAAGTCTATAACAATACAATATAATTGTTTTTATAAGTTGGTCATATGATCTGTATGTAAAATCTGTAAAATCTGTCACGTAGAGTAGAACTACCATAAAATAGAAATACTTAAGTAAAGCTGCAAAGATTAGTTGATTAATCGATTAGTCAATTTGCAACTATTTGATAATTGATTAATCATTTTGGTAATTTTCTTAAGCAAAAATGCCAAACATCCCCTGGTTCCAGCTTCTCAAGCGTGAGGATTTGTTGCTGTTCTCTGTTTTATATCGTTGTAAACTGAATCACTTTGCGTTTTGGACTGTTTGTGAGGCAAAACAAGACATATGAAAACGTCACCACTTCAAAATTAAACCTAATACTTGAGTTAATACTTGAGTTAATAACAGTACTTACTAGATGCTTTCCACCACTGCAGACACATACACATGGTGTGTTATTCTAATGGCGAAAAAGCTTTTACTTATTAAATCCTAAACACTCGGCCAGTTAAGCACTAAAAGCTTCCACAGAGACAGACAGTTTGTGATTCTCTAAATGATACAATAGCTGATCAGTACATGCAGAAGTTGAAACAACATGTTTTTGGAGCCTCAGAACAGGGAAAGTTGGACTTACTTACACTCAGCTGGGGCACAAGTGTGCGTTTTGCGTGTTTGAGCGTGTTTAGTGAGCTGAGGCCCTGCTAGCTGAAGCTGTAATCCATTTGCTTCCGTCTTCTGCAGTTACATGAAAGGAAAAAAACATCTCGTGCCCTCCTCTTTCTCTCTGTTTTTCCGTCTCTCATTTCCCCGCGGTACAGGGCAGAGTTGGGAGATAAACAGGAATAAATTATCTGCTCTACAAGCCGAGCCTCCTCTCAAGAAAGGAGGTAGACGGCAGAAGGAGAAGCGAGAAGAAGACAGAGTGGAGGAGAGATGGAGCTGGACAGGTGGAGCTCTGCAGACAAGAACTCATCTGACAGCTGGAAGCAGCTCATATGGCTAACCATCAGCACACATTTGAAAAATGGCAACTGAAATATTCTTTTATGCAAAATACGTTACCATATATGGTGTTCAGTGTATATGCACATCTAAAGACGCTGCATATAAACACACAGCGCAGACAGAAAACTGGCAATGGACGAACATAATGACAGTCAGTGTGGAAAAGCAGGACAAAAAGCTGTAAAAAAGGGAAAGTGAAAGATAACAGAGGAGAAGAGGGAGAGCAGCTTGATAGTGAGTCTGGAAGCTGCTGACAGACCCAGAATGAGATGTGACTTCAGTAAATTGAGCTGCTGTGAAATCGCGGATGGTGTATTATGTCTGCTGAGCAGAGACTCAGCCGATCAGATGACAACAGATATTGCCAACCTGAGAGCTCTGCCAGAACATCTAGGTCAAACAGATCACCTGGACTCCGGCCTCCCACGAGGTGAGACATTAACTTTTAACTGGGACCGGACGTTACCAACGATCAGGACAGGCGGGCGCTATTTTTACCACAACACATTTACTTAACACAGTTTAAAAATAAACTGCTGGGATCAAACAAGTTCATTTGCACACTAGTAATAACTATGTATTTTAAGTTTTCCTGGGATGTGAACACAAAAACATGAAAGACAAGACAAAAGATTTTTAAAGCAAGTTAACTATTGAGTATACAGTGTAATTTATTTAGACCTGAAACGATTAGTCCATTAATGGATTGACAGAACATTCAAAATCTTCAACAATATTGTGATTAACCGATTAATGATTCAAGTCTTTGTTTTAAAAGCAAATTGCCAAATATTCACAGATGCCAGCATCTTAGTCTTATATAACAGTAAATTTAATATATTTAGGTTTTGAACAGATGATCAGACAAAATCTGAATTATTTCACAATTTTCTGACAGTTTACAGACCTGACCAATAATCGATGAATTGTGAAAATAATCAGCAGACTAATTGATAATGAAAATAATCATTAGTTGCTGCCCTATATTGATTCTTTGCAGATTTTATTTTTGAAGTTTTTTGAAGCTACAAGTATAACAAATCACAACATAAACAATATTTAACTCCTTATTTTCTGTCAATCTAGAAACATGATCGATCAGAGGACTCGTCTATCTCACCATTTTAAGAAATTCCAGCATCTTCACCAAAAATTAATCATTTGGTTTTTGGCCAGTGTCCTAATTTCCTATTCACCAAATATAATTGAAATCTGTTTTTGAGATATCCTGCTAACTAACAGACACTTTGAGTCAGTCCTGACAACAGAAACTGCCTTCAATAAAAAAACGGTCACAACTAACTTTCATGAATGCCTGTAATGTCTGTATTTATGTGGTTAGTTGAAATATCGCTGGTGTGCTGTACAGCTGGTTTAAAAGGAACCAAACTGTGTCTTTATGTTTTAATCATTTCCCGTTTTGCTTTAGATAAAAGTGACCTAAACTGTGACCGTTACCATAACAACAACCTTTGATCAGATCACAGTTGTTAGCCAGGACAGGTCCATCCATTACCCAGTAGTCAACCTCAGGGTCCATATTGCATGCCATCTGTTAGAGTGCAGGTCTACGAAGGCTGTTAAGTGCTTAGGTAAACTCTGCAGATCTCAGTCCCAAATGTCAGAGATAGACGGATAGCTTGTCGTGGTTCTCCTCACGCACATCTAAACTGGTGAAGCAGACGGCATGGAAAAATAGATGGATGCCTTGGCTGAGGTATAAAGATGTCAGAAAAAGTTCAACTCTATACTGCGCCATATGTTTCTACCCCCAGGAAACCGGTGGCGTGTGTGTGTGTGTGCAGGTTTTAGGTGTGTACACATGGTGTTCATGACTGTCAGTGGCCACCTTTTGGACAGTTACCTGCAGTGAGAGGATGATGGATACTTATGGGCCGTGAAGAGCCATCTTTTGTGGGATTTGAGTGCAGTCGTTCTCGCTATCATTTTTCATCCTGACCCATATGGGCCATAAAAAATATTTCCAAGACTCAACAGAGAAAGAAAAGGAAAGACTGAGAGAAAACAATGTTTGTGGCCCAAAACAGATCCCTGGCCACGGTCCAACGAGAGCTGGCAGCCGTCCACTAAATCAGAGCCACTGCTTGGAAGGTGCCCCCATTAAACTGATCTTAAAAAGGAGTGTTTCATCCATAACACATCTCGCTGCTATTTTGTGCCAAGCTCAGGTGTAATTGATTTCCTCCAAGTAATTTCGCTGCAGTGTTTGGTTCATTATACAGTGCATTTTGTTGTTCAGCTTTGTGATGCTTTTGGTGATTTGAAATCCTATTAAACCCTGCGGTGAATCTCACTGAGCCATTTGTCTTGCTACTGTTGCATTGATGTGATATGTGGCCTAACGGTCTGTACCGGTGAATCAGTGTCATGTCTCTGTGTGACACCCCACAGAGGACAAAATGAGCCTCAGAGCAGACCAAGTGAAACTTATTATGATAGATGGTTAAAGTGTTTATAATTTTAGGGCTACAAAAATAAGTATTAACTATATAATATGAAAATAGAGAAAATAGAAAGAAAAGAAAGAACTATTGTTTCAAGATGAGAGGTTTGAGAGAGGTTCTTTGTTTTGTAGCTCCGAGGCCACCAACGCTTTCTCATAAATTATAAGCACTACACTGTTTTCTCTGGCATGTCTCTGATGGACATAGTACAGCTTTTTATGGAGTGTATCTATTCTTTCACCTGCCTCCATGCAGCAGCAAGGCTGGTACCAACAGCAAATTCCACCCACACCCACTGCAGAGTATTTTACACAGAGGCAATTACACTTTAAGTATTCTATATATCACACAGGTAAGAATCCATTTTTACACATCAGTAGGTTACTGGAAATTATACTGGGATGGCAGAAAATGGGCTACAGCTACCTGCAAACACTAAATGTGACTGTTCATGAAACCCTCAAACAGCGATTGTCCAATCATAGCAACCGTAACAAGGCATGGCAGGTCTGACAAGCTTTGGATTTCACTACAGGTTGAAGTGGGCTGGAGTAAGAGCAATAGTCAATACATAAAGAGGGTCAAAAGCACAAGAGCAACACTGTAAAGACTGGATTATACAGTGTGTTTGTGTGCGCTAACGTAAGCTGCAAACTACCTTATTACCCACAGTAACACTAACGTAGTGTTATTTCCAAGGCTACAGAGGACATCATTTGCTAATATTATGTTATTTTGTCAGGGTTACAGGTTCCCGTCCAGGACCGGAACAGCCAGTGTGTTGAATTACCCCACTGTGTGGGAGACAATCCTGGATGTTACAGTATCAGAGTTTGGGCTAACGCTAGCGACTCTGTCCTGCTCTTTATTGGATTTGATTACATTCCGGCAACCAGAGCCAAACTCATTACCCGTAATAGCATTGCGTCTGCCCAACTTATCAGTGAGTCGTCATCCTAAAAGCCTTTTCTCTTGTAAAAGTGAAATTACAAACAATAAAGCTCAAATATAACCTCTGTTGCTTAAGTACTGTAGCAGGTTTTTCTATAGTAAGCAGGAATTTGAGCTTATTTTCCTTTTCATACTGCACTATGAGGTTGGTAGCTCTACCTAGCAATACAAGACAGTGCTGAACCTTTTATTTACATGTCTTCTACATTTTGCTTTTTGCCTGGGACATGTAGCTTTGCATAATACTAATTGGTATGTAGCCATCACAATTGCATATTTGAGACCCTTTCATGTGTTTCTGGCAGGGTTTTCAACTAACTCACAGAGTTAGCAATAATTAGATAGCTAGCTGTAACTGAAAGTCACAGTTGATATTTGTCGTTGGCTAGAAATGAGATACCTGCTTTTGTGAAACCAGAGACCCACTCTTTCAAAAATCATTAAAAGTCTCGTGGTAAACTGGACACTGTTATCATTGTAGACTCCATGTGTGCATGCAAGAACAGAAAGCTCGATGTGAGGTGTGGCAACAGCGACTAAGTGAGGCGGGGCTTCAACATTTTGAAAGTGTGAGACTCTTGTTTAAACAGCGTCGTGGCAAACTCTGCAAATAGAGACACAGACACAAGGTTGACAGAGGACACTGGTGATCAGTGAAGGATATTGGCTGACAGCGGGGCGATATCAGTGCTGGCAGGACGGAGGAGCACAGAGAATATGGATGAAGCAACAACAAAATGGTTTCGCCTCACCATCACTTTCATTCCCCCTGAGGACGACGGAGCGAGAATGGCTGAGAAAATACGTGTCTGGCTACTCCAGGAGACACTGTATCATCTATACAGAAGAGCATAAACAAAGCTGAACAAACTGTCTTCAGCACACGATGTGATTCTTCTGTATTTATTCCTCGATCTGTCTGCACAGACACACTGCTCTCACCTCTCTCTAGCAGCAGAAAAGCTTCCCTCCCTTTTTTTTCTCCCCTATTACTGTCTCTGCAAAGTCATCTCACATTCAGATTTAAAGACACTGAGCTCATTTCACACAATTTCAGGCTGGGCGGGTCAAAAGATAAGAGGAGCATCAGTTAAATACCTAATGTGAAGAAGAGCCTAACTCAGGATCTATTGATTTTGAGATCTGAGAATTATGAGTTATGGTTGTTTTGGGGTAGATTGATTATTATATTAAGTATTTCAAAGTGGATTTACTTTATAATTGTGTGTAAACTTGTAATAAGTGATATGAGACTCAGCATTTTTCTTTCTCAACTGCATGCTGCCTTGTTTTTTGACATTTATGATCAACAATGGAAAGAGATTTGTGCCTTTAAAGTGTCATCTTTTTATAATCTTTTCTCCCAAATGTTAATAAAAATTGCATTTTTTTTTCTTCTTGGCTTAAGGACGGCACAATTATCCTTTTATGAAATTGGCTTTAAAAAGGTTTTACACCCCCAAAGGATGTAGATAGACTCAGAGAGGAGCATGTAATCCCTCAATCCTAATTAAAACATCATAATCACCAAATTTAGAGCAACAAGGATTTTACCTGATAGCGATGCTAAGCTTTAGATGCACTGTTTGTTTACTTATTCTAAGATGGAACAATCTGACAAGAACTATTTGTCTATCTCACCTGATCGGAGCTGTTTGATGCGACCCTGGCTGATGGTGGGGTCGACGGGCAGGAAGTCTTTGAACCAGGAGATCTCCGGGTCGGGGATGCCGCTGGCAGCGCACAGCATGGTGGCCGTCCTCGTCCGTTCCACCACCTTCAGCTGGGGACCCATGTCTATACTGGGGAAGCCAAACGGCAACAGGTCCTCTGGAAGGATGCAGACAAAGAAAGAAAGTATTCAGAATTTACAGATGCTAGCAGCATTCAAAACTCATATCAAGCAGTCAAAGCATTGGACAAATAGATATTTTGACCTGATGACAACGCTCGAAGTTCAGGGATCACCAAAGTTATTACAAGTTATCCGGAGGGGGAGCATGAATGTCTATACCAGATTTCATGGCAATCCAATAGTTGTCAAGATATTTCACTCAAAGCCACAAATGTCAACCTCATGGTGGTGCTCGAGGAAAAGTCAGAGGATCACCAAAGTCATCAGGATTCATTGTCTGCGAGCCATGAATGTCTGTACAAAATGTTCTGTTCAAATTCATCCTGGACCAAAGTTGCGGACCGCTGACCGTCCAACTGACTGTCAGACCGACACTGGCATCCCCAGAGCTACGCTGCCAGCATGGCTAAAGAGAGATAATGATGAAGCTATGAAGAGAGACAGAGACAGAGGGTTGTGGTAGGGGATGGGCGGGGGGGGGGGGGGGGGTTAGATAATGTGAGGATTGCTCATACTTTACTTTGGAGCAAATCCACTAGGACAATAATGAACAAATGTTTGTACTTCTTTTTTTGGGACAGTTGATCTGCAGTTTTTCTAAACACAAACTGGTTTATCTGCCTGCACAGAGGCAGCGTCAACCCTGCTGCCATGCACTGAATCCTTACTTTCCTTCTGTGGTGAAACATAAGACTTGCTTACACACACACACAGTGATAAGAGAGCCACCCCCGACCCCCCCCCACCCACCTTTAACATCTGCAGGCCCTTGAAAGTACAGACACTTGCGAGGACAGCAGAGCCACCATATCCTTCCTCATTAAAGCTGCGTGTTCATTACTACAGCTTGATAGTCATTAGGTGATCTGGTAGGCTGGCAGAAACACAGCTAGGTTTTAGTGTGTGTGTGTGTGTGTGTGTGTGACAGGCCGTTTCTACAGGAGTATAAACATA
Organism: Enoplosus armatus; assembly: GCF_043641665.1. Lineage (NCBI taxonomy): Eukaryota > Metazoa > Chordata > Actinopteri > Centrarchiformes > Enoplosidae > Enoplosus > Enoplosus armatus. Next base: position 15,039,345 of record NC_092193.1, read on the forward strand.
CCGCCCAGTCAGCAGGAGTTACTTAATTGCCGACACATGCATAAACACAGCCAGCCAGCCAGACATACACATACACATACAGTGCACTCCTAACCTAGAAACACAGGTGTTTGGTGGCGGTGAACTGTGAGTTTTCCATGGTGTGGCTCCGTGTTATGTGGTGGTAATGATTCCTGTCTAATAACTATGCAGAGAGCTGCTCAGAAACAGCAGCAGCAATTAGAAGCTGGGATCAAGAGGAGGGGCAGGGCACTGGGGGTAATAAGGACTTGTTAGCAGTAATTGTTAAAATGTACCAACGATTAGAGAGGCCGATCTGGGATGTGTCTGCATGCGTCTGGATATGTCTGATTATGTTTGGGGGGGCAGTGGATAAGTGTGTGTGTGTGTGTACATATTTGTTTCTATTGCTATGTTCTTATTAGCATCTTCACAGATTTGTGCAACGCGTGGCATAATGTACAGAGACAAAGTCCACACATATCCAGGAAAATGAAGGTGTGTGCACGCCGAAAAAGCAGTTGCTTTCTATTTCACATACACACAAACACATTCACACACACTTTCTCTGGTGAATGGGATTAAGCAGCTCGGTGACAACAGTCCAGATGGCCAGACACGTAATCAAGCATCCATCAGCCTTCCTGCTTCCTCCTCTCCTTACCCTTTTAACTGCTCTATCTCTCTCGCACATACACACCGACACCTCCCCCATACCTGGAACTATAATTATATATCCCACTTTCCTACAGCAGCAAAGCAATTACCAAGATGGCAATTTCCTCGGCTAATAAATCAAACCCACAGGAGCCTCTTGATTGTCAAGCACAACAAAACCCCCTAAAAGTTTGCTAACTCGAGCTCGGCATCGCTGACAAATTTGGAGCCAAACGCAGTCCGAGACGCAGACCGCGGCCACGTCAGCTGTCGGTGTGTTTTTCCTCCGCTGCTCTCCTCCTCCGGGCCCCCTGCTACCTAACCACATGACAGACGTGTACCATCTGCTTCCACACACTCTGCGATGGGGATGAGAGGCTGAGTGGAGATAGGATCTATCGCTCTCTTCCTCTCTTTCCACAGTCATCAGCTTTGGAGAGACCCCGTCAGATAGGGATGTCAAGCTGCTGCTGATGGCGTGGCTGAGAGGAGGAAGGAGAAGAGAAATGCCACGAAAGGCGAGAGAGTAAAGTCTGAACGCTGTGGTTAGAGCTCAGCTCAACGGAGACCCAAGCGGAGGGAGGGGGACCTCCTTCATCCCCCTGCCTCCACCTTCCTCCTCCCTCCACCAACCCCTGACTGATCAATGCTAATGATCCTCCTGAATGGAGGCCAGTGGTACGGGCCATTGACGAAAACAAGGAGGAAGAGAAAGGAAGTAGTGGGGGAAGATCGATAGGGAGGTCAAGAGGCGAGCTCCCCCGTGGCGGGGAATATGCTAGGGCTACATCTGCTCCCCTCTACCCTCCCCTACCCCACCCCTCTCTTGAGAGGGTTCAGATGGTCTTTTTATCACCCCGCCGGCTACCACTACACGGACTCCCTAGCTGTTAATTAGAGCACGCCACTGCAGCGGGCTCGGGGCGTGTGCACGTATGTGTGTGTATGTGCCTGTATGTGCGTACTTGTAGGGGGTCCGGCTCTGTATTCCAGTCAGGTCTTTATCAATGCAGCAAATAAAGAGTGTAGGTGGACCATTAAAAAGAGGCAAGAGAAACAGGGAGAGAGATGAATGATTGGATGGATGGAAAGATTTTGAGAGACTGCCATGCTGCATGAAAACAATGAGAAAAGAATAAAGAATATATAAAATGATTGTTTTTAATGTTTGTTGTTAAGGGCTAAAACTTACTAATAATTTATAGTTTATAGTTTATATTTTAAATTGTTGAGTCTATAAAATATCAAAAAATAGTAAAAAAAAAAATGCCCATCACAACTCCCCAGAGCCTAAGATGATGTCTTTGAAAAGCTTGTTGTGTCTGACCAACTGTTTAAAACCCAAATAAATACAGTATATTCAATTTTTTTATTCTTTTTTCAGTTAATTGAATTGTTTAATTTATAAATTGACATATAAAAATAAAAACAAATTAAAATATCCATCATTATTTCCCTGGGCCCAAGGTAACATCTCCAAATTGCTTGTTCAAGAATTAAAAATAAAAAGAAATGTGACATGGTATCAAGCAGCAAATTTTTACATCTGTAAAGCTGGAATCAGCAAATGTTTGGCATTTTTTTTCAGACACAATCAACTACTCAGCTCATCACCTGAGTTTCATCATTTCAAATCTGAGTCTAAATTTTAAATCTGAATTTGTATGTAATTCTTGGTAGTACGACTCCTGCATCAATGCTGTCTTTACATCAAGGACTACAATGGAAATAAGTCTTGGACTTTTTTGTTTTGTCCTTGACATTTTGTAGATGTGTGACCTGGGGTCCTCTCTGTCAGATAAACTGAAGATAAGATATACTGTAGACAGACAGACAGACAGACAGAGAGACACTAACACACAGCAGTGGACTGTTCTGCAGATAAGCAGCAGACAGATAGTTGTACTGGACTCTGAAGTACAGTTCACTGGAGAGGAGAATGGGGAGCTACAGGTATTCAGCCAGGCTCCTGGATGAGTCAGCGGCTGCTTGAAATAGATACTGCGGGCATGGCCTTGATCACACTTTTCACCAAATGAATCATTTATCAAACACAAACACTGCTGCGCAAAAGTACCACTTTTCCATCTCCTGGCTAAATTGATAAGACAGCCTATGGAAAAATGCGCCATGTGTATATAAACATTGTGTGTGTCAACAGCGTTTGGGGGGGAACATTGGCAAGGACCAACCAGCGTTGTTCCCTGGAGCTTTGTGTTTGTGTGTATTTGTGTGTATCAAGAGGTTGGGAGCGTAAATTCTGGCCTGGTTATGTTTGCAGAAGGGCAATCAGGCCCTGTGCCCAAAACCGGTCGGTGGAGCCAACTGAATCTGGGCAAATATGCAATTCATACGTCTGCGTGCACACACACACACACACACACACACACACACACACACACACACACACACAGTCAAACACATAATGCATATGATGCAAACAAACAAACATGAATCCAGGTTTTCTTTTCCGGTCTCTCTTTGTATTTCCCTCAGTCACCCAAACACAGATACACACACACGCAAACACTTGCTTCCCCACAGAAAATTATCATTTGTCCTGGTTAAGAAACAGGTTGCCTATTCATCTTTCAGTTCATTTCAGCGGGGAACGGCCATGTGCATGAAAGAAGCCCGAATAAAAGCCGATCTCAGGGAGCCTGATTCAGGATTAATCTGCCAGCTCTCAGCGGTCTTCAGAGGCTGTAATGCTTTGACTCCTATAGACTGCAGCAGGGCTGAAGGGGAACACTTTAAATGCTAATGGGCCTTTATGATAATAGATCACAATACAATGCAGAATCAGATTTAGCATCGTAGATCAATCCCTCCAAGACCCTATATGTGTCCACCACCATCCTGAGCCCTACTTTGCTTCTCATCACAGATCCAGTCGCCGGAGACTAAACGCACAAAACATGACAAACCCACATGAAACACTCTGTTACATACAAGCACGGATGAAGAATAGACTGCAAAAAAGGAAGGTGGGAATAAAAACAGTGAAGATGAGGGTGTATATATGATGAAAGAGCTGGTTCTCCTCTGAAGGAGTGTAATCCTCTTGCAGACTGAGTTGATACTCTCAGTTGTTTCCAGACCGAAATGCTGCTTGAGCCGCCGGCCTGCCAATGCAGCAGACGCCTGGGGGGAACCACTGATCTGACTCTGTTGTTCATTTGAAGGGTGTTTGCCGTGGTGGCAGAACATCTCTCCTCCCCCTTCTCTCTCTCTCTCTCTCACCCTCTTCCTCCCCCTTCCCTCGCCTCCCTTTCTCCTAAAATGGGACACTGGGAGGTGAGTATAATCAGGATTACTCTGCACAAACCAGCCGTACACACACACACACACACACACACACACACACACACACACATACAGTATATACGCGGCTGCAGTGATGAGAATCTCTCGCCCACCAGAGGTTTTTAAACATGCGGAACTGCAGATATTCACATCTCCTAAAGGCGCAACAACACAACTGCAGTGTCCAGAGAAAAGAGCAGTTTGGGTGGAAAAGGGGATGGGGTGGGTTCGGAGCGGGTGAGGGCGGAGAGGTGGAGCCTGTAAAAATGCAAAGGGAGGAGAAGAGAGAGAGTCTGGGTAGACAGTGAGGGTCAGGCAGAATAGATGGCAGAGAAAATGAAAGAATGAATAAAACAAGAGAGAAGAAATTAGAAACGGTCGTCGCTGTGGGCCAAAGAAGAGGCTGCTAGAGCCAAAGACGGAAAGATATAGTCAGGAAAAGAGAAAGGAGCCAGACGAGTAGTGCAATGGGATGGGAAGGGTGATGTGTGTTGATGATGATGTTGTTGAAGGCACAAAGAGAGAGATCTCCCTGACCCTAACCTACCACATCTCCATCCATTAGGCAGTCCATAGAGCAGTAGCCCATATCCTGTGGCCAACCACAAGTCCCTCACACTGTACAACATTGCTATTAGTGTCGGTCAACCATTATACAAAATGATGGGATGAAACACATCAGGGGATGAAAAGACTTTTCAGTGGAGGGGGTTTGGTCAGTAATGGAAAGCCTCCTTTCTACTTCAGTGGCTGCATGGTGGACCTTTTCTCCGATGAACCATGTTTTGAAAAGACTGACCCAAACACAATTTTTGCAGACTTTTGTGCACTTAACAGCATTCTTGGATGACATGATCTATCGTACAGTATATCACTCAGACTATAGTCCATTGCAGGGGTGGATGGTTTTAAAAACATGCTGTCAAACTGTCCAAAGCATTGAGTTATATTTTTTCAGGAATAGAGTTGTGATGTGGGAGGAGGCGTCTCGAAGTAAATGTCCCAGTATTTTTCTGCATATATGTCAGGTGACTGGCATTTGGAGCATTCCCAAAGCTTGGATGGGCGTGAAATCATCAGTACAAAAGATTAGCAAGTGTTATAGAAAATATCTCGTTCTTTGATCAAAAGTCAAAGTCTTTTTAATTAGGAAAACGCATTTAATACCAAGTTGACAGAAAAAACATGATTTCTCAGAAACAACGCTGAAATAATTAAAACTTGAGGCCATAAGATAAACCCATAGTATCCTTTAACAATCAAGGACACTCCTGTGTCTCTGTGGCAACAAACATTGAGGATATCACTAAAAGAAAACTTTGAAATAGGAATCTAGGGGGCAGTGATCCTCTGTCATGGTACATCATTTTATATCACAATATCAATAAATATTGTCATACAGTGCATTTTCTGGAAAATCAATTGAGAAACTGTTCATGGATAAAATAACCAAAAAACTGATGTCTGTTTTTGGAAAATTCAGTGAATTAAATCCCTAATAAAAGTCATATGAAAATCCAATACTACCACAAAACCCGATTTGCAACATTGCCCACAATTACCTCATACATCCAGAGATATTAAAAGGGACACCTAACACCATATGGCAACATCTGTCGCTTGACAAATTTACATCATCTGACCATAAATCATATTGCCCACCATACACAGGGGCAACCCTGTCTGTGCAACCATATCCGATGGTTAAAAATGAAACCATAATGGCTACTAACAGCTCTGAATGTGGTCGGTGCTTTGGGTCAAACATTGTTTCATTCATCGCAGTCCTGTATTCGGTTTACTGCACAGAGAGAATCAAAGACAGCTGATTCTATTGTCACTGAGGGGACAGGGTCACGATGCACAGATCTCAAGAGAAAAGTTTACACAAACAGGAACAGGCACACACCGAGAGGCTTGCCCTCGAGGTGTAGTTTATGTGGTAATGTGCTTTAGATTGGGGCTGTGTGTGCAGAGACGATGGGCTGGGTAACAGATGGACAGGAGTCTATTCCCTGGGCTACCAGCCTTCTGCTTACCACACAGCCCTGCCAACTCCACAATCCTCATCCATCTCCCGCACTTCTACACCCCCTCCACCTCTCCTTCGACATCCCATTTCATCTCTATTGTTTCACGCCATCCTGTTGTGTTACTCAACTTTCCCCCACCTCCTCACCCTCCATCATACTCCTTCTCACCTCTCCTCAACCTCTTCCTCTATCTTTACTTCTCTTCCTCAATGTCCACTGGCAGAAATGGGTTGTCTGCCAAACCGAGGCCTAATCCCCTGATTTTTCTTCATGTAGTAACAGCCCAAGCAGCCATCCCTCTATTTCTTCGTCCTTTTCCTGCTGTGCTGGGCGAATGGCCAGGGCTCAGATCCCAGGCCTGCAGCCACATGCTGGAACTTTGGTTCATAGCATGTTGGAGCACCACATTAGATAAGTTTCCCTCCAAGGAGACAGTGTACATTAGATTAACACCCTCACTCTAGCCGAGAAGCGCAGTGATTACAGCAAATCGGGATGCTAAAATACCCTTTAGCTAGCACGCTAGTGAGCCCTCCCTGTGGCCAGCTCACGCTCGGTCGCACTCAAGAGGGGACTATAAAAAGAACAGTTGACTGCAGCCTGCTGTGGAGGCAGGGTGTGGCATGGCTCTATTGTCACATCTACAACTGACAGCCCGGGGAACTGGGGACGACGGTTGAAATCAGGTGTGTGCACGTGAAAAGAAAGCACCACATAAGTGGAAAAGGATGGAGATAGGCTGTCTGTGTGTGTGTGTGTGTGTGTGTGTGTCTCACCTCTGATAATGGCCAGCTTTGCAGTGACGGACACCTCTCCTTCACTGTTGCGTGCCACACACTCGTAGATGTTCTCATCTCGGGGTGCTCTGAGCGGTTGGATCCTCAGCACAGCACCTGCACCCTCATCAAACTCTACGGTCTGGACATCCACAGAACCACAGGAAAACACACATTATTCACGGCAGAGTAAACAGATGGATTACTATTAGAGCAGTACTATAATATACTAACTATAATATTGTTTACCATTAACTTAGCACAGTTTTCTTTTACAGTAATAATGTGATAATAATTATAGTTTAATCCTTTATTGACCTCCTTTTTTTTTACTTGCCCTCCCTTCCACCAGGTCAGGATCAGCTAGCGTTCCTGGAGCTGGTGGGGATTCAGACACTTCAGCAGGGTAAACACTTACCAACATGGGGGGTTGAATGTGGGTCCTTTGGTTGAAATCACTAACCATTAGGTCATATTACGGCATCAATATACAATCAGGCCTCACTAATGTGATTGAGCTGCAGGAATTAAACAGCTCTGTGAAATAGCTTAGCTCTGGAATATCCTGCTTGATAGCACATAGCTTAGGGACAGCAATATGTACATTTGATAGAAAACAAAGCATTATGCAATCTGCTTCATGTTTTTATGTGTCAGTTTTGAAAAATGCTCTGAAATTCTGTTGTTGTTGTATGTAGCTGATACCAGGAGTCGGTTAGCTTAGCTTTGCATAAAGACTGGAAGCAGGAAGAAACAGCTAGCCTGGCTCTGTCCAAAGTTTAAACAATCCACCTCCCAGAACCTCTTAAACGAACTAATTAACACATTATATATCTTGTTTGTTTAATCCCGACAACCTCACAGTGACAACAGGACTTGAGGAAATCACTGCGCCCAGCCAAGAAATAGTTCCTGCACCCTAACTCCCCATAAAACCATAACTTGTCATGTTTACACTTTAGTCTTTGTACAGGTTAAACACAATATATATAGCATCTTATTGAGCTTTAAAGATGCTGGTAGGTGGATTTTATTGTTGGACAAAGCCAGGCTAGCTGTTTCTCCCTGCTACTAGTCTTTATGCTACGCTAAGATAATCAACTAACAGCTCTCCCGGCAAGAAAGCAAATACATGTATTTCACAAAATGTTGAACTACACCTTAAAGAAAAAAGGTTATAGCATCTCTAGAATCCAAAACAGAATTATAACAATTTACATTAAAATCATTATTTAATCTAGCAAGAGTGAATATTTCAAGATCTATCTATGTAGAAATATACAGCATAACCTACACATAATAATTACTATATTGTATACATTCACTTATTAATATTGACATCTTTATTACTGGATATATTGCTTGTGTTTCTCATGCTGCTACAGTACGAGTTAACCGTTGTGCACTGTGACAACCACCTCGATACGCTGGGAGTTGACCTTCTTGCCCTTCTTGTTCCAGTAGACGACGGGCTTGGGATTGCCAGTGGCCTGGCACACAAATGATGCCACACCCCCCGACACTCCGATCTGGTCTGTGGGAATCTTGGTGAACTTTGGGGGAGCTGAGAGACAGAGAGAGGGAGAGGGGAGAGGGGAATAAAAGAAGAAATACAAGCACAAGCATGAAAATTGATACCGTTACACACAGAGGACATCAAACTGACTCCACAGCCTGAAACAACCCCCTGCTGACCACGCCCCATTTCACTGTCAGAGACTGGTCAGGCTGACTTGTTCTCTGAGGACTGTGTGTTGTGCTTACTTCCTGGGTATCATCTAGAGGACATGCTGAAGGACTTCCTGTGGGTCATAAATAAAAGATGGGGTTGGGCTTCAGAGGAACATCTCTCTCTCTTTCACTCTCTCTCTCTGTCTCTCTCTCTTTCTCTCTCTCTGCTTCCTACAGGCCAGGCTACCCTCGTACTGCATGCAGCACTGGCTGTCATGACACATGAGTGTTTCACAGGTAGGAGAAGTGTTGGCTGCAAATTCACAGCATATAATTGGTTTAAATGTATTAATACCAGAGGTGTCATTTTGTGCTTGCACATTCTAACACTTATAGGGGATTTGCACTTGCAGATACTGATGATCCTAAATACAATAAATATACCAACATTAGTTAGTGATGATTTCCAGCTTTGCCTCAGGGGAGACTTGGAGGAGAACAATTCTGGCTGTTGTGATGCATCTGATGTGGGATGTTTAAGTGAAGCAGTTGCCCTCTGTAAGAAAATAGCAATTTCCAAGTCCGATATTGAGCCAACAGTACTGAACCTATATTTTTCACAGTGGCTGAGTCAGATCAATCAAACAACTTCATGCACCCAACCCCTTCCTATCTGTCTGTGGCCTGTTGCCATGGTGCCCAGCTCAACTCCTCCTCAGCTACAGAATCACTGCTATCCATCAGGGTGAAGTGAGGATGACCCTTACCATAGCAACCTGGATCTCTCCTCCCACTCCCCCTGTGTCTGGGTGGGTGAGGTCCTGCTGTGTTGATTCACTTCTGCTCTGAAGACAGAACAGGAACCAAAAAAAAAACTGCCTATCAAATAATCTCTAGCACGTCTGTTTGCACGTCTTTCCACTCCTGCTCACTTCACTGGTTAAAAGCCACACAGGCCACTTTCCAGTCTCACTACAATGCCTTGACAGTAACTGGAATAATACCATGTCAAAAAGAACTGCTCCTGTGCCCGCTGCACTGTGTTGTGCCTCTGAAAGACCCACTCAGAATGTCAGAAATAAAGTGGTTTCATGTTATGCTTGCCATAATCCCCAACAGGAAGAAGCAAAAAGCTGGTTCACTAAAGTCAATCAGAACAAATTTATGCCCACCATTTTAAGGCTCCAGAGCAGGATATTTCCTGCCTGTTAGACTCTCAGAAATGCACACAGAGTATTGGGCAAATTGCCCTTTTTACCCTGCCAACAATATGAGAATGTGAACTATCAAAAGTAAAAAAGTCATGGCTGAAAACGGTCTTCTCCTGGCGATGGGATTATGAATGAATTTCATGTGCTTCTTAGGGCTTCTACATGGGTTTCAGTAGCTTTATGTTGAGTCCAAAACTGTGTTCTCTTAAATGCGCTTCAACACCAATCCTCGTGCAAAACCGACCCCACTGGCAATGTTACCACTTAAGCCTCTTCTGAAAGCCAGGGAAAAGCCCTGCAAGGCACTGGCTGTGGATGGATTTGCAGTGAGCAGTTATGATCAGAAGCTTCTAGAAACCTGCCTGGAAAATGAGCAACTAATGAAGAGTTCTTTCTCTTTAATAGTAGGTTTCACTCTGTAGCTCTGTACTGGGCAGGTCTACCACTGATCTACCACTGGCCTGGCTTTAATGAAACACCTTTGTAACCTGCAATCATCTGATGGACTGACTGACTGCTGCTGTGCTCAGATATGACTGAGATCAGCAGGTATAGTGTAGTAGTGTTGTTACTACCATACTATCATGTGGACAAAAAAGTTTGGAACACTGGGTTTGCTTCAGGTCTCAAATTAAACTTGGATGTCTTTAGCCTGTTATGATAAGGCGATGAGTTAAAGAAATCCAAGTTTAATTTGTCATTTTGGGGATTTTAGTGTAACTCCTGGTGAAATGTTGCATTACCTCATGCCTTAAAGGAACATTACTTATGGAAAATGTATTAAATGCAACCAGCTGCAGTCCGAAAAGCCTTTAATAATGCATCTCTTCCTGTTTGTGTCTTTTGCTGTCAAATCTGTTTGCATCTCACAGACGAATATGCGCAACAAAAGTAATTCTGTGATACAAAGACAATGAGGGCTGTTAGAGTTTTCTGTGTAGGTGCAGGAGAAGAAAATGGAGGAGTTATTCCTAACTTCATCGGCAGGATTTTGACATAATTTGTGTTTGAAAGTTAAATGTAGAGCATCTTTTGCATAAATTTCATAACAGTAATGGAAAAGCGTCATGTCTGAAAGGAATTTATTAATTTGGAGTGTGGAAGAGATTTGAGTTGAGCCATCGAATCTATGGAGAGTGCTTGTCTGTTATAACGTCACCATTTAACTAATCAACTAATCTTTTTTGCTTCACTAGTAAAGTGATTTGAAACAATTTGTCAAAAAATAAAATACAATACTGTATATGGTCTGACATGAAGAACTTAAACTTATATAAGTATTTAAGAATAAGTAGTTTTACTTGTTAGGTGGCCCTATCGCGTGGAAACAATCATTCACATATAAGTAATATTGCGGTGCCTTCGGATAATTAGACATTCTGTCTCTGTGTGACTTTGCAAGTCAACTTCATTTCTATACAACAGCCAGACTGTGTGCTCTGCACACACCTGCAATCCCATTTGGTGTACAGTATGCAAAAATCATTAAAATTGGATCCGCTTTGCAGAAGAAACTGAAGAACTACAACTACTGTTAGGGTAGAAATGACAACAATAGATTCATCTTGAGTCGAGGAAAATTTGGATTTCAAGCATTACATCTGAGTGGTTCTTGACCAAAGAATAAAGTCCCCTGTTGCCAATTATTACACATCTAGGTTGGATTTTTTTGGAGGGAGTTAGATTTGAAACCTTTCTATTATATTTCATCACTCTAATTTACAAGCTCTGCAATGCATATTGTTAATGGGAGAAAAACGAAGGACTCAGTTTGATGTTTTTCTTAGTTTTCTCTCTGTTTTTCTTTGAGGGAGCTAGAGAGATACGGGAGATGGAGATTTTTTGCAGCACTATCAGTTCAGAAGAGATACACTGTAGGTGGCCCAAAGGCAGAGATTTTCAATCCCACTACATTTCAACTGAAAGTTGGGTGTTGTGTAATTCTACCTCTTCACTGAATATAAAAATATTTCTGATTTGAGGTTAGTCTTCTCAAAAGATCATGGCCTCAAATTGTTTAGACAAATAGAAAATGAAAATCACATTAGATAATGCCCATTCCTAACAGCAAGTGCCATCTCCATCTTTAGCCAACATCCGCTTTCAAGAAATATACTTGGTTATATTTTCAGAGCAGTGACAGCTGAGTGTGTCTGAGCATGTGTGTGGGTGTGTGTATATGTGTGTGTGGACCACTGAGGCAGGAAATCCGTGGAAATGTTGTAATCAATGAGACGATGAGAAACATGCTGAAGGGACCTCTGGGCTTATCAAAACACGTTAACAACGCCACAGTCCAGAGCTGATGTACTCACACACACACACACACACACACACACACACACACACACACAAAGGCCTTCACGTATATTCACACCTTCATACATCGCATTTACGGCTGACAATATACCAGCTGTCTTTCAACTGAGAAAGAAACAGAAAGAAAGACAAAGACAAGTATAGACAGACAGACAGACAGACAGACAAAAGACTATACTTATCGTCATACCTGGTGCTCCACATACGCTGCTCAATGGGCCGGTTAGCAGAACAATCAAAGGCAGCAGCAGACTCAGGGGAGAGGGGCTAAGGCGCAGCCCCAGGATAGGCCCCCTGGAGTGGGCTAGAGCTCCACCTGTCCTGGGCAGAGGCATGGCACCACCGTGGGTTTGGTTGGAGATGACGGAGATAGGAGCAGGGCTTCACTCAACAGGGGTAGGCACTCTGCAGACACACACACACACACACACAAAAAAAAACAAAAAAACATGAAGGTCAGCTGAAACGAATGAAGGCATATTTCCTCCACCTCTGATTCATCGCTCCGCTTTTAGAGCGGCAGCTGAAATGTCAGCGCACCATGAGGGGAGGAAGGAAAACATACAATAATTCATACAGATGCAGAGAGAACATCCTCATGAAGAAAATTAAAGACAAATTCATGCTAATGCAGGATTAGGTCTTTTGATTTAGCCAGAGCACTTCTGACTTGGGATTAACAGCTCAAGCAGGCCAGCTCTGACTGAACTAATACCAGAACAATAGAGACGCTGCTCAACAACTACGACAAGAAACAGACCAAAATGTTTTTTCGGTCTGTTTCTTTCTGCTTCTGTCTCCTTTTCTAGTGAGCCGTGAAATGAGCTGCAATGATACATTTTTAAGAGGTTTTTTTTTTCTTCCCTCAGACGTCCTAATAATTTCATTTCACTTTAGCTCTGGCCTAATTCCGTCTTAGTGTTCAGTATTTTACTGTTCTGGTGGCACATAAAAGTGTTAATGCAATAATACATCCAGAGTGTGCCACAGTAATGGAAAACACTTAAACAAAGAGGATTGAGGGGTCAGTAGGAACGCAACAAAATTCAATAACAGCAAGTGTATCAGAAACTGCTGCTTTAATAGATGTCCCCCCGTCTTGTTAATCCCTTGCCTTAGGGGGGATCTCCGTCAGTATTTCGCTCTCTTTCCTCACACAAACACACGCAGTCGCACACATCTGGAAGTCTGGACATAATTCAGCTCTGTCTGCTTACAGAGATTTAGACGAGCGGCGCAGAAGCTCTCTGTTTGGGAGTCAATAACTCCACAGTCCTATCGACTCCACAGTCCCCCCCCCGACCCCTACCCTGTCTGCCTGATGTATCAGAACGCAGGTGGGGAGGCCAAATGAGAAAGGAGCCTTTATTAACCTGTCATATATCACACACATACACGTCAACCTTCAAGTACCAGAACAGGATAACATATATGCCCTGGGGGAGACACAATATGTATTCACAGGTGACAGGCCACATTGTGATCGGCGCATAAATACACGCAAACACCCATAAGCCCCCTTTCACCCTGACACCCCGGATACACGAGCAGAAATGGAGCAGCAGAGATTAGACCGACCCTTACCCGCCTTTACTAAATGAAAAAGGCATTTCTGGTGAGTTACATATTCAAAGAATCCTCCAACCACTTATTGAGCTAATGACCTGCTCCAACACATTACTGTCTGCCAGTTCCTACACTAAAAATAGCTCATCTGAAAACACGGCTGTCTATCTGATACGGGCTCCTTTTTCGCGCCACTTCGCCCTCGCCTTATCTAGCGCTGCGTAATAGACATTGAATAGAAAAGCTTTCAGCGTCCCCTTTTTCAATTGAACAATGTGATAAGGGAAATCAGATCAGAGCTCATTCAAGCACCCATTGGCAGCATGTTAAGTAAATTCTCCTCTTACGGAAACTCAATTTGCCGCCGTTAATCTAACTAGGAATACTGCTCTACGTGGAGCCACTGAAACATTAGGTACTCCTCGCATGTTGCAGTATCTGCTGCCTCCGTCCTGTGTGGTGGATTTGCTGGGGCCTTTATATCTCTCGGTGACCTCAGTCTAACCCTATCTATCATTCTCAGCTGATCCACCCCTCCCTGTTGTCTTTCACCTGCTGACAAAGCCCTCTCTGCTCTACCTCCACTGTAGTCGCTCACCCTCTACCTAATCCTTAATCTTACCCTCGTCTCGCTCCTGTATTAGTCGCTGTATTCATGAAATCTCCTCTTCTCCCATCTCCTTTCATCCCCTCCCCTCTTCGCTCTCCTTCTCGCCTCACCTCTCTTGATGCCAACTCCTCCATCGGCGCCCTATCATTCATCTCCAACTCTTTCTATACACACTCTAACCCCTGCTTGTATCCAAATCCTCTTCCTCTCCCCAGCTGCCCTGCACCGGCTGCTCCAGCTGTTGTTGGTCCATTGACACAGTTCAAACAAAAGGGCTTAGAGCATCCCACAGCTGTGAATGCTGAGGGAGCGAGCCAAAACAGATACACAGACGCAGCAGCAGACCAGGCCGGTCTGGGCATGTCTCCGCTTGTGCTAATGGTATTTAACGCTTGCCCCCCCCCCCCCCCCCCCGGACTCCTAGATAGAGAACGGCCGTGCACTTTGCTTGACAAAGAGGCAGAATTGAGAGCGTTGTGAGCGTGAATATTCTCATGACTCAGGCCTACCTACCGTCTCTACAGCCCCCTCACCGATATGACAACCTGCTCTCCCTGATCATCTGGCTCAGCATCCAGAGAGAAGACAGCAGGGGGTTTGGTCTTATTACCTTTTCAGTGTGACAACACAGATGGTCAGCCAAACAGATTGATGGGGGATACATGTGCTATTTATTGCAGGGAGGCAGATAATGACACCACAGCTCAGGTGGTGAAATGTACACCGGTTATTGTGTTCCATCAGGCTGATGAAATAACATTGTTTAGGTGGCATCCAACCTGCCCCTGCTCCGCTGGGGCCCCTTGGAAGATGACATGTTTTGTTTTTCTCACCTCGCCCCTCCACCCTTTACCCATGATGCCTTTCACCACAAGTGGGTTGAGATGGTCTCACAAGGCCTGTCTCCATGACAACGAGCTACGAGCACTCATAGAAAGACCAGATCTGTTTCCTGCGGCACCACGCTAACTGTGAGATAGTACACCTGATAGGAAGCTTGTCTTCTTTTTTATTTATTTATTTTATTTATTTTTATTTCCTTTACCTTTAATTTGGATCCAGCGCTGTGAGCAAGTGCTGCATGTGTGTTGTGATGCTTGGGGGACTCGGCTCAGCAGAAAAAAAGATCAGAAAACTTTCTTTTTTATTTATATCTTAGGGGAACATGAGGGGGGGGGGATCATATGGCTGTGCAATGCACCACAGAGCTTTTTAGGGTTGATAATAAGATTACATCCACTGTCATTTGTCCTCTTTCACATCTTTACCAATGACTCTGAACTTATAGCACGCATTTATAGCATAAAAATAGCCTTGTCTTGAATTATGCATGGCTTTGTGTGCCAGCTTGGAGGGGAAAAGTTTGGAGTAGGAACTGTGTATTAGTCAGATACAAGGAGGGGCTGGGACTGATATTACCTCACGTTTCCTGTGACCCCGGACCCTGTAGGCACTCACACACACACACACACACACAAAAGCACAGACACACACACAAACACATAAACATGGCAGATGGCACAGCATCATGGGGGAGATTGGCACTCACTCTCTCACACTTCCCTTCTCTCTCTCTCTCTTAAACACACAGCCCACAGACACACAAATATGAAAGACACACACACACACACACACACACACACACACGTTGAGGATCAGAGGCACAGGATGAAGCACGGCTTACTGCAGGCATGAGCTGCACCGCCCTGGTTACATTTTTAGCAGTGGAAATAAACTATCTGAGGCTCTTCTCTAACAAGAAAACACACCTGTCACTCAAACGCTGCCATTCTTTGCCCTGAATATCAATGAATCTGGAGACTCGAGTGCCTCAACTTAAACCTCTGTCTTAATGCTGTGGGACGCTGAAATTAAGGCTATGGTTGCCCCATAATACACACGCCCCCAAACTGTGTTATTATGGAAAACACTGACAAACAGCAATAACATTCCCGTCCAGAAGCAACAATTTTCATCACTGGTCTGAAGCTGTAAACAAGGATTGCCGCTTGAGTTTCAAATCACACTGCTGAGAGCAAATATGACTCATGGAAACAGCAATCCCACACCAAACCTGAAGGTAGGGAAGGAAAGCCCATATATGTAATAATTTATCATGTGTTGTTTTTTTCATGATCCAGCAGAACAATGCTGAAACAGGTACTCACGCATCAATCAGTCGATCTGAGAATGTGGTCACTGACATGGACTCATTTATTCATTCAAGTATGTATCCTGATTATTAAGTATTTAAACTGACTAATTGACTAGCTTGACTTTTCTTTCAGTTCATGTTGCTTTAAATTCAGTCTGGTGGTCAGACTGAAAAGGCACATTTAAGACAAATAGTAAATTGTAATTTACATTTGTCATTAAATTACATGATTAATTACTTAACTAAATTAAGGATGAGATTACGAATTAATCACTAACCCATTAATTAACCAAAAAATAATAGCTTAATTTATTATAAATATAATTTAATGAAGTTGACATAACAATGAAATCATAAATTACTCCGTTCTTAAGTATTGTTAAGTAAGCCTACTCTTAGCTTTATTTCAGTATTGTTATGTTTTTCTTACTGTTTTATGTGTTTATTGTTTTTTCATGCTGCCATCTTGACCATGTCTCTCTTGAAAAGAGGTTTCTAACCTCAATGAGACTTACCTGGTTAAATTAAGGTTAAATAAATATATATATAAAAATGTATTATTTATTCTTTCTTTCTGTCTCTGGGTTAAAGGCTACAGGTGTTTTATTTCCATATTGTAAATGTTTGCACATTTCCTGCCTCCCTTTATGATGAGAACATGTGCAGGTATACAACTGTGAAGTGTGCGTTCTCTGCGTGAGTGCTTTCAAATCTCTCTTACATGTGCGAGTCTCTCCAGTGGGAAGTTTTCCTTTTATAATTTATTATGTGATCTTCAAAAACCAAGCGTGATTTTCTTATTATCATTAAAATAATGATATCATAAAAATGCTTTCTTGGGATCATGACAAAACAGAATAAAAAAAATCGTATCCACCCACATCCTCTCTGTGGCTTTCTCTGGCAGGGAGCACGCGTTTTGCTTGAGGCCACAATTTAATTAAGTGATCACCTGCAGCTAACGGGGTAGAGGACATGTGCACTAAGCATTTAGAGACACTTGAATGACAAACTTCTGCTTATGTAAGGAGTCTACAGATTTCTCAACTCCACACTTTGATTTCCTTCAGTTAATATATATATATATATATATAATGATTTACAGCAACATCCTCGCTGTCGGACCCTTCTGTTTAATCCTAGCAGGAGGTGAAGGAGCCTTTCACACTGCACAACATCAGCACATCAATACAATTACACGCCAGCATGACCATTGTTTCTAACCACTTCAGCTATTAGATCACTGTTCCCCATTAAAAGAATTCTTCATGTACTTCAGTTTTTGTTCACCACAACTCCATTTCATAGCCAAGACAACACATGGATTCGTGAGTGAGGAACAAAGGGAGGGGTAGAGGGAGAATCGTGACTGAAACCTTCTCCCTCCCCAATCCTAATGTGCTAAAATAACCAAAATAAGTTTCCCTTTGACCTCAATCTCAGCATGTCTGGCATATAGCAAAGCTGCCGCAGCCCAACAATAGTGCGGCAAGCGTACACCCACGCATCTTAAAGGGGCTCCAAGGTCAGACAAACCAACACAGCTCGAAAGAGGCATCCAGTAATGGATGCATCGGCCTAGGATCAGCCCAGCAACAGATGGACTGGCTCCCGCTAAGCAGGAAATGTATTACCAAATGATATAAAAGTACATATAGGGCAGATTATCGGAGGGGATCAGAACAGAGGGAACACAGTAAAAGTGTTTATAGGCGAAGTGAAAGTTACAGTTGGAGCT
The DNA here is from genome assembly GCF_043641665.1 of Enoplosus armatus. Lineage (NCBI taxonomy): Eukaryota > Metazoa > Chordata > Actinopteri > Centrarchiformes > Enoplosidae > Enoplosus > Enoplosus armatus. The sequence goes on from NC_092193.1 coordinate 15,057,387, forward strand.
GGAATGAAGAGTTTAGTAAATCTAACATTTCATTTCATTTCAGATACGGTGAGGTGGCTATCATAATATCATATATCTGTTCAATATATCTATATTATTAGAATATATGGTAATGCAATACTCTAAAATTAATACACTAAAATTACACTAAATTCCATTGTTCTCTAACCTTTATTTCAACAACTTATGGTCCTTTAATCAATCTCTACTGCAGTGCCACCTGTATTCTGCTTGCACTCACTTTAACAAAGCAAAGTCAATTTCTTTTCAAACCTTATGATATTGCTTTAAAAACACAGGCCCAAATGGACCCGATTCTCAGTTGCAACAGCTGAATGTTGTGTATAATATTTATATTTTTTGAACACAAGTAAGGAAGTCAAGGCATGTAAGAGTCAGTGTGAATGTGCCCACAATCTATTTGCTTTAACGTGTCCTAAATTTGGTTTGAAATGGGAGCAATGCGTCACACAAACCTCACAGCTTCAATTTCAACAATTGTGATGCTTTCAAATAAGTTGAAGGATTACTTGCTCCTCCATGAGCTGACTCAATTTCTCAACCCCTTAGGCTCATAAACCTCTTTCAAACCCCTTAGGGTAATGCCAAAAATGCAATGTCATCCAGCTAAAACATTGCTGGGGTTTTTTTTTATGCAAAAGTAAAATTTCGCTGAGACAGTTTCACCTAACAGGTGAAAGTTTTCAGAACAACAAGGTCCCTGCATGTTCAACATACAGACCTACGCAACGTTCACTCAACTGAAACGACAACACAAAGCTCGCAAACACCCAAACATATTTCATAATTTCTCTCAGCGACCCCTCTCTCTCTGTGTTGCTTGCTCCTCAGAGGCAGCCGATCTTCTGTGCAGCGGCTCATTACGCAGGCTGATGGTTGAGTCCTTGTCAACTCACTGTCCAATTAGCATATCTAAGGCTGGCACAGACTCTTATCCTAGCGGGAGGGAGAACTGTATATACATACTGATGTCCACATAGTTATGCACTTGCATGTACATCCCTAATTGTTAAACAGCTCTGACATATGAGCGAAGAAGCATTGTGTAAATTATCTGATTACAGGACCAATCCCTAACTCAACCGTGAGCCACCCAGTTGCTCCTTTATATTAATCCAAAATGTATTTTGAATAAATGATCACTGGTTAATTTATGTTATAGTTGGGTTAATTAATGATTTAGTTTGTAATTAGTCATTTCATTCATAATTTAGTTTAGTAATTAATAATTTAATAATGAGAATGCATTGCTTATGGCGCTGTATGTGGAGATAAGAGGATGAGAAAGGCGTGAAGAGCTTTTTCTTTCTATCTATCTATCTATCTATCTATCTATATTCACATATTGCTGTCATCACCCAATATTCCACCATCATTTCTCAATAAAATGAATGATTAGTCCATTGAGCAGCACATACACACATACGCCCTGCCAGCCCAGACACACCGCAGCCAATTAATGAGATTCTCCTGGAGCAGGACTAAGGCTCCCTGACAACAGAGAACACCTTCATCTCCCTGGACGTCATTGTCATCATCCCAGCCATCATCATATTTCAACTGCGTTTCATTAATGAGACATGCCAGCCATTTTTCCCTCCCTGTTTCGGCTGTTTAGCAAAAACCTACACATCAGTCAGAAGACAAAGTCAGGCTGTGTAAAGCAGATTTCAGGGCTGGTTGATAAGCATGTCTTGAGAGTGATAACAGCAGCTTTGAGAAGCACAGTGCTCTGTTTTAATAACCTCATATTGATTGATCATTCATATAGAATTATCCAATGGGGATGTCATTAATGTTAGCTCCGTAGATGGACTTCAAATGGATTCATCCCTTTATTGATTTATTGAACGAATATCACTATCCTTGGCCTTTCAAATGCCAACACACACCTGGCACAACACTACGCCGCTTTACAAGCACTGATCTGCACTGCGGTTTCACTGTTACCCACTCGTGTGCTTATTAATTTTTCTGGAGACACACTGTTGTGTTTGCCTGTGATCCAACTGTCTCCTGTGTATTTGTGCTGCCATGGTATCACCTGTCTGGATTGGTCACATGATGTGTCCTCCACTGAGAGCTCATTATCTCACGACTGCAACAACACTGAGATCATCTATAGAACATTTGATTTTTCATACATACATTTCACACTCCTTAATGTTTGATATATGGTCTTTAGTAATGGTCTATTCATAGCACAAAACTGCAGCTGATTACTGACAATTTACTTGGCCATTAACCTGAAGCATTCACTACTGAATAGAAGTACTACTGATTTCTGAGGCTGTGTATGCTGGTGAACAAATCCTATTTACGTGCTACACAGGCGACCAGCCTTAGCATTTCTGTCACTAACCAGCCATTGCATGACTTCCTGATGGAGATGAGATTTGTGACGCCAAATGAATTTCTCCTTGAGGGACGATAAAGTTGTGAATAGAATTGAAAACCGGAGTAATGGGGTAGAAAAACTGCATTTGTCCTCCGTCTCATTGCCGAAATCAGTCGGAGAGTGTGTCTCGGTAACTGAAGAGAAGAAATGCTTGTCAAGGGTAACAGACTTGCGCACGGATGCTTTCCATCAATGACTAGCCATTACTCTCACCTCCGTCAAACAAATACTTCATCCACCCTGGCATGCTTCAGCGCTGGGGAGACAGAGTAATCATGAAATGCCACAAACAAATGTGGGGTGGTATTCAAGTGCCATGTCAACTAGCACCTACACACACGCACACAAACATATCACAGACTGCTGAATGTTTCTGCTGACCCTGGAGAGAGTCTAATCTTCTCGCTTTTAAGTTTTCTGTTTGAGTTGTGATGATGGAACGGAGCCGCAAGTTTCCTGGACGTTGTCCCTTTTCCATCCCACATGGTAAAGGTCTTTTAGTAGAGCAACGCTGTTTCACTGATGCAATAAAGATGTTCTTTCACTAACTGGCATATGGAGGCCTGCCAAAACCTTCTCTTTTCTTGGATTTGAGAGAGAGAGAGCTGACAACAACAGGGCACACTTGGCTTGGATAGGTGGCACAGGCATACGGACCGTATTGAAATGTAAAAGACATTTTTAAACAAGGCTAAGAGTCTACTGCCATGCGAGACTTGGGCATAGCGTTGCTTTGAGAAAAATAATGTTAGCATGCTAACATGCTCACAATGACAATGCTAACAAGCTGATGTTTAGCAGGTGTAGCATTTATTATATTCACCATCTTAATTTAGTGTGTTAGCATGCTAACATTTGCAGTGAATACAAAGTGCAGCTGAGGCTGATGGGAATGATATTAGTTTAGCAGGTATTTAACCATAAACCAAACTGAGGAAAAGTCAGAGGGTCATCAAAGTTACTCAGCAATCCTTCCGGAGGGGGACATGAATATCTGTAACCAAATTTCAAAGCAATCCACCCAATACTTGCTGAGACATTTCACTCAAAACCACAAATGTCAATCTCATAGAGGTGCTAAAAGAAAAAGATCACCAAAGTCATCAGGATTCATCCTATGGGGACTGTGAATATCTGTAATACATTTTATGGCAATCCACCCAATAGTTGTTGAGATATTTCAGTCTGGACTAAAATGGTGGACCAACTGACCGACATTACCATTCACAGAGCCACGCCACGAACGTGGCTAAAAAGTAAGACAAATTCACACACAGAGATATGAAAGCTAAGTTACTCATAATATCATATGATGTAATGGTCCTGGACTGATACTAAGACTTACTACTTACTTAAATACTAAGACTAAGAAAGGGTCTTACATGACAGACATAGACTTTCATTAGCATTCATATGGTTTCATCCCACAAAATAAAGCAAAGCCAAGTAAAAATCTTATAATTTCATGTTTTGCAAGATCTCAAAAATATTTTGGCAACCATCCAGTCCAAATGAATTCATCCAACCCTCTATGCATGCACAGAGGAGTTTTTAACTTGAAAAGTTGAAAATACTCTTGAGGTCTTGTCAATCGCTCGAAGCAAGGTGCATAGAATATTCTGCCGTTTGAACATTTATCGGCGGCTAAGTGTACACATCAAAGTGAAGGGTGCCCACTCTTTCTCCCAAGTTCTGATTAGGCAGTTTGTCTCCTGCTTTGTCAGCCATCTTGTCATTCAGCCCTACCCTCCTAATGACTGCTGTCAGTCAGGGATGTAACTGTCAAACCGAGTCAATGGCTGCACCCCCTCCTCCCATGATTGGATAATGAGCTGTGTACATCAACACATTCAGCCATTTTCAGCGCAAGTGTCAGCGGAATAAAAAGCTCAGAAAACATGTTTCTTGACATGCAATGTGCCGGAACTTCTGGAGACTCTGCAGAACTTCAGCTGTCAAAGACAACAGCGAAATACCATTGAGGAGGAGAAGAATGAGTCTGCCATTGAGGTAGAGAGGAGGGTTGACCAGAGGACAGCGAGGCAGCAGCACCAACGGGGGGAGATGATGCCCTCTCTTTTGCATAAGGAAGGAGAGGGAGGGAGGGGGAGGTGGAGAGGAAGGTGAAGATGTCTTCAGATGTGGCAGTTGTGATGAAAAGAGAGGCGAACGACTGAAGACAAGAGGTGGAGAAGAGAGGAAGAGAGGAGAGGTTGTGGAGGAGTGTGCATTATTCATCCCTGCTGACACATCAGAATCTCTGATTCATCTGGAGAAGGGCATCAGTCAAGTCACAACCGATATCTTAGCCTTCACTCATATGCACACACGGAAGCACAGACACATGACAAACACACGCACACACCTATAATTGCAAATGGCCTCCTGGTTGAAAAGAAGGATAATTACGGGTCTGGCTCGCTATAGAGACCCTCATCAACAGACTGAGAGGGGCCATGGCTATGGCGGAGTTTATAACAAGTCTAGTATTTTATTTAAACGTGAATATAAATGAGGTGTCTACATAGTCCATCTACATCAAATCAGTCAAGCTTTGGTTAAAAGGTAGGCAGACTTATACCCCTAAACAAACATGAGAGCTAAGTCTGGATCATAAAGCAGTATTATATTACTTAAATCATTTTGCACATAATATTATTATATTTTTAGTAAGTATTCCTCTATCTTGGAATGAAAATCAGCAGCATTGCATCCAGATGATATGATAATATCATGTAAATTATGTTGTCTATTTCAAACAAATTGTAATTCAATGGTGAGGAAATTGTGAATTGAAGTTTTGGTTTTACACAATCATGTGCAAATATTTAATGGATATTTGATGATGCACACATTCATTATTTGATGTGGGTAGTTTCGAGGTTTTATGATTAGATGTGATGATTAATTGTGGCGCAACATGAATTCCATACAGTGCAACACAGTGTTATTGTTGTTAATTGACTGTGTGTGTGTTCCCATATCAATCACAGCAATTAGGGCTGGCTGTTATGGTTGAAATCAATATCACAATATTATTAGCATTTCTTTCAGAATCAATTGTTATATATCTAATGCATGCCAATTCACACAATATATAATCAGAGTGATGTTAAGTGCAGTAAGCTGTGCTCCGCTTTTCATCAAACAAAATAAGAACTTAAATAGCTCCTTTTTTAACATTTATAGATTACATTTGCTCTGAATTATAAATTTGGCCTCCAGAATTGTGTAAAACAATTAAACGATATGATCATATATCATAATATGATTCCACAAAAAGTCCATAAATAAAAATGCAGATTTATTGCCCAACTAGAGATAATGTATCTCAAGAGACTCCCTGGTTAGACAAAGGTTAAATCAATAAATACACATTTTTCATGTTATTGTACATCCATCCCTTATTGCGCTTCCTAGAGGTTTTTCCTGTCTATCAATATATATTCTGTAAATATATATAAAACTAAAATTGACTTGACCTGGCATCAGTTTGAATATTTCAGATGGGTGTTGGATTAATGTTGTCTAGTTATTAACATTAATCACATTTCAATATCAGAAAGAGTATTCTTCTTAATATTGTTATAATAATTGAACCATATTGTACAGCTTTGATGGGTTCATTCTGCGTGCTGTATGCATTGTTTTCAGCAGCCCCTGAATAAAAAAGAAGAGAAGTGTAGCAGACAAAAGCTCACTGTTTGGAGGGCTTTGAAAAGGTCAATTAATATCAATGCCTAGACAACAACAAAGTTTCTCTCCCCGCATCAAAGTTGCATGCGTTCTCCCTCCTTCCAGCTGAACACCCAGAGACTCTGACAAAAATCCATGGATGGGCATAACATGTGACCCAGGGGAGGAAAGAAGAGAACGGAGCAGTTAGGGTAATGCTGCTGCGAGAATCTGGGAATAAGACTTCAATGAGGCCTTTGACGTGAAACCAAAGCTGCTCCACTGGGAGCGCACGTCATCCAGCATATTCAAGACAGGATGGATCTTACAGTGATATCTGCTTGGAAGGAGCAGGGAACCATTGAGGCCTATGGTTGAACCCTGTGAAATGCTATTTAAGGGAGTGCATGCCATCACTGATTTCATAAGCTACTGCTCCTAACAGTGCTGAGATGAATACCTGTGGGGCCGAGCATCTCTTGGCTCACGGAGGAACGCATTTGATCTGAGACAGACTGAAGAAATTTGCCAGTTGAATTATTCTGCTTCCACATAATGACTTTTCCCTGTCAAAATAATGCAAATATCTAGTTCCCTGGCCCTTTCATGAAAGTGTGTGGCTTGTGTACTTCTGTTAGGCAGGGAGCGGAGCTGGAATTTCAGAAGCCAGGGGAAGAACAAAATAAATCTGGGGGATCTACTAAAGAGAGGAATCCATGTGTAAAATGACTGATTAAAATAATTAGGGATGTGGAAATGGTCTGGAACAATAACCAGCAAATGCACGGTGCCCCGGGGAAAATTTCCCATCTGTGTGTGAGGAGGAAGACCTCCCTCGGATTCACCACGACAGTGTGATTTTCCAGTTTACACAGGCCACACAGCAGAAATACAGAAAACCTAAACAGGCATTTGGAGTGTACATGATTAAATCCCAAACAAGCAATAGCCCTCGGAAAATGTGTCAGGATGAATCGATGTATCATTAAATTACACTGCCTGTACGCGTGAGTGGCTGCGTTAACAGCGAATCCTACTGCGTATAATTATAGACATATGAGAGGTCTATGGACTACAAAACACTGCCTATATGTGCAGATGGGCTTGTTTTAAGTAATGCTTGAGAGTAGCAGATGCAGCAGCCACTCTATTGTCTGGAAAACAGTGCTAAATAAGTCCATCCGCCTGCCACCTGGTACCTTCCCTACCAAAAAAATCACTCTAATATTACTGTAATGGGCCATATGGTTTTATAATATGCCTGGGATTACCCCCCAACCCCCCTAAAAGTGTGGAGGAGGACACTATCATAATGGGATTTTTACTTTGCTGTGGCATCATTGAAATATCAGTACAAAAGGTAACAGGACTTAGAGCTTCCTCTGACTCCTGGACAAACCTATAGGATGCGTGTGCTGTATTTATTATTTATGCATTTTGCTCTACTAATGTTATTGTCTATATTTCCTTCTTTTTCTGAGACTTAAAAAAATCTGTGTTAACACGAGACTCGCTGTACCTGGAGAGAGCTTTAAATGGCCATCAGAAAGAGCCACATTAAATGAGAGTGGATGAGGAACAAAGGCTTTGCCAGTCTGCCCCGGTCCCTTAATGCTGCCCAGCCAACAATAAGGAGGGGGGGTCGAAGGGGGGACGCGCACTCGCAGCGCTGTTGCCAACCAGCCTGGTCTGCTCGACCCCGCTGTCTGGTTTTCACCCAAACGTTTGAAACAAAGTCTCAAGTGATGCTGAGATGACAGAGGAGAAAAAACGCAAAGGAGGCTCCCGGCCCCGGAGACAGAGAGGCTGCACGGTGAAATTTCACTCCGGCAGGGAGTGAAATGTCATTAGTTTCCAAAAGCGCTATTCGACAAGTGAAAATAAGCCGCCTGGGCGGGGTGCACGGTTGCAAACATGGACTGTGTGAGGATATAGGATGCTGGTTACCTTGGTAGGAAGTGCTCCGTCTTCTTTACTGTCTGGTAGATTCATGGGGGTGGATTTGCAGCTGGAAGCTTCCTCGGAAACAGCAAGGATAAATGTAATCCAGCGGCAGCGGAGCTCCACTCAGAGAAAGGTCTGCCTTTGTGGAGGATGCATGCACACATCGCCGGCGTTTCCCCCACCGTCCTGACTGTCGACCGACCTCTCGGGAGCGCAGCGGGTCACGGCTGCTCCTCAGCCCTTTTGTCGGGAGAGCATGGCTGGTCGGGCGGCCTCAGATACTGCTGGTTGATGTCATTGATACTCCTTGCCTTCTTCCTTAATGCCCTCCTCCTTCCCTCACTCTCCTCTCCTCCCCGCTCTCTCTCTCTCTCTCTCTCTCTCTCAAACACACACCGGAGCTCCCCCCTCCCCCCTACACATGACGTGATGCAGGCAAGATCTCCAATAGCAACCGTATCCCCCATCACCCCTATTACCCCCATTACCACCCCACACCCCCTCCCCCCACCTCCTCCAGCTCTGGCTGGATCGCTGACTGGTGCAAAGAGGTGGTTGCTGAGGTAGGTTGCTCTTGTGTATTGGTGACTGATTTTTCTACTGTGCTCCCCCGGGGGCTAAAATGAAGATAAGCACCTTGAAACCCTGCAGATTCCCATAATATAGTGTCTAATTATAGCTGTTGGCAGGAATACAGAGTCAGAGCCCCAGAACAGCTCCCACAGAGCAGAACTCCCTCACTAAATTATAGCTGGACACTCTGAAATATTGTGGGGGAAACACACTGTGGGACATAGTGGGAATATACTAATAACACCCACCATTGGAGGCAAATAATACAATAATACAGGATATAGTATGTACTTTTGATTGAGGAGATGCTAGGAGTTAATAACCTTCCTGTTATTTGTTCTGTGGGACACCTACACTCAGCTGCCAGTTTATTGGGTTCGCCCAGTTAAAACTAATGCAGTGTTGTATTAGACTCAAAGGTTAAAATGTTCAGTTTTTGTTTAAGCTGATTTAGAGAGGTGTAAATTCAATTTTATTGTAATTTTTGGGCTGAAGTTTGTGGTGCCATTGAACTGTATTCTGTAATACTGAGAGGCCTTTCTAATAGTTTGTCCTCCCTATTTATATCAATGAGGGTAGACCCACTGATGTAATCAATCATTCATATTGAGGTAAACTTTGAGTGTGTTGCCCTAAATGCACTTTTATCTTTGATTTTTTTTCTACCCACATAATGTGGACCAAACATATTTTCAGGGTTTGTCCTTTAATTTCATCAAATTGGCAAGGGACAATTAAATACATGGAATAGGTGGCTCTTTTATCACATTATATATATTATTCTTGATACTTTGGACGGCTAGCAGGAAGGTATCATATGGAAATGGCTGAAGGCAAACCCTCCAGCCAAGGAAATTCAGGGGGAAATGGACCTTATATATGTGCAGATGTAAGAAATCACATAGTGTATGTTACTGAAAGATCCTGTTCCGGTGCAATTATTGTGTTGTCCATGTAAACCAATTAATTTTTCTTGAAAATACAAAAATGAAATTGAAAAACTAAAATCTGTGAAAATGAAAACAAAGCCCAGTGCTTTTGATTCTAGAAGATGCCACATAGGCGAACACAGGCCTTTGTTTTTTAAGATTTGGTCTTATTTAGGTCACGCAACAGCAAACAACCGCCACAAGGGCCGATTCTGAGGTGTTGGAGTTTGGCATGACGCTTCAGGACCGTGTGAAGGAGGGCGCTTTAGTCTAACATCTTTGCTGACCCTGTGCAGCCCTCTGCAAACAGACTCAGCATCAGCAACTCTGCTGGCCTGTATTTCTGTTCCTCCAGATATATTACAAATGCATATTCAGCCCTGCCTAATAGCTTGGTAAAAAGTCATTCTCAAAAACTCATTCTGTCTTTCTGGCTCTCTGACACAAAGGCTGCTTGACAGAGTGTGAGAAAGAGATGGGAAAATTAACCAAGTGCCACCACTTCTGATGGTAATTGGAAGCGACATGGTCTTAAAGGGACAAAGGCTACCACTCTGATTTTCTTTGTTGCTAGTGACATCTAGTGGGAAGTTACTATTATGTGATGTTGCATTAACTTGAGATTGGAAGCATTGACACAAAAGGTTCATGAATCCAGGATCAGGTATGTCAGTATTTCTCTGGCATGTCTCCTAAAATGGATTTTAACATTATGACAAAAAACAAGCACCAAAATGACCACAAAGAACATTTTTTGCAAGTGAAGGCATTTACTTTTTATTGGTGGTCCAATGGTTCTGTTTCCGTTCTTTTCAGAATAATGCCGTCTCTGTTGTCTGTGCACTGTCTCTGCCAGTCACCCTGTGACCTGCCTGACTGTATAGCATTACACTACTCCCATTTTCAGAGTTGAAGCTAGGGCAAAAGATCCCTAAAATTAGCAGGGTAAGTGCCCTGTCTCTAACACTGCCCTGCAGCAGTGACGTTAATTGCACTCTATTTATACTTTAAGAGTGCAGGACTCAGAAAGATCAAGTTTCTCTTATGCTTTATTTCAGTGTCCTCTGGTGTATGTCAGCAGAGCAGTGGAAAGCCCATGTTTGGTCTAAAGGGCTGAATTAAGTGGGCCCTGATTATTTTTTAATATTCTGCTAATGCAACACTTTGCATGCACTCCAATATATTGTCTCCTCCACTTTCTAAATAAGATAAGTTTATGGACCTGGCTGCCCTGATGGGGTGGTAGGGTTTTTATGTCCTGCTATTGCAACCATTTCAATCCATCTAAATATGTATAATGATGCTCTTAATGCAAATGCTGCAATTGTAAGCAACTGCACTCAAACTAAAGAACTAGTGACACATCAGAGTGCAGAAAGAGAGATACATTATAAATTTTTGGATACTTAATGCTTAATTTCCAAATCTAAAACAATTCAAAGTGAGATTTTCCACACGTAGAAAAGACACAACCAAACTGAGATCTCTCTCACTCACACACTCACACACACACACACACACACACACACACACACACACACACACACACACACACACACAGATTACGCTGTGACACTGAATTTTATTCAAGTATCCCCAACACACTTTTGTTCTTGAGTTATCATCAGTTAAACGAATCAGTTGAGAAAGAGAAAGGCAGCGACAGTTCATAGCCTGAATGTAAGTTGTCTATTTAGGATTTAGAGCCTCTCAGTGTGCATTCAACTTACTTGGTGGTGGTCAGCACAGACAGACAAATAAAACATTCATGATGACACAAGATAAACAAAAGAGAGACTTTTAAAAATAAGACTAAAGATGCAGGAATGGCCAGAGAGCCATCTGTTCCATATCTGTGAACTGCATCCGAGGTTAAAGGGGGAAATCACTCCACAACAGAATTGACACATGATCTCGGACAGATAACTTGCTTTTTTGACAGTGAATTAAACATCTTTGTTGATGTTGACGTTACCCAGAAGTAGAGGGATGTAGGCACATTTTGTTTTAATTGTTCATTCGGACATAGGCAGACATTTTAAGAAAACATTCTTAGTTCCTGAATTCAGAAGATGCCAATTCACTGTCAGTGAAGCAGCCCCAGGCTCGAGTCATTATCCTGTTAAGATAAGCATGTAATGTTGAAGAATAATCCCATGTAAAATCTGTTTATGTATTGAATTTTTGCTTTAAAAAAATGTTGCCTCCGATTGCAATATCACAAACTGCATAGGTTATAAATGTCTGTGTGGAGACTGGGGAGTGTTAGCCACACAACAGTACCAGCTCTTTTTAACTTAGTCGACGGGATACCACTCATCCTCAATCTCATAAAAGTCTGTCAAAATGATGGCTCTGCAGGCTGTTAAATCACGTCACAGTCTGAAATATCAAATATCTTCTGGAACTGGAAGCTTCACGTACGCACCTTCTGCTTATAATTAAAAAGATAAGTTAGTCGCTTTTCATTTTGCTACCAGTTTACAGTCTGTAACAGAACATGGCTCCATCGCTGACATTTGGCACAGTAAATCCAACACCTTCCCATATAAAAGAAACATATCAGATGGTGTGTGTGAACAAGCAGAACCAGTAAGCAAGTTTAGATGGTCGAGTTTGCTCAAACACTTCCTTTCTGAATTAATCTGCAAAACAACAGGTGAGCTACCATATTCACTCTTCATTTTCATGCATGTTATCTGGCTAGTTTGATCAGATGCTTCCTACTAAAACCCATCTTTCATACAGTCCAGCCACCACCAAACACACACAAGCACCATCATACCGTAAGTCTCCTTTTTACTGGGACAAAAAGAGGGTAAATGCATTAAAGCCTATATCAAGTTAAAGTCTCACCCAGCTTTAAGTAGCTGTAGAAACCATCACTTTGAAAGTCTTTGTGACTTAACGTTAGACTCAAGCGGCCAAATCTCAGCCAGAGATTTAAGGCTGGATGTTTATTGCTATGGTTTGGACTGACACAAGGTGGGTAGGGCCAAGAGCGAAGCAGTTAAAAAGGAGACAAAGATGAGGAGAATGGTGCGGAGGAGGAAGTCTATGGCAGGTCATAGTAAGGTATGAGGGGATAAAAGGAAGAGTAGTGCAGGGGTGCCTCATCAGGGGACAGCAGTGGGAGTCAATGCAGCTCAATGAACGCCTCCATCTCCTCAGAGATGAGTCCCCTGTAGGGCAGTCTGTGCTTTTCAATTGCACGCGCCGCCAGGCACTGAAGGGTGACGTAGTTCAGCGGGTAGAGGGCCGGGTGCCCGCTGCTCTGCTCATCCAGCAGCTCGTAGGCCGTCTTCCTCTGTGCATTTGTGGCGTCAAAGTGAGCCCCAGCCTTCATGAGTAGTGCCATAATCTCAGGACAACCGTTGTTAGCGGCGACGTGCAGCGGCGTGTTGTTCTCACAGTCACGTGAGTCCACGTCCGCGCCGCACTCTAGGAGCAAAGCTGCCACTGCCTGGGAGGGGAAGCGGCCCACGGGGTAGCGGCCCACAGACGTGGTTTCCTTGTCTACGGCCATGTGGAGAGGGGTGAAGCCGCTGCGACCTCGAGGGTTCAGCTTCAGCAGACGGTACACTGTATGCTTCTTCTGATGCTCCTGCTCTGGGCTGCACTCCAGCTTCTCCAGCAGAAAGATGAGGTGGAGGATGATGGAGAGGGCTTTGGTGAACTGAGGCGCTTCTGGGGGGTTGTCCTTCTGTGCCACAGCTCGCTCTACCTCCCTCACGCTTTTCCCCAGCACAGTCATCAGATCGTGGAAGGTGATGCGCGTTGACAGGGTGCCTTTGGCCCTGTCTTGAAGAACAAAAGAGAAGAGCTCTGCAAAGGACAGGAAACTGGAGGCTGTCATGGGACTGAGAGGGTCCAGGTTGCTCTGCTGCATGTCTAAAGCATACTTCCAGAGGCTGATGCAGCGTTCAAAGTTGCCCGAGTCAGCATACACAGCTCCCCTGTAGCGGATGTAATAAGAGGTGTCTGGGTGGGATGGCCCCAGGATGCGCTCTCGAACCAACAAGGCCTGCATCCTCATTTCATCAGGGTCTGTGATCAAAGCTTCCAGTTCCTCTGCAGTGTTCACCTCCTGTGCACAGCCATAAGCAGGGATAGGGGGGCCAGGTGGAGGCTTGGCCAGGGATCCAGCTTTATCCCCTGGTTGCCTCAGCTCCATGGCCCTTCTCCAGTACCTCATCGCCCCCAAGAGATCCCGCTTTTTGTCCACAAAAGTAGCCCCAAGGAGTTCAAGTGCATCGATGCGTTCCTCTCTGGAGGTGCGAGGCTGGTGGGCGAGGTACTCCACGATGTTGGTGTGACCTGTTACGCTTGCAGCGAGGAGTGGGGTCATACCATATCCGTCTCTCTCCATGCGAGCATTGCACTTTAGCAGCATCTTCATGATGTCCAGACTACCTGACTCGGCGCAGTCGTGGAGGGCGGTGTTTCCTTTCACACTCTTGCGGTTGACGTCCGCACCACGGTCCAGGAGGAACTTGGCTATCTCCTTGTGGCCCTTGTAGCAGGAGATCATGAGGCAGGTGTGGCCGTGGCGGTTGGCTACCTCCATGTCGGCTCTGTGCTCCACCAGGTAGCGGACTATCTCGAGGTGGCCGTCAAAGCAGGCAGCTCGGAGCGGCGTTGAGTTAGTTAGTGTTGCGTTGTTCACTGAGGCACCGTGTTTTAGTAGCGTCTTCACCACAGGGAGGTGACCGGCTGCCGAAGCCGCCCACAGCGGCGGAGCCCCCTCGATGGTCTCGCCGTCAAAGTTAACCGCCCCCCCGAGTTCAACATTTGCTTTACAATGTTCAAGGAGGTAATCTACGACCTCTAAATGTCCGTATCGAGAGGCTATCAACAGGGGAGTGCCTCCCTGTGTTTTCTCCTCGGCTAAAGCCTCCAGCTCCTCAGGAGTTTTGTTGCTCAGCAACTTCTGGATAAGTTTCAGCTTACCATCTCTGGCCGCGTTGAAAACCGCCGTCGTTATATCCATTTTACAGGCTCTGTGCTGCCGCCCTGGACTCCAACCCCATAACCACTCGTTTATGGAAAACTGGCGAGTCTGGTTTTAAACAGCAGGGAGCACGAATCTTAGTTTGGACTCGGTTTCTAGCGCACATCTTTCTGCCATTTTGAGGGTGCTGTCAAGATGGCGTTTGTGTTGTTTGACAGGTCTATGTTTACGATGGCAGCGAGGCAGTGTGGGTGACGTAGTTTTAACGGAATTCCCAGTGCCAAGAGCAGGAGGCGTTTTACTTAATAAAGAACCACATTTCCCATGATGCATGTGAGTTAAAGGGCCTACCAGCTGATGGGTTCGTTTGTTATGGTTGTTAGGACCAGCAAGGAGCTCCACATCAGATAGGCAGGGAGGGCCAGTGGATGCCCGGCTCACAAACCAACTACACCCTGAGAAAGAGAGCTCAATTTAAATGGGAAGTTAACGCCCGTCACAGTGGGAACGTAAAAACCGTACGTTACACTATGAATATATAAATATAAATCCAAGTGTCATCCCTACAATTGACGTTCATACAATTCTACAATAATGTATGGTTGCTTAGACATTAATACACGTAATACACAATGTGTATTCTCAAAATATTTGTATTGACTCTATATGGAGTTGTGTTATGCCAAATAGCAGCCAAAACCTTTGACACACACATTGCTTTTGTTAAAGCCATTGCAAATGATAGCGAACACATTAATTATTGTATTGCTGGAAGGAGTTGCAGACAGAGATGAGGCACTGAAGTCTTCTTATTCTCCTGTGTGTAATTATCCCAAAACTACCCTTTCAATGACATTCCCCCATGACGACAAAGGCAGAGATTTATTTATGCTCATTTTACAATATACCCTTTATTCCCAAATTACCAAGTCAAGTCAATTTTATTTATATAGCCCTATATAACAAATCAGAAATCTGCCCTCAAGGGTATAACATACAACACCATCTATCCTTAGACCCTCGATTTGGATAAGGAAAAACTGGACCCAAATAATGGGAAAAAATGGAAGAAACCTCAAGAAGAGCAACAGAGGAGGGATCCCTCTCCCAGGACGGACAGACATGCAGCATATGTCATGTGTACAGAATAGACACATATTATAATTACAGTAGGGACAATCAGGATGACAACATTTCTGTCAGACTTTTAAAAAATTATCAACAAACCCTGAACCAACCATGTTTTAGATAATTAGTTTCAGCCTGTAGTCTAAATGATTTAGGCTAAGGAAAGCTAAAATAATCAGCACAGTCAGGTGACAGTAACCTGAATCTCACTGTGGCCTCCTGCATTGTGAGCAAACATCACCTGCTGCCAACAGCGTCAGGCTTCTGCAGTGAATAACAAGGTGGCTGAACCGTACTCCCCAATTAAAACAGTGCTGTTAATATTGTTTGATAGCCTTTTCTTTGGCGGATTAACTGTTCTTAAAATGTGGGGAAGATAACACAGAATTTAGGTGATTCTATACACTATATCCTGTGTGTGTGTTTTTACAACAAGCATTAGGGAAGTCATTTGTTTTCCTTGATGATACCTTGCAATTCCTTTGCTACCAATTGCACCCAGATCATCTTTAGCACCCTGATATTAAGATGTATAGGTCAAATAAACATCTAGACAGTAAGTTGCTATCTGGAATTAAGATGGAAATACACAAGGCTGATCTGAACATCTTGAAGAGTCTCCAGGAGATCACATTACTCTATCCTCCTACGCAGAGCCAGTGGCCACATATTGACTTGAATATTGACATGCATGATGCTGTGCACAAACGCCGGGACCTTACATTCAGTGGAATGTGGATATTGACTTTTCCCTCTGTGTCTCTCCGCAGTATGAGAAGTCCCCGACCTACTTTCATATGCATGAATGAAGTGTGGCATACAGTATATTGCAGCTGTTGATGAGAGTCGAGGAGTGAGGCAGGATTAGAATATTTCATAAATTCGCAGAATAATTTCACTTCTGGGGATTTGAATACTTGTGTAATGACATGACACCTCTGCTTGCAGACAGCATCACAAAGTAAAAGATGGAGTGGAAACAAAATCATCTTGGAACAAATTTACAATTTGTGTCCATCCAATCCAGTATTTACTGTTAATACAAATGAAAACTTTGACAGGCGTAACAGTGGTCATGTAGAAAGGAAATTCAGTGTGTCGGGATTATTACCTTGCTGGCAGTCAGATGGTGTGATATTCACTGCACACATTTCTTTGTCAAAAAGTGGATTGTTTCTTACAATGAATGATTAGAGGATTTGGTAGTGCTTGGGTGGCATCTCAAGCTTAACCTTGAGAAAAGTTTCTCCATCACCTCTGCCAATATCACAAAGAGAGCTTCTCTGACTGCTAAAATTCTGCTAAAAACATAGCAGCAATATCACAGTAACAAGGTCTCAGGCTACTGTGTGCAGAAAAGTTTTTAAAGCCCACCGACTGTCATCAGGTTTAGATTATAAAATTAGCTAAATCCTGATTGGTGCACGGAAATACTTTTTCCAGTGGAGCTCCGCCCACTTCAAATCACTTAGAGGAACGCAGAGAAAAACAAAAAAGACAGAATTCTGTCATGTGAAGTAAACAAAACTGTTCCAACTCAGGCAACTTTGTTGTTTTCATGTGGGACCCCATTACTAATAGTGAGACGCTGATTGAGAAAATACGTTTTCAGGGACTTCAGTGTCAGTGGAAACGACAACAACAACAACAACAACAACAACAACAGTAAAAAAGATTTGAGTCTGTTGATTAAGACTTAGGCTGATGTTTTGCTTAATGCTTTACTCAATTCAGAGATTATTAGACAATCACTTTGCAATAATCTGCTTTACCAAGTCTACAGAGGCAAAAATAATTACTCAATCTTTCTTCACCAGTTTTATCTCTTTGCTTTCAAGTCTGTGGGAAATTAATGTTATAATCTCACAGATGAATGTGTCCCATGTGGGTGCTCGTTGTGACTTATTTCAGTGCTTTATAAGCAAATGGAGCTGGCGGCAGATCACCCGAGGGCTTAAGCCTGAGCGTGTGCTCATATGGTTTACATTTTTTAATGAAATGTGTTTTTCTTTCCTCGTCAGGGTCATAGTAGTGCCTGTCCCAGCGTGGATGGGCAGAAGGCAGGAGACACCCAGAGCAGGTCACCAGTCAATTAAAAGTTTCCAAAAGAAAATGTTTTAAATTTAATGATATTTCAAGGGCATTGTGAAGTGTCGTTCTGGTCTTTCACCAGTAGAGGAGGCATAAGATCCACACTTGGATAATGCTCTTAGTTACTCAGTGGGACCATGCCTGCATGCCTGATAAATGCATCAGTGTGGACTTTAGGGGTATGTTTTGTATTTCTTGTAGCCTTCTCCCCCAGCACAAATGCATTTCCATTTGTCAACCCAAAGTATTGAACACATAAATCACGATATAACCTCACTGTACAGATGAAGGATATCTGGAGCAGGAGAGAGTGGGTGTGCCAGCATTTGTTTCAGGAGAGTGATTGAGTCATGATTAAACCTCCTGCCATCCTTAATAACTATTTGAAACTCACTGGAGGACAGCCCGAGTAGGAAACAGGTTTTTAAAATTAAACAGGGAGTTTGAATACACACAGAGACAATATTGCGTGCAGAGATCCAGGATTAAAAGCCTCACAAATGACACCCAGCATGTGTCTGTCTCAGAGGACCCAGCCTCAGCCTTGTTTGCAAAAATGGAAAGCTTGTTGGGGGGGGGAGGGGGGGGGGCAAAGGAGGGTTTATAATAATTTCCTAGGGCTTGCTCTTGATCCTGAGCAATTATTAAAAAACAGAATCACTGAGACAAAGCTGTAGGGTAAAAATAGCTTCAGTGAGAGTTTAGTGTTTTTTATTCACAAGTTCAAAACATGTAACACCAGTCATATGAACGTTACATCCACCGGCATCTAAAATCTAATTCCCAAATATGAATTCATTCAAGTACACAGAACATGCAAAATCCCACATGTAATATTACTGCATTATTACCAAAACAATACGGCTCCAACTTCAACAAGATCATCATTGCATCACAGCTGATATGATATTGAGCCACATCACAATGCTCATCAGAGAGGGCAACATCTTTTGTAACTCAATACTTCAAAGAGGAATACACAAACAAGGACAACAGCTCCAGTGTTCACGTTTCTAATACACTGGCAAGCATGTAAATAATGGTGGTCTCCATTTGTTTAACCTGGACTGGCTTCTGGAAAAAAAAAGCTAGTGATGGCATTTTGGGCAAGTGGGGCTTTTAATTCTACAGAGGCCTCTGCTCCCAACTCCCTTGTCATCAGCATGATCAGCATGCTTTCACCTGCCCAGTGTCTGTCAGATCTGTGGAGTGGGATAAAAATGTAGCCAGAGAAAAAAAAATGGCCCTCAACGTACAGCTGCTTGTTTTCACTGAAGTCTTGACAGGGGCTCCCTAGAGGCCTGCGAGCAGCTCGCTGAGCAGCACCTCCCTTTCTCCTAGAAGCACGTCTCTCCTCAGACTGGTTCCTTTGTTCACAACCTTTATCTTCATGGCCAGACTCTTTATCTTTGCCTGGGGCAATGCGTCAAAAAAAAAGTCCTCGTTGAACACTGGATTCCGGCTGTTCTTGATGATGGTGCTCCTCTGTTTCTGCTGCTTGCCAGGGTTCAGGTAGAGTGCCACGCAGCAGTTGATGCTTTTAACGTCCGTCTGCCTGTCATAAAGGGCCTCGGCTGTGAGCACGCGCACCCTCAGCCGGGCTGCCTCTGCATCGTAGTGAGTGCTCAGCCTCAGTGTCCCCCCCTTGTGGAGGTTGACGGTGTGCTCGCGCTGCAGGAGGTCTGACGCTGCGACCCGTAAGCCGCTGCTTTTACATCCACGGAAGGCGGGAGAGGGGGGGCAGCGCGTGCGGCGGCGCTGCATGTTGGGGCTGTTGTCTGCTGAGCTGCAATCATCAGTGGAAAGAGAACTGTGGCGTGCCAGGGAGCGCTTGGCACGAGACACCTTGAGGGAGAGAGAAAAGGCAACTGGTGAACACAGAAAGTGGCCTCGCGGTAAATCAAACGAGGAAAACACTTCTGTAACACATTCATTAATAGCTTTATAACAGCCAGTCCATGTACACAGAAACAGCCCTCACCTTGGCTTGTGTCTCCTGGGTGATGGAGCGCAGGAGAGAGGCAGAGCGAGACAGGAGAGGGGAGTTAAAGGGGGATGACTCTGCTGAAGAGC
Organism: Enoplosus armatus; assembly: GCF_043641665.1. Classification (NCBI taxonomy): domain Eukaryota; kingdom Metazoa; phylum Chordata; class Actinopteri; order Centrarchiformes; family Enoplosidae; genus Enoplosus; species Enoplosus armatus. Next base: position 15,077,170 of record NC_092193.1, read on the forward strand.
AGGTGTCACTCTCTCCACCACTGAAATAGCGGTAGGGGTTGGGGTCTGCTGGGGTCAGAAGAGTTCCCCCTTGGGAGCACCTCTGGGAGTTCGGGGAGGTGAGAGGGCTGCTGGGGTCACTGTGGAACAGGCTCTCCTTGCGCCTGGTATGAGGAGACTCCACCAGGGTGGAAAAGCCATAGGAGGTCTGAGCCTTGGGGACATACGGCAGAGACATGGCAGTCTGTGACTGGGGGTCTGCATTAGTGTTGACTTCAACGCTGACCCTGTCCACAGATCCGGCACCTGGCTCATCAGCACTCTCTATTTGGATGATGTGGCGGTTGGCTGACTTCTGGAGATTGCGGGTATCTCCTCCCAGGCGGGAAAAGAGGCGAGGGCTGCAGGGGTTCTTGCTGCTCCGAGCTCTGGGGCTCTGACTGCAGATGACATGGTCAGAGGAGGACGGTCGTAGTGTGGAGAAGTGCTGAGGCTCTGGGGTAAGAGTCTCTTCTGGTGGGCAGCAGATAAGTTTGGGGGGGATGAAGAAATCTGGGATCTTGTCTGGAGTGAGGACATTGGCATAAACAGAGACAGGAATGGCCTCAGTTGTCTGCGGGGGATGGGATTGTGTCCCACTGCTCTCCACAGAGCTCCGGAGCTTCTCCAGTAGCCACATGCCCACTCAGATGCCTCAGCTCACAGTTTCTCTTCTGTGTGCAGAAAAGTGATGCGTGAAGAGGAGACAGCACGTCCAGCCACAACAAACAGACAAAATCAACAGAAATACAAGTGTTTATTGAGGTTTACTAAATATCATTCCACATAAGACACAAAGCTTAGACTAAATCCGTGAAAGATCTCTTGATCCATTCAGCTCAGCAATTCAGTGAAGGAGAGGAATCAAGGGTAAACATTTAAGTTGCAGCCAAGAAGCCATTCATTTCTTCACAATTCAGACATTATAAGAGTGTCTGCGTCTCCAAAGAACACTTTGATTCAATGTGAAATCACTGTGCAAACATAGTGAGATAAAAATAACCGTATTATTCTCCTCTAAACGATTTACAGCAGCCCTATTGAGATTTTTATCAGCAGACAAATCCAGCTTTTTAGCCAATCAAACCACTGTATTTCTTTCTTATGAAAATCACTTCAAGTAATAAGCATTTTAATTACTCTATAAAATCCTTAAAATAAACGAGCAACAACGTGTTGTGTAAATAACTTTTCCCCCCTCAAACAAAGCCACATTAACTGCCGTGGCGTTACACGTCTAACATCAAATATAAACAAACCTGTTGGCTGCAGAAGTCTCTTCTTCCTCGGAGAAATGGATCGCCTGTGTGCGCTCGTCTGCAACCTCTCCAAGCTCTCCGCGCGTAAAAAGGTATTTTCCCGTTCGCTGGAAGTGTGATCCAAAACGCTTGCCAGCGGTTCAAGGCTGCTAGAGGTGGCACTCCCGCTTTATATGAAGGGGTCTCTGACTTGTGAGCCAATGAGAAGGTTGTGAAACCTTCCCATGATATTTACCATAAAACTATTCCCTGCGCAGGCACAGAGGAGTTGGGGGGGGGGGGGGGCGCACAATTAAAGACTGCTGTTTCATCACTCACAAAGTGTTGGAAATGATGTGGGTTTTGTATCTCACGCCTCATTGATTTTAAAAGAGAACATCGGACTTTCATTTGGCGTTCACGTGAGCTCTACTCTCTCACGTATTGCTGTCAGATAGTGCCTCTCTCCCTGTGATACACGGTGCCAACAGACAGGCGCCTTAATTGGACTTCCTGGTGGAAAACTGATGAAGATGATGTGGAGAGACAATATGCTGTGTTCACATCTGCCATCTGAACTCATTTAACAGAGACAATGGAAGAGAGAGTTAAATAGGGCTTTGTACAGGCAGTGGACAAAATAAAGTAAACACACAAACTGCAGTTTAATCACAACCTCAAAGAAACGGGTGGTGAGTTATAGTAAGTTGAATTACCATTAAGCCTCTGTTTTAAAACGTTTCTATGCTGCTGTGCATCAGCTCTCCCAAGTGAGCCTATAAATCATCACAGCTTGTAGTGACTGGAACAAAGAAAAGAGCTCCCACCTGTTGTGAAGTCTACACTTGCTTCCAGTTAGGTTTTGGATTTGTTTCTTAAATCCCAGTGTTTGTCCATAAATCTTCTCATGGACACGCCACTGACTTTGAGTGGATATGAGCCTCGTAGAGCCCTCAGATCCACAGACACTCTGCTGCTTGCTGTACCCAAAACTCTGACAAAGACCTGCAGAGAAACTGACTTCTGTAGTGTTGGAGCCGATCTCTGGAACAGTCTCTGAGGACAGCAACATCAAACCCCCGCTGAAAACTCACTTTGTAAGATGTGCCATTTAGAGCTGAAGCAACTAATTAAGAGATTAATAGCGACAGAATTTGATAATGGATTAACCATTTAAGTAATTTACAAATAAGAATCATGACATTTACTTGTTGCGTCTTCTTATCTGTGAAGAGTGTTTTTGCTTTTCTTATTCTTATGTGACAGTAAGCTGAATATCTGGGTTTTGGACTGTTTGTCAGACAAAACAAGCAAGTTGAAGATTTCACTTTTCACTTTGTTACGCTGAATATCTTTCAATATCTCTTGGATATTTTCAATTATTAATTGATTAATCAAGAAACTAATCAGCAGATAAATTGTAAACGGCATTAAACACACTATAATGTAGCTGTAAGCTGATCTAAGTGTCATTTGTCAACAACTATAACTGCTCCTGTGGACACCCACAAGTGGAGGCTGATGTATAAATAGATAATGTATGACAATATAGTAAAACACAGTTGCAGTAAAATAAAATGCCTTTTATAATTGTTGACAAGCAATCTGCCTGGACGGCAGATTTAATCACAAAAAGAGGCAAAATTACATAATGCAGTAACGGGGGACGTCTAAAGAAAATCATGATAACACACTGAAAAACTGGCCACATTTGTGACACTCTTTTAAAAACATTCTTTTCATTCATAATGCAATGCCAGCTCCAAAAAGTGCACAATACTGTATGAGGACATAAAACCTGAGCAAAGTAAAAGTAATATGAATTGATGAATTGTCTTTGTTTTCTAATTGGACCAGTTTCTGTTTGGAGAAAGCCAAAAGATGCATTCAACCCACAGTGTCTTTTGCCAGGTGTTAAACATGGAGGTGGATCTGTCATGGTATGAGCAGCCATCTCGTAGGAGTCATTTGGACCAGTCAATGTTCTGCAGGGTTTTAAATACGGCCAACAAATGTGAGGCCATTTTACAGGACCAGTAGCACCGTGCTGGAAATACTGTCCCTTCATGATGTATTTCAAGTTGACAATCCCCCACACCTTGCTGCGTTACTAATGTTTGTATAATTAGTTGTTTTCATTATTTTGTCCAACATCTAAATGTTCAATAAAGGTCAGGTCAGATGTAGCAGAAATACACTATTTGTGTGTCACTGTATATGACAGGATCAGTAAAACGCTGTTGTTTATTTTCATACACAGTTAGAGACGCAGACGCATGGTTGGGTTACTTTTTGTTTGGCTCTAAACACTGATATTTCGGCATGCTTAGCAGAGATTTTATGTCATACAGTATCTTGGTCTTGAAAAAGTAACTATGTTTTTATGTTATTGTTTCCTTGTATATATTCCTATTTTCTTTCCCTTTTGGTTAAAATGTTTTTCTCCTTTTTTCAGCACAATAACGCTGTAGTCAAAGCATTTTTCTTTAACCTTTTTTTATCAGGGTAGTTTCACTGTGAGTACTGTTCGCCAGATTAGTTCAACCATTCACATGTGGAAACTGCCCGGTACCCAAGTCAAAAGACTACCAACTAAACTAGAACTGAGGAAGAAGTGGACTACTTTCATTGCAAACAAAGACAACACTCCTCTCATAAAGCCCCTCAATATTTCTTTCTATTACTATACAAATAAGTGAAATAAATATAGATATTAATATTGGAGAAAACCTCAAAATACCAATTCACTGATCAATCTAATTGAGTTTCAATGAAGCCGGAAGACAAATAACTCAAGACGACTTTTAGCTGTAATTGCTGCCACTAGTGGAGGTTCAAAATACTTATGCAAATGAGATCCATTCATGCTTTTTTCCTGAAAATAGATTGTAGTCAATTATAGATTAGTGATGAACCATTAGATTAGTACATCAGGGGTATGATTCATCCACTGGTCCTGCCATCCATTTAGACATTTGACCAGTCAACTATTTACTGATTCACAGAGAAATTCTCTTTTTTTTGCCCCACCACTGAGGCAACTTTGCTATTCTTAGATCCATACAACCAGTATGGCAAAACTGTCCTGGGTGACCGTGGTGTGATTCATGCACACAAATGTACTGTGTGCATGTAAATGTATTTACATTTCTATAGTTTTTTATAAACACTAAACATACCTTTGTGATAACTTATACTATTATGTAGAATACTATTATGTAAAATAATAAAGGAGATCAACATACCTAATCAGGTGTCGTTAAACTCTGAACTAAATAGTTGATCGAGTCTTAAAGCAAATATCTTTACTCATCCATGTACAGGTAACATTATAATATCCTTTACATTTATTTAAGGAAACGTGTTTTTCTCATTACCACTGTTGCTGAAATACAAACAGCAGTCAAGAACAAGCAAGAACAAAAAAAACCCATTATTTTTATTTTATATATTTATTAGTTTCCACATCAAATTGTCAGATACAGGAAGTGCCACACAGTTTGAATTTCATGGTGTAAATGTGTAAACTTGACGATTCCAATTTATTGTGCGGATCATAACGATTATATTATGATTATGCATTTCTAAAAGACATCATAGTTATTTGATGTAACACTGTGTTAAAACTGACTTTGTCAGTTTTTACTGGACCAAGGCTGCTGTGCTTCTGTTTATAATGAGGCTTTTCACACTTATCTAATTCATCACAGAACCTCTCCAACCCAACCTACAGGATCGAACACACCATTTCTAGCTCCAATTAAGTCTCTTCTGTAGGCTATTCATAGTACTTACAGTGACTATATTGACACACACGGCCATGCACGTCTCTTCAGCTAACCACCAGCTGATGCAATAATCACCAATCATGTCGCCGTGTGAAAAAATGCGGGCTATTTCTTCTGCAAACTCGCCTTTCTTCTCCGCAGCTCCTACCAGTCACATGTTGACTGGTTTTGCTCCTCAGTTCTATCTGCTGCAATCTGTTGCTGACTGTTTCACCCATGGTTCATCACTTAGGTGATCTCTTTTCACTTCACACGTCAAAATGTATTTGTCCGATACTTTGATTTTTGACCAGATAACTGCAAAACGATTGATATTTCCATCAGCCTCAGTTGCATAAAAAAGCAAATGTTAGCACGCTAAACTAAGATGCTGAACCTGCTAAACATCAACATGTTAGCAATGTCATGAGCATATATGCTGGTGTTAGCAGCCTCACAGAGCTGCTAGCATGGCTGTAGACTCTTATATTCTTGTTTAAATCTACCGTCTGAAATTTCTGCACCTCATAACGTTGTGTTCATGGTTTCCCTGCTGCAGCTGCTGCTGTTTCTGCAGCCCCCTGTCCTTTTGACTTGGAAGGTTCCTAATTGAGTAAATTGATCCAGAGAAGCCAAAGTGTCAGCCATGATATAAGCTAGTTGAAGTACATTTTTCTTCCCGCTTAATACCTCAAAGACGTGAATGTGTTCCTTCTTGAAGAATGGCTGAGTATCCTACAATTAACATTCAACATGTTTATGGCAGCCATCTGAGAGGAATTAAGGTTGCTCAAAGGGTGTCCATACTCAGGTCCTTAATATTGATATTATGAATATTAAGAACCATAATGATCATTAACTACTCAGGAAGGTCAATTTAATGTAATTACGGTAATTGTAATTGTAATATTTCCTCCACGTGGGAGATTCAAATAAAAATTTGTCTTTTTTGTGGCATTACATCTGAGTTACAGACACACTGTGAGTGGTTAGACAGTGTTGCTAAGACCCGTTCTACATCTAAAAATACTCATTGCCTCAATAAACAGCACTATGGCTATATTATCTTAAAGTGACATTGCCGTTCGATATTTTTAACTTTCAATATGCTCACCTAGAAAGAGTCTGTATCCTCTGACATTAGTGATGAAAATATAAGAAAAAGTAAATCCAGGGACTCACCATCTATAAAGTCAAATTGCAGTTATTCCCTTAGAACAAAGTGGTTGATAAAGAGGACATAGGGCAAAAATGTCTACCTACGCATTTCGGCAGCGTTGGCTTCATTAGGGTGAATTCACCACGGGATGAACTTTGGATCATGGCCCTTATAGGCAAAAATTGATCCCACATCACAAAGTTGATCATTTTAGCTCAATTTTCTGTACAGTTTGTGCTAGAAGTACAATGGGAGCGAAAGAACCTATTGATTTCAGTACTCATTACTTGCATGTTGGTAGTTGAATTCTTCCCTGAGAAACAGTAGTGAAAACCTAAAGTAAATGTCAAATGAAATGTCACAGGGGTTATTGCGACTACGTGCGACTACAGTTTGACTTTAAGTTTAAAGGGGAATCTTTTTACAGACACACACACTGTTGGAAGACGAGTTGCATTGCGGGTAATGGAGCCTCCAGGTTTTGAAAAGGAAGAAGAATGTGTAGAATAAAAAATAAATAAAATATTTTTTAAAAAATACAATAAATAAAATATGATATCTCTGGTTCGGCTTAATTTTTTGATTTTTGATCCTTTTAAAAAAAAATGTCTATTGTGAGTCCAACAATGTTATAGGAGTGCAATGCTAAATCTGTTTAGAACCCTTTTAACATTCGAGTGCTTCATTTTTCTAGGCAGTAGCTGGCAATTCTGTCAGCGTCTGTGGTTTCACTTTCACCTGACACTGTGTACTTGCTGGGTTTGTATTAACACTTTTTCTTCTTATATCAATCAATTATTATTCAGTGTATTGTTCAATAGATTTGCAGTGAATCTGTATTGTAGAAGTTTTCACAAACATTTTCCTCCTCGATTTTTTGGGAACTGGGAATGTTTCATTGCTGGATTACAGTACTCATTGTATCTGTTCTATAATGTAGAATATAAATCAAGAGCACATAAGGTAATAGCCCATAACAAAGTCAAAAGCTTTCTGCGTGAGTCACAGCTTCCACTAAGGCTGAGATGAGAGGACGGTAGTGAGTTGAGTCATGTTGATACAGTAAGATCAGATTGAGTTTGGCAAGAATCCAAGCACTTCCTGTTGCTGCAGTACAACATTAAGCACGTTTGTCAAAATGAAGAATATCCTGATGGATATTGCTTCAAACCTAATATATCCAGACTGCACTGCACAGAAGAAATCAATTATACTTAAACTATGTACTGTTTTATGCAATGTGACTCACACTCTATTGCATATAAAAACTTTTGTTTTATTGCAGCAGTGTTGTACTACCTCGAAGATACTGTAACATATACAGTCATGGAAAAAATTATTAGACCACCCTTGTTTTCTTCAATTTCTTGTTCATTTTAATGCCTGGTACCACTAAAGGTATATTACCTGAAGAATACAATGAACACGACAAAAAATGCAGCTGATTACATAATACTTTATGTCCTATTTGACATGCTTAAGCTTAATTGTATTCCCAGGGTATATAAGAGGCCATTTCATGTCATAAGCAGCACTGCACATGCAAAGGCCTGGAGTGGTTTCCTGCTTACATTCAAGCCGTAGCACAACGCAGAAGTTGTCAGCTCTCACATAATGCCTAAAACAAAAGAATTATGTGAAGCCACAAAGGCAGCCATCTTGGCACTGCTGGAAATTGGCATGAGTGAGAGACAGGTAGCCAAAAAACTGAAGCTCTCCAAGACAGCCGTTCAATACACCAAGAAAAAACAAGCCGAACATGGTACTACCAAATTGCTAGCTGGTCGAGGCAGGAAACGTCTTTCTACCCCACGAGATGACCGTGCACTCATCCGTTCTTGTGTCAGGAATCGTCGTCAGACCTCCAGGGACCTTAAAAATGAGTGGGCACTGTCGAGAAATGTGACTTGTTCGGCAAGGACAGTTCGAAACCGACTTCTTGAAGCCGGTCTGAAGTCACACAGGGCACGGAAGAAGCCCCTCATCAACGAAAGGCAGAGGAAGGCCCGGTTACTCTTTGCTAGGGATCACAAGGATTGGACTGTTGATGATTGGGCTAAGGTTCTCTTCAGTGATGAATCCAATTTTGAGTTGATGCCCACTCCAGCCAACTTACTGGTTAGGAGGAAGCCTGGAGAAGCCTACAAACCAGACTGTCTTGCCCCTACAGTAAAACATGGGGGTGGATCAGTGATGATCTGGGGTTGTTTCAGTATGGGTGGAACAGGGCAAATGCAATTGTGTGAAGGGCGAATGAACCAGGTCATGTATAGGGCTACTCTTGAAAACAGTCTTCTTCCATCAGCTGGAAAACTCTTTCCTGCCTCGAATGACTGGATTTTCCAACAAGACAATGCCCCTTGCCACACGTCAAGGTCAGTTAAAGCCTGGATGGAGAACCAGAACATTCGAACCATGCCTTGGCCTGCTCAATCACCAGATCTAAATCCAATGGAAAACCTGTGGAAAATCATCAAACTCAAAATGGAGAACCACAAGCCCAAAAACAAAGCAAATTTGTTTGAATTTGTGCAACAGGAATGGGCTGCTGTGACACCAGAACAATGTCAGAAGCTGGTGGAGAGCATGTCAAGATGCATGGCTGCAGTCATCAAAAACAATGGTTATGCAATCAAGTACTAAATCCTGTGTGTATCATGTGACTAAAACAGACAGAAAAGAAAACATGGAATGCCTAAAAGCACTGTTTTTGGCAGTACAATGCCATAGCTATTGATGTAAGAACTTAAGTGATTTTGGTTATTATCAAGAAAACCATGGAAAACGGCTAGATATCAGCTCTTAAATTAAACTCTTATGAGCTATTTTTGTTGTTATTATTATATTTGTCCAAACAAATGTACCTTTAGTGGTACCAGGCATTAAAATGAACAAGAAATTGAAGAAAACAAGGGTGGTCTAATAATTTTTTCCATGACTGTATTAACGTTGAGTTTTAAAATGAATATTAATGTGTATTGTGCTTTTCTTTATTTCTGCTTCAGTTAAGGTGATACCACTTGATGATGCTCATGTGAAAGATCTTGCATTTAAACCTTGCAAGTGTCTCAGTGAGCAGAGAATACACAGTGTTTGATAACAGTGTTAGTTGACACGAGGCTTATTCTGCTGCCGTACTGATATCCTCTTTATGGCTCGGAGACAACCGACCCATCTGGTTGGGGGCCACTGGGCACCAAGGTAAACAAACACCAAACACACACAGCTAACGTGAGAGTGGATTCTGTGCTGCTCAGCGTCAGTCCTCAGTGATATGATGATACATTTGTTTGAGGATTATCACATATACAGACCAACAGACCAGAAGCCGTGAGTGTACAGAGCACAAGTAAACACGACAAACAGGAAAAAAAGAGGAGACAGATGGAGAGGGGGTGAAGACAGTACAAGATAGAGTATGTACAAAGTGAAGAGTGGACCTGTACCATCTGTAAAACAGTTGGGTGAAATAGCCTACAGCAGAGCAACAACAAAAAACACAAAGAGGAGTCATTTCATTTTATGTGACAATCTGAACACTCTGAGCACAGTCGGCTCTAAAAGCAGATGTTCTCAGCTCAGTTTTAAAATCCTCTGAAGACGCAGCTCCCAGCAACAGCTCATTCTCCTACTGTTAATGATACTGCTCATTGCTCATAAAATCTAGAGAGAAATGGACAAAATCTGCCTGAAGTGCAGGCCTTCAGGGAAATGATATATCAGAAATATAGATGAAATTATGTGAAGGAATAAATGCCAAACCCACACAGGAAGCGGACAAATGTATCTAAATACGTACCTATGTACGTATGGTTTTAAGGTAAGTAATAAGTTAAAAGGTTTAAAATGCCTTAAAGAGTAACCACGGAATTTTGAAACCTGGGCCGTGTTTTTACAAATTTTGGGGTCTGAATGACTAATAATTTGCGTTGCAGCCACTGTAGACCATTCATGGCTGCCAGCTGAGGCGATCTACTGGACCAATTACAAAACTTTTGGTAATTATTAGTCGTTAGACACCAAAATTTGTAAAAAATAAATAGGGCCCAGGTTTCAAAATACCAGAATTACCCTTTAATCATCCCACAATACACACACGCACAAACTCAGACTTGCTTCGATTTCTGAATTTAATGCATCAAATTGTCATTAGTTAAGGGGATGGCTGCTCAAATAAACTTTGAGATTAATTATTAAAGACTTAATAAAGTTAATAAAGTTGTAACTGACTGAGGAACATTAAGCAACATTTACAGCTAAAATGAAAGCGTAAAAGCCACATGTAGTATACATGATTTGTTTAAAATACATGAGCGGTATGTTTCTTGCACCAGGGAAAATTATATAGTAGATGTAAACAATATTTATTAGCACAGCAGTACAGCGTCATACATGCAGTTTCCCTTTCTGCTACACTCACCCTCAGCCACACTCCCGACTGTGCACAGCAAACAGTCATAATGAAATTCTCCTCTACCACTGTGCAGGAAACAACCAAACGCACTAGCAAAAATACGACACCTGTTCTCTATGTATACAATGCTGTATGTCTATAGCTTAATCTCTCATATGGGGCTATCAAGTATGCCACATGCTGAATGACTTTCCAGGAGTCATGTATTAGAGATCTATGATATTTTATCTGCCACTCAAGAAAACTAACTACATCCAGATATTTATCCAACACCTATTAAAAAATGTTTGTATAGTAATGTTTCTACAGCTGTTTCATAATGTATGATATACATGTAGCATTCAAGTTAATATTACTTTCTCAAATAGGGAACCTCTTATAATGTAGTGGAATGCAAAATGTATTGTGGCATATTGCACACATCTTCTGTGTCTTATTTTAGGTTCAGGCTGTAATGTCCCATCATTAAAATAAATGCCCATTTCATAACAGCAGTAATTATTTATTAGCTTCCCTCACAAAGTTAATTGTATCAACTAACTGGCTCCCAAAAACGAAACACTGGTGTCTATTTTGGTTTATCAAACCAAGTGTCCCAAAAGGTTGCAGAAATTATGTTTTGGACTTAATAGAGAAATATATAGGGGGGGTACTTTTAGAGGCATGTTTGCCTTTATTGGACAGCTAAAAGTGTGTGGGGGCGGGGGGGCATGCAGCACAGGTCCCTTGCCAATCTGGGATGTGAAGTCCATGATCGGAGCCCTGACCCCTTGGCAACCACAGTGCATCAGCTCAGGAAATATCTAAAGAAGTTAATACTTTCACAGCTAATGGCTGTACTTTGCAGGTCAAATTATAGTTCTATCTTTGTAGGCCGAGCTTGGCTTTGACTTTCTTTAAGCATCAGCAAACCAAAATGCTTGCATGCAGGCCTTAATGTAAACTATTCATTACAGTATATGTCTAATTTCTGCAGTCTTTAAGTCATGTCAAGTCACCTGTTTTACATGAAAAAATATATATTTTAAACAAGTTACTGTGATTTTCCTTCTCTGTCACTCAGTTATCTTATAATATACTTTTTAAATGTCAAAAAAATGTTTTATTTGATTTGTGCTGCTTTCCTTGATGGAAGTTGTATTTGACAGACAAGACGAAATCCTTCAGTTACTTGGTTACATTGGATCTCCTCCGCCTGCATGTGTGTGTATGTGTTTTGTGAGTGTGTTTTCTCCATCCCTTGTGACTGCTTGGCATTTTGACAACTGTGTGACAGTCAAATCTGTCAACAACGGCAGCATGATGAATCCTTACACAATATGCTGGCAATGAACAGTGTCTCTCCAACAGACAGAGAAAAAAGAAGGGACGACCAAATGGTACACTGTATATTTCTGACAAGAAGATAAACACAACAGCCTGGGTTCAAATACAAATAAATCGATGAATGAATCATGGCAGACGCTGATTGGCTCAGGGACAAGAGAAGCTTGATTAGTTCCACAATCAACAGATGTCAATACTTCTTGAAACTACTGAACGATGTCCGCTCTCTTCTCTCTTCCTGTCCCTTCATCTCCTGTGAGTAAGAAAAAGACAAGGAAAGTTTGACTTCTCTTTCTATTGACTTGGAAGATTACATGAAAGTAAAAACATGTTAGTCACCGCACAGAGTTTAGTTCATCAAAGAGACAAATAAAAATGGTGGTACTGTAGGATAACATGATTCTGAAACCTCTTCCATTGAACAAGTGCTGGTGACAGGTCGTCCGTGGCTCTGCACAGTTTCTTTGGAGTTGTTTTTCACAGGAAAATATGTTGTTGTGTATATAGCCTATTTTTAATTTTCTTTCTCTGTGGCAAAAAAACATCCTGCTGTCTCTGAATTGGTTTCTCGGTGTCAACAGCCCAAGGGGAGGAGAAGGAAATGGCGGGAGTGAAGTACTCAGCTAATAGGAAGAATTAAATGAAATGAGAACCCTTTAGGCTCCTTTATATGGTCTCTCCCTTGACTCACTGGGTCGCGAACAATACTTTAGCCAGCCTTTTACTCATAGCCCTGCTTCACCATGAAAATGTGAGTGGTTTCTGGTATTTATTGTACGGCACAGAAATAGTGAAAGGGCTGGAGACATACAATGCTGCTCTCCAGAAAACTTCAAATCCATAACTGGCCCTGGATGTTTGGTTAACAGGACATTGTAATGCCATGCTTTATTTATATTCTGAATTTTGAGAATTTCATATTTTCAATCTGAGGTAGAGCTAGTTTTAACAACTTTATATACAGTTAGGTAGTGTAGTCCAGTGGTTACCAACCGAGGGGTCGGACCCCTCCAAAAAAATCACAAGATAAATCTGGGGTGTCATGAGATGATTAATGGGAGAGGAAAGAAGAAAAAAAAAAAAAGTTCTGCTGAACAACTTTTCTCGAATCTTTTGTGGAATAACAGACATTACCTCTGTGGGCCTCAACCCGTTATTTAAATGAAACCATATGAGAAGTTTAGAGGGGAAATATCTCTCATAGGCAACATTAGAGGTCAAGCATACTGTTTGTCAAACATACAAGCAATAAAGCAGAAAGCTACACTCCTTCTTGCTTGTGATTATTATGTTAGAATGAAATAACAGTCAGATCTTACATATTTCCTTGTTAGACTTTTATTCCAAGGACTAAATCTCTTTGCTGCAGTACACAAACACTTCTGTTTCTGTATTTCCTTCTACATGGATCATCAACTGGTGGGGTGAGGATGCTAACATTTTGGGACATGCAGATTTAGCCTTGATGTCTTAGCAAGTATGTAACCATCAAGTGCATATTTAAGACCCCCTTTACAGGATTCTCATTTTAAAACAAGTCAGCTGAAATGTTTAAAAGTCAGCCAGAGACAGCTAACATTAGCTTAATTAACAAGCTCTAGCGACTATGGTGACCAGACGTCCAGGTTCGTCTGGGATGGGACATCCTTAGGAGATATGAAGACGCCTGCATGTTAAAACCCTTTGAACCATCTCACTCGACATGTCATGTCAAAACCCACAGTGGTTGTCGTGTTACAGTGTGTGTGTGATGCAACTGTGAGAAATGTGACACCTGTCTTATTGAAAGAGAGTCAAGAGAAGGTGAAAGGCTTTGGAGAATAATGATGTCAAGAAAAACCTACACATACAAGACAAATCTTAACCAACTGTCTGGCTTTGATTGTTCGATTTGTATTTCTGGCTCTCTGGCTTGTTACATGCACTGACTCACTGATTCACATTAAATGTGTTCTTTGTCGTACATGAATCACTGTTGCAGAGCCATTATTTGTGACTTAAAAAACAAGCCTACACACTTGGTAAGCATGGCCCCTGCTATCTTGTTAACAGTCTTTCATGTAAAAGTTCAGTGTCCTTGCCGTTGTCTTGCCCATTATATTTCTTGGCCCACCCAAAGGTGCTCACAATGGCAGCCTAGTGGTGGTGGTGTTTGAAATGGAGGAGGACCTAAGGTGGTGAGACAATAACAGGCCACACATAGCACCACATGGCCCGGGTTTATTTATATTGTTAACACTCCCACAAACTACAGTTGGAGACTTACCAGCCTCCAGCTAGCTGGATACAGGTGCCAGCAAACTTGGATGTCAATAGAAAGCCATTGTTGTGATTTCATTGGATCATGTTTGAAGTAATGCTCTATCTACCACTAGAAAAACCTACACATAGTTTGCCTTTGTACAGGCTCTTTAACATGAATACAAATTATAATGAACTCTTTATTACAGTTTTAAAGCATGTAGGAAATTCAAAAGTGTGATTCAAATTGTATCATTCTTGTTGTTGTGCAAATGATCAGTGTTATGAGCCAATAAAGGATGGACTTCAATGGTGACAACCACCCACATAGCTCCCTCAGTAATAATCACAATAAGATACTTAATCAAATACACATATAGTACATGCTGTTTTTCACACATGCTTCTATGCACATAGATCGTACTCAAAAAGGGAAATATAGGTATACTTAACCCCAAGAAGAAGGGTGGGAGATACCTTCTTTCTCTGTTGCTAAAGCAACAAGGAAATGTCAAACCCATGTACAGCCTACTGAACTGAAACAGAAGGGAAAAAGAGAGGAAGATCACATTTCCATCCACTGTATCAAATGTCTCTGTTCAAACCTGACATCTCCACCTGTCAAAGAGCTCCATCTGTCCACACTTGTCTTTTATATAATGTCAACTGTGGACACAGAAAGAGAACAGAGGTGTAAAATTCAAGTGTATTTGATTAGCACTCTTTTCCAAACATGTCTAAGTCTGACAATACAGTGGAAGGCCTGCTTTAATTTATGTACTTGTATTTCTATTTGTTCACTGTGATGAAACCAGCCAAACAATTATCCCTTCAATCAAATTTTATTTATAGCGAGGCAAATATATGCCTCCTTACTTGGTTATGCTTCATAGCCACAGGAGTGTGTAATTACTCAAGTCTCATGGTGGTATGGGTCTAACAGCTTCCGCTGTAGTGTTCATTTCAGTCTAACCTGAGCTGATGACAAGTCTAAGAAACATTTTCCTCATGAAACTGCAATAAAAGTATGAGGACAATAGAAATGTTGACTTATTATGATCGCTGAAGTGAATAAATGTGATTCTGTGTGATTTTTGAAATAATGGGGTTCTTGCTGGTCGAGTCTGTGTGATACAAAGGTGGAAGAGAGGAGATACTTTTTACTTGAGTAGAGGTACAGTATGTGTACTACATTTATTTTATCTCTAAATATGTCAAGAAGAAAACCCATGAAAAAGTACCATAAGACCAACTCAACTAAACAATTGTTTATACGTGGATCACATTTCAAAATGATCCCCTTCCCAGTTTATGCACAGCAAATACTTTTTGTAATTAGCTATCTTCATAATTATGTAACATCTACCACTGCTTTACAATATGATACTGTTTCTATCAAGTTTCTAGCTTTTTCCTGTCTTTATCAGCTCATTACAGTGAGCACATGGAAAAATCTTTTGTACTTAAAGGAGCTTGAAGATCTCTAAACCACAAAATGATGGAAGTCATGAGTGGTTGTGTGCTGAAAAGGCCTCAAGGGTCTTTTTGATATTTACCAAGTTAATTTCTGTAGGAATATCCAGAAAGGTCTTAGACGATTGCAAGAAGGATGATTAGAGGTGGAATTTACTGAGATTAGTTTCCCCCACCATCCCAGTGTGTCAGTATCTACTCATCTAAATCTATGTGGAGGAACCAGACTATGTTAAGGACAAAAGGGAAAGTTAGACATCTTCTGTACCTATAATATTCATCAGCTATTTTTCAATCTGAATATTATTGTTTTGTCACTGTGGTGTCTGCAGGCTCAGAGGAAGCAAGCAACACACAGTAGTAGTAGGAAGTACTGCAATAGATAAACGTATAAATGTTTTTAACACATTGAAGAGATGGAAACATAAGAGGAAATCACAGTGTTATATCACATTCTTACAGGGTGATATAAGTCGATGAGGCACACACACACACACACATCAGTGACGTGATGGCAGTTCCTTGCACAAAGGCTAATTAAACATTTCTTTGTGCGTGTATTTTTGCACTTGTGCATGAGACTTGTGTGCAGGTGAGGGGGAAACCATTACCAAGACAAATCAATGAATCTGCTTGAGGGAAAGACAGGCAACACAGCAGGGTGTGGGCCATAAAGAGAGAAAGTGGGAAAGGGGGGGGTGGGGGGGGTGCAGAGGAAGAGATTAAAAAAGAGAGATAAGGGGCAATAATACGGGAAGGAAAAGAAAAATAATAAATTGACTTGAAAGAGAAAGGCCTCTTTTAAAGACAGCTGCAGAGGTCAGTCTTGCCGCGAGGCAGCAGGTGAGCATAGGTCTCCTACTCTCCCCTTTGTGATATTGCTGATACACTCATCCCCTTTTTGATGCACATCTTGAGCAGAGGTGCAGTGCTGCGATGGTCAGCACCGCATCACGGCCCTTAATAGTCTAAAATGACATGAATCCTAACAAGTACATCTCCAACTGAGGCAGTTTCGCCATTGTTTATCTGGCATGACTCATATCCTCTTTCTTCTTTTGAGCCAGTAATACCGTATCTCTTCAGACTACAAAACCTGTTGAGTAGCCACATTCATCTATTCATTGACTTTTAAGAAATAGATGCAGCCTCTGTTCCTTGAAGTCAATTTTCTATAACAAGCTACTATTCTGCTGCAGCTTGTTCCAGCCATATTTGTGTCATTTTGTGAATGTGAGTAGTGGAGCCTGTAGACTGATCTGCCAATCAGGTGAGATCCAAAATTACCAGCCTGCCTTCACCTTTGCCAAAGGTAATAACCCAGCTCATTTGGCTCGTTCTATAACAGTGCAATTACTGCCTGCTTGAAATTTCGTCTCCGCATCACGGAAAAGTTTTTGCACTCAGTTGAAAACCTTTTTATGTTGATAAAGAAAACATGCAGAAAGGAAAATACTTTGTTAAAATATACGGTTTATGTTTGACATTTTACTGTCCTGTCAAATGGTTTCATTGCATAGCAGTGAAAAAGTGGCTATGGACTTTGTGAAATGTTATTTGTTTTACCGTGGCCTCCAGAAATGCCATACCTGTCGCTCAGGTACAAGTAGAGTTCCTCCAGAAGTACTCCAGCCGCTTGACTTTTCTACTTGTCATGGACATTTCTTGAAATTAAAACCGATCTCCCAAGACTTTTGTCTATATCATACACAACATACCCAATGATGAAAAGGCTTGTACTTAGAATATTGGCAAATTAACTGATAATAAAAATGCAAATATCACGTTATTATTGCTTGAGTTTTTCTGCGAGCTCATGTTTTATTTGCTCTGGCAGATGCGTCTGACCCCCCTCCCGTTTAGACAGATATCCATCCGACCGGATTTAGATCGGGCCAATCTCAACCGTTTATTTAATATGGGCGGATTTAAGCGCCAATGAGGCATTTTCTGAAACCAAACATGCCAAACATCTGTGTATTATGTTGAACTAGAAGCCATATGATGTTGGAACTAGCTACCTAGCCTAACAGCCTACTGACGCCACACGTTTTGTTGCTAAGAGTGGTTCTATCGTCCAAAGGCACTTTGGTCTGCGCCCTGTTGATGACGCCCCTTGAGAGGCTACAGACTAATTTTCATTTGTGATGCCAGGCTAGCAAATACATATGAGCCTGTCACATTTGGTAACTGAAGGGTTTTGTCCTATTCTTCATACGTTGCTTATTCTCACATACTTGCCAAAAAAGGTCTGCACTTCCTCATTGATACTGTATTTTCACTTAATTCCATGTAATTTCAAAAAATTCTAAGGAATAGTTCGACATTTGGGAAAATAGGCTTATCCGCTTTCTTGCCGAGAGTTAGATGAGAGGATCGATACCACTCTAATGTCTGTGCGCCATGGAGCTACAGAGCCAGGAGGAGATTAGCCTAGCTTAGCATAAAGAGTGGAAGCAAGGGTAAACATCTAGCCTGGGTCTTTCAGAAGTTCAGTAATACTTCTACCAACACCGCTAGAGCTTTCTAATTAATGAATGTATGAACCATGTAATGTTGATTTAATCTGTACACAAAACTGGAACTACTTCTTGGCCGAGGCGCAGTGTGTCTTGTTGTCACTGTGAGGGTGCCAGATAACCAGCAGGTTATGTGTCAACACGTAACTCCCTATAAAATCACCACATGTCATGTTTATGTATGGAGTAAACAAATGGCATGTTTAGTAGTGAGTTTCAGAAGTGCTGGAAAGCAGATTTTTGAACTTTAGATAGAGCCTGGCTAGCTTCTTCCCCTGTTTCCAGTCTTTATGTTTATGTTTATTGATTTTCTCCTCTAACTCTCTGCAACAAAGAGAATAAGTTATTTTGTGATTTAAAGGACCATACCACTGATTTAGCATTCTTACTGTAAAAGCATCAAATCTGCACAAACCTTTGTCAAAGTTACATTGTCACTGTGAGAAAACACACATTCGCATTATAACACAGTGACAAGGGAACTTTGAAACACGTTAATGCAGCCTTGATGTTCAGTGTGATGGACTACAGCACTCAAGCAGGTTTCATGAGTCTTCTAAGTGATCTTCATATCATATGGAAATGAGTGGAAATGCAATCACTGCCTGAAAAGCTGGAAACATGCATTCAAAAACCTGACACTCTACTGAATAGTTTGGAAACAGTCATCAGTAATGTAAAGTTGCCAAATGCTGGCAAGGACTAATGAAACCATTTTCACCACAGAGTTGGCTGTGCTCAGGATCAAGTCCTGTTGGACAACAAAATACCATCTCAGTCAAGTCTTTGGCTCTCTAAACCAGATCTAAAGATTTCTTTCTCATATGCATTTCCATTTATATTTTACCTCTTATTAAAGTGTCCCAGGCCCTGCTGCTCAACACCACCTCCTTCCCAGGATCCTGTTAAATGGTTAATGAGCTGTGCCTGCTTTCTTCCAGACATAGCACTTTCAGTTACAGCTGAAGAGTTCAGTTCTTGTTTCATCGGATCACAAAATCTTTTATCTGACGCTTAAGAGTTTTTTTTACTGTCTTTGTGCCATCTCCAGGCATGCTGTTGCTGAGTGTCTTTTTTATTGCCATTCTGCCATGTAGCACAGATTTATAAAGTTCTGTACTAAACTTTTGTTCTTCCACAAAGACCTGCCACCACAACCAAGTGAATCTATAGAACATGTTCTAGCTTTTTGACCTTGATAAAGGCTACTGACCAGTTTGGTCAAATAAATACCCCATATTTCTTTTTTTTTGTTGCATTTTCTACCCTGTTTGTGAGTTCAGTGTGTGTGTGTAATTTAAAAAAATAGATGGTGTGTTATGATAAATACACTGACCTCTGTTTGTATTTGGCATTTGTTATTTCTTCCTGTGATACAAATACATTATATGTCATACAATAAATAGATTGAATCTACACTCTAGTTTCTGTAACATTTCTAACGTGCCGTGTGATCGACACATATTGTCGCAGTCCTGTGAAAACCATGTGTCTCCAAAACCATCAACTTTTCACAAGTTGAGAAAAACAGTTTTCAGCTTTATGATGCAGCATTTTTAAGACAATCCAAAGGGTTTTTTAATTGATTGTTTAGCTTAAAAAGTAGAAGGGTTTAGAATAAAACATCTATGGAAATATAATGTTTGAGAAGTATACTGTAGGAACAAAATACTTGGAAGGCAGGTTGAGGTTTCTAAGCAGGTTGATGTTTCTAACAAAACAAAAATATATATAATATAAGGCTCAAATGATTACAAGCAGGTTGGGCAGTGGCAGCTAAAACTGTAGGTGTTAAATGAATCTTGGGGATGGATTTGACAGATACGGGTGTAGGATGTAGTGACTCGGCTGCCAATTGCCTGTCAGCATAACACTAAGGGTTTGAACACCTTGCCTGCCTGGTCTCACTCATGTTCACTCAAGGAGGATGGAAGGATAAGGAGGCTGATCTGGACTATTGAGATGCAGCCATGGGAAACAGACTGCAGAATCTGTTGCCTTGCCAACCAAGCCCCTCAGAGTGTGAGGGTTAAATGTAAAAGATTCTCTGCCAATGCAAATATAGGTTGCCATCTGTTTTCATTACTCTCCTTTTGTTACATATTTTAAAACATGCAAAAGTGTGGTGTAGGTGTGCAGATCAGCGGGGCTTTTCACCATGATCCTAATTTGATTTTGATGTGAGAGCAATATGCAAACCTGGAGAGTAATTACAAGAGCGTCCATATGCCTCTCCAGGCGCTGGAATATGATAGCAAGCGTATGTGAGCTCCTGATATAGCACATGCTTTATTGCTGTATTGAATGTATTGAATTTTTTGATGTAAGAATGCTTGTGCTCATTGTTGTACTGAAGACACAACTCAACAGTCAACAACTCTACAGTAAAAATTTGAACATTTAATGTGAAATGAAGAATTTCTCTGTACACAAGTGTCTAATCGTGTGCTACTCCGACATAATCAGCAGAATGTAGAGAATGTCACAAAGCGTAGTTACCATGAAATGAAAGAAAATATATATTTTTCAAATGCCAGTAGTCCACCAAAGTGATGCCAATTTTAACTGCTGCTTTGAAATATAAAACAAACTTCTGAGAAATTGCTTAAGTTTTGTGGTCAACTTAATTTCTGTCTCTGACTATTAATCTCCAGTGGAGCCGACAGAGATGTGGCGAAGGCAAGAAAACAGCAAACTTGTTGCTTAGGAACAGTGAGAAATAACCCCAACTTTTCTTGAAGCATCTGATCTTATCTCCCATGGTGCGCATAGCTCTGTATGTGTGTGTGTGTGTGTGTGTGTGTGTGTGTGTGTGCGTGTGTGTGTGTGTGTCGTGGGGTAGGGGATGGGGGTGGTGGATGGGGGAGTCAGGTTCAGCAGAGGTTGTTTCTAGGCAACTGTTTTTTTTCCTCTTTCTTTTAATATGAAACTCCGTCTCTTCACATTCATTATAGCCCGCTTTTTCACAAATACGATTTCTCATAATTTAAATGGGGTTAACTGGCTCTTTGGTGTATGACCCAGCATAACTCTTTGATGAAAAAAATGACAACAATAAAGCTGCTTTCTACTGTTCGGAAAAAGGTCCCAGCATTCATTACAACATCATTTATGTGCAGCTATTTGTCAGTAACATAGATCAAAGGTGACCATGTCCTGTGAGCGGACTTTCATATTAACTATACACTATACCAGCTGTGTTTTGATGGAATAAAAGTATGCATATAGATTTTCACATAGTTGTGATTGTTTTGTCTACAAAGGGGAAATTGTGGTGTCTTGCATTTTGTCTTCTCATTTGTTTGTCTTAAACTTGTGCTGAATGTGTGCAGTGATCATTTCGCTTCGATATGTCCTGATTTTGTTCAGTCACATCCAGCTCTTCCGTACACATGCCTGCAGCGTGCATGAAGTGAAGTTTGAATATTTGACCTATTACAGCTCTTGGCCCCCTGCCCAGTTCTGCTTCAGATGGGAGCAGTTCATTAAATTACAACCAGTGAGCTGTGGTAAAGTAAACAAACAAGCAAATAAATACACTTTTTTTTCATGAGGTTTTCAAGTGATATCGAGACTGTTGTTGAGACAGCTGTTAGGATGACATACGTGTGTCATGCAGCAGTTCAAAATGTCATCTCGTGACCTTATTATCCTCATCGTTTCAATTAAAGCTGCATTTGTGAGTCTGTGCATTTATGTGTGTGTGTGTGTGTGTGTGTGTGTGTGTGTGTGCAACAAGTACAGATACATTATTTTATCCAACCTCACATGATGCATTTTTCATACATTTTCTCAGTTTCATGATGTATAGTTAATAAGTGAAGAGTTGTTCTGCACAGTTCCTGTGAGGTAATGAAACAATACTTTATATCAGAAAAAAACACATGCACAGCAAAAAATTTACTCTATTATTTCATACACATATACACTTTGACAGTACAGGCAGAGCAGCAACTAATTAAAGTGTCTATCCCCTACTCCTCCTACACTGGACCGATTATACTGATGTCTTTTACAGTAGAACCCCTTTGATTTGAGTTTTAATTGGCTATGTGGGGTGTTTAATTAGGGGTTTTTAACTGGATGTTTCAGGTGGAAACCTGTGGCGGGTTCACACCCTAATTAAAAGCCTATTCCTCAGAAGACATGACCTCCACATCACCCAAACACACTTACTGTGTATACCAGTTGGCATGTGTGCTTGTTAGAGGACAGAAAACCCACTGCCCACTAACAGCGAGTTCTCATGCAGCATCATTTAATTATCCCAGGCAGTCGTTTGTCCCCCTGATCC
The DNA here is from genome assembly GCF_043641665.1 of Enoplosus armatus. Taxonomy (NCBI): domain Eukaryota; kingdom Metazoa; phylum Chordata; class Actinopteri; order Centrarchiformes; family Enoplosidae; genus Enoplosus; species Enoplosus armatus. The sequence goes on from NC_092193.1 coordinate 15,099,619, forward strand.
ATGCAGTACGGCACGTCAGTCTGGTCAAACCATGTGTACTGTGTCACTTGTAGTTTGTTTAGACAGCAGCAATGAATAAAATACCACATTATGAAATAGTTTCAGAAAGGGACCTGACATAAAACTGTAATTAAACCTGACAAAGGCTAAACAATGCCTGTAAGATAGTATTCCCTAACAGACTGTGGATATCTTAATATCATCTTGAACTATGTCATACATCCGTTGCCTTTTATTATGATTGCCTATATGATATTTAGTACCTTGTCTGCTTCATGAAATTGATTGATTATATGATTAAAATTTTAGCTTTTTATTTCCTATTTTCTAATGTTTCTTAATATCATACATTAAAATCCTGCTTCAGTCGTGATAAAGTTTGACTGACTGTGTATACACCAGGGACAACAATGGAAATAAGTTCAGGACTTTATAGTTGGATCCTTGACTAAATCTGATATGTCGTATTTTATAATAATAATAATAATAATAATAATAATAATAATAATCTAATAACCAGTTGGTTTACACTTTGGAGTGAACCCGTTGTGTGTTATGCTCCCCTCCAATATCCAGTTTCAGCAGGGAATACATCCAATTAAAGAAGCAAAATGCTGTTTCATGGGGACTATAATTGTGGCACCAGCCTGACGTCAGACCACTGGAGCCTATTTCAAAGCAATGTCCCAGAACAAGGACGTGAAAAGAAATAAGTCCTTGGCCTAATTTAAGTGCCATAATAAGAAAAAGATGCTATGGTTTTGATGGTTTTGAACTCATGTTTAAGAGGAAAGCATGTCCAGACTGGTATAACTTTTTATGGCCCTCAGACAGGCAAACTTCTGCTTCATCTTTGCTTCAAAATTATGAACCATACAAGATGCTTTACATATTTCTATTAGATTAGGACTTACCTTGTGCAGTATACTGCATAGCTGACATTGTATCAGTTAAACTGCCTTCAGACATTACAGAATCTTTAATCACATCTCTCTACAATGTCAACCTCGTCCTTCCTTCTCAGCATAAGTTTGCAAGTGTTGCATCCAGACATGATTGTCATGAACTCCGCACAGCAGTCTTTCTTACAGTTAGATAACGCCCTCTGTTGGAAGAAAAACAAAACTACATCTTTGATAACTGATAACTGCTGATCATGAATACCTTTCACTTTTGATTCACAAATGTCAAAGTGATTGTTAATGTTATTTGAGTACAGTAAAATTACAGTGCCATTATAGTTTCTTAACTTTGGCACATCAATACTGAACATACCAACTGTTTTCAAACTTTAGACAGAAGGGAAGACAGCAAAAAAAGAAGAATGTGGCTCATTTGGGGCACACAGAAATAAATAACATTAATACAGGAACAAACTTTTTTTCAACCCTCAATGGTTTACATGAAATAAAAAATATTATCTTATCTTAATGTGTTTATGTACAGTATACATAAATGTACTGACCCAAGAGGGGGAACTTTATTTTTTTTGACAAACTTGGCTTGTCTCCCTTCCTTTTAGCTGGTTTGTCAAATCTATGAATACAGCACATAAACATTAATAATTATAGGTTCCTAAGATCAGATAAGCATCATGCATCATTAGCCTTTGACTAAATATGACTGTGTATGCGCCTGCTCTCTGTTGCTGTCCAATGTTCCCAAGGCAGCGGACTCTTTCCCATTGCGCAAACATGTTTAGGCAAGAAGTCAAATGTCATATTCCCCAAGTAGTCACATGGTTCCTCCCCAGTGAGTGGGTGAGCACAAACCTCACACTCAAGCTGCTAATAGAAGACAGGAAGTCTGTCATTGTGTCCCCTCATTGTCCTATTTTTTTTACCAGGAAAATATATATTGACATTTCTTTCATATAGGTAAAACCTTTCACTTGCACCACCAATATACATTACAGTGAATTAGAAAATAACCTGCAGAATGCTGTCTTCTCAGCAATTCTATCAGCTCCTCCTCATTCATAACTATGTGATCAAGAACTTTTATTAAGTTTAAAGATTAAAAACGTATTCTTCGAGAGTGCTCTAGCCAAGATAAGCAGCAATAACAGCCAGTTAGACAAACAAGATAAATCAGATAACTCAAAATGTCTCGATCAGAATCAAACTAAAACGTGTATAAAGTTGCCAATATTAAACACATAAAGACATGGTATAAGACCAGTCCAGTTATATTTGCTGACTAATATAATGTGCAGTCCTAACATAGCTCATTCTTCTAATGCATGTTGGTACCTACTTTAAATCGAATAACGTGTGTGACTGTGGATCAATACTACTAATTTCCCACTTTTGTTGCTGATTCAGACTTTTGCAACTAGCTAGTGTCGTTAATTTCTTCTTCATTCCCCAGATGTAGGCGATGGTCCGATGGTGGAAGGAAACTCCGCTGATACTGACTTTTCACATAATATTCTTTATTTGCATCAAAGATCAGGATCAACAGGCATGCGCATCTTAGCCTGGACAGCACCCGTAGCCAAATCAGTACTGCTGCCCCGAACACTGTTCAAGCTCGTCTTTTATACATTTAGACATACATGGGGTCCTACTACAACACACGAGTCTGTAAACTTCCGTTCCCTATCTAGGGGTCAGAAAAGAGACCTCTCTAAATGATGTTTCACGTACCTTAACCTCTCAGAGATAACCTTTCACATACCAAAGAAAGATCTCGTCTAAACAACAATGCATCTTATCTTTAAGGTGCCCCAACATCTGTTAGTTGTTTACCTATTGCATACGTAGCAACTTTGTACTGCATATCATTGTCTGAAAAGACTACTTTTATGATTAGTATCAAATAATACACATCACTAGTGCAGTTCCTTATTTAAAAAAATAAAGGCAAATTAGCTTGTTTGTTTTAAAAATGACTTTCTTATCCATTGAATAAATCTAACAATAGGAATATAATAGCTTTGATCTTTTCTTCTATATTATATAAAAAAAAATGTAATTAAAAGCTGATACGTCAATGCTGTGTTCGCCACTTTCCGCTGCCCCCAAGTGACCCAAAAAACATTTTACTGCAGATTTAAATGTAAATATTCAAATTTAAAACAGCAAAAGCTCAAACTGCTATGTGTGAACAAAAAACATATTTAAGAGAACTGGAAAGGGACAGCTCTTCCCAGTGCTGAGCCAGTGGGCGGTGTTAACAGGTCATGTGACAGCTGTCGTCACTGTGGCCGCCATGTGGCTCTGGAGACCGTCAGTGTTGTTGGGTCTAGTGGGGAGCAGAGGAGTACTGAGAAGCATGGTAAGTATCTGGAGCACAGTAACAAATGTCTATCTCTTTATGTGTGCTGTGGCCAAAATATGTGCGTATCCGCTGCTGCCTGTATGCCGAACGACATGTGTAGGTCAGATTTAGGATTTTCTATTTTTAAATACGGTGTAACGGACAAATGGGTCCGATGTAGATGCAGCCGCTCATGCTAGCTTCGTGTAAAAAGGATACTGTTAGCATTCGAACGTCAGTTAAACGTTCAGGGACTCAATTTAATTAGCTAACGGTTAGAGTCAACGGTCGAGTCACGCAAATGTAACTGTAGCTTTTCTGTTTCTCTGTTATGAACGCGTGGCTGGTGTTGTTAGCTGGCTGTGCTGTAGCGTTAGCGCTGATATAACGTGAAGGCATAAGGATGCCGTTGAAGTTGCTAATAATCCGTGGTGATAATCAATAAACCAGGTGATGTAAATCCACGGTTTGTGCGTCATCATTGATTTCCTCGTTGTTACGCAAGGCAATTGTTAAAGCGGCGATTCGCTAACGATTTAACGTCAGATCTTCTCACTAAGTTTCTTGTTTTGGCTGTTCTGTCTCTCCTGCTCATGAGTGAGAGAGACCTTTGCTGCTGCAATGACCAAGTTCCCCCTCATGCAGGTGACTAATTGTGGGTGTTTCAGCCTAAAACTGTTCTGGATGTAGCTCAATTGAAGCTACATGAATTATGACTCAAATGGGCCAAAGTGCTCTGAGTGTCAAGGGCAGTGGTTAACTTCCTGATCTTTCTTCCCGTTTATCTGATTCATCTTAGGCTTGACTAATTTTTGCCCTTTGGTTTGTTTCCATGGACTTTAGCCCTACCTTCAGCTGTCTTACTCAATCGCACCCTCTCACCTATGTACCATTTTTTTTATTCTTCACCTCTACACAGTGTGCTCAGGTGGGAGACTGGCAGAGTGCCAAATCAATATACGAGTTCTCTGCCAAGGATATAGATGGCAATGAGGTGTCTCTTGAGAAATACAGGTAAAATATATGTATAACATAATTAATAATTAGTGACTTGCATAGAGTTTGAAGTGGATTACTTGCAGTTGTCATGTTTAAATTTCACAAATAAGCCATAGTTTGCAGAATTTTTTACTCAAAAATTAACAATAACAATACTTTAACAATAATCTTGTGTGTTCTGTTTTTCTCTGCCAGGGGGTATGTTTGCATCATCGTAAATGTAGCCTCTAAATGAGGAAAGACCAAGGTAAACTACACTCAGCTAGCGGGAATGCACGCCTCCTACGCTGAGAAAGGTTTACGCATCATGGGCTTCCCATGCAACCAGTTTGGAGGACAGGTAACAAGGATAAACTGATGACAACACAGCTTTTGTTTGTTTTATTTTCTTTATTTTGTGCTCTGTCACATGAATATATACACAACGCACATGACCCTTGAACTGTTAACCCAAACCTTTCCTCCAGATCACTGTTCTTTTTGAATAAAGTGACTGTCGGGATGGAGGCCATTTAAATAATTATACATTTTTGCATCATTCAATTCAAACAAGCATGTAAACTGCATTCTTGCGTGTTTTACATACATTCCTAAATGCTTTGTAAAGGTTTATTAGCTCAGAAAACTTTCCAATTTTCTTACTTTGATTTTCTTTGTATGGTCCAGGAGCCAGGGACTGATGCAGAGATTAAAGAGTTCGCCAAAGGTTACAACGCTGAGTTTGACCTCTTCAGTAAGATTGATGTGAATGGAGACAACGCTGACCCTCTGTGGAAGTGGATGAAGGTACAGCCCAAAGGCAAAGGAACCTTTGGAAAGTAAGTTATTGCCCTACGTCTCTGTTACGTTTCTTTGAGTTGGTTAGAATAACTGCTTAGACCCTGTGTGCTATATCATTAATGAGCTTTGTTTTCAGTACATCACTGTATTGAATGAGTTTCTGTTCATAAAAAGTGTGGACTGTGTATTTATATTCGTGTCATCCTGCAAAAAGAGCAACATAGTTAAAGGGGAAAAAAGATTATAACCTTATTCATAGTTATGGCCATAATTCCTGTTATATATATATATATATATATATATATATATATGAGTTCCCACAACTGATGGGAATGGTGGCCAAAACTACAAGAATAGGACCCATGTTGGTTCAAATAAATACACTGAAAGAGAGCCACATGTAAGTTGGAGATATATGGAGATACTGATAATGTTTTAATATATTTTATATTATTTATAATTTCTTAATAGTCCTTTTGTTTAGAATTCAGTAAGTGTTAAATTTGACTAACCTAACTGGGAAACGGGCTGTCGTTTATATCCGTAAGACCCTGGAATGGGAACATTGTGTCATACACATCCTGTTCAGTTTCTGTTACTTCATCTTACTACTTTCTTCCTATTCACTTTGGGTGAGGTTGTGAAATGTTTCACAATTTTTTTTTTTTCATCATTGAAGAGATTATCCTATCACTATCACCTCATTGCAACAGCCGACAGTGAGCTGGTGTTGAAAAGTTTGTTACTCAAAATGTCTTTCGAGTAACAACCATTCACTCCATGTAGGCTTAAAAGGTGGTGTTTGTGGCCCAAAAACCAACACACACCCCTGCTTGAGGACTGAGCCTGAAGCGATGCATTCAACCATATTTGGGTGAAAATACAAGTGTTATACTGAGCGTACAAATGCGCAGTGGAGAAGTTGATTGTGCTGTAGGAGTAGGCTGAGAAGTTATTCTATGAACTGAATAATTGGTTGTGTTGTAACAATTTTTTTTCTCTTTCCGCAGTAATATAAAATGGAACTTCACAAAGGTAATTTGCTATATATATATATATACTATCCCTTTTTAAGAAGCATCTTTGGTTAAAATTTTCTTTCCTCAGCTGCATGAAAAATATGTTATGCTAATATTTTGATGTGTTATTCCAGTTTCTGATCAATAGAGAAGGACAAGTGGTGAAGAGATACGGCCCAACAGAAGATCCCAGCGTAAGTGGCACTCGCTGTGCTTTTAGTAATATTTCTGTGCATGCTGTGAAATGTAGCACCTTTTCATGATGTTGGAGCATACAATGGTTTAGTTAGAACTTTGTTATGTAATCTCCACCCATGGGAGTTTATTCAGATAATTTGTTGCATTGTGTTTCTCGTAGTCTATGTTGATGTCGAGTGAAAGAAGACTATAAAAAGGATGGATTAAAAGGGTAGAAGAACTGGTGATTAATAATCATTGTTCAGATTTGTAGTGAACAGTTCATCTCTAAAATTTCAACTTATTTCTCTTTGCAGGCGGTGGAGAAGGACCTGCCTACGTACCTGTAATACTACTGTCTCCTATGTGTTTGTTTGACTCCTGACCTCTCCCATGGACTTCAGGGTACTGGTGTGTGTGTCTGGACCAGTGACGGCCTGTCTGTAAACCCAATATTGGGGAGGGCAGGCCTGATGATCCCCAGCGTGCAACTAACCTCCAGAACCCACCTGCACCAAACCCATAAGACCATGTGAGAGGACATTCACTCGTTACCCAGAGTAGAGGCACTTCACATCTTACTTCAAACTCAGAACAGCCATTCCTTTTTCCAACACAAATACCATCCAGTCCTCTCTGAATGTTAAGTGACAAGTTTGTTCATGTGTCAATGTCAGTTTTATGTAAGGACATACTATAAGATGCCATACAGTTCACTGATTTCTGAAAAGCTACTGATAATATTATTTAATCGTGATGAAATTGGAAAATAAATGCTGTACATTAATTTGTCAATTTAATTGCACCTATTAAAAGAATCTAATTTGAGCGATAGTCATGCTCACCTACTGGCTTTGTGAATGGTTACTATAGTGGTCTATTTATTGTCATTTCATGTTATTTGTTTGTGCAAATAGCCTATTTGTTTAGATAGATATTTTATAAGTGGTGCAAGGTTTTGCAAAGATACACATTATCGTTATCATTTATTTGGTTTGACATGTTTGACAAAATGTACATCATGACCTGAAACGGGTCTATAATATCCTAATAATTGCCCGGGAAGTTTCCTGGAAGTAGCTATGTAGAAATTGTAGGGAAAATAATAAGTTCCTCAAGAGAAAGAGTACGTTCAAACCAAACCAAAGTAAATATTAATGTATTCATTTATTATTGGAAAATATGTTGCATGGTATGCTTACTTGTAGACAAATTTAACATTTTCAAAGTTCAGCTAACCGGTGCTATGCACTGACTAAAAGAGACAAGGTTAGACTAGCCTTTCATAGGATTGAATTAATCGGAAGTGTACCAACTGAACAGGAAAATACGGACCCGTAAGATGAAACGTTTCCATGTAGATGTAGGTTTTAAAGCACTTTATCCTACGGCTACACTGTGGAAGCCATTTGGAGCAAAATGGATTAAAACAGACAAGATAAAAACATTAACTTGTCTCAAGTCAAAAAATGTAGTAGCCTCCATCATAATTCTGACTTGACAGTAAGTCATAATTTCCATTTATCTCGTAACTTTGTGGTGGTGAGTATTTTTATTTTCATGACGACTATTTTTGAGATTCCATACTACTCCCCATTAAATAGAGAACCTGATTAAATATGAGATGAAAATGTAGAAAATGGCTCGTATGACGATGTTAAACGGTTTCTCTTGTGGGGTTAGGAGGATGATGCTGTAGCGGCACGCGCATCAGCCGTTGCGTGAGGTAGATGACTCACAGTAGCGGCAGAGATGATCAGCACCGCTGGCTCTGAACGTGTCACCGCGTTTACCCATATAGAGCGACAAATACACATTAATGGAGTTATGTAGTCTGTAATTGTAGCAGTAAAAACCGAAGAAGGGGAAATGACGGGATTATTGGATCGTTTCGAAGCAGCGCATACCGCCACGTCGTGTTCTCATTGAGGAAGGAAACGGCTGCGCGTCGTCGTCAGGAACCGTCCGGGAGATGGACGGGTGGACTGCGGAAACCGGGGATGACGGGAGGACGAGTGAGGAAGCGGCCGCCGACCTCTGTCTGCAGCTTGACCTGGGGGACACCGGTTCGTATGTCTTTCAGTTGGCGTTAGAGTTATTTATTGTCTGTCAGCGACGAATAGTCCCATCATTGTGGTGGGCTCATTCAGACAGCTGCAGGTGAACGGAGGTGCACTGCAGATAGAAGTTACACATAAGTGGGCAGCATCCTACTATACAGTCATGTCAGTGTAGCTCGGCACATTGACTACAATTGGAAAAAAAGATATTTACCATTAAAGCAGACACAGAAGATTGCAGTTGGAGGAACCTAAACTGTGGAAATGAATAATAAATTGCTTGCTTAGATAACAGTGTCAAGATTCAAGTCACTGCTGCTCTGTTGTAAATGGCCCACAGTGTCAGTGGCTCACTGCAGGCTGGCACCAGCACAAGGTGCACACTGTCACAGTCACCCTCACCAGACCTGATAAAGTGGAGCTGCAGTGTTACATCTTACCTAAACGAGTGTAGAGCTATTTACTTGTAGGGTATTCACACACATTCATACAGAAGTCATTTGTATGTACAGCAGCCACTATATTGAACACACACTGTGGTCTCTCAGGTGTCATGTTGCTCCTCCCCTCAACCTCTATCTGTCTTCATAATTCTTACCATCTCTCTCTTCCTCTTCCCAGCTAAATCTGAAGAGTGCTTTACATAATCTGGTGTGGGTACTAATCCCGCGTGGGTACCAATTCCAAGCATCGCTGTGGATGTCACGGCTACAAATATGACAGAAGATGCATGACAGGTTTATGATAATTACCGTATGTGCAAATGTTAAAGAAAGAAAGCAAATGCGGTCCTCATCAGTTTAGCAGGTCCAACATTTGCATGTGGGTTCTCATGTATACGCAGTTTACGTTGGATGTTTGTGCACACATGATTATTATTAAATCCACCAGATTATACTTGTGTGCAGTGAGCCTCGCGGCATAAAAATCTACTCCTGCGTTTAGCGTCACATTAATGTCACAGCAACAGGCCGCCACTTTCTCAGCGGGGGGATATCTAATCCTCTTTACTATGACACACACACACAGGCCTTAAGGCATACTTCTGTTAACATTGGCAGAAAATGTTTCATTACGGGAATATCTAAGTGAGCTTTCAGTAAATATGCATTTCCTTACGTTCAAAACAAACCTCAACAGGTAATGTGTTTCTCACATAGTAATCAGACATGCTACAATGAGTTTGTCCTGTTTGTTGCTTGCAGCTCAGTGACACATTATTCTGGCCTGACCCTAATCCCACAGAGACTCTTTGTGTTTGCGTCTGCCACAGGATACTCCTTCTCATTGTTATACCCGACAGGCTTTGGTGCAGCGTTAATCTGCAGGTTACAGGTGTGGCCAGCTGCGTGTGTCCTGTCACTGCATGAAAGGGCCCAAAAGAAACAAAGAAATCAGTGAAATTATGAAAACCCACTTATTTTTGTTTCTGCAGTTGCATGGTGTCTGTAGTTAGGTCAGTCGGTCCATCACTTTGGTTCAGACTGAAATATATCAACACATATTGGATGCATTGCCATGAAATTTACAACAAACATTCATGGTGCCCAGAGTTAAAAAAAAAAAAAATTACAATTAATTGATTCTAATCACGCAACCCCTGACTTTTCCTCTAATGCCACCATGTGGTTCAGTATGTGGTTTTGAGTGAAATGTCTCAACAACTATTGGATGGATTGCCATGACATTTGGTACAGACATCCATGTCTCCCTCATGATGAATTAGAATAAATTTGGTGACTTGTAGTCTAGCGCCATCATCAGGACAAAATTTTGATTTACAATAAACCAATATTTTGTGGTGTATGATCAAATATCTGCGAAACGAATGACATTCCCATCAGCCTCAGCTGTACTTTTTGTTAAGTGCTAATTAGCAAATGTTAGCACAATAGCATGTTTAACTAAAATGGTGAACATTGTATCTGCTAAACATCAGCATGTTTGCATTATCATTGTGAGCATTTTTGCATGCTGATGTTAGCATTTAGCATCACTGTGCCTAAGAACAGCCTCACAGAGCCACTAGCATAGTATCGGTACACGTGTACATGACTCCAGAGGACCGTACTAACTTGCTGTTGTCAGGATTTTTAATCAAATATGCTGCATATTGTTTTTGTTTTTTTTAAGAATTAAGATTATATGATTCTTGTATTATGTTTGCATCTACTGACCCACCAACAAGATGTCATTATTATTATACATTATATTGTATTTCAACTGTTATTGTGTTCTGTCGCGCCTTAGTGCTGTACTTTAACATGGCTTAAAGATTCATTATCCGTGCTCTGTCAGCTGCACTTCCTTAATCTTCAACCTCACATGACCTGAAATTTAGCATGATGAAGTAGTTTGTAGTACTATGAAGTACTATGAACTGTATCTTTTCCCATTCATTCCTTTCTTCCTGCTCTCTTCTCCTTGTTTATATACTGACACAGTCGAGTTCCGTCCTTCATGTCAGTGGGAAAGATTCTTCCAAATCCTCATATGTGATTGGCTGGCGATGTGATCTGGAGACTTTAGCCAATGGCAACACTCAGATTAGGGAGGAAGTCAATCCAATAGACTTTTTACCTTCTAGGTACAAATCTCACTGATCCAGGAATAGAAAACGGTGACTGCACTCTGCAGTGGTCTGTTTTGGTTTAGCCAGGAGTTTTTGCTGCATGTCTCTTGTTTTTCTGGATTATCAAACAATTGGTAACCTGTAGGCACTGAACTCTTCTGCTGGTGAGTTGACCACCAATTTATTTGGAACAACGAATTTATCTAAAATAATCTCACCACAAGGTCCATTAGTAGCTGATCTGGAGCTTTCGATTGTATCACGCACTCTTGCTCAGCAGATTGCGTTTTCCCCAGTTGTCATTGAATTATATATGTTCCACTTTTCTGTGCACTTTGAGATATTCAAATATAGATCAGATATTTTATGGTGATGATTGTACATGATTTATAAAATCATAGGGAATTTATCTTCAGCTTCTATGTTTGGAGAGTATTCCTTGTCTCAGAGGGGCTAACTTGGTTAAATAAATGTTAAGTAAATAAATTTGAATTAAAATGGTTGATTGTGCTGTATGAACAGTGTCATGTACTCCTTACGATGGCTTAAATTTATCTGTGTAACCATCGCCAACCCAATTGTGAGTTTGATGCCAAAGTTGGCATTCCCAGCTAAATCATTAATTGCTAAGTAATGTACCGATGTGGACACCTCTCAACCTTCTTCACCTTCTCTCTCTGTCTCTGTCCACAGATTCAGCCAAGAAGTCTCAGATAACAGAGGTGAGAGGCTACTTCACACTATACACCCGTCTGTCTCTGTTGCTTTCTTCTTTCCATTCTTTCATCTGTATTGGTTTTCTGCATGGTTCAATTCCATGTGACCTCTGATGGGACAACATGCAATATTTTCAGTACCTATATCACGTATACACTTCTCTTTTTCAGATGCCGTCCCCATTCGGAGCGGGCCCAGCCCATGAGAAAAAGATTGGCCACAGGAGGGTAGATGCCTCTGGAGAGACAACATACAAGAAGGTAGCCTTGTCCTCTTCATCTGTCTCTCTATTTGTCTTTTGTCTTAAATACTGTTTGTAGGTTTGCTTGGCGTCACGATTTCACTTTACTTTCCACCCACACCTTACTCTGTTGTTCTTTTCTCTGTTCTCCGCCTCCAGACCACCTCCTCTGCCTTGCAAGGGGCCATCCAGCTGGGCATTGGATATACTGTCGGCAACCTCAGCTCCAAGCCTGAGAGAGATGTGCTGATGCAGGACTTCTACGTGGTGGAAAGCATCTTCTTCCCCAGGTGCGTTGGTATGAGTGGATGTGTGTTTACGTTTACACGCGCGTGACAGGTATCTAATGTAACCTTTTATCTTCTGTTACTCTTCCCCGTCTTGCTCCACACAGTGAGGGCAGTAACCTCACTCCGGCCCACCACTTCCCAGACTTTAGGTTTAAAACCTATGCCCCTGTGGCCTTCCGCTACTTCCGAGAGCTGTTTGGGATCCGACCAGATGACTACCTGGTGAGATATTTATTTCCTGAGGCATTGAGAGTATTTTAATGTCTTATAAAGTGCTGTGAAAGTGAAATGTTCTCTGTTACATAGAGCTTTTGCTGTGACGCTAACATTTACACATCACACATAATTATTTGCTTTAGAACACCTGATAGTTAACTAGCTGTTAGCACCCTACTGTTTTGTTGTAATATTTTTCATTATTGTATTCAATTCATAATATTAATTATATAGTCAGACTAGAACCATATTGAGGCAGTGTATGTGGGTATTATACATTATACTAATTATTATACAACAGTGATTTATATTACAATTTGCTTGTCTATGACCACAAAAAGAAAGATCTAATGATAATGATATTTTTCAATTTGCATTTCATATGTAAATACATAATTTTTTGATGTATATTGGAGTGAAACATTCCCCATGCCGCACCAGATCTCTACTGCTGTGAGGATGAACATTAAACACCCTCACACATAAAAAGAACTGTGCACTCACAAACATAAAAATAAAAGTTGCACATGTCCTCATATATTTTGCATGTGAGTCTGCACACATACACTCACACACACACACGCGGTAACATGTTCTCAGCTGAACGTTTAAGCTCACATTCTACCTGTGCCAGAGAGAGATTAGCAGACTAAAGCTTTCTTTTTTAAACTCCAAGTAGTGGCAGCAGACAGTCAGAGAGTGGCCATGTGTTTGTGTTGGTGGTGGAGGGGTGGGTGCACTGTGTAGACTAAGCCTTAGAAAATTTAATTACTTTGTTAGGCAAATTAACTACAAACATTGAGCACTTTTTCTACTTTAAGTCTCCATATTCCAACCAACTTCATTAGAACTGTTTTAATTATTTACAAAGTCTTTACGGCTCTACATCACTGGAAGACATTCAGTGTAAATTTAAGCCCGCTGATGCTATTGGAGTGATTATGTTGAGCTGCTATGTATGCAGTTTGATATGATTCACCTCAGTTTGACATCATTCCTGCTAGTGCACACGGTATTCAGCACCAGCAAGAAGTGGGTGAAATTAACATTTCCACAGTTAAGTTAGTCACTTCAGTGTAGTTACTGATACTACATCAAGGTGTAAATGCCATAAAGGACAGTTTAAACTACTCTAGATGTGTAATTATTTCCACCCACACCCAGAACGCCTTTTAGTACGTGTGTGTATACTCACTTGCACTTTAAAACAAAGTTCCCTTTTTGCTGCTGATGAGCAGTGCCATGTGAGTGGGTAGATGGATTAATCTTTTGGTTGGCTATTTGAAAGCTTGGTTGGATCCAACAGTAAAAGTGCTATGCAGCCCTGCAGTACCCATGAAATGTTAAATTCAGGATAATATTACAAGCTCGGATGAAATAAACATCTCACATAAAATTACATTTTCAAAAACCTTTAACAGAGGGACAGACTGTAAGCTCAAAAATGAAAAAAGTCTGCTTTTATGGCTGTTGTACTTTATGTCGAAACAGGGTTTTTAGAGATTTTGGAGGTCAGATTGTCAATCTTTGTTCGTTCCACTGTGTCTCTGTTTTGCCTAGTATTCTCTATGTAATGAGCCACTGATCGAGTTGACCAACCCAGGAGCTAGTGGCTCCATATTCTACGTAACCCGCGACGACGAGTTCATCATCAAAACTGTTATGCACAAAGAGGCGGAGTTTCTACAGAAGCTCCTTCCTGGATACTATATGGTAAGTCACACCGAGCCCCTCATTCATCATAAGCATCACTTCAATAGCCATTTCCAAATTGTTAGTTAGTACATGTTACATTTTCAATATATGTGTTATTTGGTTTTGTTTTGTTGTAGGGTGTCTATTCAGAGATTTAGATGTGTGGGTGTCGGGTGATTGTGTACATGAGTGCGTGCTTAAGAGCAACGCAGCTGAAAACTAGTCATCTTTATCCTCTTTATCTTACCCCCCGGTGTTGGCCCCGGTCAGCAGTGACGGCAGCAGGTGGCTTTGTAATAGATATTAGCAGAGAGGTTGTACCTGAACGAGACCCGGGCTAAGTACTCCTTAACAGGTTAAGCATGCACACAAGAATGGACTGAGGCCTGTGGCTGGGTCACGCTGTCTGACAGGTGCATGGCTCTGCGGCTGAAACACATGGACTTGCATGCCTTATTACCAAATAATGTACCATATTTCTTTCCCTCCCTCTTTCCCTATGTCTGCTCCAGAACTTGAATCAGAACCCCCGGACGCTGCTGCCAAAGTTTTTTGGCCTCTACTGCGTCCAGTGTGGGGGCAAGAACATCAGAGTTGTCGTGATGAACAATATTTTGCCACGCTCTGTACGCATGCACCTCAAGTTTGATCTGAAGGGCTCCACATACAAGAGGCGAGCATCCAAGAAGGAAAGAGAGAAGTCCAAACCCACTTTTAAAGACCTGGACTTTCTGAGTGACGTACCTGACGGCCTCACTCTGGACCAGGACACGTACAGCGCTCTGGTCAAAACTCTGCAGAGAGACTGCCTGGTGAGAAAGACAAGAGGGAAGAGATGGATGAACAGTAGATTAACACTGGGCAATTCATTTTATTTTAACAAAGAGAGCACAGCCAACTACACATCAACTATTTAACTATTTGCTCAGTAGCTGACTCATACTGTAAGTAAGTTTCTCAGCTTGGAAAATATTTTTGAAATATCATGTATGTGTTTCACATCAGGTTCTGGAAAGTTTTAAGATTATGGACTACAGTTTGTTGCTGGGGGTCCACAACAAGACCCAAGCAGAGCGGGAGCGTCAGTCTCAGGGCTCGCCCGCAGGAGGCGGGGATGAAAAGAAGCGCGCAGCTCAGAGAGCCTTGTATTCTACCGCTATGGAGTCTATACAGGGAGGCTCCACATGCAGGGACACACTGGACCATGACGACACGTAAGTCACCATTTTATAGAGTTTGCCTTTATCGTCACATTACATTTACAAATGATGGTAATGTCCTCTTCTTTGTTTGCAGTATGGGTGGTATTCCAGCTGTGGGTGTTAAAGGGGAGCGCCTGCTGCTGTTCATTGGAATCATTGACATCCTGCAGTCCTACAGGTAGGCAGCAACACATTCAGAGGTTAGAGCTTCTGCACTAAGCATCAGGATTCGTGAGAAATGTGGTTTTAATTTAAAAAGACACACAAACACTAACACCTTTTCATGGTGACGAATCCAAAGTATCAAAGTTAATTTAATGATGATATATTGGTGTTTAAAGTGTCCTACATTTCACTTTAAACCTCTACTGCTGTCTCAGTCTGAGGTACTGCGTAAGGTTGCACTTGTCATTTCAGTCTGCCTTTCAGTCTGGACACTTCAGGATACATTAAATGTTGTATTTTAAAGTTGTATTTTTCTCTGGCTTCAAAGTCAGGAAATGATTAGGTTTAGGCTCATTGTAATCCAGGCATTATGTGTCTGCAAGGAATATTAAAAGATAGAGATCATGGGGGAAAAGCAATCCCAGACATGTTTTTAAATAAATACAAATGGAGGAGACACTTAACAGCTGTTGTCAGGATAAGCGTTGACGTAAGAAATGTGTGTGTGTGGTGCCTGGCATAAAATCCACATCTTAAAATGCACTGCAAGTGGGACTGTAGCTGGCGATTCAGCACTGAGTTACCAGGTAACCACAGTAAGTAACTGAATGAGTTTAACTAAATAATTGAATCGTCTTGTCTGACAGAATGATCAAGAAACTTGAGCACTCTTGGAAGTCCCTCATCCATGACGGGGTGAGTAGCTTTCACATAACAGTTATGTAACTGTCTGTATCCAAGCAAAACAAACCTCACTGAACCATATTTTGGCCTTATTTTGTCACTATGTCTGTCTTTTATGTAACAAGCACCTTGAATGCCATTGTGTATGAAAAACGCAATATCATTCATTGCTGCCTCCACCCCCCCACAGGACACAGTATCAGTTCACAGACCTGGTTTCTATGCTGAGAGGTTCTACAAATTCTGCAGCACCACTGTCTTCAGGAAGAGCAGCTGTGAGTTTACAGATGTGCATGAGCCATATACTCCTGTAGTGCGTTGTGTTTGATGACAACAATGCCATTTACTTTTTGGAATAAGAGTACATGTAAACGATGTCCTGCCTTCACAGCACTGCGATCGTCTCCATCTAAGAGAGGACGAGGGGCTCTCTCCATGTCCAAGTCCAGTGCTGGAACAGGTTCAGCCGGACAGCGTCCCTCCGTGAGTGATGACAGGCAGGAAAACCTGGACAACTTGGAGAACCTACGAGGAGCCCGCAGCTTCCCCATGCTAGAGGACAACGGTAGTTTATCGCTTGTGTCCACAATGATATACAGTCACAACGTGTTACACTCAGGGTTCATTAGAGGTGAAGTGAAGTGAAAGTAGGACATCTAATATCAAACACCTAAACCCAGTAGTATAGGATTGTTTGGCCATGTGGCAGTAGCCTTCATCAGTGTTCAGGAAGGTTAGCTGCCCTCATCAAAGCTAGTGAGGAAATGTCTATGCAACATGCAAAAGCTGCTTGAATAAAATAGTAAAAAATAAAGAGTGAACTGGTGAGTGCTGGTTTTCTCTTGTTACATTGAGTCTTTCTGACACACTATTAGAGCTCCATTTTCTCCTTAAATGAAATGAAGTGAGCCTTTGTGGATCCCTGTGGAGCAGATGTATAGTAGCAACAGAACTAAGTTGTGTTGTGAACATCAACACTCATAAATGGGGTAAGAAATGAACAGACTGTGACCACATTAAGAAAAGGTTGTGCAACCAATCCAAACCTTGTAAATGTCAAACAAGTGAATATAAATGTCCTGATCACATGTACAGCTTTGAGTGCATTGGCTGTGTAGTGTTGTACATTTAGATGGCTCGGTTTGCTTGAATGAAAGGTTTGAAGGACACACAAATATTTAATTTGATTATGCCTGATTTTCTTAAAGAAATTAAATTCTCTTTATTGTTTTGTGTATTTTCATCTCTCACATATATTTATATATTTCTTGGTTAATTATGCATATTAGGGAGAGAGCCACCCTGCACCCCTCCTTCCTTTGAAGATGCTACCACAGCTTCTATCGCCACCACGCTCTCCTCTAACAACTCCTTACCAACCACCCCCTTCGATACACCAGAGCACCCGCGCTTCAGGAAACAAATGCATTCCCCAAGTGTGGCCAGGTGAGAGGAATCACATGAATATGCAGTGATGTATCTATAATGATGATATTCTGTCAAAATAATGTACTGTGTGCGCTGTCCTTCCCTACTGATATCATACCCTGTATCGTCCTGTGTACTTTCAGGTCACAGAAAGTTGAGGTTCATTGGGAAAAGCAGGACACTATAACAGTGGAGGTGGAGCTCAGGTACACACAGCAATACAGAAGCAGCACAATGTTGGTAGTTGCCTGTGTAACACTATTTAACAGTGTTCTTTCTCTTGCTTCACACAGTAAAATCCCAAAGAGCACGGAGCTCACACAGTTGACAGAAATGACTTCCCCCAGCCATCTGTCTCCTGATCATCCGCCGCGTGTCATTGCTTCATCCAGCCCTCCCTCTATTAGTCCATCCTCGGCGTGTTCCTCCTCCACCCTTCCTCCTTCCTTTGTGTCTTCCTCCTCCGCTGCTCAATCAGCTGGCCACTCGTCCTCCACACTTGCTTCGTCCATCCGTCCATCCACCAAACCACTAACTTCTCCCACAGCTGCTCAGTCTTTCGCTCTTTCTTCTCCAATCTATCGTCCTGCTGCGCAACCCACACTTCTCACTTCAGCTCAGAGCGCCTCCGCCCTCCCTCCTACCTCGGCGTTTACTCCCATCTGCCCTGCGTCTCCTCACTCCTCCACCCACAGCTCTTCTCACCATCTCCCCTCGACCCCTCCCTCCTCCCACCCTCCGAGCCCCCAGGTGCCTCAGCAGGCGCCACGTACATCGTGCAATCAGCTATCGGTGTCCAGCAGCCACAACTCACTGGATGGGGAGGTGCCTGTGTCTGACATCTACTTTGTAAGTCCCCATTAACATGTGTCAGTGCTTTGGTTTTGTTTTGTTTTGCTCAGGATGTTAAAAATGAGATAATAAGCCAGTTTCAATGTGGTGAAACAAAAGAAAATGAGCTGCAAGGTGAACTGCCAAGAGCCTAGAAAACAGACAAAACAAGACCTCAAATCTGATTTGATTTTGAAGGCTTTTTATGTAACAATAGAGGATGATTTTAACCTTCAGCTAAGGATGTAATGTATGACTGCAAACACTCTACGAAGCTCTCTTCGGTGTTGTTTTGTTGTCAGTCCTCTTCCAGAGAGTAAAGATCATTCTTCCTCTGTTTTTCTTTGATCTACTGGGTCTCCTGCAGTGGCCCAGTCAAGACAGCGTGGTAGAGTTATGATGGTGAGGGGTGTGTGTGTGTGTGTGTGTGTGTGTGTGTGTGTGTGTGTGTGTGTGAGTGTGTGTGTGTGTTGCAGGGTGCACGTACTATTGTATGGGGTTGTTCTTGATGTCCAAAATGCTTTTTTTCCAGAGCACGAGGCTGCCACCAGTCATAGTTCATGCTTTCGAGTGCATCAGCAAAACATTGGGGTTGTCTTTCCTGCACAGCATGATGTGTTTATATCTGTCAATCTGCATTCATGTGCCCTGTCAATCATGCACAGCTCTCCATAATCCTCTCTGTCTCTGTGAATCTTTTGTTACAGTACATTATAGCGTTCACTCTCCATTCTCCACTTTCTCTCCTTTATCATAACGGCTTCTCTCATCTCACATCCTCCCTCGTCTTTCTCCTCCGTTGTATAATAACTCATTCAATTCCCTTTATTTTCCTGCGCACACATTACATGCATTTGTGTGTTTATATGTGTGTGTGTGTGTGTCCATCCATCAGTATGCAGATGGCAGATATTGGGTGTACTCTCCGGTTCTCGGCCGCCGTAAGCTAAACTCTAGCTCGAGTTACAATGTAAGTCTCCACCAAAGTAGTCACAGTCGTTTGTGATGTTAGGAGATGTTCCCACGCATCACTGGTAACTGTTCCACTGGGACTGTCACACGCACAGCTGCTTATGGATTTTCAGAAGTGCTTCAAAATAAAGCTACAGTGCATTTCACATGACTTATTTAGTGTTAAAGTCTGCAAAAAAAACCACTGCATATTAATAACTGCAACTTCTGAAGGCCCATGTGCATTTAAATGGAGCATGCATCTGCATGTAACATGTTACCAGTAAATGGTCATTTAAATGTTTAAGGATCCTTGATCTACATTTAGTAAGTTAACTGTAGCTTGTAGTGGCTTTGTGCTTTTAGGGATCCCTCAAGCTTCTGCTCTGTAGCACTCAGGTAGCACAGAGGAGCTGACAAGCTCATTAGTGTTGTAAGCGCTTGACTAGAATGAAGTCTCCCTTTCTGGCGATGGAAATCACCTGATAAAGCTGCGCTTGGAACATTTTAAAACCCCTGAAAATGTGATTTCAAATATTAAGTATTTCTGTAATCATTAAATATTAATGACTAAATAAGTGACAAAATTAACGTTTGGGGAAGAAACATTCTTAATTATTTAGTTTAATTATTTTATTTATTATTTTATTTATTATAAGTTTTACCTTCAAAAACTCTAATAGCTAATCTGCTCCATCGGGACTGTGTGGGTGTGGTTTGATCAGATGGGATTGACAGCGCTGGCAACGTAATCAAACAACCCCACAGCTGTCATCAGGTTTTGATTGAAATGTGTTTAAACTCTAATTAGTGCACAGAAGTGTGTGAGATCACCTGTTTCCAATGTAGTCCCACCAATTTAGAGAAAAAGGCTAAAATATCAATCCAGAAATCACTGATGTGAAACAACCAAAACTCCTCGGACATTGTTGACAGAAAATGTTGTGTTTATTGAGGATCCCATCTGTCAAAATAAGACGCTGATTGAGAAAATATGCTTTCAGGGTCTTTAAAGTGAAATTACACCAATGTTAGCCAGAATATCCAGAATATGTCATCACAGACTGATTGTGAGCACACGAGTGCAGTTGAAAAATTCATCTTGATGCTGTTTGGCGCTCCCAACATGCAAAACTGCACCACGCAGCTTCAAACTATTCAGTGTTCTGAGGAATGTCTTTATGATGTATCTTTCCCAAACTCCTCTCTTATCTTTCTCCTCTTGTCTCCTTTCTGCTGCTGTTGCCCTCTGCTGGCTGTATGTGACAACAGCAGACTCAGGAGGACCGGGGCTGGGTGTACTCTCCTCTGCACTACGGCTCAGAGTCCAGAAGGGGCTCAGACGGGGAGAGTGAGACAGTAAGCGTACAGTTCATTCATTATTTATCAGAGGATGACTGAATAAACAGTTTGCTATTCTCCTGCTAGCGTTTGTCCTACTTATCCCTCTTTATCTGCCTCTCTGCTCTTCCAGTAACTCACAGTGGAGACAGCAATGATGAGTGGAGCCAGAGGCTGTCTCCATATCCAGAAGCTGGGAGGTTTTACTAACACAGCCACCAGGACACTATGAGAATTAATGCTGGTCGCCCAAGCTGCGTGTGGAAACCTGCTTTGCCAACAGAGACTAAAGGAATGAATTAAAGTATACAACAATGCAATCATGCATACACTCACATAAATTTAAACAAACAGACGTATCAAAATATTATGCAAAAGAAATCATAAAGCATCAATTCCTGGACAATCTGACTGACATCAAGCAGAGAAATGAACTTAAATCACGTGGTACAATCAGCTGAGTGGCACTGTGGATGATTTTGCTGGCTGTCCTGCTGTTTTTAGTGTTCATGAGTCACGCTGCACTGTGCTAGCTCTGGCTATGCAATATGGATGTACACCTTAGTGATTTCTCTTTTTGACTAATTGCATAAGTACTTCAGAGTTTATTCATGCATTTATTTTTCACTATGGGCATGTCAAAGCTGTATATGACTTTATTTTTAGCACTTTATCAATGTACATGTGGCTGAGGTCGTCTGAAATCAAATATGTTCTGTTGTTTTGTCATCAGTTGCTGTTTGAAAACACTCACTAAAACACACAGTTAATGTTTTGTGTGCTGTGTGTGCGCAGTGTTCAGTTTTTCCAGTGGTGCGGTCCACTTCAGAAACTTTGATCTGACAATGAATGGTTGTGTTCAAAATGCCTTATTAAGGAATCCATTTTCATAACTGTTTTTGATATTTCGGTCACATGTAATCATTAAAAAATATATAAACATAGAGTATTTTATTGTGAGAAAATACCAAATCTTTAAAGCAGATATAGCAACCATGCATTTACACCTTTTCAGGATTTACAACCAAGAGATCAAAAGAAAACAAAAGAAAAAAAGTATTATATGGTCTTTTGTGAATTGTAGATAAACTCTCTGTGTGCAAAGCACATGCATGTAAGTCTGTACTTGCCCTTATGTCTTCGTGTGTGCATGTGTTTGCATGCAGATTGATGTGTGATTGGGAGACATGTAAGTGTAAGATTTTTCTGTCCTGCCTATTTGTCAAATTGTCAAAAGGTGTAACTTCCATGTGTTGTTAAAGGCCGTGAAAGTCTGAACCAGCTATATGCATGTTGGCTGTGTGAGAAAAATGAAACAGATACAGTCTTTAATGAACCAATCGAGCTAAACTAAAATAACCTCAGTTTTCTATACAGTTTAGTAAAAAAAGTAAACCCACTGTTGCCACAGACAGTACCTTCCTTCTTCCACATATGGTGATAGTTGTTGCAACAAGACTGACCATACGAGATAAGCACTGCTGTAACCGATTACTGTATTATTTGAGTCTGCTGAAGCTAACCTGCCTGTTTGTAGGCAACAGTGTTTGTAGCTCATCACTGTGTAAAAGAAAATAAAGATTATATTGTGTAAAAATTTTTTTTTATATTTTTCTAAAATAACCCCATTCACAGCCCAGCTGAAAATGAGAATATCTTTTAGTTGTGAAATGTTATTTGCATAATTGGCCCACTAGATGGCGCCACAGTGTCTCAGAAAGTGTAGTTCTTCAGTGGAATCTCACACAGTACTTTGGGCTACTTGAAAATTCAAGACTCTTAGTTGCAGTGTAAAATTAAAATGCACAAAGACACATGCCAGTATATGAGCTGCCTATAGGTCATAATTCATTTCATTGTATTCTTGATGGGCCATAAAAGGCTTCTCTAAAGTCTCATACCTCACCCACCCACATCTCACACAAACAAAATTATATGAAATCTTGACTGCTTTACCGGGGCGGGCATTTTATTTATCTGCACAGGCTTTGCTGCTAAAAATACACTGGAATAAAACAGACAAGGATCAATATGGCTTCAACCAAAAGAGCCTATTGGGATCTTAGCTGGCTCTCTTTAGTAATACAGACTCTCTCTCTCTCTCTCTCTCTCTCTCTCTCTCTCTGTATATATATATATATATATATATATATATATATATATATATAAACAGAGAGAAAAAGGTAAGGGAGTAAAATTAGTACAATAAAGTACAATCAAGGGAGAGAGAGCACACACTGTCGTCAGAAGTCCCCACAAGAAGACATAACAGAGTGTTCTCTGTATTCCTCTGTGTTTGTGTGTGTGTGTGTGTGTGTGGGTACACATGCATTGCTGCGTGTATGCGTGTATGCGTGTGCTTTATGTGTAAGCCAGAGTTGCGAATGTCACTCAAGGAGACAAGTCAGCCATGTCGGGCCATGATGGAATGTGTGATGGACAAGGATCAGCAGCCACCTGGTCAATTGTCCTGGAATGAAATTGTCCCTCCCTTTGGTTTCCTTCCTGTTTTTGTCCTTCTGCCTCTGAACACACACTTACACACACACACACACACACCTAGTCATTGTGCTCCTTCTCCTGCCTCCTCGCCTCCTCCTCCCTGACATTCAACCTGGAGGTTATTCCTTCACCAGTCCAGGGGTGCAACTGATTGACTGAGGTAAAGAACTGACTGCGGCTATGGCTAATGATAGGCTACAGTTTTCTCGTCAACAATGAAAACCGAACCACACATACATCAATGAGCCGCGCTGTTGTACTGGTTGACATTCATTATTATGAACATGGGAAGTGTATGTTTATTTTGAGTCTCTCTCACACATACACCGTCCTGCTGCCATAAATATTCACTAGAGCACCAGATGTGTATCATTCCACAGCTGAAAATAGTCCCCAGCAAACTCAACTCCTTTGAGTCCTCCTTGAGTTTGAGTAACATTTGCTAAAATCACAGTACCCAGCTGTTTTAGGAAATTGTTCAGTGTATTTTTTAAACCGAAAGCATATGTTTAGGACCTGTTTAAATATTTACATCTTCATTAGTTACAAATGGGCCTAGGGCTGAGAGCCACAGACGGGCTGGGAAAGTTTTTTTTTTTAAAGTATTGAGAGATGGACTGACACGTTGTTGGTTTATGAAATATAAAATATCTATTCTCTAAGCACTGATGGGAAATTAGGGTGTAGGTGGCATCAGACCCTTTCTGGGTTTGCATGTTCTGCCAGCGTCCACTTGAGGCTGCTCTGGTTTCCTCCCACAGTCTGAACTCATGCATGTCAGATGTGTTGAAAACTATAATGGATATGATTTTTTTTTTATGTCAGATTGCTTCTGCTTCTCCCCCTGCTTTTGCCAAGCGCATGCTGGGGTATCCATCACACACCTGTGACTTTGAATAGGAACAGTATCATCATGATAATCAGAAAAAGTACACACACACAAAAAGCTCAACATAAAATAAGGAAGCAGTAAATACAAATGACCATTAGACAGAGCTCTAAAGTTCTCATTTTAAAAAAGATTTCATAAACTTAAAGAAAAATTACGGAGCGACGGCATCTGTCACCAGGGGTGAAATGGGCTGTCGCAAAGCTGAGCTTTCATCTGCAGGAAACATAAACAAACGCCTTTGTTCTTTCAAAGGAGAGAGGGGCGAAAGCCACAACAAACAGGGCGAGTGTGCTGAGTGTGTGTGTGTGTGTGTGTGTGTGTGTGTGTGTGCACGTGAGAGGAAGAAGAGGAGAGAGAGAGAGGGCAGATAGAGATCAAAGCAGGGGGTATGTTTTTGAATCTCTGTGTGGGAGGTGAAGCCTCACCTACCCAGAATGCTTTGCCTCTCTCCTTACAACCCACTCAGGCTTTTAAGGAGCATCACTTCTCTTAGCAGCGAGTGTATTACGATACTACCTCCTCATCTGTCGTCTCCAGATATTCTCAGAGAGTCTTGAAACAGTGACTTAGTGTGAACCAGCAGTCAACCTCCAGTCTGTGGTACATGAGTTGCATCTCCCACGCAACGATGAACATGAGTATTTCATGTGTTATGCACGGAGTTAAAAGTCTCCAAAATATCAACAGAGTCTTGCATGTGCTTCACTGTAGAAGAGTGCTGCTGAGTTGGATCCAAGCCCATCCCCCCTTCTCCCTATCTCGTGAAGGGATCGAAGTGTCTCTTTTTAACCCCGCGTGAGAAGCTGCAAACAGATGTCTGTCTGTCCACACAGAGGGAACGTGGTGCCCTCTCACACACAGATGAAAAGCCATGAAAGTCTCTGTGTTGCGTCGTCAGTGTCTTAAGGCAGTGTTTATCTTTGGCAGGCTGAAGAAAACAAAGCCATCGATTTCTAATCCTAATCCCCTTCTACTGCTTCTCTCCTATTGATCATCTATCCATCCTTAATGAGGTGGAGGGATAGAGGGATGGAGGGCTGATGAAGGACAAAACTTTAGCCTGCCGGTGTGCTGCCTTCTTTCTCCCTCGACCCATCTCTTTTCAATCTGTCTCTCTCGCTCGTGGGGCTTTCACTAACTTGACGTTCTTTATGGTGGAGTGGAAAATAAATGCAGACTGGTGCTTTTGTAGAGGTTTATCAAACCTGGAGGCTCGCAGAGCGGTGGAGGTTCGCCCTAAATATTGAAATTGGATGACATGGATGAATGCAGAAGCACATGCATGCATACACAGTGAGAGTGGACTGAGTTTCAGTCCCAGACACCAGTAATGGTATTTCTGCTTGTGTAGTAAAATGTCTCTGAGTCATTTGTGTTCTCTGATAATGATGACCTGTCCCCCCTCTGCTCTGCTTATACAGACTCTAACAATCATTCCCTCATCCTCCTGATCTCAAAACTAATATTATTCAAGCTTTGCAGTTTATATTCCCTCTTGCACATGTTTGTGTCTGCTGTCCGTGGTCCATGTCTCTGTCGAATTCAGTGGAGGTGGTTTTGATGAGTTTTAGTTAATTATCTTCTTGGCCACCAACTGTTACTGTTTTATCAGTGCCTATCATCGGCTTATTATGTTTATCAGTGGAGTGTATGTGTCACAGCAGATTTTACAGGTTAAGCAGATGCTCGACTGTGGTTTGTCCCACCTCTGGCTCGCAAAAGTATGATGTCATCAGCCATCGCAGGGTGAAAAAGCCAAACGTTACATGTAATAGGAGCCTTCTTGAAGACTGTTTCACCTTTGCACTTTCACACATTCCTGCTGAGAGCCATTGCTTTGTCAGCATTATATTGTATATGTACTTTGTAGTCCATACCGTGGCACTTAACAAAAACTCAAATTCTCAAAGATTCATGAGCAGTTTGGGATTCACTGTCTTCATCAAGGACACCTTGACTGCGCACACGTTCTGGCACAGAGATCTGAGTCTTTCAGACCACTACTGGAGACCAAATGTGACATTTTAACTTAAATCTGAAGGGCAAGTTTTTAGGGAAGAAAATATTTAATTTGAATTGTCTTCTTAGGCTTGTTTATATGATCCTCATTCTAATCTGCATAGTGTACGCGATGAAATGTCAACTGACCATGACCGTTGTGAGCAATATTATTCTATGGAGCTACTCAACCCTAAACCTGGACAGACACAACGTCAAACACTGAACCAGATTGTGAGGAAGAGTGGAAAGGTCTGCAACACCTGCTGCTGATGTTGGAGATCCCGAGACGGTATTTGCGTTGTTTGTGCACAGACTTGTAGGATTAATGTTAATCACAGTGGTATTCCCTTTGGGTTCATGGGTAAACAATGAGTCTGATGTGGGAGGTCCACTAACCACACCCCACATTCCTGAAGTGTCACGTCTGAGAGCAACCCGCGGACATCCTGGACAACCCCAAGACAAGAGCTTTCAAAACGGATCCAAGTCCTGTTTTTACAAAAAACAGCATCGCTTTGCTTGCAGAACTTTGGAGAAAATTGGATGGTTTTGGATATATAATGCATGTCACTGCAGAAATGGCACCCTGGGGATGTTTTTCCCTAAGTGTGTGATAATGGCTGCAGCAGAAGTCATTAATAGCAGGCTAATATGTGTCAGATGGTACCTGTCCAGCAGCAGCAGCAGCAGCAGGGGAGAGAGATCCAGGACACGAGTGACTGGCCAGCATAATGAGAGGGGACATGGCCTGCCAACTTGGGCAGCTGCTTCTCTAGTGGGACTGAGTGGACTATGTGTGTGTGTGTGTGTGTGTATGTGTGTGTGTGTGTGTGTGTGTGTGTGTGTGTGTGTGTGTGTGCGTGTGTGTGTGTGTGAGCGTGCATGTATCTCTTCTCATTTTCCTGTGCTCTTTCTGCTTCTTTTCTCAATGTATTTCTCATCAGCTGCATCTCGAAATGCAGCTACACACACACACACACACTCGTACAAACATACAGACAGCCTCATCAGGGTTACCGTGGGAATGCCTGTGGCATTATGTCAGTCATTGAGGTGATGCCTTTAATCCTGAAACAAATCTAGACTTTGTGTTGTGTGTCTCCGGCTGTGTGTGAGCGAGCGTGCCCGCGTATAAAGCCCCAATCTCACACCCATTAGATTACGGCTGGCCGAGCAGCAAAGACACCCCACTGCCACTCCCACATGGAAGAGCAGGCAGGATTAGCCGGCTCTATACCCGCCCTAATCTGGGGACAAAAACCCACAATCGCCTCCCACTGAGATGCGGAGACAGAAAGATTCAATTTGATCTGCCCTCCTCAATTTAACAAGAGTGTCTTTTAGGGTTAGAATGACTACTGCTCACTCAGCCAATGTGGATTCAGCCCTAAACGGTGTCCATTTTATCCCTGTGATCGATCCCTTTTATCACAGTCTGGAACATCTACAGGCCGAGCTCTGAGGCAAATGCAATGCAAATGGAGGCTCCAAATATAAATCTGTACTGCTGCTGTCTGCTGAGAGGATTGTAAAGGGGAGATCATCAGCGAGAGGAGCCCTCTAACCTGACACAATGACAACGCTAACATGATGATGTTTAGCAGGTGTAATGTTTACAATATTCACCATCTTAGTTTAGCGTGATGGGAATGTCATCAGTTTTGCAGGTATTTGGTCATAAATCAAAGTGAGTGACAAATTACATTTCTAACCTCATGGTGGCGCTAGAGGAAAAGTCAGGGGATTCATCCTCTGAGGACCATGAACGTCTGTACAAAACTTTCATGTCAATCCATCCAATAGATGTTGAGATATTTCAGTCTGGGCCGAAGTGGTGGACATCATCTGTAGAGCCGGGCTGCTCTATGAGACGGTTAGTAGTGTGTTTATCCACCGCTTGCGTGCCGTTATTTTCTACAAGAACAGATGCCATTCTATCACTTTTCAAGTAGAGCTCAGCGTGTGATGCATCATCACAAGAGGCTACCTGCTAAATGTGTTGTCAGTGTCTCATTATTTGACAGAAGCTGCCTGTTTCATCGCCCCGAGCCGACTCTCCCTCTGCCTCTCTTCCTCTTTCTGTCTCTTACTCAGAGGCATCCGCCTCATTAACCACCATCAGCATTTTGTTTGCTGTGTGTGATTTGGATGTATTGGGAGTGAGGCAGGGGGTGGTATGTGTGTGTGTGTGTGTGTGTGTGTGTGTGTGTGTGTGTCAATGTGTGTTTGTGTGTTCACTTGTGTGTGTGTATGTGTGTGTAGGCAACTCTCATTAGGCTGGAAAAACTTGCCAGAATCCAGATCATATCTTCTTTTCCTTTGTGTATCAAAGGCTTCCTCCAATCAAATCCCTGGTGCGTGTGTATAGTGTGTGTGTGTGTGTGTGTGTGTGTGTGTGTGTGTGTGTGTGTGTGTGTGTTTGTGTGTATATATATATATGTGTGTGTGTGGTAGTGTAGTGGGAGACAGATGTTTGCTGATTCGACAAGTTTGCACTGCAAACTCAGCCCAATTTAGCCGACAAAAAACATGATGCCACACAGACGCTCATGGTGACAGCCCACTCTTAATTTTCTCTCCTTTTAATTCAAGCTCTCTTTCTCCTCTCGTTTTTTTCTCTACGACTCATCTCTCTTTCTCTGTCTGTCCTCTCGTTCACACACACAAACCCCAACACTGTGTGTGATTACACCAGCAGCATTTCAGCTGGGCGTTCTTCTGGAGTTGTTTTCCTTGTTACAGGCACCTCTGATTAAGTCTCAACTTTCACAGAGGACACTTTCTTCTGCCAAACTCTGAAATGATGAACACAAAGCGCTTGAGGCTTCATCGGACACATTTAACACGTTGCAATGCAAAAGTTCTGTTTAAAAAAAGATTAAAACCTACATAAATGGATGGGTTTTGGGATTTATTGCAATGCAATATGGCAATCATTACAATATTTCCTTAGTGTTTCTATTTTACAATGTACAAACTAGATAAAAAAAGACCATAAATAAACAAAATGCTTCATGTAGCTAATTCTTAGCATCAAAAGAGACATATACAACTGACACAGATGGATGACATTCTACTCTAAATGTCTAATTCAACAGAAATCATAATTCATACAATTAAAACAAAAAGCAAAAAAAACACGGAACAATTAAAAAAAACACAAGCAAATCATACAGTTTGTTAGTATGATCTTCCAGTATGAAACAGGTAAGAGCTCGTAATGATACATTCTGTGCGGCTCCTCTCACTCTCTCTCTCTCTCTCTCTCTCGGGTCACTTTGCATATTCAGAATATTCAAAGATAGCTGACGTCTTGACAAGGGAGATCCCATGTTGTGTGCATTCACACAACGCACACCACACAAGCCACACACACCCACACACCCACACACACACGCACGCACGCAGCAAACACAAAACACATTTTATTCAAGTCAAGCCCAAAGCAGCAAAAAGAAAAGTTGGAAGCCATTCTGCTTATGCACAGCCTTACAAGTCAGCCTTCACAAAACAGATAATAAAAGAATGAAAAATAGAAACTGGATAAGAGGATGAGGCTTCAGTCTAAGCTCGCAGTAGCTTAATGCTTTCTGTGGCCACGTCCAGATCATGGTTTTTTAAGAAAACTCCACAGGATGGAAGTTCACAAAAGTGCTGCTTTTCTCTCTCTCTCTTCTTTTCACTCCATATTTCTCACTTTACTCCGCTCTCCTTGTATTTCCACTGGTGAAAAGTCCCTCTAAAGTGCATGGATGAGGTAAATGAAATTCTTCTCAAAACAGGTTTGTATCCGTTCTCCGGCTCAGACTGGAACCATTGTGTGTTGCATGTGCTGCATTTGAGACAACATTTCTTGCTGCACACTAGCAATTAGTATGTCCTGGTGTGACGGTGTGATTATTCCAAGTCTGTCCATCTCCCTGTGGGTGCAGAGACAGAGATATATGTTCACACACACACAAAGCCACAGCATGCAGAATTCAAAGGATAAGGCCTGGCGGGATTTCTCTTTTTTGTCATCACCAATTTCAGGAAAATTTGAGACACTTCCGTCCAAAGCGAGTTACATTTTCCCTCAAAAACGTAGCTCTTTGGGGTTCAGTATCTGTTCAAGGACACGTGAACAACCGTTTAACCACCAGTCTGACAATTAATAGCCAACCCTGTCTACCAATTGAGCTACAACCATATTATCAAGCTGTCTGTGGAGCCAAAGCCTGATATAGTTTGTGCAAGAACTCCGTTGTCATTCAGAACTATTAAAACACATAAAAGAGTAAAGCAACAAGAAGCCACTTCCCTGAGCATGATCAGTGACTTAATGCAGTTGCAGAAGTTTTACATTCAACTTCAAGGGCCATAATATATCACCCATGCATTGGTATGATTCCTTTATGTGTTTTTAATAGATTATGGATGACTACAGAGCTCTGTGACGCAGAGGACAAACAGACAGTACCATTTAGTTGGATAAAATCACTTCAGGGGAATAAAAAGTTCATCTTTAATTAAAAGAGAATTTCACAGTTTGACAAAATAGAAACCTGCTCACATTACTCACTAAATGGGACATGTTTGTGTAATTATATAGTTCAGATGCAGTAAGGCATCGACTGCCATCTTGACAAAGTGTAAAGGTGTCTAATTTTGGTGTCTTTATTTGCGTATGCAAATAAAAAGTTTGTACTACCGTAATACTACAAAATAAAGATGGCTCTCATTCTGATTTAATATATGATCATTTATTTTCCTTGTTTTGACTCAAGCATGGCTGTTAGGGTAAAATCTGAGATGCGACTCTGTTTGTATGTTTGTAAGTCTTTACACTAAGAAATGCGATGACTCTCACTTTAATCCATTTTCACATGAAAGTGCGCTTACTGGTGTGTGAGGGCCAGGAGGCTGTCAAGGCTGGTGTATCCTGCCGCTGCCAGAGTGTCTCTGTACCTCTCCAGCCCGACGGACTGCAGCCACTCGCACACCGACCACTCTGGCACACACACCTCCGGTAGGACTGACACACACACCTCTGAACCCACCCCTGACTCCAGCATTGTGGCTGTGGGTCTGTGAACACAAGGAGAGCGAGAGGTTGGTGGTGGCAAAGTACTGAAATAGGAGTGTGAAATAACAATTGAAGGAGTGTGCATGAGGGCCTAATAATCTGGGTGAAAGAATGTGGGTGCGGGTGTGAGTACAGTATGAATACACGTGTTTGGCTATATTAAATGGATATGTACAGTATGTATGTGATCATTTATGCCTGTATTTACATGTAAAGTATGCACCTGTCCCCTCCTGTGCGGCGCAGAGTCCCAGGGTTACGGATGAGTTTATCCAGCATGTTGAGTATCTGACTGAAGGTGGGTCTCTCTGCTCGCTCTCTCTCCCAGCAGTCCAGCATTAACTGATGCAGCACCACAGGACAGTCCATGGGAGCCGGCAGACGGTAGCCCTCTTCGATCGCTTTAATCACCTAAAGGAAGGACAGAGGTGGAGGTTGGGTGTCTGTCCCAATTCCATACTGTATACTAATAGTATACTAATACTCCACACTGCACACCATACTGTATACTTAATGTCACAGAATCTTGTGTTTGCAGTTAGCATAAAATAAATCATTGTAAGTTGCGGTTTTGAAAAGGAAATGATGAAATATGTGCGCTAACAGACATCAATCAAACTGCCACTTTGAAACACCACTGCCAATTCAATTTCACCAAAAAAAAAAGCTGAAGATTTATTACTTTTTTGTTGTTTCCCAAGATCTTTCCAGAGCTGTCTCACTGCCATCGGCATTTATTTTAATTTCTAGCAGCTGTGAGCAGATCCTCTATTTCCTTTGTACATTATACTGTGGGACAATTCTGTTCATCTGAGATTTCTAAGTCTGACACTGTGGGCCCCCCGCCCAGACACAACTGAGACCACTTTTGAGCCTCAGTACCGTCAAAACGAATATTATATTACAACATGAAAAAAGCTCATATTAATGGACTTTGTAACTCTGAGTCTCCCTTTGTCTGACTCCTATTTGGAGGACAATCATGCAAGTTTTGGAACTATAGTTTGAATTATTTTAGGGGCTTTTGGGGATGTAAACTTTATTTGTTTACATTTTGACAAATTGGCAGTTCATGTTTGCAATGTACTCATGATGTACAGGCAACTATCACTGCATAACTTTGATGCTGAAATAAACATAGACGCTTATTCATGATGGACATCAGAGTTATGACTCAGCGTGTACTAATTTGCTCTGAAAGAAAAGGAAAAGAAAGTAAATAAGATGGATAAAATGTCTCATCAGGAAAGTTTTCTTACACTACAACTGTGCTGCAGATGAAATCAATCATGTTTGAAAATTTCCATATGCCATGACTGGCTCTTTGACCTACTCAAACTTAACAAGCTTTGATAGCAAAGTGATTGCCAATTTGCTCTGAAACTGGATTTTTGTCTCAGATCTCAAAAACTGTTCAGAACAACGAAATCACTCCGACATTTATATAGTGAGTGCTTGGCAGAGGGATAACACTATGCAGCCATTTCTGTGAAATTTATGAAGTCTAAATATTTATCTTCAATAAAATGTCCAGACTGGTGAACAAAATCTTGGCTTGCTGCTGGATGATTTGAAGGCTTAATTCATATTTTTTAAATGGTACAGGGGTCAAAGAGGTCAGAATTCAGCACGTCACACAGAGGACGACTTATTTTCCTCCAGACGTTTCTCTTAAAACATCCTAAAGAAGTGGTGCCCCTTTCAATTATTTATCTGTTTCAATGGGGTTAATTTAAGTCCAATTTGTGGACTGAACGGAAGTAAAAGTTTAATTTGAATTTGATTTCTCACAGCACACAAATTATGTTTAAGGAAAACTGTAACTGATGTTAATGTTGATGGTTATCAATGTGTTCAGAGGCTGTGCTGTAAACAGCTGTTTAGAACTTGAGAAAGAAGAAACTTGAGTGTTAATATTTTTGGCCATCTTCCCTTTCAGTTATGATAACATTTTACTCATCAGCTTCATTGCTAAAATCTGACAGACTATTTCACAACAGAGTGCACGGGGGCGGCCACATGAGCAATCACACAGACAGCTTTTAAGCAAATCCCCACTTTTACCATATTTTATAAACCACTTATTTGGAAATGAAAATGAAGGTGAACCTTCGAGTTGTTACTCAAACCGTAAACATTCATTAGATCTTACAGAGCGACTTCTAACTATCATACCTAACAGTTTTACAAAGCAAAGGGAAACCTTAAAGAACATTTTGGGTGAAGTCACTCTTGTTTTCTTGTCCTAAATCATTCACTCCTTGAATTCATTATACAATAATAACAGAGGCGATCCAGTATTTTGATTAAACTAGCAATTTCTATAAAATTCTGAATAGACTGTTTCCTGTGGATATTGCAATGTATCAGACAATTTTTCCTTATATTTTTAGGAACACAATTCTATGTCAGTGTTATGATTTTCTTTTAATTTCGCTATCATACATACGTTTTAATAGTCCAAGCAGCCAGGCTCTATGATAAATAAAGATATAAACTTCTAAAATAAACCTTAAATTTAGTTGTCTTCTTCACAGAAATGAATTAAATGCATGTGTATTATATCTTATATATATACACACATACACACACGTGTAAAATCTTACACCCCCACGACCCCCCATGGAGTTTTGGCGACCCTCAGGTTGGGAACCACTGGTTTAGACGATGGAAGAATTTACTCACGTCCTGGTTGTTCATGTCCCAGTAGGGTCTCTCTCCGTATGAGACCACCTCCCACATGACGATGCCGTAACTCCACACGTCGCTGGCCGTGGTGAACTTCCTGTAGGATATGGCCTCTGGAGCCGTCCATCTGATGGGGATCTTCCCTCCAGGGGAAAGATAAGTCCCAGTGGCCTCCTAAAAGTCATTTTGGTTCAGTGAATAATGGAATTTGTTTATTTCATTCATTGATTTTTGTCTCAATTGATTGCCTCATTGATTGAAGATTTATTCTTTGATTGATGTCTATGCGTTGTCTGAGTCTATAAGAAAGGCAGCTTTTAACAAAAAATTAAAAGAAATGTATAAATAGGCCATAAATGTTTAATTTGAGTGATGAACAACAATGAATTTGGATCCAGTTTGTGTGTATATATCACTTCTGTGTGTGTCTTACCCTTGTAGTGTAGGCAGCCTCTGGGTCGTCCTCCAGAACCCGACTCAGGCCAAAGTCAGACACCTTGCACACCAGGTTGCTGTTGACCAGGATGTTTCGAGCCGCCAGGTCTCTGTGAACGTAGCTCATGTCTGACAGGTACTTCATACCTGAGGCGATGCCGCGCAGCATGCCAACCAGCTGGATCACTGTGAACTGGCCGTCATGTTTCTGAAACATTGACATTACAGAGACAGGAGAGCAGGTTAGCATGGACGCCCACAACTCGCTGGGAAGTCATGACTGAGTGCATTTCATCTGTGATTTGGTATATTTTCAGGACACTGGAAAAATGTTGCTAAAAGCTACATTTATGTTTTTTTCAGAGTGAAAATAAGATAAAGTGCATGTACCCGAAGAAAAGCATCCAGGGATCCATTTTCCATGTATTCTGTGATGATCATCAATGGCTTACCTAAACAGGTAAAGAGTTAGAATATTAGGCTGAATTACAACATGCACATAACCCAAATACTACCACTCCTAAGAGTTTGCCGATGCTGTCAACAACTCACATCTTGTGACGACGCCCTCCAGCCTGATGATGTTCGGATGGTCAAACTGTCCCATGATGGACGCCTCAGACAAGAAGTCCCTCCTCTGCTTGTCAGAGTATCCCGCCTTCAGACTCTTGATGGCCACGTAGATCTCCCTCTTTCCATGCACACGCAGCCGACCACTGCACACCTCCCCGAACTCTCCTACACGCATCGAGCAAACAGCAGAGTCAGCGCCAAGTAAGCATGTGTGTGGGTTTATGTGTGTGTGTGCACGCGAGCACCGTTG
The DNA here is from genome assembly GCF_043641665.1 of Enoplosus armatus. Taxonomy (NCBI): domain Eukaryota; kingdom Metazoa; phylum Chordata; class Actinopteri; order Centrarchiformes; family Enoplosidae; genus Enoplosus; species Enoplosus armatus. The sequence goes on from NC_092193.1 coordinate 15,134,654, forward strand.
CCAGGCTTACCCATGCCAATAACCCTCTCGATGTGAATACTGCTAACATCAATCTCCTTGGCAAACTCGTGGATGGCCTGATCGGGGTCTTCGTAGGTGAACGGGTCCACGTAGATTTTAACTCCTGCCATGGAGGAGAGGCGGGATGCAGAGGAGGGTGAGAAACATGAGTTGTATAACTGCTGCATATGTTATGTAAATGTTTTTGGCAGCATGTGTATAAGATGTGTGCAGGTGGATCGAAGAGAAAGGAAAAAAAGCATCCATCTGTCCTTTTTTACAGTACAGTATGTGTGCATGCAGTACCTGGGTTAAGATGTTTCTCCTCCTCTGAGTCCTGCTTTGTTTTACTGTACTTGCTCCTCCTGATGAGACATAAGATATGATGGATATTGAACATACACACACACACACACACACACACACAGGAAAGACAAGGGAGTCTGTCAGAGCATTCCTGTTTTTTTCCACTTCTCACATGTTTTGATTTTTACAGTTAAGCGAACTGACAAAGGGGCATATGTGTCACATTGTTTTTAACTTTGTCTGTTTTTTTGTCCCAGGAGCGCCGTGCATTCATTGGGTTTTTTAGGATTTGCCGCAATAGAAAGCAATGACAATGAGAACACAGAGCAACCGGCTGCAGGAAAGACACAGAGCGAGCAGATGAAAGCATTTAAGGGAGAGAGGGAGGAGGGGCGATGCCTCAGGTAGCGCAAGATAAAAGGTGTTTTCCATTAAACAAAGAAACTGTCAAAAACACCATTGTGGGTGAGCAGGTGTGTCTGTGTGAATGTGTGTGTTTGTGGGCACTTGCGCATGCGTGTGTGTGTGTGAGAGAGGGCGGAAGCTGACACACAAGCTGTGCTGCTGAAGAGACAGTAATGACAAGTCAGGGACAAAGGGATTATCACTGTCTCCACTCTAATCCCCTTTAAAAGCTTCAGGTAACACACACACATTATTTAGCCACACAATAGCCGGGGCGTTGTGTGTGTTGTTTGTGTACATTGAGGCAGTTTGGTCAAAAGCAGTCGTTAAGGTAGAGGCAGTACAGAAATTGACATGGGAAATTTCTAGGCAATCTAACAAGCCTATAGGTGTGCATGCGTGTGTGTGTGTGTGTGTGTGTGTGCGTGTGTGCGTGTGTGTTTACCTGCGGCTAATTATGAAGACAGCTGCAGATATCAGCAGTAAAATTCCAACCCCGCTGACAGACAGCAGCAGGAAGGCTGAGTTAACTCCTTCTCCAATCAGAGGGAAGGGGTCTAACAAGGAAGGACACAGAAGTCACCACCCAGACAGTTATAAACTTTGTCACCACAAACTTTAATGCATCGTCGAAAAACACTACTGAACATTCTTGTCAGAATACCTGAATTGGTGGAGAACTCAAACGGGGCGCTGAAATCTCCGTATCCAGCAGCTGTGCGAGCACGCACATGAAACACGTACACAGTTAGGGGGTTGAGACCCGTGACATCGACGCTCCGAGAGAAGGTCCTCATTATGCGGTAGGACCTCTCTTTCTGATCCTGATTAGACGGGACAAAAAGAAGGGGCTCTTTTCAGTGCCTGACTGCAAATCTATCCTCGCCATCAGTGAAATACAAACAGCGTGCCAGCGTATTGACATTCCCGACAGCTTCCCTAGCTGCAGTAACCTAAGGGTGCCTCACCTTTTCATAGAACTTGACCTCGTACTCCAGGATGACCCCGTTGGGTCGATCCGGCTGTTGCCACGCCAACGACAGACTGTGCCTGGTGACATCGGTGGCTTGGATGGACGACACCGGAGAGGGAGCTGAAAGGGAGAGAAAGATGGGGGGAGATAATTCAGTGACAATAGAATAACTTTGCAGAATGACATACTGTATATTCTACAGTGCTGCTAATAAGATAACATCACAGCCCTGCAGCTCAAAGGTATGTATAGTGCCTGTTTGTCAACAATCCCATTGACCTAGTGCACCTGAGAACTGACCGAAATCTCCTTCCTTCCTATTCTTTCTATTCGTCCTTAGACGAGCCTCATTCTCCACTCTCTCTACTCTTACATGCCTCCATTCTTCCATGCCTGTATGGCGTTTGTCCTCCTTTGTGGCTGTTCATATGATATCGGGGCCATATGGTGGTGCAGGTTGGACTTGACACATCCCAGACAGCTCTCATGCTGTGCACACACAGCTAAGTTATTTCCCCGGGGCACCTGGAACTAAGCAGGTGTGGCTTTTCCTAAATGCCACCGTAAAGACTTAAAGCAACGACAGTTGAGATGTAACAGCAAAAGAAAAAAAAGTAAACGCTGAAAACTAATGGAGAGCATGTGTGAGGAGCGCCACACACCAGCCGACACCTTCACAACTAAAATGAAACACACCATAAAATCTGGGTGATTTTTCACACACTTCTGTGGTCAAGAGCTGACACAAGGAAAACCCTAATGCTGTTATGTGTAACAGTTTTGCAATGTAGTGTTGTAATTTACTACGTCGCATCTACTTTCCCCTCAAATGGCTCTGTCTATTTGCATTTAAGTCAGTGATTTACATTTCCCAGAATGCTTTCTGACATCCTCTTGAGAACACCCCTATAATTAATTCTGCTGCTGTTAGGTGTAGGAGGACAGAGTAATAGCTATGGCAACTATGACAGTGATAGTAAGAGCAAGAGTCCCCAGTTGAGAGAAAGCAAGAACTGTAACTGTGTTTCATTAGCGTTGATGCTGTTGTTAGTGGAGAAACTGGCCTCTCTGCCTGCTCTATGTTGGATGTGTCCTTGCATCATTGTTCATTCATCATTGATCAATTTTCTTCTTTCAAACTCTATTGTAGCATTATGTAAACAATGCATTTGAAGTGCATTTGCAATATACAGTCTTTTTATACAGTTTTACAATGTGGTCATCTCATGTTTAAAAGTGATGCTAATTTATTTTGACTGCATTTATAATTTAACGCAAATGTATAGCAAATTTATTTTATGTAATATATTTATATCTTAAAATGGATTTCAGGTTACAAGATTGTCTTGAAACAAACATCTGTGTTTCATCAGTACAGATGCAGTGGACGTGTTTCAGGAAGCATTCCAACTACATTTCCTTACTCATTTTGGATGCATAAATACATCACCAACAGCTGTTTTTCAGTACTGAAGTGTTTAAGGTGGAAACTAGCTTCAGCATGCAAGTATGTAGCAGCATACAGAGCTTGTTCATATCATGCCTCCACACTTTTGAACAATACTCATGGGGCTTTGCTTCCCTGTGGGGCCACGTGCAGTGAACAGCAGTTCGCATTGTGCTGACCCATTTACGAACAACATCTATAAGCACATTTTGTGTTGCTGCAACAGTCAACAATCTGACAAACACATTTATCACACTCAAACACTTCCTCTCACCAGCTTGGTTGGTGGTGACGGTGACAGACACGCTCTGGGCTGCCCCTGCACCGCTGGCCTGGGAGACCCCATTGCGTGCGTGGACGATGAAGGTGTAGTGTGTGTGGGCCCTGAGCTCGCTCACCACCACCCTGGTGGTCTTCAGGCCGGCCTGGCCGGGAGAGAAGAGCACGTCGGAGCCACAAGGCAGGCAGAGCTGAGAGCTGGAGATGGAGCCTGAGCCGGGTCTCGGGTAATCTCCAGGTACGGGCCTGCTCTGGAAGACACCTCTCCCTGACTGGACTTCAGATCCCACAATCCCCTGGTCTGACTGCATCCCCAGGCCACTGTGCTGAGCCTCAGGCTGGGAGATGCTGCGATTCCTGGGGAGGGCTTTACCGCTAGTCTGACTGTGGCCCCCTGTTTGACAGATGAGACACTCCAGACTGTAGCTGGTGTCACTTCGTCCTCCCAGCCGACGAGGGGGGGCCCACTCCAAGACCACCGACGTCTCGTTCACCACAGAGATGAGCTGCTGCGGGGCTGACGGAGGCTCTGAAGAGCAGACAGGGAAAAGCTTTAGCATGAACACAACCAACCAGGCTGACATTATATGCTCCACATAAGGGAAGGGGAAGTATACGGGGTGTGTGGGGGGGGTTGATGTGAGCTGCTGGCATGGGTTGAAATGTAGACATCTGGCATCAGACTGAAAACCATACTGTTCAGAGATGTTTTTGATGGGTTGGATGTTTTCTTCTGTGGTATTTCTTTTTTTTTTGTGTGTGTGTGTGTGTGTGTGTCTGAGAGACAGAGTGTGTGTGTGTGTGTGTGTGTGTGTGTGTGTGTGTGTGTGTGTATGTATGTGCGTGTTTTCATTTTTCCCAGGCCAAGGAAACCATGTGCTGTATATAGGCATAATTAAGTTTATGACACACAGGCCGAGGTCTCCAAGTCTGTCACACAGGACCTACTCAGAGACTTAGAGAGAGAGAGCGAGGACGTTTATTCACTTCTCAATGTCTTTAGTTATCACTCCCAGACAGGATGTAGATGGTGGCTTAGTCATAAGTAATGGGATCATGAAACAGGGGTGGCATTCAGACAAGTTTGTGTCTCCCTCTGTTTGGAAGAGATAGAGAGGTTGGGAGACAATGATTGTGGATTTTTTTTGCTTTTATTTGCGAGCAATGCACACACATATTGTCTGTGTTTTCACTTATGTATTGTTTTACTAGTGTGTGTGTGTGTGTGTGTGTGTGTTCTTACGGGTACAGGCCATGGAGGGAGGGTCACTGTCAGCACGGAAGAATCCAGAGTTGCAGTCACAGACAGTCGCCCCGTCTCTGAGCGAGTGGCTGTGTGGAGGACACTTGGAGCATCCTGCATCTGAGGACTTGGCCTTGTAAAAACCAACAGAACAGGCTGCAGAGGGACAAAGAGAAAGAGATTTAAACATAAATTAATTTATAAATGTCGATTAAAAACAGGTCACATTGACACAGACTTTACCAAAGACACTAAAAATGTTGCCTTGAACAGTATTTGTTTGAAGGTACCCTGTGGCGTTTTTGAGCACTAGTGGCGCTGTGGAGCAATGACTTGATGAGCAGGTCTCAGTTTTACTTGTATTTCATGCTCAACTATCAAACAATAAACATGTGTGTTTGCTAGAGCGGAAACGATTAGTCGATTAATTAATAGAAAATAGAAAATTAATGAGCAACAATTGATTTAGTATTTTTTTAAGTAAAAATACCACAGGCTTATTTACAACTCATAAGATGGTGTTCTGGTGTTCTTTGTCTTCTGTGACAGTAAACTGAATGTCTTCTTGTTTTGGACTGTTAGTTGGACAAAATAAGCAATTCAAATATGTCAAAACGGTCTGTGAGAAATTGTGATAGGATTTTTTTTAATGTTGCTGCAGCTGCTACAGTTAATCAATGAATCATGACAATAATCAGCAGATTAATCAAAAATGAAAATAAATCATTAGTTGCAGCCCTAATGTGCACAATCAGTTTTATATTGTCCCACTGATAAAATGCCAAGCAATGCTGGTTTCAAAATATTGAAAAACTTTGTAAATGTTTTATGAGAACACACCCAATGTGTTTTGGTGAGAAACACTCCACAGGACACCTTTAAAATATCCATGTTATTAGTTTATAGCAATTAAAGACCACCCTGAAGGGGGTGGAGTCAACATTGACTTCAGGCCAGCTGACCCCTGACCCTTGATACAGTCTTTTGTTGTCTTCCATATTGACAGCTCAGACAGCCCAGACAACAAGTTAATCAACACATGGACTGCATTTCAATTTGAAGATAAACAACTGTACAGAAAAATCTAGAGGGAGATATAGATATAGCATGGTGGGGAGGGGCACTATGACTTCTTTTATCTTTGATTTTGATGAGCAAAGAAAGAAACACCTAAAAGAACACTTACTGATGAGCTCCCACTCACACATACAGAAACCAGAAACACTAGAACTGAATACATCAAAACTCCACAGCGCCGACAGCCCACACAAATATAATTGACATTTAAATATATGAAAGAGGAGCAACAGAGAAAGAGAGAGGGTGAGAGAGAGACAGAGGGGGAGTGGAGGGAGAGAAATCTTCTCTCTGTATACCAAGAAATTCATGCATTGACAGAGCAACAATACAATAAATGAGTGCATAATTATACCGCTTGACATCCACTGGCGAAGCAAAAGAGATGGCAATGTGTGGCTGGTTAGAGCTGTTTTTTTCTCTCTCTTTAATTTCAGAAGGAAATCCTTCATTTGTTTCCACTGCAATCATTTTTTCAACACCTTCTTTTTCATCATCACACCCTATTCACTCTCCTTCCTCAATCCCACCATCTTTCCCGGTTCTCTCCTTTTTCTTCAACCCTTTCACATTTCCAAGGGAGATGAAGACATCCCAGTGGGAGTGGATAGGAATGTGGGAATGGTGTGTGTGTGTGTGTGTGTGTGTGTGTGTGTGTGTGTGTGTGTGTGTGTGTGTGTGTGTTTGTGTGTGTGTGTGTGTGTGTTTGTGTGTGTGCGCGTACGTGTGTGTGTGTGTGTTTGAGTGTGTCAGAGTGCTTTATGACACTCTCATCAGTAGATGAGAGGGAGGAAGTCTCCTCTGTAATCTACTCACACCGACCATCCAGGCCCATCTGCGCGAGCCTCCATAGATTTGCTCTTTCACACACTCATTTGCCCTCCCTTTCACATTTTTCACAACCTCCCTCATTCGCTCCCCGTGCACTTCCTCCTCGACCTCTACTTATCTGTCTTTGTGTCTCTGATAACTCTCTCACTCTTGCTGTATCTCTGTATATCCCTCTCTTCTCCAAGTGTCAAACCTCCAGAAAGCTTTGAAGCCGGCTAGCAGCGTTTATGGCTCGATATCGATACCAATCCAAATGAGGCCGCACACAAACACACACGACTGAAGACTGAGCACTCGAAACCTGTAAATTCATAAACACATTTACAGCTGATAAGGTTGGCTTTCATCTAGTGAATGACTCATCATAATGTGCCAGCTGATACCATCTAATGCAAGATAAAATACAGTATTATCATTCTCCTGCTGTTGTGCACATTCCTTTGTTTTTAACCATCCATGTAGATTCATAAGCCATGGACGGGAAAGAGAAGAGAGGGAATTAAACGGAGAAGGACAGAGAAAAGTATTTGACCTGCTATGGACTTAAGGGTTGATTATAGGGCTAAACAAGACTCTGCCAGGGGGTAGCTCACCGCCTTTGTCTCTGTCCCACCCAGTCCTCTATCCTTGTCTCCAACACAGAGCACAGAAAGAAGGAGGAAGAGAAAGAAAGGAAGTATTTGAAGCCATAAACTTCCTTCAGCGCCCTCTTATGTCTCTATTCTCTCTGTTGTGTGTAGCCTTTTGTGTCTTTTTTAGCGCTGGTTTCAACAGGGGGTGGGGGGGGGTGATTGCAGCTGACCTGGAATAAGAGCTCATGAGAGTGTCATTAACCCGACATTAACCCTACGCTACCGCAGAGCCTGAGCTTGAGCAGTAAACTGTGAGAGATGTGGACACAAACAGACACACATGCTGATAAGACAAGCCTGATGAAAGCCTGGATGGATATGTGTGCATGTCTATGAGCTTGTGCATATTCTGCCTGTTAGCAGCAGAGTGAATGGGCTGTAATCAGCTGTTCGTCTGCCTGAGACAAGCAAGACAAAGTGAGTAAGAGTGTAAAGGATGGGGAAGGTTGACTGGGAGAGACGGCGAGAGAAAAAGACTGACAAGGAACGAGAGATAAAGAGGTGAGGAGAGAAAAAGAGAACGAGTGAAGAGGAGGGGAAGGTGCCCTTTGATTACTATCAGCATTGTCGGCATTTGCATATGCATTCTTCTGCTACCTAAAATGCAAATGCAGCTCCCTGCGAATCCAACTAAGAGCCCTGTCGGCACACTGTATGTGCGGGTGTGTGTGTGTATTCTCCTTGACCCCCTGTTATCTGTCATCATCCCTTGTTCCTTCCCAGCAGAGGGGTGTAGATGGAGGAAGTACCCCTGACTGCTCCAGTCTGACACCTGTCTCTGTGATGGATGGAGGGAGGGACAGATTGACGGATGGATGGACGGATTGATAGACTGTCACGCGAGAGGGAGGGACACTATTAATCACAGGGGTCATGCCCTGTTAATTAAAACCCACAGAAATGCTGGAGATAAGCCGCGATTCTTATCTTTTCCCCACTGTATGTCTTCATTGAAAGCACAGCCTGCTGCATTTTACACAGAGCTTGGTATCAAATTCATCTCATATCTTACACGGGCTCTAGCTTCTCCCACCACTTTGCATTTAAAGTTTGCACTTAGGAATGTGCCCAGTGGAAGCCGCAGCTTTAAGTTTGTCTAAATTTAAATACTCACAAAAACTGGTGGTTTAAAGAGAAAATGTGTGTGGATTTATGTGTGTTTGTGCCTGCCCGAAGCCAACAGTGTGAACATTAGCATGTGAAAGGGGCTCTACAACAATACCCCCCCCCCCCACCCCTCCCCGTCACACACAGATCACCCCCCGCCACCAGCAGCAACACCCCCCACCCCCCTGACCGTGGATCAGGGAGAAGAGTTGGAGAAAAGAAAGGAGGGATAATGAGAGCAAGACAGAGAGGCAGAGAGCGGAGCTTGTTCTGATGCCAGAGAGCTACAGACGGACTGGTGGAGCTGGCAAACCTCCTCTACATTAAGAACAACCTGGGAGAAGGAGACAATAGCACACACACACACACACACACACACACACACACACACACACACACACACTCAGAAACACACACACACACACACACACTTTGATTGTGATGGTGGAATGCAAACCATTCCCCCCACCTGGGTTTGGCTTGCTTCAGATCTCACTTGTGCCATTCTTTTGCCTGCTTTGTCACCTGCCATACGTGCACATATACACACACACAAACACACACACACACACACACACTCTTTCCTCTCTGTTTGTTCCACCACACTCTTCTCTAGGCATTCCTGGGCAGGCCTCCAAACTGTGAGTACATGGGAGGGAGGGCTTTGTTAGGCAGAAAATCAGAGATACAGTACACACACATGTACAATCGTCCACACACACACACACACACACACACACACACACACACACACACACACACTAAATCAGCAATCCAACATGTCCAGAGTCCAGAAATGCAATGCAATAATTAGAGGGACTGAATACAGCGATTACGCACTCTTTCTATCATCCGCTCTCTCTTTCTCTCTGCCTCCCTCTTCTCCCTCCTTTCATCCCTCTCGTCCAAACGCTTTCTGCTGTTGATGAGACACTGCAGGTGCGTTGGAAAGAAGCACAACCATGAAATCTCTCTGGACACAGGAAACACAGAAACACACACACACACACACACACAGAGAAGCATTCCAACCCTCCCAGGCAGTGAGCAGAATTGAGCAAAATCAGACGACAGAAAAAGGAGGCCAGCGTAGAGACAGTGAAACAAAAAAGCAGAAGGCTCCTCTTTCATTACGCCTCTCCGACCGTTCACATTTCACATTCTCTCTGTTGTTTCTCCTCTTTCTGCCTCTTGTCTCTCCTCCCTCGTTTCCGATCCTCCCAGACGGATCGCAGCTGTCAAACTTTTGACGTCTTCATCTACCTCGGTCATGACCCTGCACTCTGCAGCTAAACTCTCTCTGTATGTGTGTGTGTGTGGCTGTCAGTCAGAGTTTTTGACGTCTTCATCAGGCTCAGTCATGACCTCGGTCTTAACCACGGGTTTAGAAAAGAGGGGGAGTTCCCTCTCTCTTGTGTTTCTCTACTCGTCCCCTTTGCACCCAATGACGAACCCCCAGCGGGGGAGGGGCAGCTCTGTATTGATGCCTTCTGCTGTCAGTGGCCTTCTTTCAATCCCCCTCTCGCCCCATTCAACATCTAATCCCTTCTTCCTCTCCAGAGCTTCTCCTCTCATCCTCTCCATCCTCATTACTCTGTGTCAAGACTGAAAATGAACTTTTCACATTTCGCCACTTTAGCTAAGTCTACTCTTGTTTAAGTTCAACTCAACAGGAGTTTTTGGGGATGCTAAAATGCATTACAAAGCTAAAGCATAAAGCAGATTGTTACCACTCTCATATTTGTCTGTTAAATAGGAAGCCAGGAGAAGGTTATCTTAGCTTAGCATAAAGACTGAAAGCAGGGGAAACAGCTAGCCTGGCTCTGTTAAGGTTAAGGTAAAAAAAAACTGCCAACACGTCATGTCTGGTTTGTATAATACCTACAAAAACCAAAGTGAAGAAACAACCCCTGTTATACCAGGGATTTTGTGAAGGACTATTTCTGTGACTTCCTCGATCTTTTCATCTATCGGCAAGAAAGCGAATAAGCTATTTGGTGCACAAAATGAGGATATTGCCTTTTTTTCCTGCATTGTTCAGTATGAACCCACTTGCAATCCCAGGTGTCTCTGCTCAAGCTATATCCACTCAGTTTCTGTCTATCTGTCTTTGCCAGTGTCTGTTATACTGACTGGGTAACGGCACGCAAGTGTAGAAGATCTAGAAACCTTTTGACATCAATGACGGGAGGAGAGACAGATCGTCTAAATCTCCTCTCAATCTGCCTTTTCCCTCCATCCCGCCCTGCCCCCCCCCCCCCCCCCCCCTTTCTCTCTACGAATTTCAAACTTAAAATGGGAGAAGTGTTAAGGCGTCTATCCAATACTGCAGGGTCAGAGTTTTCGCTGAGCAGCATTCGGTATTCATCCAGACTTTGATGGATTTCCACTGAGGCAGCTGAGCCCGGCCAACAACCTGACAGCCAGTGAGAACGGGGAGACGGAGAAGAGAGCAGCAGATAGATAGATGGCACTTCACATCTGCTGGAGGTTCAACAGAGTCAAGGGTCTCTCCTAAATCTAGTTGAGGAGGAACATCTTTCAGGCCTCAGGGACCACCCCGCAAACCTCCTCTTCTTTTCAGAAGGAACAAACGGGGCAAGCGAGGTGAAGGTTTTAGAGAACGTTTGTCACACAGAAAATCTTTGGCTTCTGCTGTTCTTATTGCAAAAGGGGGGAAAAAAAGTTTTATCCAACTGGCACCAACTGCATCCCTCTCTTTATGTCCATCTCTCCTCTTTCTCTCTCTCAGCATCTCTTCTTTTCGCTTTGAATTATGGGTCTGTTTGTTATACAATTAGCCTGCTGGGATAGGCTTCATAAATAAAACCGAGGGAGCAGATCAGTGAGTCGCTCTCCCTTTTCTCTATTGGTCTCTGTCCATCTGCATGTGCATTTGTGTGTGCGTGTGTGTGTGTGAGAGCAAACATGTTGTGTGTGTGTTGTGTATGTGTCTGAATAGGGGGAGTGAAGCCATGTTGTAAAAGTGTCTCCACCGAGTCTCTTGCCCCCCGTTCACCCCGCTTTCTCACAGAAACCCGCACATTTAGTCGTCTTCACTATCACCGCAGTCACTTCCAAACATTACACGTCATCCACGCCACATGTATGTTGGTGAGAGGTGTGAACAGCTTGCATATTTGTTACCGTAAAGTTCAGACCAGATTTGTAAGTGATAGAAAGACATTTTTGTCCAGATGGCTGTTGTTATGTCAGCACACCTCACACTGAGATCTTCTACTGATACTGCAGGACTTAAAAAACACTTTACACCTTGGATATATTAAAAGATAAACAGATTAGATTGAGCATAATAAAGTTTCATGAGATAACGGTATATTCAAACTGAGTAATATAATGTGAATCAGTTATTGGGGGTTACTCTTCAAAGAAGCTGATGGTAGATACTCTGTTACTGCTATCTCCTCTTACCAGTACAGATCAATACTTAAAGGAATACTTCATCATCTTCGGAAATGCGCTTATTTGCTTTCTTGCAAGAGAGTTAGATGAGACGATCGATATCATTCTCATGACTGTCTGTTAAAAATAAGCTGCAGTCAGGAGACAGTTAGCTTAGCTTAGCACAAAGACTGGAAACAGCTAGCCTGGCTCTGTCCAAAGTTAACAAAATCCGCCTACCAGCACCTCTAAAGCTCACTAATTGACACATAACATCTATTTTGTTCAATCCATACAAAAACACATCATCATGTCATCACTGTGACTTTGCTAGGCAACCATCAGCGCATCCATAAGATGTTAATTAGTGAACTTCAGAGGTGCTGGTAGGTGCATTTTGTTACCTTTGGCCAGAAACAGGCTATTAAAAGCTGTTTCCCCCTGTTTCCAGTCTTGGCGCTCCAAGTTCATATTGAACGGACAGATATGAGATTGGTATCAGTCTTCTCATCTAAGTCTTGGCAAGAAAGTGAATAGGTGCATTTCCCAAAATGTCGAATTATTCCTTTAAGGCGTCTGAGTTGGTGCTGTTGTCAAAAAATGTTATCTGCCATCAAAAATCCAAATGCCAATTCCCTTCAAATGTGTTTGACTATTCAAGAGATAAGTAGCTACTTTTAGCCATTAAAAAAGTGTAATTTATGCAGCAACTTTAATGGATTGCAAGTTGTAAGTGCAGTCTTATGTTGTTAATCTATCTTCAAACTACATTTGCCCAGAAGCAATGTCTCACCATCTCACCATCATTGTGTAAAAGGTGAAAAAAAAAACACCCACGCTGATTAACTTGTTGTGGTGTTGATGCACATACTGCATGGTTAAACTCATGTGAGTATCCCCTTTAAGATGACACCAATTCTAAACAAAATCCTTGATAATAATGAATCAATCCACAGAATAATCAAGCAGGTGTTAATACACAAACCAAATCGCTGTCACAGTTTTCCATCATTAGCGAATAGCTTGTTAACTCGAGCACTAATGATTGTTACTCATAGAGACATGGGACTCAGAAGTAACAACACAAGGGGAGCGGAGAGCCTGAGTCCAATACGGATGAGTCAGAGCATCACAAAAACAAACAACAACAAATTATGCTACAGAAGCTCCTTCTCAGCCAGCATCACTCACCTTTACATGTGCCACCTTTCTCTTGATATCCTGGGCTGCAGAGACATCCACCAATAGGGACCAACCACTCGCCATCAGCACCGCAGTACATTTTAGGCTCCTCTCTCTCTTCTGATTGGTTGACACAAGACCCCCTGACCTCCACCAAGGAAGACGTGTCAGCCCCGGTAACAGTGTCGGGAAAAGTTGCCAGGTTACGGATGGTGAGCGGGCAGGTTTTGTAGAAAACTCTGACGGAAACCAAAGCGATGCAGGCGCCAACATCCTGGAAGGCCAGGTAGAAACCTTTCCGGGTCGTGACCTTTACGTCACGCACCTCAGTGTTCAGTTTCATGATGCGGTCACCAACGTCCACCTGGACGGAAAGAGAATGGCGTTACATTAATGAAATGTTCAGTAAAGTGTGTCAGCCCCCTAATTCAATAATTGTTCAATCTAAAGTGGGAGTTGCTATTGAACCATGGCTGATCTTCACATTTTCAGCATTTGGCTCTCATCCAGATTGGCTTCTATTGATTGCAAAGGTAAAATAAGCTGTAATGCCTGAAATGCTGAAAATAAGAAGTAATTTTAGTAAAGACTAAGCAGAAGCACCTTGCCAACATTCCTGGGAGGGCAGAATGGACATCCAAGATAAAAGTGCTTGTAAAACAAATAAAAAAATCACAGCTAAGTGCCCACAGGGGGTTTTATTTTCAAGATAAGAGCAAATTAAAGTGAGCGGAGGAGGGAGGATAAAGAACTCAAAGCCTGACTCAGTTGTTTAGTGTTACCTGGGTGAAGCTCTCGTCTGCTGCCACAGTGTCCACCTTAATGAAGCTGCTCTCTTTGATGTAGCTCTCTCTGTCTTCGTTTGACTCGTGGTAGTACAGATTGAATGTCTCCTACAAGACAAAAGGGACGGAGGAAAAAAAGTCAGACTGAGGCGTCTATTTATCATCATCAGCACTCATCTTTTCTCTTAATATGATAATGAGTCAAAGGGGGGTTTGTGCTTGAATAACCAGCAGCTGTAATATATAATACAGCTCCATTAGCAGCAGTCTGTCCATTAACTAATTAGCATAAAAGTTAACATGTTAAAGAAGTCAAGCCTTTATCCGAAATCCATACAATGACCATTATAATCTGTCAAGACATTAGAAGTATGTTTTCTTCTACCTTGCAGGTGCCGGTGACACCTGGCAGGCTGTTACAGTCTCTCAGGGTGAACTTGACTTCAACGTAGACTCGCTGAGCGCCGGACCGAGGGATCCAGTCTGTCCTCAACCAGTTGTTTTGATTGGGTTCTAAGACGTTGCACACCTGGTATGTTCTGATGGGGATGTTCTTCTCATCCATGATACTCACCTCTTCCCACTGCAAACGAAGAACACAGATACAATTGTGTTACTACTGTTTATACTTTACAGGCCACCACTTTACAATATGTACCATAACAATTTAGATTGATTTCCTTCTTTCCAGGCTTCCACTGGTTTCAATTCATGCCAACAGTATGAAAATCAATTCGTAGAGACTTGAAACGTTATTAAAACAGATGCTCCACCAAAGTGATCATTAATCAGTGAACATTAAATGCCAAAGTTATGAAATTGCCGTGGGGTAAAGCAGTTAAGAGCAGGTTAAAACTTTTTCTTATTCAATAAACATTGACATCTAAAATTTAATAATTAGCTGCTAAGTAACGCTTTTCAGTGATGTTGTGGGAAAAATGGAACCTGGGAAACAAGGTAGACACGCAGATGTTGTGAAAAGGATCATGTGAATGTGGAAGTGTCTTGTATTCAAAAGGTTGCTGGCTCTCAAGTTTCAGATGTCAGAGTTACTATTTTCTTTCAACTTACTTTCAACTACTTGAAATTAAGAGTCCCTGGTGGCAGCTGCATATGATGATGCAATTTTGAGAACAAATGAATGTGGCTAAATGTTTACTGTGATGATTCAGCAAGGCTAAAGTCCCTGAAAGTTGATTTTCATACTTAACTAACTCAGCCCTAGTAGACACAAGCTTTACACAGACGTAGTGACCAGAAAAAACAGCACATTGTGAAGAACTTATTGTGTTTGTTCTGTCCACTTGAGGAAATGTTGGTCCTCATAAATACAGAAAAACAAGATCAAATACATTTCAGATGCTGGGGCGCATCCTCTAATTCACTGCTGTCATTTGAAATCTCACCAGCTAACATTCATTCTTGTATCAATATTCTGCAGTGGACAGTGCTTCAGATTTGTTGCTACTCCAAGGTTTTTACAGGCACATTTCCATACAAGGGGAGCAGACTCAACCTTCACTGCACCATCCATCTCAATAGAGCTGACTATTTGCCTTGTACTGTGACCCTTCAAATGACCGCTGAGCCTCCCAACTCCAAATTGGCTTTTTATTGCCACTGAATAATAATCTGCTCTAGTGAGAGCTGTATACACACTAAATGCGCCGTGTCGAAAGAGAGAAAAAGAGAGGGAGAGTCAGAGAATGTCAGAATGTGTGTGTGTTCAGGAGGAGGGGGGTCTGCGTGTGAGTGTGTGTCTAATTGAGTCTGATCGATATGTCATCAGGGCCGATCTTATTGGCCTATCTTGGCTTATTACAAATATATTGATAGATTGATACTGGTGTATATACTGGCTGATATGCAAAAAGAAATTGTAAATGTTTCACAGGCTTCATTTTCATGTACATTTGACCTAAACTTTTCCTAATTCAAGTTAATTATTTAGGCTTTTTGTATTAAATATATAATTTTTTTAAATACTTTTTAATTTTCAGTGAGGTTTACTGCTTAAAATTTGCAGTCTCACTGTCATTTTGGACGATAAAGTTTAACGTTTAGACATTGGCTGACATCATTATCAGGTTTTTATTATTCTCATATATCAACATCGGTATCGGCCTCAAAAAACCCAGCATCGGTCCTCCTCTTTACTCTGTAACTGCACCCCTCTGTGTACAGTATGTGAATGTAAGAGCGTGTACGCATGAGCGAGAGCATGAGCACATGGTCATGTCGTTGTGTGTTGTGTGTGTTGTTGTATGTTTGTACTGTCTGTGTGTGTCTTTGCTGCCATGGGGTATGATGCCTCCTTGTCTCTTTTGGAGTCTTTGTCAGCAGGCAGAAATCACAGCTGTCAGAGGGGGAAAAAAAGCTTTGCATTTGCCCCAACCATACAGAGATGGTGTTTTGTGTGTGTGTGTGTGTGTGTGTGTGTGTGTGTGCGCGCGCGTAGTTAAGGGATGCGAAAGGTGGGGGGTGCCTGTAATCAAAAGCTCAGTGCGTGCAGACCAGGACCCCGTCAATCAAGCAGCATGTGAGAAAATGAGAGCATGGTGACTGAAGAAATAAGAGTCAAGTTCACCAATAACTCTTAAACCAACAAAGAGGTGAGAGAGACACTGAGCAAAAGGGAGAGAGAGGAGGAGGAGAGAGAGAGAGAGGAAGAGGAAGACATAAAGATGGCAGATCACAATGTACCAACAACAAAAAGTACAAAAAGATGAGAGGATATGATATAAAATAGATATTTCCAGGATTCATTCTGGCAACTGCATGGTAGTAAAAGTCCCTAAAAAAATGACACCCACCACCAAGCTGGTTTATGCCTTTCTGTGTGCCAAACACGACGCCAGCAATCTCATATTAGCACTTAGGCTTGCTGAACAACAGCACATTTCAAAATCTGTGGGATGATTCTTTACAGTTTCAGGACCAAGTGTGTGTGTGTGTGTGTGTGTGTGTGTGTGTGTGTGTGTGTGAGTGAGAGATAGGGTGAGTGTGTTTTCAAAAGAGAGAGCAGGTTGTAAACAGTGTATCTGTATAAAAAAAATAATAATAAAAAAATAAGAGCTCCCACTCACCCCTCCCTCTGAGGGACTGGCTGCCCATTTCAGCTCTCCTGGCACTGTCCTGGTATCCAGCAGGGTCACTAAAATGCACACGCACGCACACACACACACACACACACACACAGACATGCAGGTGGTTTAAGGGCAAACAGCTTACATTGCTTCAATATTATAATTAAATACAATAATTTAGCAGTGAGAAATAAGTTACATTCTAGCACTTAAGACTTAACCACACCACAAGATCACCACATAAATGTCATTTCTATTACAAAATATCAGTAGAGTCTATAACCTTTCTAATTGTAGTATTGATTGTGTGGCATCAGACCGTATTCATGCTTAAAGAAACAACCTGAAAGTGTGAGTTTGGAGGTTTAACTGTTAATGAATTAAATAAAGTCAGAGCTGTACACACCAGTGTGCGCTACAGAGGCCACATCATGTGGAAATACCCACGAAACAAAAGGTTTTCGTGACAGCACTGGAGACAGAGAACATGCAGCTGAACTCCTCGGGGACAAAACTCCGCGAGAAACCAGGAGAAATAACAACTGTGACATTTTGAACAAATCCAACTTTTTTTTTTTTGCCTCTACAAGTTTCACGCATATCTTGGCCCCGCTTTCTTTACCGTCCTAGGACGCGCACGCTGCGGCGTCTCCCGGCGTGCGGGAGCGGAAAACCCGAGTGTGTCTCACAGCTCCGGAGCTTCCCTCCTCACTCACCTTCGTTGGGTGGATAAATCCTCGTCCTCGAACTTGAAACTAGTGTTATTATCCAGATGAACGTGGAAAATATTCGCCGTAAATGTGCAGCCATGTGTGCCGTGTGAAAGCGTGTGTGTTCCCCGTTGGCTCTGCGCGCTGGCTGAAGCGGCTCCATCCCGGTGGGAAAAGTGTGTGTGAATGAACCCAAGTGTGAAAGCGAGTTGGATGCAGCAGCGGATACTGGGGCGGTCTCTCACTCAGATGCTTCCCTCAATGGTAATTCAAATGACATGAGCCAAATGACACACAGCAATGTGGTCCACATCAGCGTCAATGTATATAGAATGTATTTTTCTATCTAAAAAGACAGGTGGACACGGACCACACTGAAATGGATGATGGAAATAGAGGATATGATTTTGTAAACTTATTTATAGGCTCCAGGCATTAATACAGGGGACCCTGAGAAGTAACAACACACTTTCCTGCTTATTAACTGACTGTAATGACTTCTATTTATAAACATTTATAAAATAATGGTGACATTTCTCCATTTTCCAGTAAGACACTCATCTCCTGAACAACCGGAGGTAGGGCACCACTCTGAAACCACTAATCTAAGGCAATTAATAGAGAATACAGTTAACAAATGCACATCTCCTTTAGATACTCGGCCTCGCACGTCAGAAGTGACATTTAGCAGTGATAACCCTGAAGGGTGCCAGCAGGCACGGGGTCATGAACGTCACGTCATCACGTCTCTTTTTAAATGGCCACAGCCTGTCACATGAATACCAAAACATAAATGTGTCACAGTTTCCTGATAAAAGGCTGAACTGCTTGAATTTGGTTGCCTTCATGGCACCTGAGGTTGTTTGGAAGCTCTTTGTCCCGAGGAGCATGAGGCTGAAGAGTGTGACTGCAGCGCCACCTGTTGATGGTTGCTGGGGGAAGGAGGAGAAACCCAATGAGTGCCCAGGGATCTGTCATAGGAGGCTGCTGGATATTTTAAGGCAAGTAAGATGAGGATAGGGAGCTTCAATCAATCTCCCACCATCTGTCAATTACAGTTTTTATTATCTTCATCTACACAACCTCACATATGTGGATATAATAATAGAAATACTCTCTTTAATAATAAGGCAGTTTTAAATAAAAAGGCACAGGACTGTGGCCTTGTGTAGAAGTGTGATGGAGCAAACAAAGAGCAGGCTGGCTCATGACCCGTCCTCCTACACTCTCCCTCTCTCAAAGACTCTGGTGAACAATCACCCTCGGTGGAGGCACAGCTTGAAGAAGTAAATACTTTTATTTACACTGATCCAATGGGGCTCTCCCCTATCTGTTGTAAATTTTAACCTCAAAAAAAGGTGAAACAGAAATGTGCTCCACTTTGTTTAGTCCTTGTTTAACATGCACATAGGTCAATTCTGATAATCTCTGCAGAAGTTGACCAACGAAGAGCGCTGAATAGCAAGTGCAGATTTTAAGGCGAGTGCTTTAAACAGGGAACTGTATGTGTGCTTACATGTGTAACTGTGTGTGCGCCTGCATTTGCATGTATGTGCTTGTGTGAGCCTCCATCTCGGCCAGTCTCCATCTCGCTTTGTGTCTTCACAGTTGCTACGCCGAAACCATCTCGATCCCCTGTAAGGCATCATAATGGACCCAGGAAGAGCATCTGGCGCTTTGAGACGCCAAAAAACGATCTCCCCGCTTCGACCTGCCACTCTTCCATAATACGGTTTTCACGTTTCATTCTCCCCCAGCGCCACGACAGACTGCGCAATCACAAAGACCCAATTAGCCGAGAGGGGATCACGATTTTGCTCGGGGAGAGACGGGCCAATCGCATCGGGCAGCGTACAGCAAGGGCCTATGGGGCAGCAGCGCAGGTGGGTGGGACATGGCTGTGGGGCGGAGGTGACACAGTGACATGGATGGAGAACGGCCCGTTGTTTCTGGTCATTTGTGTCACCAAAGTTTTGATTGATGACCGTCGGGATGTTTTTCCCACTCTCCCCTGAGATTCCCAGCTCTCTGGAGGGGGTTTCAACAACGGGCCCCCAGCCTCAAACCCCTACTTTAAGTTTGGCCCTTAGCCCTAACCCACACAAACACACATCTACACACACAGAAACACACACCCTTACTTTTTGTTCCATTTGGGGCCCCAGATGGCTGCTGCCCACACATCTGTATTGTAAAGCACTAAATATAGACCCCGTGTCTGTTTTTGTTTGTGTATGTGTACTTGTGAACCTGCCTTCATACACATACAGTATCTCCGAGTGTCTAATAGTGATGAAGAGAACGGAAGGGACAGGAAGAAATAAAGCAAAGTACATATGAAGTAACCAAATGTAAATGCGTGCATGTGCGCGAGAGTGTAAAGAGAAAAGCCCGAGGGACGGTAGGTGTGTGGGCGGCTGAGAGAGATGAACAAAAGAAGCAGAGAAGAGAGATGAGGAGCAGCGCACTGCCAGTGAGGATTTGATTGGGTGGGTGGGTGGTGGTGGTGAAGGAGGGGGAGGGGGGGGTGTTGGGTGTTGAAAAAGGATCTTCCCTCAAAGCCTCGCTAAGATATTCCTGGAGCGAGAGAGGGTTTCATTTGGCTTGCAGTCCTACACAGAGTGCTTACATCGCACTGGGAGCTAAAGCCATTTAATATTCATACAAGTAGACTGATATTCTCTGGGTTATATGACAGATAATAGTCAGATTTTCTAAATCTGTATGGTGTGAGTGTGTGTGGTTGAACTCCTTGGGTCGACAAAGCGTCATTAGCATGTCAGAGGCATTTCGTTGGTACCCACTTCTCTCCATAACAGCTGCTAGTCTGGCAAATTACTCGTGTGTGTATGCGCGTGGATGTGCGTCCGTGTTTATGTACGCGTGTGTGTTCAGTATAAACAAAGGAAGAAGCGAACAGAAGGTTTCATCAAAAACACCAAAACACCAAAAGTGTGTATGTGTATGTGTGTGTGTGCCGTGCATCATGTGCTCACTTTGATGATTGAGGAAATCTCCATCAGCATCTTGCTCTGGAGCGTATATGTGTGTGTGTGTGTGTGTGTGTGTGTGTGTGTGTGTGCGCATGTGGAGTGTGTTTGTGTGGCGTTGTTTGTGTGTGATTGCATAAACATGGTGTCAGAGTGATGAGATGTTCTCTCCATCCATCTGTTCTGCTGGCATTTACATCCTCAGAGGGCGACAATAGAGGAGAGAGAGAAAGAGAGAGGGAGAGAGCACAAGAAGGACAGAGATAAACAGTCGAGTGAAGAGATTTTACGATAACGTTGGTTTTGTCCGTCAGTCGAAAGAGCAAAAACACACTCTCAGGTCACCTGTGGAGCTCTGCGGCTCCGCTCAGACGAGAGCCTTTAACATGTCTGAGGGTTTCGAAGTATCTGTGAGAGGATGTGTGAGAGTGAAGCTGCAGCAAGTCTTCCTGTGGATGTGGTTATGATGTGTGTATACATGTGCGCCTTTGTGGACGCACAAGTGTGTGTTTGAGAGAGATCTCATTGTTCTGTTCCTCCTTATCTGCTGTCTCGGTGGAGCGCCCGTGCTGTTTCCCCCCTCAGCGATGTGACCCGGCTGTGATACCACACGCCCTCGTCTCCGCAGATAAGAGACCACCCTAAAAATACTCCTCTTCCTACCACTGTAACACTCTTCCCCTCTGTTCTCCGCACCTCTTCTGGCTCACTGTATCCTCGGGAGTCTCTGTGGCCAGGAGTAAGCTCTGCCAGACTAAAATACCTCCGGGCGCTTCCTAATGTCACAGAGGTCCTTTAATTCTATATTTTCCCCTCTTTTTATCTTCTACTACTCATTCTGTTGGAGGCTGTGGATGTTACAGTGTCGGCTTGAACGGCAACTCAGACTGTTACATCACAAGTTTTCTTATCATTTTCCACAATAATTCCTCATCCCCCCCCCCCTCATCCCCCCCGCAGCTACTTCAGTCACCCACACTCTGGACACACAGGGCAGATGGGATGTAGGAGGAGACGGTGAGGACAGAATCTGCCGGGCTCACATAATTATACATCAAGTAATTTACCATAACTCCTCAATAAAATGTTGAAGAGTGCATTGTTTTCTGTGCCTCACGGGTTTGACAGTCTGGAACAATGATAATTATGATAAACTAGGCTTTTTTTTTTTTTTTGAAGATCATGCCACAGCCAAGTGCTTTGAGAGCTCTCTGCTGCCTCCCTCGCTGCCTAAACTCTCCTCTGTTGTGAAGTGCTTTTAAGGATACAGACAATGACCCTTTCTGTAGTTTTGAGGAAGTTTCCTGCTAATTTAAAACGCTTTTATTCCAAGCTTTTGCCACATTTGACGTTTCAGGGTTAGAAAGCTGTCGTTTTTGTGCTCTTTGTGTGTGCGCATCCTCGTCTTTCTTTTGGCCCAAACCCACGCAGGTGACCAGAGGGGGCCTTGTGTGGGTGGACAACTCAATGGTGACCCCCTTCTCTTTACCCTCACCCTCCCTCCTCTCCCTTCCCCTCCCCTCCCCTCTTTTCTTGCCCTCTGTCCACCAGTATGAGTCCAAAAAGAAGGAGAGGGGCCCAGGAGGAGAAAAAGTCTGTTTCACACCCACCCCCTCAAGCAAACACACTGGCCAAAATTTTGCAATCGCCAAACAGCATAATAAGAAAATGTTATTAGAATGCATGTTTGCCTTTGATCATGAAGTAGTAGCTTCTGTAAAGATGGGAGACAAAGCAAGGGAGGAGGCTGTAAGGAGTTTCTTGTGAAGTAAAGTAAGTAATTAAGCTAAAACAATTAGTTGATGAATGGATTAATTAGTAAACAGAACATTAACCACAGACTATTTTGATAAAGGATTAACTGTTAAAGCTGCACTAATCAATATTTTTCTATTAACAGCGGGTCAAATGAACGTCTGATGTGAAGGGAGTCGCTGACGTACGTTTTGAATGAATGCTAATGAGGCTCTGTGTCTGCTGGATTTAACAGGCAAGTGTTTGCTAACACGTTTGCCAATCAAGTTGATAAGGTGATAATTTGTCAGTGTTGTGTTTACAGCTTGTTGCACTGCCCAAAGTGGCCAACAAAAAATCAATGACTGCTTTAAGTCACTTATGAAGTTACAATAACAAACGTTTTCTGGATGTGGCTTCTTAGATGGAAGGATTTGCTGCTTTTCTCTTTTTCAGAGCTGCAAAAAAAACTTGTAATATGCTTTTTTCAGGTGTGGATTATTTTGGACTGAATGATTTAGGTCTGCAACTATTGCTTATTTTCATCGCTGATTAATCTGCCTATTCATTTCCAAGGTTTTCAAATTGCTTGTTTTGCTTGTTTGGACCAACAGGACAAGACAAAACAGAGAAAAGCAGTGAATCTTCCCATTTAAGAAGCTGAAACAGAATTTTTGGCATTATTCTTAATATTTTGCGATCAACGATCAAAATTCAGCTCTAAAATGATGAATTGTATGATCAAAAACAGTAAATTATTCAATAATGAGAATAATAATTTGAAGTAGGGCCGTAACCCACCGTGTGTGTTATTGAGGAAGACAGAATGACGATAAGAGGCTGTGTTTTACGGCGCATTAGCAGGGATTAGAGATCAAACCAGATGATTGTCCAGTTTATCACGTTACCTTTCCCTTTATCAGTAGTTGCAATAGGTCATACAAACATATGCACATACAGGAAGAGGATGAATTAGAAGCCAGGATTTTAAACTTCGTGTGAACATACAAACCACTGTGTTTAGGACGTCATTTGTGCTTGAATAGTATTCGCTGTGGGGGTAAATGTTTCGGTGACTGCAAAAGTATCGCCTAGTGCTTTTAAATTTACTGCTTCTCTGTTACTGAATGACTTTGGTGTGTAGCTGAGCTGAAACCATCTTATTCTACAGTTTGAGGAATAAAAAACCTGATTTGCATTTCACATGTGACCAGCGATTCCTATTGTTGTTGACAGATATTCAGTTTGTGCGGGACATTCAACTTCCCATCCATTTATCATGCCTTGCTTGACATCCACCAGCGGCCCACAGCAACACTGCCCCCCTATGGGTGAAGGTAGGAAAAAAAAACTGCTGTTGGACACCATCAAACGTGGCATGAGTTTGTCTGATGTGCTAAATTGAGATGTGAGGGCCTGACTGCCAAGTGGGAGGTCAGAGGAGGTTTCAAGGAGGGCGCAACTTGGGCAAGTCATAACGAGAACATAATGAGTCATGATCTCTGAAACTGTCACGAAATGACAAAGGTCAGAACAGTCGGGACTAATTCAGGCTCACTGGATCAGACAAGGTGATGTCTAGGCTGTAACAGACCAAAACAACACTGAAGTGTAACCATATGAGCTTAATATCAATATAGGCTTGACATAAATATTCCAATCTGACTGTGTTTCCTTACGACCACAGAAAGACATACATTAGATACACAATAGCAGGAGTATATTGTCAATTCAGCTCATTTTGTTCCCGTCTAATTAATTATAATTAAAGGAGAAAAATCTACACATTTCTGGCATACACACCTACATACACACCTATTAATCATAGTCACAGTTCATGTGTTGAGACTCATTCAACTGGCAGCATGGCCTTCATGCTACAACAGCGAATTTTTCTCCATTTCTGAAGTGGCCTTGAGCAAGACACACTGAATACCCATCAGCTATAGTGGCCCTAATCAGTTGCTGACCTTCACACTCTCAATTTCCCAGTGAAAAAGGGAAAAAAGAAAAGATTTCTCTTTCAGGGATCAGTTGAGTGTCACTCTGAATAGCATACAAAGAAAATACGTATTGCCACGTATTGCTTGGCGAAATATCTAGATGCCGTCACATGCTGTATGTAGTGTAAATGGCGTAACATAAATCTCATTCATGAATTCATTCATGAATGTTGCTCTCACAGTATTTTACTGTGCAGGAGGTGTTGATTTTTACAACTAGTCATTTATAGCTTGTACATGTAGTTTTTGAGACAAACAGTACACTACGGAGCGTTTACAACTTGAAGATGATGTGCCTATCTAGGTCAGCTGAGCTAGATTTGGAGTTGTCAGCTTTCTGCAGACAAAATAGGTCATGCTAACGAGGAGGGGGGGTTGACAAGCCTCTCATACTCCATCAGTTCTCACCACAAAACAATCTCAAGACTGCTGATTATGTAAAACACCCTGACTCCAGCTTTAAGCTACAATGCCGAGTTATGACAATGGATCTTACAGTAATTTTTGTCAACACTAAATGGAGCAAGAGAAGGTCAATATTTTGTTTAACAAATTTCATTTAAGTGGAATTATGCATGCATATGAACTGAGAGCTAAATATGCAGCAATATACTGTAGCTTCAGAGAAATCTTAATGAAGCGAAGAATATGTGACGATTAGAATCTGCTGTGCCGTGTATGATGAGCTTCACAGCATGATTATGAACCCAGAAAGCATAAATGTAGATGAGAGCCCAAGGAGGCAATATGAACCTAATGCATGTGTGCACCAGCTCTGCAGTGATACTCTAACTGGTCCACATGCCCACATAAAGAAATCTGGGTGTTGCATAATGGCACAGTAGATATTTAATTTGTGATCAAAGTGCAATGTCTGCAACTTTGGCTGCCATGATGCAACAGTGGGCTTCCTGTCCTCAATTTAGGAGCCACAGGTAACAAAAAACATGAGTAGTTCCATAAGTATATATAAATGTGCTGCGGTTATGTATTCAGTAAGTTCTCTGCTGGTTCTTCGCACTGTCAACATGGCTCCCAAAGGTATGATCACCGTGACAACCGTTCTCCTCTGCTTCATACTGGGCTTGCTCAGTCCAGCTCCAGCAGTCCGTAAGTTTATTTCATCACATTTGACTGCTTGTTAGTCGGATTAAAACATTACATACAGTACATATTACATTAAGACTCTGAGCTGAACTGATCAGTTAATAATGTGCTGTGTGTGTGTGTGTGTGTGTGTGTGTGTGTGTGTGTGTGTGCAGTAGGTTCCCATACAGGCAAAGCCTGTTGTACAAGATACAATAGGAAGCCAGTACCCTTCCAGCGTATAAAGGGCTACAGAGAACAAACCACCACGGAAAACTGCCGCATCGAGGCGATCATGTAAGACTCTCTGACTAAACCATCAAAACTCCAACCCTGCCAGCCCCAATCTAAATCGCTTACTAAGATATTTGTATATGATGGCCATAGAGTGTCAAACCTTTTCGAGAGAGTTGGTGGAGACGAACTGAACGCATTCATTGGATTTATTCCAAAATATTCAAAAGACGCTGGTAATTGTTTTGTGGAAAGCAGCACAAATGTTGTTTCTGCAGGATTTTATAAAAATAAGCCATTTGATCTCTCACAGGCAGCTGTTTGGTCTGCTACATAACTCCATGAATTATGTTTATAAAGTATTTGTATGGTCTTTAAGATTGACAAAATCAAATGACACAAAAAATCGGGCAATCAAACCTCAATACTTTCATGATATAAATCATAAAAGTTTAGACTTCATCTTATTTCAAGTTCTTGCAAAGCTACATTGGGTTACTGAGACAAAATAAAGCAGTTTTTGCTCATTGATTTACTTTTATTCTGTTTGTTTTATTCATTTGATTGTTTTTACATTCATATTCATAATTGCCCCTGTAATACTTGCTTTGCTAACTGACACTGTCTCATTTCCTCATGTCTTTCATTGCTTTGCTCTGCATGTATGTATATATGTACAGCCCTTTGTAACTATTTTTTTTTTGAAGTGCGAAATAAATAAAGCTATTATTATTGATAGATGTAGCTTATTTTGTTAAAAAGAAAATGTTTCACAAAATAAGTTAAAAAGAAGTGTTGTTTTAGTATCTGTACTGGAACTCAGGTATCAAATAGGCACCATTATCAAAATATTAAACCCATACTATACACTCATACACCAGACTACAATATAGTGCTTTCTTTGTGTGTCTGATAATATGTCTCACTATTGTAGTTTCTACACGGTTAAGAAGAATGAGGTATGTGCAACACGGAAGGATGAGTGGGTGAGAAAAACCCTGGAATTCCTCAGGTATGAGACTCCAACTCATTTTTAAATACCAGCTAGTTTCAGTTTGGACATGTACCTTAAAATCAGGACAAGCTTTGTGTGAACAGGGTTTTCTTTTGTTTGAATAAAAAACTCTTCTCTTTTTATAGTTCAAAACTTAAGAAGATGTCCAAGGCCGGCTCTGCTGCAGGTGAAACTCAGATGGGGAAACGTGTACACTCTTCATTTAAAGATGGAAGTGGATCTTTCTTCAGTACCACAGAAACCTCCCCAAACAGCACTGAAAGCTTTTATTAGTTGAAGCTGAACCTACTGTAATCCAGTCATGGAGGGGATATTATCTCTGAAAAAGTAAAGAAATGTTAATTACTTTTACTTGCCTAAACATGCGCAGCGTCAGCCCCAATACTCCATGTAATTACGAATTAAGGGAAACCTGAGAAGAACATCTTTGAGACTATTGATGTAGATTATGAGCTTTAGCCACTTAGCAAATGTTTATGTGAACATTTCATTTTAAATCATGCTTTTGTGACTATGCTGTGTCATCTCCTGCTATGCATATCCTGCTTAATCAAGTTAATTTGCTAAAATATATCAATAAGAATTCTAATTCTAATAAATTTATTTTATAGTGCTCCAACATTGTTGTCCACATTTATTTTATCAAACTACAACACTGTCTCACTGAAATGTGTCATTTAACTTTCATTGTAGCCATGGCTGACTTACTTTTAAAATAAAGCTTTAAAGAGCAATTAGTTCTTTAAACCATCTCATTACATATTTCCAAACGACATGTAATAACCTGACTCCGGATGGAAAAGCCCCTTAACATCATTATAAGGTATATTTTTCAAACAATAGATGACACAAGGCCCACAAACTGCGTAGACAGCTGCTCTGCATGGCGTATGTTGTAGTGGCGTGACATGTGTGCCTGGTGTACTTAGAAAAGGATGCTGCCAGCACATCTGCTGGAAGGTGTCTGAAAACTTTTCGATGATCTGTCCCGCTCCCCCCGAGCTCATGCAAATGCATGACATGACTGACAGGGAGGCAGTCTCTTGTGCTATTTCAGATCAGCACCCCAAGGGGTTGGTGCTCGTGTCAGGCAAGGTGACTCCCTCAATGACAAGCTCTTCTCATCCAAACTGTCCTGAAATAAGGTCACGTCACCACTAGATGGCAGAGTCGATCTGTAAAAAACTGTGCCTCTGTCAGCTACACCGTGACGGTGATGTCACTAAGCACAGCTACCTTTGATTTCCAGTATCAACCAATAACAACGGCATGCATGCACAGAGGACAAAAACGTTTATTTTGTTTATAGCAGACAACTCTCAGCTGCACATCATGGACACTTTCTGCGTCTTTTATCTCTGTTAATCCTTACGTTAACTGAACACACAGACAGGAAATTATAAATGAAATGCAAAGACAAATAAATAGCGCTCATAATAAATATTAAATATTACAGAATAACATTACAAAGCATTTTAAATAGTTTACATTAATGCAAGACATTTGGCTATAGATATTCTTGATGATGAGAAGTGCTTTCTAAGCACTGGAGGTTGTGTTGGCGGGAGCAGGGGTGCTTTTCTTTGCTCTGCGGGCCTGCCTGTAAAACACACGAAGAAGAGATAACAGTTCAAATAACAGTTTGTGCTGTACCCGAGCATTACCTGATACATCATGTCTGA
Source organism: Enoplosus armatus (assembly GCF_043641665.1). Taxonomy (NCBI): domain Eukaryota; kingdom Metazoa; phylum Chordata; class Actinopteri; order Centrarchiformes; family Enoplosidae; genus Enoplosus; species Enoplosus armatus. The sequence goes on from NC_092193.1 coordinate 15,162,863, forward strand.
AGCAGCCAACTAGCACAAATGAAAAACACTGAGATGACAAAGGCCTACTCACTCTAGCTCCCTGATCTTGTCAAACACCCAGTCCTGTTTCCAGTGGCTGCAGACTTCTCCGTCTGTGGTCTCAAATCTGGGTGGAGAAAAAAAAAGAAATTATTAACCTCAAGCTCCAAACCAATTTTCATTAAGAACTTGGATTTTCAACATTTTTGATCATCCCTCTCTGTGTTTGATAAAATGAGGAGGTGATTCTTACATGACAGCGCGGACACAAGGGAGGTTCTTCCTCTGGATCCTGTACCCCAAGATGGGAGCGGTGACGTTCATGACACTGACCTCAGTGCAGCACTTGACTACCTTAAATTCTGTTTTTCAGAAAACAAACAAGGATTGGTTATTATGGCGTTACGTCTCTCTCATTTGCAACACAAAATCTTAATAAAAAATAATTTTCATCAGAAGTCACCCATTTCAAATGTGCATGGCAGGGTACAAGTTCTCAAGTGTACTCTAGCTGTCCTGGAGTGGACTGTAATATGGTCCAGGATCTCTGACAGACGACTTACCAGAAGCCGTTGCTGCCATTGCCAGAACCCCGACGAGGAGAGCCAGGCACGCCAGTCTTCTGATGCACAGCTGCATGGTTACTGCGAGAGATGTTCCTGAGGTTCTTTGCAGAAGCTGATTGTTTGATCTGGCAGATGGAGACGACTGATCTCCTCGGACCATAACTCTATGTTTTATACCATGAAAAGAGGAACCAGGGCAGACTGACCGGATGAATTGTCTCTTAAAGCTTTCCACATAATTGTCGTCAACCAATTCCTTTTTTTGGATTTCATCATGACATTGACTGAGCTGACTATGGCTACAGGCTACAGTGCAGCTATTTAAAGGACTCGCTTTTATTACATTTATCCTTGTCAGTGACAAACAACTAACAGTTAAATTAAATACATTAGTGTAGTGGTTTCTTCTGGGTGTTTGTTGCCGCAGTACAAAGACATTCAAATTTTGGTGAATTGGGAACTTGGTGTGTCTTGTTCCCAGCCTCTCACACAAGGCATACTGGGATACACTGAACAGGTAAGCTACAATAGAGAACGGATAAATACATTGAATGAATGGATTCACATTGTACTGTATTAACAGTAATATTCTTTATTTATTCTTTATCGCCATCTAATAGTGTTTTAAATGATTGCATTTAGATATAACTTCTGCTGATTTCAGCAATAATGTAAAAGGCAACATCACGTGTTGGTCACTCTGCCAGTGTGTCATCTTTCTCTCTTTCTCTCCCTCCTCTTTCTCTGGTGCTAACTGTCATGGTCAGTACAGGGCCAATAAAAGGGGAAGGAAGGAGATCCTAAGGCTTTCCACTGCAAACTTCCGAGCATCCTCCACCCAAATTTGGTCATTTGTCCTTGCATGCTCTGTCATTTTAGTTACAAGTCTCAACTTGTTTGAGGGGACCTTTATGATTTAGACAATTTAGACAGTATAAAAGCTTGAAATTAGTTTGCAAATAGGAATGTATTCCTTAATATATTGCATATCTGATTTAACACAAACTCAGTGGGGAGGTTTTTTCACTTCAGTTTACTTGCAGCTTTATAAAAAGCTGCCAAAACCCAAATAACTGCCAAAAAGAGTAAAATAGTCAGGTTTCTCGCTGCCAGTAAAACTGATTTGCCTGTTATGTCCCACAAGACACGAGTTAGACACAAATTAATTTGCTCTGTCTGGCTTTTATTTGCTTTAAATAATCACTCATACATTCGAAATGTTTTACATTAATGCGGTGGCCCCCCTTGAGGAGGCATAGAGCCACAGCAGAGGGGAAAAATATGGAGTGGAACTAAGTTGAATGAAATAAAAAAACAAGAGTTTGCTGATGCTATCGTGCTAACCTGAGTCATTTATTTTATTTCAGTCGAATTCAACTTGGCTCCGTTTTTATTAGGTGTTCCCCCATATTGTTAATAATTGATAAGAATTCAATCTGTTTACATCTGGTGGGGGGCATGAAAAGTTTAATAACCACTGCATTAATTCTATATACTGTATAATACAACTATATATTTAAAAAAATAGTAAGTAAAGTAAGTAAGTCATCTGTGACCTTTGTAGATCTCGATTGCATTACTAGAACTAATCTCCACCTACAAGTCCATGGCACAGTGTTCACCTCCACACTGGGCTCAAATTAAAGGATAAAGAAAGAGACTGTGACTATAATGGTACGTAGCCTACTTTAAAACACAAACAGTATTTCAACCCCAGGACAGATTATAAAACCACCAGTGATCATTTCTCAGTGTTTTCAGTGAATAATGATTAGAAAAACATGAAGTTAATTCACAGAAAAAGAAAAAAAAAAGCAGAGCTTGTGATCTCAGATTTTCCCAGTATGCTTTTATGATGCCCAAACTTTTATTTCTCAAGAAAGCCATGTCCCTGTCCTTTTGCCTTCTTAGGAAGACACTAAAGTATTTTTGCTTCATTATGCAGAGGCTTGCAAGGGTTTAGTTTAGTCCTAAGGGACTAATCCTGTGACTTTAGTGCATTTTACGACAGAGACAAGTAAGCTAGTTATGTAGAGCATTCATTGCAACAATATGTTAAGACATAATATATTATGCTGAAAAGCTGTTTTAACATCCACAAATCTCAGCACTTGGTGACGAAATCACATCCATATGTTGTAATAATCTGAAAACCTGTATGTAAAATGAATTTGTAACTAGTTTATAAACTAGTTTATACAGTAGACAATTAGCAGTGTCAGTTGATATTGAATGACATATGCATGACTTTCCTGGATTTGGCATTTTTGAATGAAATGTTAAAGTTCCTGTTCAATAAAAAGCAGAAGCGGTTCCTCAAAATGGGGAAGGAAGCACGAACATGGTGAATGGTTTCATGAAAATGAAGATGAAATTGCGAAACATGGTACGGACTTTTTTAATCATGAATTGAAAAAAGTTCTCCTTTTTTATGCACCTCATTCACTCTTATCGTTTTTATCTTACATCAAAGCTGTTAATCTAACAGATTAAGTCAGACTGTGATTGTGTGAGGATTTATCAAATTCAACGATTCAGGCAGATTACAATACATCTCTCATATTGTTATCTTTATGGGCTCTAAACTAACTGGCAAATAATAAAACAATATAGTACACTACTTGGTAGAACAATCTAAAAGTAAAGCATTGCTCTGCAGACCTCAATTGCGCAACAGAGGGATATATTAGGACAGGACAGAGTCAACTAAACATGATGGACCCATTTAAACAGATTCATTTACATTGTCATTTAACAGCTCCATCAGTGCTTATTGACAATATGATAACTTCTACAGACAGACATTGGCTCTCATGAGTGATATCCCATCTTATTTTCTGAATTATGATATAAAATTGTCTTATTAGTCATTTCCATTGCTTTATCTCACTTGAATAAGAGAGACTCATTCACAAAAGTGAAAGTGACACACTCTCTCCATGCTGTCTTTGTACAAACTGGCGATAACCCAAACCCTTGCATTCATAAACTAAAAAAATAATTCCTGTTTTCGGATCTACCACTGCTATGGGTAAGGTTTGGTTGGATTTAGGTGCAATAACTACTTGGGAAGAAGCAGTAAACACAACATTTACATAACAGCCTTTAAGTTGGCACTTTAATTTTTATGTTGCTTATTTATACATCCAGCAGTTACGGATCAACATTAACATTCATTTGGAGTTGTGTTTGTGTTGATGAATGTAAGTCCAATATTCACTTTCTTTTAGCTCAGGTTTTGGGCTCTACCAACTCCACTATGTTCACCAACTAGTCGCTAACTGTGTCTGCCTGCCATTTGTTGCTGAGCAGATAGTGTACAGTGAGCTTTTTTGATGAAAAAACAACACTATGAGAGCAGTAACAACGAATCTAAACAGTAAAGGTGCGAGCCAAATAGCTCGCTATAAAGCTGAAGTCGAGGGGAGCTGCAGATTCAGGTGATAATTCTCACAACAACGTTCATCACAACGAACGACCCCTTTCACATTATCAAATTGTCATTTGATACATTGTTATTATAAAAATATTGATTATGGCAGCTTTAATATTTGGAAACGATTGCACTCATACTTTCATAGTCTAACTCTCACGGCCACTGGACGTACTTGTTAGGTAAACATAAACATATGTCGTTTTGAGCATATGAATAAATGGCAAATGCTGTAATTTTTGCTGTAACAGTCTCAAGAAAGTAAGAAATCCCCCTTCACAGCCTCACGTTATACTCAAATTTATAGGCCTTAAAATTACATAAAACTGTCCCTTTGGTCAGAGTCTTGTTAATTAAAATTTCAAATACCAAACTAGAAGAAAATAAATTGTCCCCCCTCTTATCACCACAACCCAGGCAGTTTATATTCTGTTGTGCTTTAATTAATTTCAATGAAGGCAGTCGTTTTTACTTCAGTTCACTACATAATTGTAGATTGTTATAGGAGCCACATGCAGTTTTTAAAGCTTACCTGGAATCCAAGTGAAGAATCCATCATGTCGAAGTCCAAATCCTGGGAAGGTCCACGGGTTCCCCCATCATGTAGTGCTGGTCAGCGTCTCTCCGGCTCTCACACAGTTTGACCATGAAAAAACAGCCTACACAAGCCACAACAGCCATTGTCCATTTTAACTGTATATTCACTGACAGGATCTTCAGCTTATAACCCTGTAACATTCATAGGAACTACTTCAACATAAGAAAAATGAGTATGGTTAAACTAACATGCCACTTCAGTCTCTTAAGAATGCAGACACATATAACAGCAGAGAAAAGATACTCACCACATAATTTTTCATTAAAAACATAACAAATTTGGGTTTTCCTAAAGTCTTCTTATGAACCACAGTTTTCAAAACTACAATAAACTTGGTCCTGGTTGCCTTTGACTTCAAATGATGATCCTTGTCCTTGTCACTTCTGCCTGGTGTTGTGTTGGGGATTTGTGTGACTTAGCTGTGTTTAGCGATTACTGTATTTACCACATGAGCATGCAAGTGTTAAGATAACTGTTATGTGTTACTGTGTCTCTTGAATAGCTGACCTGCACAGCTGTACAGGCAGCCCTGATTAAGCCACCGGGGAGATTCCAACTCAAAACTTTCAAAAGAATGAGTCTCCCTGCTGCCATGCTTTCCCTCTCATGCATGAAAGGGCAGGTGACCACAAACCAGGCGGGTTACATAACATAACAACATGGTTTGGTGTATCCGTGTATGTATGTGCAACTGTATTTGTGTACATAACCTCAAGTGTGTCCGCAAATGAATTCCATATAATCATTTGAATTGTAAATATTATAATACTACATGCAAAGACCACATCCTTCTGCAGTGGAACATGTTTTGACACCCTCAGACCACCAGTGATGAGTGAGTGGAGGGCGAGGACCTCACTGGTGAGCTGCTGTGGCAGGAAACTCTACTTTCCAGCCGTGTGCGTATCTGTAGATGCAGCGTGCTTGACTTGCAAGTAGTATAAATGAATGTGCTGACTGTGTTGGTGGGCTTAAAAAGGGACTTGAGACTCAGACTACACATCATATCTGTTTAAGCTACAGGCACACAATGACAAGTCTCGTCTTTGTCTCTCTTTTCCTTGTAACTGTCATGGTGTCCACAGCCTCAGCTCAAGGTGAGAGCAATATGCAGATTCTTTTGTGTGTGTGTGTGTGTTTGTGTGTTTTATTTATATTATTATATTATATTTAGGTAACATTTCAAATATGATATGATGTATTATTTTATGTCAGGTTATGGAAAATATGGTAATGATAATAAAGGACTCTTCATTCCAAGGTGGGATAGGCAGCTGTTGTCGAGCAATTTCAACCACCACCATCCACCGAGAGCGGCTGAAGAGTTACTACAAACAACATAAACCGGCATGCCCTCTTGACACAGTGGTGTAAGTCATCCAGTCTTTGTATATTTAGATACCAACACAATACACGTATACTGCGACGTATTGTATTTCAGAATTAACCATAATGATTTTTTTTGTTTGTTTTCAATCATCCTCTCTTCAAAAACGTTGCCATGTGTTACTGAATGTGTACTTTCTGTGTTGTGATTTTCAATAGATTCATCACACTGCGAGACAAGAGGATCTGTTCTGACCCCCACAAACTGTGGACAAGGACCAGCATGGCCTACCTAGATGGAAAGAACTGGCAACTCCAACATTCAACGCACAACTGACACAATTTCTACCTTCACACAAAAAGACAGCACTATTGAAGCTAAAATTAAAAGCTTCCAATTTCTCTTGAGTTTCTCTTTGAGTTTCACAGACTTTGAATGTTTTCATATTTTCTGCATATTCTTTACCTCACTCTAGTGAGGTTACATGATATCTATTATATTTGCCTTTTTTATGTATAATTTTGAATTATATAATGTTTATTTGATATTCTACATGAAAGTCAATATAATGTGCTGCTTTCATTGTACTGACTGATAATAATAAATGGTCACTATTTAATGGCTTAGTTTCTGTGATTTGCAGAATAGATTACTGTCTAAGTGCGTGTATCGAGAAAAACCACAATCTCAGCATCTAGAAGTGGCCTCTTTTCATTTCCTTATCACATCTCTTTATGTGCTTAATTTCCACAAAAAGACCGCAGAGATTCACCATGGTAACATAGCTGAGTCTATGAGCAAGATGGCAGAGATTCTTGAGTGGGAGAGGGTCCAAATAAGTCCAGAAGCTCAGGGCCAGTGGTGGAGGAAGTATTCAGAGCCTTTACTAAAGTAAAAGTAGGAATACCAGAATGAAAATATTACTTCAGTAAACGTATACGAGTATTATTTGGAATATGTACTTAGTAAATGGTAAAAGTAAAAGTACCCAATGCAGAATAATGTCTCCTGTGAGTGTTACACTATTGCATCTTACATTGTTAGATCATTAATGATGATGTAATAATGTGCAGTTAGCATTTTACTGTTGTTGAGGTGGAGCTCATTTTAACTATTGCATACTGCTGGGAAGTTAAATCTATGACATTGCATCATATTTTATTCAAGTCCATCATGTGTTTTGTATGTAAAATCTTAATTTGTAATGTAACAGCTTATATTTATAAATAAATATAATTAAATAAATAAAAATAAAAACTACAATATTTTAGTGAAGGTAACGTATAAAGTGACATGAAATTTAAATACTCAAGTGTGTGTGTACTTAAGTCCAGCACTTAGTTACTATGTAAATGTTACATTCCACCACCGCCCAGGGGTCAGTTAGTTATGATCTTAAATACAGTACATAAAGGTGATGCACAGTACATAGTAAATGATATTAGATATTATAGGTAAACCTTTTTTCAAATATTATTATTATTATAACATATTTGAAAAGACAGACATTTTTTAACCTAACAGTCTTGCCAGCTGTTAGGTTAAATGTTCAGAGCAGTTCTCTAACCACACACGACCTTTAAATGGCACTCTCATGAAACATATTTAAAGCCACTAAATAAAAAGTCAACCCCAACACAAAATGTACTTCAGTCAAAAGTCTGCCCTAAGCTCGTTGTCAAGACCATGGCTGAGTCACTTGCAGTGCTTAATAATTTTTGCCATGTTCCACCTCCCCTCACTGTGATGCCGTGACATGGTGGGCTTCGGGCTGACCAGGTGGAAGCTTTGGGGGCTTTCGGTTATCATGTTTCCATCATTTAGTGAAGCTAACGCAGTGATGTGTGATTAAAAAGAAGAAGAAAAAAAAGGTATCAAACCAACTGTTTATAGTGCGTGGGCAGAAAAAGAAAGTACAGCTCAGCCTCAGTGTGCTGCAGCTGGGGGAGGTTTGAGGGGCTGAGAGTGGAGAGGGTTTGAGGTCGATGCAACGTTTTCTCAAACCACATTGCAATGGGTTTTCCCCACCCCTCTTAAATTAGTGGCCCACCATTGTTGCCACTTGTATACCTGAGCTGTTGAACGCAGGAAAGCAAAAGTAATTTACAACTTAGGCTGTGATTAAATATAAGTGTGACTAAAAGTGTGAATGTACTGCAAGTGTGATACAAACCTACGGGTATGAAAACTATGGCTTGTGTTCTAGTCTTGACAACGCTATATTTGGTGTCACTATGGTGCTATCACTGTTATACAGCACTGTTTACAGTTATACACTAATCAGACAAACTCCGTCTTGTATCCATGCTTGTGATGATGTAAACTGTGACATTTTTTGTATCTAGCAGTGTTTGCAAAGGATTGTGGGTCTTCCTCAACTTCCTCAACTTCATATATACATTCTGTGTGTGTGTGTGTGTGTGTATGCATATGAAAGTGGTAGGAAGATGACAATGAATATCTTCCTATGCCCCAGTGTGTTAAGTTCACTTTGATGTGATGTGGAGCCGAGCAAAGAGGTGTGAGATTGCGCTTTCCTACTGATGGGTTAACCACAAAGCATCTCTCCAGTGCAGACACATGTACAACACACACACAGTCATAAGTCATGTCACAAAAGTCAAACTTTGTATGAACACAGAGGAATCATTTTGCCGTTAGAGACTTAGCTGTCACTTTTAGTGAATATGAAAAAGACAAAAATATATCACTGACTCCATAAATGGCTCTTCCTATTATGTTGTTTACGCCTACATAGAGGTCTCAATAGGGGGGCTTGGCCTTGGTTTATCTATACCATCTTCCTCTGAATGAAATGAAATCCTTTAAAGACTCTTTAGACTGACATGTTTCCCCAATTTCTATTGATTGTATTAATCAGATGTTTGATTTCACTGCACATCCTAATTGTGCATGTGACAATTAAAGTTATTGAAATTTATTTAAAGGAGTCAGTTTCAATTTTAGGGGCCACTAATCTCCATGAATCTTACAGGTGAGTTTTTAAAACCTGCATTCATTGATTGTTTTTGGCAACATGGCGGCCGCCGCAACAAGCTGTGAACACTACATTGGCGTATTATCACCTTATAAAGGTAACAAGGCAAACAGGTTAGCAAAGACTTTATTATTTAAACATCCAGCAGACACAGAGCAGCGTTTGCATTCATTTGGAGTCGTGTTTCTGGCCACCTGATGAACGCAAGCGTAATATTCACTCTTGTTTTAGCTCTGTTTGGGTCTACACCAACGGCTGATGGAAATACAGTTGGTAAATGCTCCACTGTGTTCACCAGCTAGTGTCAACATTGTCTGCTTTTGGTTCTGGCAGGAAGTGTACAGTGAAGTGTTTTTTAACAGTGCTTTTTTTCTGAAAACAGCTGCCTACTGCCACTGGAAACAGGGCCAATGAGTGCAGTGAGAGGGCACCAACACATCGAAACTGTGCTGCAGTAAAATCACAACAATGAGCTGAAAGATGCTAAATGCCCAATTGACCTGAGGGAAACTGCAGAGTCGGGTGATAATTCTCAGTGGATTCATCACTACAAGCAACACCTTTCACATTACACACAGTAATTTCATTGTAGTATAAGATTAGTGCAGCTTTAAGGATTCTCATATGTTTCCACCCACAGTTGTATGTATGTAGGTGACAGTTCTGTCATACATGTTCAGTTTTACATGACTGCGTAAAGGTTTTGTCACATTGTCTTTTTTCTTAGAAGAGAGGAAACAGTCCCTCTAATACCCTTCTGCTGAAATAAGCGACCATGAACACACACTCACACATGCACACACACACATGCTCGTCTGAGTGTTCAGGATGTGGTGGCTGCTGTGGCATGGCCTCCCCACAGTTTTGCATACAACCAAACACATCCAAGAAACAGAAGGGCAATGATATTATGTATACCATCTAGGTGATGTGCTATCTACACCACGATTAGACTCCTGACACAAATATACAAGCCTTTTCTACTTCCATATATATATAAATATATATTTTTTTACTAGTTTTCATTCTTAAATGTTGTTTCTTTTGGCTGAAAAGAGGGAAAACATTGGATTGTGATTGTTTTACGATCATAGCCACAGGTACTGTGGCATTTTGTCTCAGATACTGTATTTCACACACTCCAAAGTCAATGTAATCACAAAATTAAACCTGAAACACACAAAAAAAGAAAAGGATGATGTAAATTTGGTATCTTTACTGCATTCAAACAGCTTGAATTTAGCAAATGGCTGATGAAAAAAGTGTTTAACTTATGCTGATGATTATCTGTAGGTTTCCATTAGCAAATGTCCATTACAGTAAGAGTAGAAAGTTATATATTTACTATAAAATATAACAAATATTATGTAATGATACATCATGCAGTACTTTATTTATATTAGCACAACTTCAGTGTTTTATGTTCTTGACTGTCACATTCAGGGGTAGTTTCTGTGGGGGGTTTTTGTGAGTCACAGTAGGTTGAAAAGATTTATATATAATTATAAGTAGGTGACATTTTCCAGTGTATGACAAATGACGAAAATGACCACAGCAGTCAGTGAGTCTGCTCTCCACTCGTCCATCAGAGTCTGGTTTGGATGGGGCACCGAACAAGACAAAGACAGGCTGCGACGGACAGTCAGGACCTCAACGATCATCAATGCTGACCTGCTCAGTTCCAGGACTTGTACACATCCCAAGATAGGAAACAGCCAGGGAGATCATTGCAGACCCCTGACACCAGAAAGAGTTTTTGACCACATGCCATCGCAGTCAGAAACAATGCAGTTTCTGTGAAATAGCCCTGCAATGACCAATGTCAAAACAACAGTGTTTGTTACATATTACATATACACATGCATAGTGTAACAAATACTGCTTGTATTGTAATAATAATAATATTTATGCCACCAGAGTGAGTATCTATGTTTATCTGTATGTCTATGTTTGTTTCCTTCCTGTGCATTTGTTCTGTAAACACAATGAGAGATACTGAGAAACTACAACAAACCAATTCTGGTTCAGAAGATTTGCTCCAAAATACTTTATTGGCAACTGACAGGAAAAGGTACATGCACACATTAATGACACCAAGCTGTGGTCAACATATATTAAAATGTATATTTCTCCATATTTAATCATCAATACAATAATATATAAAAGTCTGTTTTTGTTTAAGCTTTGTTAACTGTTTATGTGATATAGCAGGAAAAGTCCAATTGGAAAGAGTAATGTCTGCTGACTGTGGTAGCTTTGATTCGTCTTGTGATTCGTCAGACACGTTTTCTCTGCCCCTTCCTCCCTCTTCTGGACTTCTTCCTCTGCCGTCTTCCTCCTCTTCTGCCTTTCTTCTGTGGAGCTTTTTTTGATGTGGTGGACACTGCTGGTGTGATGTCGCTTGTTGATCCATCTTCATTCTGTCTCCTCTCCAGCAATGCTTTTTTCTCCTTGTCCACCTTCAGAATGGCTTTTTTTGCCCAGCCACCGTTTGGGTCGGAGCAAAGTCTCTTTCCAGACTTTGTCAGAAAACTGCAAATGATTGGGATCTGTTAATGGCATCACAATGCTGTTTCAACATGTTTTTTAATTAAGTTCTGACAAATAATTTCTTATAAGGTAGTTCATCCAAGTTAGAAAAAACAAACTTTGTTCAGGTTTGGAAATTTCCAAGCTCAATGCATAGTAACAGCAGCATCTCTTTGCAGAAAGGGTCCCTGTCACTCTGAATAACCCACAGTTCTCGCTGTAAACTGTTTTCAAAGGGACTTTTTTCCAGTAGAAAGCCGTTGACCGTTTTTGGATTATCCAGAATGACAGGGAGAGATGTGAGAGAGGAGATGTCGCTGCTGAATTTTGCAGTGCTCTGATCATCCCTATTGTATTGTTGTCACAGACAATGTATATTACTGTTCGTGTACTGTCCAAATATTTGGATACATTTTGTAAGGACCACTTACATTACAACTGCGATTGGACAGACGCCTTCAGACTGATTGGTGTAATCGACAATTCGGTTAACTGGGACTTTGGTGGTGGACATCTGGATACAACAGTTTGTCACCGGTCCATTCGCTAAACAAGACAGACATAGAGAGAGAAAGATTAAGTATTTTAAGTAATTTTACCATGCTAAATACTCAGGTCATACACTCAAAAATCTTGTACTTCTTTGCGGCACTTACTTGCACGGACCATGCTCTTCCATGTGATGACGCAGAGAAGAGCGGTGAACACCAGGCTGAATCTCATCTTCAAAATTACACCTTGGCTTTGTTCTTCAATAGCTGACAATAGCAAGCTTATACGATCTGAATCGCTCTCAGATAATCTCCCTGCTTGCTTGAGTAGTTCTCAGAACATTGAATCATCCAGTCTTACTCACACAGCAGGCGTGGTGTGTATGTTCACGGCTTTACGAATTAGCGAAGTTCTCTCTGTCTTTCTCATCATTCAAGTTTAGATCTTGGTCTCTTATAAAACACAAGCCCTTCCGCCTCTCCCCCCATCACACCCCTCACCCGTCACCATGGAGGATAGTCATTGTGGCTGCAGAGGAAAGAATGAGTTCACCTTTCACAAGCAAACATGAGAAACATACCATTCACCACAATCCTGCCCGCAATGCAACAAGTACAAATCCAAAAGTACAAACACAATGTGTGAACATACACACAGATACTTGGCACTTTCCTCTACACACACTCTGAAAGCCACAACTTGCCTCTGCTTTTAGAGACGCTGATAGTATGCAAAGTGTGGTAACTGAATGGAGCATTACATTTTATTAAATGTTAGATCAGGTCTGGGGAAATTTCCCGTGGTTAATCACTGAAGAAGAATGCTTCATAAATTACATTTTCTTATCAGAAATGCTTGCACCAGGTTCAACTAACTTCCTAAATAAACTGTCAATGACATGCGTACCTGCACGCCCACACAGGTGTTTGGAGGTATTTTTGGTTCTTTCTAAAGACTGCATGGGTGTGTAGCGACAGTTTGAATGACACCTCCCTGGCTGTCAGGCTTGTTGCACTTGTTTCACATCAGCATTTACTACTATGAAATGTCCAACCGAAATACATTTGTTTCAATGGAATTGCTGTGATTAGGGGATTTGCTTTCGGAGGCAAATTAAATCTGCAGGTGAATTCGAAGTGTAAACCCTCTTGACAGTGCTGACCTTTGAGGATGGAGAGTCCAAATTGAGGGAAGTTATTCATATTAGCTGTGTTTCACCATCCAATTTTCATAACAATTTAATATAACCCAGTTCTGCCAGTGTTATATTACATTGTGTGGAGTATGGCGGCCGCATCAGCTGCTGTCCACTAGTGTTAGTATTTCTTTTGTGTTTTACACACTTTGTTCAATTTATGAGTTTGTTTTCTAATGTGGGTGCTCACAATTTACTTAACGTTCCCTCTCATGGTTTTTTAATTTGCAAGTAACACTTACTTTTGTTTTTATTTTACAGAGCTCCTCTGGCAAAAGGCCTGAAGCCTGGAAGGTGGCCTTTAAGAGCAGCCTTTGATGAAAGAGATGGTAGTCTTGAATGGAGACAAGCCAGTTTTATTTTTACAGGAAGGAAGAAAGGGTTGAAAAATATATGGGGGAGGAGGTAAGACGTAGTATTGAAGAGTACATTTACATATTGGTTTAAGGGCACACATAGAGGAAAGAGGGAGTGTTAACACAGCATCTGACCAACGGCAAAGCCATGCAAACTGCCAATATAGTGGAGTCAATTTAAAGCTTAAAATGAGAAAGAAAGAGAGGATGGATCAAGTGAGAGACTGAAAAGGAGAGAGTGAAAACGATGTCGTATAGAGAAGGTGAAGAAAGAGTTGAGACATGAGAGGTGCGAATGAGAGACGAAACAGAAAAAGAAATTGAAACTCGAAACCTACAGCATGTATCTGGACCCAGTATATCTCAACCTGCACATCATTATAACAGTTCAACAATGACAGCAAAAAAAAACACTTGATTGGCCGTCCACCTGCTGTCAGGATTGAAAGCAAATGTTAGCTTCATGCCCTTGACTCCTTCAGTCAACAACAGCAAATCCCAAGGCACACAAGCGCCTGTCATCCCAAATGTCCAGTCATTAAAATCAGTGAATTCACCAAGCACAAAACACATACAGATACACACACACTTGAGAAGACGTCTGCCGGCACACGTGCAAGCAAGCACACACACATAGCGATCGGCCTGCACTCATTCACATACACATTTCTCCACCACCCAGTGTCCCAGCCTCATCATTATCATCCCTGTGGCAACCTGTTTGTCAGAGGAGAAATGCCTCGCTGGATTATTCGTTCCTCTCTTATTCATTAGTTGTTGTCCAGGGCAGCAGCCTGGGCTGTTGGTTGGCCGACAGCGTAGCTGATAGGAATTAGTCTCCTGATAAAGCAAGAGAGTGGAACGTGGCGTCGCGGGAAATTACAATCAATACTGACTCTCATATCCTCATCCGATATCGACCACAAATGGGAATGAGAAGCACATTGTCGAGCCCCTGTACATGGCCACGAGGGCATGCTTAAGAACACATTTACATATGGAGGCATGTTAAGAGACAAACACACACACACACACACACACACACATTTTCCAGCTGCATTGAATGTGGTTATTATTTGAGCACCCCACCTTATCACCATGGTGATCAAACTCCACAACTTTCTGATCACACACTGTATGCATGCATGCCCTCTCATGCATGAGTCACACACCCTAAATCATGGCTGTGCCCTCTCTGTGCTCTTCTGTGCCAGTCTATTACAGTAGATGTGGGGCTTTTAGGATCAGGCTGAGGCAGAGAGGAGCGTCTCCTGATATGAAACACATCGCTGGTTGGCGCTCAGCTCAAAGCAAACACACACGCACCTGCAGGCGAAGACACAATGTGAGTGGCATGTCGAAAATGAGACCAGTAATTAAAGGAGTGTCTCATCAGATGGATATATTTGGCTGTGTCTGCTCTCTCTGTTTAATAAAGAATCAGCTCCAGACAGATCATGGTTTAATTTTATCCTTTAACACTGAGGAATTTTATTGATTCATTTTGGAAGATATGATTCTGTCTTTTTTTGCAGAATTATAATGATCAGACAGCTGATTAACTCCCTCCCTCTCCTTCCTGTCTGTGTACACATACTGATAAGTTCATCTCAAGTACGAAAAACAGCCAGAAAACTTAACCATAAAGGCCAGGCATGAGGTATGCTGTAACAAAGAGCTATGTGTCTGGGTCTGAGTCTGCAAGACGCTGGTGCCTCAGCGTGACGGGCCGAACTGCTGTCTGGGGATGGACTGCCGTAAAGAGCAGTGCACTTCAGGTCCTTTTTAGAGTTGGAGAAGTGTTGGGAAGAGCAGAGATGTTTTTGATATGTAACAGTGGAGCCATACACACCGATCAATACACCGACCTTTCTCCGACTGATTGCATGATGTACTCCTTTGCCCCAAGCACCAGTGCCCACCAGAGGTCCATCAACCATCAAGCTTTGTTATTCTCTTTTTTTCAGCAGTGTGGCCAGTTCTCTCCTTGTGCCTTGCTCTTTTATTTTACCTCTGTCTTATCTTCTCACTCACACACACACACACACACACACATACAAACTGCTTGTGCAAACATATAATGAAAGATGTAAATCAGGGTCTCCGGCCCATTCCCCAGGGCCTCTATGGATGGATTTTGTATATTTCTGCTCAATACCAGTGGATGAACCGAAATCCCACTTGGAGTTGAGAAATGTCGTTTACTTTCCAATTAATATTTCAATTAACTAAGTTATTCCCTAAACCGGTGGAGTTAAAATGAAACTGACCTCCTGCTCTGCTCCTCCTCCCATCAACCTCGTTGCTATTGACCGCTCCCCACAAAGCTTCAATTGTGGATCAACCGTCCATTTAGGGAAAGCGTCAATAATCGACTTAAACCGACGGGCTATATTAACATAGACATTAGCATAGTGAGAGTAACTGACCCACCCTGCGCCTCCGGCTCACGGTCCAGAGGACGCAGGAGCGCGTAAAGTCTAATCAATACGCGCTTTAATTATAGCGGCGCTCGGGCCGCAGTTCTTCACGGTTGGGAGACGCGCAATGCCACAGCTGATCCAGCACGATCATTGCAGACGGAGTGGGTTCTCACCGCCTCACTAACCTGCCTCTGTTGGCCAGCGCTATTAGAGACAGCAAATTGTCCACTCCTCTCCTTAGATTTGGTAAAATGGGCCGATTAGTAGGGAGGTGGTGGCCACTGTTTTTCTGTTGTGTTGCTGCTTTGTGCTGTCGTTGTGAAATGATCTTAACGTTAATGTCTGTTTCACTTTATAAGCTGTGATAGAGGAGTTTATGCTTGTCTACAACTTCCTATAGCACTCGTGTTAGTGTTAAAAACTAATATTTCTGATCTTATGTGAGTGCTTTAAATATGATGGAAGAGTTTTATATCCCAAATGTTTTGTTGTGATACCACGTGGGCAAAACAGGCAACTACCCCAGGGCCACAGACAAACTAAAAGGCCTCAGGTTTGGAGTACACCTGAGTTGGCTGAGCTACGTCTCGAACAACATTACTGTAAAATATGGTTATACAACAATTCTGATTCAAAATATAATATAGCTCTATGTGGAACGCCATGGTAGACGTACTGACGGGTGTTTCTATTATTTTGTCTGTCCCATTTATATCCATGAGGGTATAAATAACAGAAACACCCTCTCAGTATGGTGCAATACAATTCAACAGCACCACAAACTACATCCTCCAAAATTGCAGGACTGTTGTATTAGACTGCCTTTGGTGCACCTAATAAATTGGCTCCTGAGTTTTTATCTCTATCTTTCTTCTATTTCTGTTTTTTTTCCATTTGAAAAATTCTGATCTGCAAAGAATATATATTGTTGATATAGCTCGCTCCAATTTTCAAATTCTCTTCCCTCCGAAAGATGAGAAAGAAATTTAAGACTTCATTATGGATTGCCATCAACAGAGACTTTATACAGCTGCTCTACTGAATCTGAATGGGACTTAAAATGTGTATGAGACAGCCTGGTGCTTACTGTCCGAGTCCACAATGCTAATCTTTTTAATTTAAGTGAAGCATCCTTTCTTCCCACTGAGTGTCTGATGCACACCATGCTCTAACCCTCTGATCTACTCCTCTGTATTTTCAGTTTCCCTTGTGAACCTTCATACTTGTGCACTAGATGGCGTACTTCCCCTGCAGAGAGTAGACAGCAAGTGTGAGCTTGACAGCCTCTGAGAGAGTCATCCAAATTTAGCCCAGAAGTCTAGAGTGGCAAAAAATACAACTACTGCAACCCCTAGGCTATGGCTGACATTATTCTGCTCTTCATGGCAATACAGTAAGTTGTGAGGCTAAAGAGATAAAAATGTCAGCTGGCCTTGAATAATTTAGACTTTCATTCTAGACACTACAATGCTTAAATATAGGCTCCCAGTTTGATATTGTGCTTAAAAGAAGTGTTTAAAAAGCTGATGTGTGTCTTTTCACGGGCAGGTGATGAATCCACTCATTGATTTTTGTGTCTGGTCGTCAGTTGTCTCCCTTTGGTGGTGGCATTTCAGATGAGACTGTGCTTGAGAAATGTTATTAGAGGAGGATCAAAGAGCATGTGTCCCTTTTAGACCACCACGCTCATTCATGATTCACTGCAGCAAGGTCTCCCTCTCTCTTCATCTCTCTCTCTATTTGTCTGCTTTGATCATACAGTCCATTCAGTCCATATCTCACCCTCTTGCGTCTTGTTTCGGTCTTTTAGCGGGCACGCACTAGCTCTCTGTCTGTCAAGCACATGTCCCATGATTGCCCTTTTCATCCCCACAACCACTACTGTTTTGTCTTTCTGCCCACATAGACCCCCACCCACCCTTTTCGAAACATTCTTCCTACAGCCCTCTCTTCCCCCTGTGACACCCCCCGCCATTCGTTCCTCTGTTGGGTTAAGCAGGGTCATATCAAAGCCTTAATGCCTAAATCTGTGTGTGTGTTTGTGTGTGTGTGCATGAGAAAGCTTGGTCCCTCCTGCTTGAGCTAGATTATTCTAAGTTCCTGACCTCTGGGTGGTGAGAGGGGCCCGTGTTTGGAAACACAGAAACACAGGCACTTGTCTTTGTCTCTTGAGCCCAGTGGGGGAGCTCGACCGGGGGCCTCTCTTGTCAGGCGAGTCCATGGACGCACTCGGCCTGTCCTGGGGCTGCCGGTCTGTCCTCTGATCCTCATCACCACCATCTTAATATTAATATGCCGTGGATAAGCAGACAGCTGGTTGGGCAGGCAAACACTCCCAGGATACACACAACAGGATGAGTTTGGCTTGCAAGCAAAAACATTGATCCCGAGTCCCCTCACTGTGAGTCAATCTGGCCCCAATAGCCATTCAAGTGTATCTGCTCAATCTGATGTTTCCCGATAAGAGAGATTCCTCTCAGGGTGTGTGTATGTGTGTGAGAGAGTGTGTGTGAGAGAGATATTGATTGTTGAGTGACATGGCACTATAGATCCCAAGCAGCTGCTAAGAGTTTAAATGAGGCCTATAACATATCATTAAATCTCTATGATAATGTCAAAGGAAAGTCCGGTAAAGTGTTTTCCTGTTTCATCCTCTAAAGCGTGGGTGTGCGTTACATCGCAGATTTGCATTCGCTCCCGGCTCTCATACTGTAAATACATCCATACAAAGGTTAGAGGTTGGTTGGCCAGGAGTATGGAAGCCCTGCTTTAATTGAGGACCGATCAGATCGATCACCCCCTATGTGATTGGGGTACAGTGGCCTCGACCCCAGAGGTACAAAGGCCCAGCTCACTTTGAACACCACATCAGTTTCACTCCTACATTTAACCGCAGACCAGAACACATAAACAAGAAAAAGAAAGTCAAAGCTTCAAAATGTACCCTCAGTGCTCTCACAGGTTCTGTGTTGGTGAGGAGAGCCTTTCATTGCACAAGATCAATATGGTCATCTTCCAGTTCACTCTTTGCCTCTGAAGTTTATCCTCTAAGACAATTTTCTTGAAGGAGCACTCCACTGATTTTAAATGAGGGATAGGCGGGGTTTGGAAATGTAGGATGGAGAGTATTAGGAGTTTGATTCATACCAGGGACTACAAGTCAGGATGACTCAGCCTCTGCTGATTCTTTTTTTATTATTTGTCTCTCATGATTCCCCCAACATTATGAAAGTGCAGTATTAAGTTGCGGAGTACCCCTCCAAAGTATTTTTTCCCTTTTAGACAAGTGCTACAGAAATTAAGTTTATGATTATGATTATTGTCATTATAGCCATCTTAATCACAGTTATTTACGCTGTCATTTCTTTGTAGCATGGTTTGGTGGATTACTTGTTCAGCCTGCCTCAAGACAAGAAGGTTCTGGATTTGAATCATAAACTGGGACCCTTCTCTGATCTGAGACTACATGCTTGCAGCTCTATGAGGCTAGCACAGCAGTGCTTTGAATTAAATGCTAGCATCAGCATGCTAACAATGGCTAATGTTTAGCAGGTGTAATGTTCAGCATGTTGATCTTCATTTAACATATTAGCATGTTAACATTTACTAATTAGCACAAAACACAAAGTACAGCTGAGACTGATGGGGATGTCAGTTTTACAGGTGTTTAGTTAGGAGCCAAAATAAGGTTTTGGCTCGATGATGGCTCTAAATGAAAAGTGAAGGAATCATCAAAGTTCAAACAATTCATCCTGAAGGGGGACATGAATGTCTGTTCCAGATTTCATGACAATCCATGCAACAGTTGTTGAGACATTTCACTGAAAAACATGAATGTCAACCTCATGGTGGCGCGAGGGGAAAGGTCAGGTGATCACCAAAGTCACAAGGATTCATCATCTGGGGAACATTTCATGGCAATCTGTCCAATAATTGTTGAGATATTTCCATCTGTAGCAAAGTGATAGACTGACATCCATGCTAGCCATGCCGCTAGCATAGCTAAAACAAGCAGGTTAGGTGGCAAGGCCAACTAAAATTGGTGGTCATTGTGACTATGTTTGCTTAGTGATAGACTGGTGCCCTGTCCGCAGTGTACCCTGCCTCTTATGCTCAATGGATGGATTTATTTTGAGGATTATTTTTTTAAAGGTTTATAGAAAAGTAGAGAGCTGACAGAAAATGAGTGGAGAGACGAAGTATTGAAATCTCTGTATTGATACAGCCTGTCAGCACTGAAAAGCATCAACCTTCCACTTAACACAACTCTATGTGACTGTAGTAACTCCAGAAGAAACATTCAATGTCACCATCACTGAGCGGAAAGCCTTTTTTATTCTGTTTCCATTCACTTTGACCATACAGGGCTCGTTTTTATACATATTTGTATAGAGGAGCTTATGCACACACACACACACACACTCATACACTTCCAGATGGCC
Organism: Enoplosus armatus; assembly: GCF_043641665.1. Taxonomy (NCBI): domain Eukaryota; kingdom Metazoa; phylum Chordata; class Actinopteri; order Centrarchiformes; family Enoplosidae; genus Enoplosus; species Enoplosus armatus. Next base: position 15,183,222 of record NC_092193.1, read on the forward strand.
GAGGTGCTGTGGTTATGAGCGGCGTTACCACAGGTAATGCGATCACAGCGCAGACAGAATGATGTGTCTATATCATCAAGAGTGAGACAGGATGGAGAGCAGCAAAGGGGAGGAGAGGGGAGGATAAACATGATGTTAAAAAGGGGTGGAAGGAATGAAAGGAGTAGCAGACAAGGAAGGAACAGAGGAATGTATACAGCGGGGGGGTAATGAGAAAGAATGAAAATGGATGATAAACGATGAGAAAGTGTGGAGAAGACAGAGAAGAGGAGGGAGTCTGCCTGTCAATCAGATTACAAACCAATCATTTGACAGTGGATTGCTTTGACCCCCTACACACACACACACACACACACACACACACGCACACACATTCGCAGATGCACTCAGTATCGTTTCCACACACTTGCATGAGATAAATGTGTCTTGCTCGCATCCAGTCTGGTGTTAAGTGCACGTATTAGGGGCATATCAGCATTCATGTATGTGCTCCGTGTGTGTGTGCGTGTCTGAGTGTAAGTAAGTGAATGAGTAATGAGTGAGTGATGGATGGACGATAATGCACATTTACCCTCTCTCACGAGGGCTCGAAGCGCTTAGATGTCTAGCCTGGCTCACACATACACGCTGCCACAGCATTGTGTTTGATAAGACGACTTCCCTCTTATTCAGCGTATACCATGCATAAATCTCTTCCCTGCTCCTCTTCCTTTTCACGTTCACCTCTCCACCACATTTATCTCTTATTTTGGACCCTTCTCTCTCTCTCTCTCTCTCTCTCTCTCTCTCTCTATCTGTCTCACCCTGGCTGTCTGTCTCTTAGTAATGGAGCTAATTTGTTTAGCACACAAAGAGTGTCCGTCCATTAGTGCAGGCCTGTCCTTGCCAAGAGAGATGGTGACAAATCACACCAACATGTGTATCTGCTCTGTGTACATAATTGTGTTTGCGTGTGTGAAGGAGAGGTGAAAGAACAAGCCACACTTCCTTGGAAAGTGTTTGTTTTACAGTTAAGAAATATTTTAGATTTGAACTTTGAATCAAATGTTATGTAATGTGAAAGGGTTTCTGTAGCTTTTCTACTGCTACTTCTGCCTCCTGCCCTTTATCAGACAAACGTGTCTTAATGCAGCTTTAACTGAAAGACATCATGCTAGTTACCTCTTTTTATCTTAAACTTTTAGCCTGCTTCCCAATCTCAGGCCATATATTATCTGTGGCCAATATTTTCTTATTCTCAAGCATAGACTGTATATCAAGAAGCCTCAGCCTCCTATCATGTGCACTACTTTCATATTTATTTTGTATTATTTGTTATTATTATTTTATTTCATGTTATTTAGTTTTAGTTTTACACATTAACTTTAACATAAATCTGTTTAACCCCCAAGTGTTGTGTAAGAACCATCTGTACGTGCCTCCACCCACTGAGAAAGAAGTTTTTAGCCAACCATTATCATTCTACATTTTTGGTGTTTGAACTCCCATGTACTGTCCATAGGACAAGTCCTGTGTACTTCAGTCTTGATGACATCAACAATAGAGCATGAACGTTCTTAAGCTGTTAAGCAAAATTATTATCCTCTGTCACTCTCCCTATAGACACCCAGTGGCAGTAAGCAGTAAACCATAAGTCACCACCAGGTGTAGAGTCATATCTATAAAAAGCAAAGCATTGCATACATGCCACAGACACCATCTTTTGGGGTCTTTACATAGAGCGTGCATGTTCGTTTGGGGAAAACATAGATTCTTTCACAGCAGACATTTTGACTTGTCACAGAAAACAGAGAAAAGGGGCTGTGGTTTTCCCTTTTGCGCCAAAGGTAGAAAACCTTCAACAACCAGAATGCACTGGGCCTGTTGTCTTCCAAGGCCACTCCCAGGCCACTGAAGTGTAAACTTCCCAAACTCCAACAAACAGCCGGTCAGAGCTACTAATGTTGGACTAAACCGCACCGCTGGGTAACAAACTAGGGCAGTGTATGTACTAAGTTAGTCTTAAAGGGCCTAATAAAAAATATATTGTGTGTTTTCACACTATAACGTTGCTGTGTTAGTGACCCTGTCGCTATAGCACTTCTTGTATGCTCAGACGTCCTTTTCGCCTTGCTGGCTTTGGCAGTTGCCTATCCATAACGTTACACATGCTTATGCCCCTTCCTCTGTAGATTTAGCTACTTCATTCAAAAGAAACCGGCCTCTGTGAAATTCCCTGCAGCACATCTACTACACTTCGGCACCACCAGCTGTCTCTGGCACGGGGCAGCTCTGCACCACTAACCCTCACCGACTGGCGGAGCTTGACTCTCAGCTGAGGCAGCCTCTTCCTCCTCCGTAATTCCACTGTAATTCCTCCGCACTGTATTCTGGCTCATATAAGTAGCCTCGAACGTCTGATTCCAGCATTACACTATTAAAATCGTTTTCTTCCATATCTACAAGAACATTGCCTTCTGTGGTTGTTCTAGCCAGTTGATTTTGGACAGGATGTTTTGATTTTGTACAATTTGTACTTTTGCATGTACTTTCGCATTGGCCCTAGAGCCGGCCAAAGTCCACCAGATGACGACTTTTGCTAGCAAATGAGCGGAGAGCACTGGGTGCAGGCAACATGGAGAGAAGTGAAACATTTATTTGCATAAACTACCAACATTGTAATGAAGCTGGTTGAAAACGAAGGCTCCAAGTGTCCCAGTGAGCCATGACAGTGTGACAATGAGCAAGCAATCTTATTATTTACACCTGTGCTTATCCTACTGTGACATGTCTTCTGTGAAATAGGCCTATTGTTTGTAAATGTAAAATCTTCCCATTGACAGAAATAATGACCATTTTTTCCCCTCAGTGGGTGTCTCACTCCTCTATTCACGTCCTGCATAGTTTCAGACACTACTGGACAAATGACTAACTGTCACTGAGGCATCAGAAAGTGCAAATCCTAATAAGACTGGAGACCTGATGACAGCAGTTCTGTGTGATCCATATGCATGACAGTGACTCCTAAATCCCTATTCATATTCTGCTTGATCTCAGCAAGCCTATCGATATAAGGCACTAAGCAAGCAGGAAATGATGGAGCTGAGAGTTGGGCATCTCTCCCTCCTCTCACTCTCTGCCAACAGACTGTCACTGTTTGGGCAAAGTCCAATTCGTCATGATGACTCCATCCTCCCTTTTATCCATCCATCCCTCTCTCTTTTAACGCCTTTGATATGATGTGACATTGGCTGAAGCAAATAACATAAACATCACAAGGTGCTCCCATTTGTTTTTATTACATTCAAGATGATGTTGTGAGGGACAAAAAGATGGATATTTTCTTATTTAATGGAAACATTGTCTTGCAAATGACCTTCTTTTGTTCCCAGATGTTGTTCAAATTGTTGCTCACCTCACCTTCCCTGGTGAATCTGCATGTTTTCTCATCATTGGCTAGGAGATCAGCTCAGGCAGGAATGTGATACAGGAAGGCAAGGTCAGTTTTCATTGATTGTTAAATCTTTCCTCTGTTTGAGAAGGACACGATTGAGACGGTAAGATACTGACTGCTCTTCCCCCGCAGACTTACGGTAAATGTCCCTCCTCTGGGCTCAGCTATGTGCCAGACAGCATTCACTTTGCCTTCAGTCAGCAGTAAGTCTCTGTGTGTGTGTGTGTGTGTGTGTGTGTGTGTGTGTGTGTGAGTGTGTGTGTGTGTGTGTGTGTGTGTGTGTGTGTGTGTGTGTGTGTGTGAACCCCCAATATTTGGTGTCTAGCAACCAGAGAAAATCAGGAGCACAAATCCAGCCCAGATGAGAAGACACTTGGAACAGCGTGAATATCCTCCTCTCTCAGCCTCTCTGTCTGTCTGTCTGTCTCTTTGTTTTCTTTGCCCTGTCTGCATAGCTGGTGTCACTCTCAAGGAGATCCTCCTTCTCTTCCCTGCTCTCTTCTTGTGGGTAGAGCTGGCAGAGACTGGCAGAATATCCTCCCCGAATAGCTGTTTTTATCTCTTTCTCCCTCCCGCTGTCCCTCCGTCTCTTCCTCCCTCTATCTCTCTGGCTGAATGGCCGTCTGGACTGAGCTAAAGGGTTTTTTTTGGGGGGGGGGGGGGCTCCAGAGACCTGATGTTGAGATATTTTGAGCACATTATCTATGAACGCATACGTTTCAGGATTGCCACAGTCAAAATCGCAACCTCACTCCTGGCGGTGTTAGTGGCCTGAGCTACGGTACACTGCACCACAAAAATGACAAGTAAGCTAGGGACATGGAAGTACAGGTTTAGGGAGATTGGCTGTGTTTTCGCAGATGGGGGCCTTGAAGACTACATGGGTGGGGGATGCTGAAGGGGCTCTCGGCCTGCGTATGCAACCGAGACAGGGAGACAGACGGGGGCAGGGAGGGCTTTGTGCACCAGCCCTTTCCCACACTCCCTTTCACCTTTTGTTGTATGGCAGGACCGGGGCTCTCTGACATGACGAATCGCTCTGCCTGCTTAACTGAGACGGTGGTGGTAAGAAAGTAAGAGTGGAGTGAAGTGGAAGGATGTGTGTGTGTGTGTGTGTGTGTGTGCAGTCTTGTCCTTTAATTTTTGTGCCTGAGACTTCCGCTGCTTCCCATCCTCTGTCCAGCAATTCTCTGCTCGTCTGTCACCGGTCTGGAGCAGAGGAGTCGAGGTCTCAATGCTTTGAGCTCTACATGGGCAGATTCCACAGCGGATGAGCCAGACACAGCCACACATACACACATACACACACACATGCTCATATGCACACTAATGCCTCTGCCCAAATGCCAGCACCAAGCTGTTGCCCATAAAGCGTTCAGGCTGTCACAATAGAGACATTACCACATGAGTGAGTGGCTTTGAATAGGGCTAAGGGTGTGTGTGTATATAGAGTGTGGTGGCTACGGGGGGAGTTCCTGGCAAGGCAGACGACCCTGTCATCACCTCTGCCCCTTGTCAAACAAGCGATCGCCGTCAATGGGACATGAATGCAACACACACAGTCTGGCTGCGCTGCCTGTTGCGCTTATCCAAGTTTCATCTCTACTTTGTTACAGTCCTTTTTTTTCTCAGGCAGGAGCTCTTGGTGAAATGTGTGTGTGTGTGTGTGTGTGTGTGTGTGTGTGTGTGTGTGTGTGTGTGTGTGTGTGTCTGTGTGTGTGTTTAAGGGAGGGAGAGAGAGAAGTAGGGTGGCTGGTTAGCTGACTAAGACAGATGAAGTGAATAGCTGACCCATCCAGGCCGAGCAGGGTGAAGGGTGAGAGTCTAGGGGTCGAAAGAGGAGGGAAAACAAATGACAGAAGAACTCTTTTCAAAAATGAATGAAAGGGCTCGCAAGAGATCAGCACTTCCTTGTGGAAATAAATTCTGTGAGCCTGAGTCAAGAGAGTGAATGTTGCAAAACGACAGAGGCAGATGTAGATAGAGTTATGTGTGTGAGGGCATAAGAAAACACGTGACACGTTTCAAATGTTTGTTATAGGCTACTGTCACTCCGCTCTGGATTGTCACTGAGTCTGTGTGTGTGTGCAGCCTTGAAATGGCATTATGCAAAAGCAGTGCTTTACGACGGCGAGATCACTCTTCCACAAGGCATGTAGGATGTGTGTGTGTGTTTGGGTGCATGCATGTGAGTGTGTGTGTGTGTGTGTGTGTGTGTGTGTGTGTGTGAGCGGTAGAGGGAGTGACAAGGGTTTAAGGGGCCGTGTCACGCTGTCACTGCTGGAATGCATGACAGCAAGGTTTTGTCACCGTGCGGATGAATGCAGCGTCATGGCAGCAGAAGGAGGAGGAGGAGGAGAAGAAGAAGAAAGAAAAAGGAGGAAGGAGTGAGTAGAAGGAGAGGAAGAAAAAAGGCACTAGTATTTTTTCTTCTTCTCCCCACACTCAATGAGGAAATTAGGTCATCCAAGTAAAGCCATTGCAGGGAACAAATCATCATCATAATTGGACCCTTAACAAATCTGTGGAGGTGGCTGCTTCACACACACACAAGAAAAAACACAAAAGCCGACACACACGTCTATAGCTACACACATTGCCAAGAGGGGGTAAAACAGAATTTCAGCATAAATCAGGGTATGTTTGACAGTTTTATAGCTCTTTCAGGAGCCTCATTTGGGACAGAAGCGTGATAGAAGAACGTTGCTCATGGTAAATATAATTGTGGTCATGATCCTTCCATAAATCACGGCGTGGTTACATCACATTTGCCTGCGGGCTGCAGGGAAAAAATCCCAGTGCATCAGGTGACCTATGGGATCTCTTTACCCCATTCTTTCAGCTGTGCTGGGCATCCACAGCAAGAGAAATGCCAAATTAGATATGAATTTCACCCAATTCATGTTCAGAACCACACACCAAAATGAGTACTCAAATGTTAGAATTAAAGGAATAGTCAAACGTTTTGGGAACTATGCTCATTCGCACAAAAACTGGAAACACAGGGAAACAGCTAGCTTTGCTCTGTCTAATGCTACCAAAGTTTATCTATCAGCACCTCTAAACCTCACTAATTAACCCATTATTCCTCACATTATATGCCTGACAACCAGCAGATACTCCAGGAAGTGACTGAGCCAGGCCAAGAAATAGTCTGGCACATAACCTCCCATAAAACCCCCCGTGAACAAATGAGCTTTACAGGTGCCGGTAGGTGGATTTTGTTACCTTTGGACAGACCCAGGCTAGCTGTTTCTAGGCGTTATGCTAAGCTAAGCTAACCAGCGGCTGGCCATAGCCTTATATTTGCCGCACAGACATGAGTGGTATCAATCTTCTCATCTAATTCTCAGCAAGAAAGAGAAAGCATTTCCCAAAATATTGAACTATTTCATTATGGATTTAATCTAAAATCAAAACAGTTTAACAATTAAATTAAGTTTCCCCTCCATCTACTGTTGCTAATAATAATAATAATAATAATAATAATAATCATACTCCTCAATTAATTGTCAGAAAATGGGGTTTTTTTTGCTTCCCATGTCTCCATGAAATGTTGCTGGTTTCCAGAGTCATTTATTTTATTCATATGCTGTGTGGAGCTCAACCTACAGGTGATAAAATAGGTTAAATCAGATGGGGAGGCTGACACCGGAGGGATGAGAAGCACAATATTCTCTATATGAACACAAACACACTTGAGCAGTTAAGCGAGAGGAAACATCTTAAAGGCATCTTCTCCCAGCAGGGGCAGGGGTTTCATCTCATGAGCTCTGTCAGTAGGCTGTGTTAAAGAAGAGGAAGATTGAAAGATTGACCTTGCACACTCTCAGCTCCTACTCACACATTTCATATGACAGGCTGCACACGTTATTTATTCATGTTTAACGACAGTCTGCTCAAGACATACCAACAGCAAGATTCACACACAAACACTCCTGACGTCCAAACTGCAGTCAAATACGTGTAATACAGGCAGAATAAATCTCCATAAAGTGTTTGATTGGAATCTGTTGTGCATGTCAGTGTTTGTTTCTTTTTTGCTGGTCGCATCTGCAGGAGCCATATCAACAACTGGCCAAAGACAGAGAGAGGCAAGCCTGAGCTGACACTAATCCAGTAATTGCCATGTGCCCATGTCACTTATCAAAATAATTGACAGAATTTTCTACTGTGAGATGGAAGTGTTCATCCCGGTGCTACCCAGACGATTCTGTAGGCTAGATCCCAACTCTGGATCAGTAATGAGATGTCTGGCTTTGTTGTGGTTTGTTCTACCCAAGAATGTGGTCCTGGGTAAAATCCATTTAAAATCAGTTTACTGCATGGGCATTTATTTTCCTTTGTAAAAGCTCTATCTCACCCAAATATTCTAACTGAAATGTTGTGTTGGCCTGATGTGGATTTATAAAACATGACATTGGTTCACATAGGTGATTGTTTCTCTTATAGTCCTAACTATTGCTAACTATTGCATCCCTTTCACTGCTCCTGAAATGGGGGCGGGATACACAGCTGTCACTGTTTGATCTCAAAAGAGTGTTCACTTGTTATAAATACAGCTGAGCAAAACAATACTCTGCCATACATTTCTAATTATCCTTTAAAAATATATAACATTTCAAAAAATGTGCTTAGTATCATCTGATCCAATAAAAGGTTTGCTTTTGCTGCGACATTTATATCCCATTACCACATTTGAAGCGCCATTGAGCATGCATTTCAGTTTAGGATGGCCTTGGAAGAGATTACTCAATTTTGATAATGTCCTTGAAGCACTGACAACTGAATGTGTCGTTAACATGTTTGGCTGGTGAGTGGAAAAGTTGGTTTTTATCTCTCTTTATATCTTTTCAATCTTTTAAAAACAAATAGTATTTTAAAACTCAACAACAGGCTGAAGCACTTGATCAGTGGAACCTAATGTGAGGCGTCTCTCCAGAGGTCTCCATATCCCACCCCAGAGCCGGGCGGATGATTGACAGGACTTGGCTGGCTGTGGACCCTCCTTCCCAGCGTCTCCTCCTCTCTCTCTCTTTCTCTCTCTCTCTCTCTCTCTCCATCTCCTCTCCTGCCCTCTTCCCTGCTCTCTCTCTCTCTCTCCTCAATCGCGGGGCTGCGCTCACCGACTCGACACCGCCGACAGGGATGCAGCGAGGGCGCAGCGCAGCCTGAAAATGGCACCACCACGCGTCCTGTGGATCTATCCATCCCTTTTCCTCCTGTCCTCCCTGCTCCTTTTTCACGCGTTGTCGCCGTGCCGAGCCTTACGGAATTACCCGGAGAATGAAGGTGGGTGCCACTTGGCGGGTTTGTGTGAACCTTGAGTGGAGTGCGGTGGCTGACTTGGCTGTGCGCTGTGCTGACGGCTTCCACTTGCCGGGGAAAGAGCGGAGCGGCGGAGACTCCGTTAAGTGCTCGGCTCGGTTATGAATCATGCATAAAGAAAAGCGGAGACAGAGAAAGAGGGGTGAAAAAACTGTTCGTCACGTTTTTCTTTTCCGAGCATACTGACATTAAATTTGTATGACACACACACAGGCGACCCTGCCATGCTGGAGACAGAGAGGGCTGGTTTCACTTTCTGACACCGGCATTTTATTAATCTGTCTAACTATTTTTCTTGCATCAAAGTAGCCTAACTTATAATAATTATGCCAAAACAACATTGACATCTCTGTCAAAAATCCCTCTTAATTGTAGATATTTTTATTATAACACACTGATAGATGTTGTTTTTTCCCTGCTGCCTCAGTCTGTAAATGAGGAGCAGCAATTACATTAAATTTGTCACACGCTGCTGCTGAGCCTTTCTCTGTTATTGTATTAACATCGATGCTCGGCCTGAAATTAGCCAATGCATTTACTTACTAACTACTCTTGACTGCTTGGTGGGCTGAAACATGGGATGTTTAATGGGAAGTTGAACTTGCAGTAAATGGAGAGAAAAGAACAGAGCAGTGTGCACAGGTCACACTCACAATCACTGGTTTATAAAGCAGGTTGGAGGTTGTTTGAGGTAAAATGGAAGTATCTGTGTCTGTTGTTTTTGCTGGCTGGCTGTCAGACAGTCTGGCTGGAGGTGATACAGCTGTGCCTTGATTCTCATTCTTGTGAATCATTTCGTTCAGTGCTCCCCCAAAGCTCCAGTCAGTCCTGTTCTGTAGAGCTCTCCATCCCTGTTATGAGCTGGATGATTTGCCTCTCATTGACATTTTCTGTATCGTTCCTCACTCACTCTCTCCCACATGCAGACCGCAACTCCAGGCTTTCATGGGGTAGATCAAACAGTCAAATGATTCACATCGAACACATACACACTGTGGCAGGCCACACCGAGGTTTGATGGGATCTCCCGTCTCTCTGGCTGACTGAACAGTATAGGCTGTGAGTACATATACACTGCGCTGAATGTATGTCACAGCCCGGAGGAGTTCACACAGAACAAAGGCTCCTGAGGATAGACAGGGAGCGAGCCAGAGAGCGAAAGAGTGGAGGAGCAGGAGGAGTATTTTAACAGCAGGAGACAATGCATGTGAAGGAGACACTAACACACTGTTGAAATATTCATGGAAATGAGCATGAATGATGAAACCAAGTGGAAGCCAAAGGAAACTCCTGTTGATTTAGATAAACGGACAGGGGCATCTGTGAGATGCTCTACGTGTGTGTGTGTTTGTGTTTGTGTGGATGATGTTCAACTTGCGAATTTTGGAGGTGACTGACAGGTCAGATGGTTTTTTATTAGAAATACACACTTTTCAAATAATCTCCCAGGCAGTGTGTGGTCTTTCATCCTCTGGTTATTTCTCTGTCCTGCTGTGTCAGACTATTGGCCTAATTGCCACCTTTAAGCCCATTGCCTGACTTGTGTGTGTGTGTTTGTATATATATGGAGGGTGTGTGCACATGCCCCTGATGGGACAGTAAACCAATGAAGCCATTTTTGTCAGCCCCTCTATGCTCCGCGTTTACCTTTTCGGCCTGCCAGTTTTCCTGCTGTGACTGCACGCTTAGCTGAAGGATTGCTCTTCTTTATGCCAGTGTGTGTGTGTGTGTGTGTGTGTGTGTGTGTGTGTGTGTGTGTGCGTGCGTACCTTGTGTTTGTCTATGAGTGTGCATATTCTTCACCCGCGCATCTCAGTAGTCGTGTTATTCCAGGAAATCCTCCCTCTGAGTCTGTCTAGTAGCAGAAGCGAGGCTGTCATAAAAGGAGAGATACAGCTCTCAAGGCTCAATTAAGAACACAGTCCCTTTGATGGAGCTGATAGCGTTAGAAGGGAAGTAGTGTTAAGCTGTCAACAAGCTTAGTTTACTACCAGAGCTTTGTTGTCAACAGTAAAAATGAGTAAAAGGAGTGGATGAGTTTTTTGTGCACCAGCAGAGGGAGCCCAACACACCGTCTGACTGAACCATGAGGGCACGCTGATGTAACAGCAGGATGCTCTCAGGTCTCCCATTGCTCCTTTTTGTCCTGCTGTCCTCGTCCCGTCTTTGCTGTCTCTCTCTGTATCCCTCCTAACATAGTGGAACGACATCTCTTTTGCTGCTGTTTTACACCTTCTCCTCCTCCTGGTGGGGAGAGGAGTAGACTATCAACCCTTTCTATTTTTGTGTCTCTAAATATACACCCTCCAATCCTAGAAAAACAAACTGTAAAAGCACGACTGGAGCCCCGTGCCTCCTTCCACCGCGAGTGTGTGTTGATTAGAGTGTACTAATAGAGGTAAATGAATGTTTTAACTCCAAATTCTGCATGAAAACTGTGTGCAAATGGATGTATAATTGAATTAATAATCAAGAGTGGGCAGGGAGGCAGAAGAAAAACAACAAAACATGGGGGAAACTTGACTCAACTGTGGTTTATATTATAGTCCTGAGGTTTATTGTAATCTGTAATTGGTCTCGGAACTACAGTACACTTGAAGCTTTTCATTGGATTGGCCTTAGGGTGCTGGAGGGGAAATTGCTGTATTGCTTTGTAAGGTTAACATGAGGGTGAGCAGTTAGTGCAGAGGCAAGCATATGTAGAGCACGCCGTCTTCTTAAACACACACACACACACACACACACACACTTCTTATGATTCACACAAGATCCCTGACTGTGGTATAATGTTAGGTCAAAGGTCTCCTCTGGTTTAATTGCTTTAATCTATAATGGTTGCTTGTAGTTATCGGCAGAGCCATACCTCATTAAGTGTGTGTCTGTGTGTGTGCGTGTGTGTGTGTATGTGTATGTGAGTCTGAGAGATTGCTGTACTCCAATGTAACAACCATGACCTTGGACAGAAGAGGATATAGATCTCAGCTCTCATCAGAGAGAGACAGCAAGCGTGAGCACCCTCCTGCTTTTCTTTTCTACCTCCTCCACTCCGATCCATATTCTTTCATATCTGCCCTTCTCTATTTTCCATCAGCCTCCTTCCTGGCCTCCATCCTCTCTCTCCTTGGTTGTTTTCCCTTTTGTTTTCTTCTTCTTCCCTCTCTCCGCCTCTTTCTCTGACCTCCAGTAGTAGTGTAACAGTTGGACAGGAGCTGCAAGCCGCTGTATGTTTTCTGTAATACGGTGCAGCTCCTATATCTGCTTAACACAGACCCACACACCAGCACACATGGATGTATGTGCACATGCATGCACGCACACACACACACACACACACACACACACACACACACACACACACACACACACTCATCCTATCGTAATGTATGGCTGGGGGGCAGTTTGGTGGTCTTGGTCCAGAGAATAGTGTCATGTATTCCCGGGGCTGGCTGATAGATGGGGTTATAAATACAGCTCAGTGACAGAGAATGATTCTGCTGTGAGAGCTTCACCTCATGGATTCATTGTGTGTGTGTGTGTGTGTGTGTGTGTGTGAGAGAGAGAGAGAGAGAGAGACAGACAGACAGAGGGAGAGAGACTGACATTATAAATAAAAGACCAAAAGACAAATCCTCAAGAGAGACTCTGTGAGTCAAAACAAAAGTGATAAGAAATAAAAGGAACAAAGAAAGAGAAGTAGTTCCAAACAAAGTGAGTAACTCATCCATTTCTCCGTGGTCTATTGAGCAGAGCATCCATAACAGCACCCACAGGACCTTTGTGTTGTATTTGATGGTTGTCAGTGGTTACTAAATATGTTTTTGCATTCAGCCCCAACAGTTCAAATTCAATTAATTTTATTTGTTTTTTTCTTTTTGCTCTTTTGAAGGATAAACAGTTAACCCATTAAAGTGCCTTTGTCCGTGTTTAACACAACCGTTTGACATTACATGTATTCACAGAAAAGATCGATACCACTCTAATGTTTGTACGCTAAATATGAGGCTATAGCCAGCAGCTGGTTAGCTTAGCTTAGCACTGGACGGACTGGAAACAGGGGAAACAGCTAGCAGGCTCTGTCCAAGGGTAAAAACATTCATCTACCAGCAGCTTTGAAGCTCACTAATTAACAGGTTGTACCTCGTTTGTTGAATCTTTGCACAAATTGTAGTCTATAAACGAATATTTGTGGTTTTACAGGAGGCTGCTGGTGGTGACTTCATGGACTCTAATCGTCATTGTGAGATTTCCAGGAAGTCACTTTGCCCGGCCAAGAAGTAGTCCAGCACAACGCCACATAAAACCCACAAATAGTCATTCTTACTGTGCGTTTTTTGTCCAAAATCCAAACAAAATATAGCATGTTATTTAGTGAGCTTTAGAGGTAGCAGGCTAGCTGTTTCCTCCTACGTCCAGTCTTTATGCTAAGCTAAGCTAACCATCCACCGGGCCGTAGCGTCATATTTACAGGCGTGAGAGTGGTATTGATGTCGTCATCTATCGCTCGGCAAGAAAGCAAACAAATGTATTTGTCAAAATGTCAATATGCAAATGCAGACATGGATGAGCCAAATGATGTACTCATCACTGAGAAAGATGCACAGGCCCTCCACAAGTTGACACACAACACAGCATTATTTCAGTTCCCGACACTGAGGTGAACATGTGTGTGTTTTAACCAGCTAGAACTGAACTTGAACAGCTTTTTAGGCTTGAACGATTTCAGCCGGATGTAGAGTTCATTAATGTCAAAGGAAGCCTTCCCTCAGTGTGTGATGTCTGATGGCTGTAGTGAAGTTTGGGTATAAGTGGGCTCCCACCACGTCTGTTGACCCCTTCCCCCTCTGAACAAGCCCTTAACTGCTGGTCAAATCGCTGATCACTGGGCCTTGACCACTTTCTATCGGCCACTCTATCACACACACACATATACACACATACACTTCAATTTTTCCTTCTTGGCTTTCCCTCTGCCCACTCCTCACTCACACACACACACACACACACACACACACACACACACACACACACACCTCCCCCCTCCCCCTGTCCTGACCTTTAATTTGGCTAAATTTAATTTGGTTGTTTCCTTACCTCTCTCTCCCTCTCTCTCTCTTTCTTTCTGTTTTCCTCTTGTTGTTTGCTCTGCGGGGCTTGGCTCGTGCCGCGGCTGTGAAAGGCTGCATTAGCCAGCTTTACAAACAAACAGCGGAGGATTTGGGTCAGCCACAGATATTGTATGTTTGCTGACCGCTGCTCTAACATGTTCTCTGCTGATGATCGTCTGTGAAGGTGTTATGGGAGAAAAAATACCTGGGAAACTGGAATTTAGCTGGTCAAATGGATTCATACATCCAAGTATAGTTATGAAATTAAGTACCTTCATGACTGAAACTGTATTCACCTCTTCTGGTGGTGCAAATTCGGACTGTTTTCTCATAGAAGCACAGGCAGAAGTAGCCTGAGGTTGTAGCACTGGAGCAGTGGAGGGCTGGTTGTACAAAGTGTCCAACTTTGAAACTGAACACCACACCCCATTCCCTGCCAACAATCATTGGTTTCTTTTACAATGCCCAAGATCTTTCCTCGACCCTTACCAAAAAAGTTTTAGTTACCTAAACTTAGCCAAATGTAAACCATAAAGGTGGCAGATGAGAAAACAATATTAATAATTTCTTACCAGCCTTTTTTGAAAGGTTCTGACATACAATGTCATCCTCCTGATGAGGAGCGCCAGATCAGAAAACACTCATATGGGTCGTTTTGGATGGTGAGGACAAACTCTTTGATGCCTTCTTGCATGTCACAAATGGTAATCTTTTTGTCCTTTGTTGACACCGTTTGCTGATTTGTAGACTTGTATTACAGCTAATATCCATGCATCGATAGCATAAGGTCTCCTTGAGTCCTGTAGTGGACTCCAAGACAAAATTGAACCACAGCACATGGGACCAAGCTAACAAACGTGTCTCTGATGGATGTTTTGCTAGCATAATTCCCTCATGAATCTTCCTGCAGTACATCCGCTGCCCTTTGTCCTGTTTAACTTTAGTGTTTTTTGAAGTTACGCTTGTTCTGTCTCTCTGTGTACTGCTCAATGGTGTCCACATCACTGCAAATTGGTTTAAGTTTGATTTGATAGAGGCAGCGGGGCAGATACAGACAAATTGCTAGACAGACAATTTGATGATTGTAGGTGTGTCTGTGTGTATACATATGTTAGATGTGAGTGTGTACCAACAGTAGCAACCTGTCTAAACGCGCTTTTATCTGACATGTGATTTCCTAACCGCCTCCACTGCTCTGGCTCACTCCCGAGATTCAGGCCAATTTACCCTCCTGTGACCGACCACTGTGTGACAGCCGTGTGGGTGAGCTCTTGTCCCATCAGGAGCAATGTCATAAGAACTAACGGAGCACGAAAAAGGTCAAAAAAAGCCAAAAAAAGAGAAACACCCACACACTTGAAGAGGGAGAATTGAAAGAAAGACACTGTCCTGAGCTGTCCTGTGTCTTATTAAGGAAAGAAAAAAGCTTTATCTATCACCGCTCATTCACTCTATTCTCTTCTCACAAGCTATTTTAATTCAGTTCTTTCACCGAATGGTGGGATGTGTCACAGTTTGAGCGTGTGGAGGCGTCTGTGTCTGTGGTTTGTACTGCAAGTTGTTCCTGAATCCTCAAGGTCTTTGGATTGTGTGTTTGTATCTGTGTGCGTGTCGTTATGGTTGTGTGTGTGTGTGTGTGTGTGTGTGTGTTTGTGTGTACGTGTTTGTTGCTCTTTGCCCTTGATGAGGTGTTGGCATACTGGTGGGGGAAGCTTATTAAAAAAACAAGTGTCTCGATCTGACTGGGTGTCACAGTTCAACACTGTAAGCGTCCAACCAGCACGCGCAGACAAACCCATACACGCACACACATGCACACACACACACACACACACACAGACACACACTCCAGAGCCTCTTCAAGCGACAAACTAGGGCAGTGCTCCTGTCATAGTCTGTCAGAATGGCATCTTTTCTGTTCTGCTCGTGCTGCCAGTGTATATGAAATAGCAGAGTAGGCTAATGTACTTTGTGCCACAGTGGAGGGGGGGGGGGGGGGGGGGGTGGGTGTCCAAAAATGCAAGCTCAACGAGGAACAGTTCATCACATACATGAATATTTTCATAAACATTTTTAGCTTTGCGCACCATCTGCCTTCTGGGTTGCCAGGGTTTCTTTTTTTTTTCAAGGCTTTGGAGAAAAAGGTTTTCAATAAACCATGTGCATCCCTTTTAAAAATGACTTCACTAAAGCAACTGCCTTGAAAAAAGAGTTTCTTAACATCACATTTTTACCCATTTGTGACTGCAGTGTGGAAGACATCTTACAGCTGTTATCTTGGCTTATTTTTACCTGAAATTGGGTTAGATGTCTCATATTTCTTCTGGCTTATTCGGGAAAATCCAACCTCACAGTTTAGACAAACAGTAAGAGCTTTTGATAAATGATGTAGATGTATTTTTTTCTGTTTGTCTTCTTTCATTTCCCCTTTAGCTTGGTTAATCTGAGTAGGCTTCCCCTTTGTTTAACAGGGAGAGTATTGCACAAAAATAAATGATAGAAACGGAGCAAATTGATACCGTTGGTCTTTCATTTTTACTTATTTTGATCAAGCCATGAAGGATTTCATTAAAGCAGTTATCATCAGTCTCTTACCAATGTGTCATTTGCACTGGTGTATATATTCACCATTTAACATCTGCACTGCATGGTGACACTCATCACACTTTATTTTTATGTCTCTTAGCACATTTGTTGTAAACCCAGCTAATATTTTAAGTGTTTTATTGGCAAGTCACTGATTAAAGATCCTGTGAAATATATATACATGCACACTTGTATCCCGATGACAATTATATGGACATAAACTGGTCATTTCATATCTCCATATACATGATTCATACGTGAACATTATCCAGGTTTCTGATTGTCTGCTTCCTTCTTTTCATTTCACAAAAGAGAGCAAATTAAGTCAAACTTCAATCAGCTTTCAACTTAAAGACAAATTATATATAGTTAATATTTTGATTAAGTCAAGTCATGATTAATTTGTAAAGCTATATGCTACTGTGTTTAAGCCATACAATTCAGTTCCACCCAAAGTGGAATTTAATATCATTGTGTGTTTGTCGAAGTGTGGAGGATCGACATAACATTTCTCCCTGAACAGAATGGGAAGCAGGGCCCGGGCAATTGAACTGAATCAAAGAAGAAGAATTAGGATTAGAATTTAATTCAAATCCATTGAATTATTCATAGATACATTCAGTTTGCAGATAGCTATCACACTCAAAGAAGAATAACATTTGTCCTCTGAAACCATGCTAGATCCCACCTCATCCCGCCAAAAGCTCTTGATTGAAAAATGAAATTGAAAATATTGCACATTGGGATATGCCTGCTGTAGGGGAAACACATCCCACTCACACAAACAGAGTCTGAAAATCTGAAGTGTGAATACAAATGTTGCTGTAAAATTCTTTCTCACATTCCCTGAAATCTGGCAACCGGTTTTATCTGCACCTTGATGTATGCTTGTGATTGTAAAAGGGTGACAGAAAGAGTAATATTTCCAAACACTCCAAGCGCCTTTCATATATTATACATGGAATGTGATCATCAGTGCAGACTGTTGAAGGCACAATCCTTGATCTAAATGAAAGCGTAGCCCTTCTATCATAACTTAAAACACAAGATCAGAACCTGCCATCAGTCTGAAATTGCTTGATAAAACTTTTAATAAAAGAGCAAACAATTATGTTAAAGGATTGTTGACATCAATAATATTTGTAAACACAGGCATAAATCTTCTGATCAGCTAAGAAGAAGCATCAAATTTTGATTTTCCGTCTGCAACTCAATATGTTTAATTATGAATGAGAATATACTTTACATTTATATGGCAAAACAATAAAAGTCGACGTAGAGGTAACCCATAAATAATTTCAAATGAATGTTGACTTTCCTGTCACAGCCCATTAATGAACCCCAATGAACTGCTGCCCCATTCCTGTAACATACATGCAAGGCCCAAGATAATTCCCCTCACCCGATGGATTAATGCATGTTTTCAATCTTTCCTGCATACAGAACCATGTCTGAATGGAACAAGTCCAATGTAATGAAAGCATGTGAGATACAAGACAGCTTGTGTACAACAAAATAATATAAGCAAAAGTCACTGGAGGTAAAGATAGGGAGGATCTTTGATCGAAATAGTTTGAACAGAGAATGAGAGCTAGAACTAGAGGAAGAAAGACTGATTGAGAGCCTCTGGTGGTTTGTGGATGAGTGGACGGAGGACTGAGGAAGAGACAGCGAGAGAGGAGTAGCAGTCTCTCTCTGTATTACGCCAGTTTGTTCCTAAAGTTCAGAGCTCAACTCTTCCCACTCCTTCATCCTGCTCTCCGTTGGCCCGTTTGTTGCCCTGACAACCCTCTCAGTCGTTGAACTGCACTCTCAGTGGAGTGGAAGCAGGGGAAGGTCTGCGTGTGTGGCAGCACTAAGATGAGATACTGGGTGTGTGTGTGTGTGTGTGTGTGTGTGTGTAGTCGTGTGCAGTTGTATAGCTGTTTTATTTATTGCATCTGGGTGTATTTGAGCACAGTAAGTTACCTCGGTATGGGGCAAGCTCCAAGCTAGTTTTACTAGAGCCTGTACTTGAATTGTATAGTGAATTTTTTTTCTAGTTTAATAACCTTTTCTGTTGTTGTCTTCATGAAGAGATTTCTATCTCAGTGGCGTTGTCTTTCTGATGAAGGATACAGGAATAGTTCAACATTTAGGGATATAAGTTTATTAGCGTTCTTGCCAAGAATTAGATGAGAAGATTGATACCACTCATGCCTGTACACTAAATATGAAGCCAGAGCCGACAATTAGCTTAGCTTAGCATAACGACTGGAAACAAGAGGCAACAGCTAGCACTACTCTGTCCATAGATAACAAAAACCTACCAGCACTTCTAAAACTCTCCAATTAGTAAGTTATATCTTGTTTGTTTAGTTTGTACAAAAACAGAGCCAGGCTAGCCTTTTCCACCTGTTTCCAGTCTTTATGCTCAGCTAAGCCAAGCTAAGCAGCTGCTGGTGGTAGCTTCATATTTAGCCCCACAAACATGACAGTGGCATCAACCTTCTCATCTCACACTCTGCAAGAGTATTTCTTCAATAATGAAATAAATATTTGTCTATATCTATTCTGTTCTCATTTGTTTGTGAAAAGAAAATACATG